>NC_045632.1:18158678-18811860 GCF_009829155.1 Mustela erminea | reverse complement strand
AGCTATTGCCCCTTTCTTAGAAACCCTTTACGGCAAAACTACTGTGGCACTGTCTATGCTCATTGCCTCCGATCCCCCGCTTTTCATTCTGTGAACCCCCTCTGGTCAGGCTTTTGTCCCCCTTCAAGCTTGTGCCACCAAACCTCTCTGGATGAGGTTCCCTCGGTCCAGTGGCCCACTCCGTGGCTTTAGACACCCCAACCTTCCTCCTCCACGAAGCGCTTTCTCCCTGCTTCCAGAACCCCACGTTCCTGGTTTTCCTCCCACCTGTCCAGCTGCCGGCACCCCAAATCCTGGACGCCCGGGACTCGGCCCACCTTCCTCTTCTCTCATCTTTACCCATAACCTTGGGCATCACTTTCATATTTTCTGCCGTCCGTCCCCTTTCCGTCTCCAGAGTCTCACTCATCCCCTGAGACTTACCCCCTTCTTCCTGATACAGGGGTTTTTATCCGAAATGCCTCCCACCGAGAGTCTGCACTGTCCCCTCCAGCACTGAGCCTGCAGGGGCTCCCTGATCCCAGTCCTGCATCCTGTCCCCACAGCCGAGCAGGCACCTGCTTCCTCTGCTTCCACCCTCCCCAAGGCTGGGTGGGCTGTCCGCACATGGTACTCAGTCGTCCACCTGGCCATGGACATGGGCCTTGAACTGTGAATCCAGGATGTGCACCTGGAAGCTGAGGTCACTGTTGCTGCAGTGCGTGTGGGCCCGAGGCCCTGCAGCCTCTGGGAATGCGCCAGCTGGAGCCTGAGCAGCTCCAGGCCGGAGGGCAGGAAGTGGGGCCCCGCAGCTCAGAATGGTCCAGCCGCCCAGCCCACAGGAGAGCCAGGTAGGCAGGCCCCAAGGCCTTCGGGCAGCTCTCAGAACTGACAGGCCCCTAGCAATCTGGGCCTGTGGGCCCGTTCAGGGCCAGCTGCATGAAGAAGCTGTGTGCAGCCAGTGACAGCCTGGCTGTCAGGCTCTGGCCACCTTGGCCTGAGCCTGTCAAACTGTTGACATCCCTGTGGGCACCTAGTGTTTTCCCAGCTTCAGCGGTGAGCTGGAGGGAGACAGCAAAGAGGAGGTGGGATCTGTGCCGAGACCGCCTGTGTACAGTGGCACAGGCTGTGAACTGCACAGAAACGTCTGCCCCTGCTTTGGGGTCTGAGAGGACACAACTCTTCTGTGTGTGTGTGTGTTTGTGTGTGTGTGTGTGTGTGTGTGTGTTGGGGGTGGTTCTGAGGAAAACACAGGTCTGGGGCTCTGAGGGAGGGGTGAGGGGATTGTCCAATGCTTGGTGCTGATTTCTCTCCATCCCTCCTCGCTCCCGAACAATCCGGCCCCCAAAATGGCCACAGGGAGACACGTGCTGATCTCTGTGAGGCAAGTTGCCCACACGAGAAGCCACTGGCCTGCCACAGCCTGGGTCGGTCATGAACGCGGCATGAGGGACATCAGCTGTCTGGTCAGTGTTGGGGGTGGGGGACCGAGCCTTCTGTGGCTGCCCCCAGCAGGGCCATGTACTGGCCCTAGGGGCTCCAGAGCTGAGCGCCCTCTGCTGGGAGCTGTGTGAGTGCACACTGGAGCCTGGTGGGGTTCCCAAAAGATAGGTGCTAGGTGACCCCCATCCCCGCCCAGAGGTCCTGCTGCTGTGCGCTGGGTCCTACACCTGTTGAGGGGCCCCAGGGGGGCCGGTCTTCACGGTGTGAGTGGGCAGTGGGTACCCAGGCCCCACAGCCTGTGTGACTGGGGGACGGTTGATCAAGGCGGGCACCCGTGGGATTAAAGGGGATGACGGAGGATCCCTTCTGGGAGGTGACAGATAAGCCTGGGCAGGGGCTGGGATGTGGCATGTCATAGATGCTTGAGCTTGGGTTGAACAAATGCTACAGAGAGGGGCTTCGCCATGTTCATGAACTCTTCCAGCAACTGTTCATCAAGGTTTGGCCTGTGCTGGGTACTGGGGAGGTAGCAGGCAAGAGAATTTGATCTTGGGGTGGTGAATCCACGTGCTTGTGACAAATGACTTTGTTCCTCTACAGCCAGCTTCCCTGCCCGACAGCTGTAGGGATGCTGTGCCAGGAGGGCTGCCGGTGTGACACAGGCTTCAGGCTCAATGTCACCGACTGTGTGCCCCCGTCCAGTGTGGCTGCCCTATGGGAGGCAGGGGCAGACACCCTCTGGCTGGGGAGATCTCCGGGGCCTGGGGAACATGGGGAGTAATTCTGCCATCTTCCCCCAACGCCGTGTGCTGCTCCCCCAAGGTTTGCCTGTGGGGCCTGCTCTGGGAGTCCGAAATCCCTGCAAAAAAGGCTCTGAGCTCAGTCCAGGGCCCTCAGTGACCTCATGCGAGGCCCGTTCTCAGAGAAGTGGACACACCGAGCCCCATCACCGGCGGGGGTGGGGGGACCTGGGGAGTGCAGTGGATGTTGTACGAGGGTGCCAGGCCTCCTGCAGGGTTGAGAAGACAGGAGGTGGCCCTGGGCAACCTCTCCTGGGCACCAAGTCCTGTCCAGAAACTCTGAGGCATCACCAATTCTGAATTCACACCTGGCCTCCAGGGCATTAGAAAGGTCTGCGTGTCAAGATAGGAGGACAAAACCCAGTTCACTGAACACTTTGGCGGCTGGAAGACATGGCGTGTGGGCCCCCATTTGTACTCCTGGTCTGGGCCCCACAGGTGGTGGGGGAGGGAGTGGACGTTGGGCCCACACAACGCAGGGAGTCAGTCTAAGAAACAATGTGGGGAAGGAATGAAGTAGGCGGCACCAGGCCTGGTGGCCCGGGTTCGAATCCTGCTGTGCCCTTTGCTAGCTATCGACCTTGGCCTAGTGGCTTTCCATCTGTGTGGCTTGGTTTCCCCCTCTGGGGCATAAGGGTACTGTGGGTTCCATGTGGCACAATTCTCTGCTCACACAGAACACACCAAGCAATTCTCCAGGTCCCTGTGGACACCAGCCAGGCCTCCTAACATTCGATTTAATTCTGACCCTACCTACGTGAAGAGAGCACAGGTGACGGGCTGCCCCCACAAGACTGTCCCCCCAACCTCAGATGTCAGCTGCAAGTAGTAGGCTTCCCATGACTTTGGTCTCAGAATTGGGGGTTCCCACAAACCCCTCCTCGGGTTTGGTCATTTGTTCTAATGCTCACGTTTACAAGTTTATTATAAAGGCTGTCACGAAGGGTGCAGGTGAGCGTCCAGATGGAGGAATACACAGGGCCGGGGCCAGTGGGTCCGGAACACGGGGGCTCCTATCCCCAGGCAGTTGGGACGGGCCACCCTCCTGGCGTGCGGATGTGTTCTCCAACCTGGAGACTCTGTGAACCCCATACTTGAGGGATTTTTATGGAGGCTTCCGGACGTAGGCATGATCGGTCATTCACTCGAGTTCCGGCCCCTGCCCCTTCCCCAGAGATGGGGTGGGACTGCAAGTTCCAAGCTTCTGGTCAGAATTTGGTCTTTCTGATGACCGGAGCCATCCAGGTGCCTGCCCAGCGTTGACTTATTAGAACAAAAGACACTACTACTCCCTGGGAAATCCCAAGAGACTTAGGAGCTCCGTGCTGGGGAACTGGGGTCAAGGACCAAACCTCAGAACAAAAGAAATCCCTAGTGCCCCCATCACTCAGGAAGTGACAAGGGTTTTAGGAGCTATGCCAGGAATGGGGCAGAGACAACATACAGATTTCTTAACATGTGCTTATCTGTGTGTGAGGACTAAGAGATGCGAATTGCCAAGGACAAGCCATTTAGTCAGGGCATAAAAGGATTTGATAAACAAATAAAACATATAATTGCAAAGTCAAACCAGATTTCTAGCAGCACCCTACCGCCCCACTGTAGGCAAAGGTGCAATCTTTAAAAAAAGGCCAAGTCAGATCACATGTCCCTTTTTAAAGCCCTCTCATGGCTCCATCTTACTCGGACTAAAACTGTGGCCTGTGTGACCCCACAAAATGGCTTCTCTGCCCTCACATCCTCTTCCTAACCACCTCCCAACTCTGTTCCTACCACATCGACTTCTCCGTTGTTCCCCCAACACTCCAGGCAGGCTCCCACCTCAGGGCCTTTGCACTAGCTGTTCCCTCTGCCTGAAATAGTCTTCCTTGAGATGCTCACACAGCAGATGCTGACACATCATCCTTCATGTGTCAGCTCAAATGTCACTTCCTCTGGGAAGCCCTCCCTGACTACCCCCATGAAAGGAGTCCCCCTAAGGCTCTCTTCACTATAATCTCCCATTTTCTTCCCTTCAAACTATTTGTCAGTATCCTAAATCACCCTTTCTATTAATCACTTCTTTGTTTCCTGTCTTCCTCTTGACAGTATAGGAGCTCTCCAAGGTCAGGGACTTTGTTTATTTCGGTGAAAAAAAAATAGACAAAAATTCCTGGGAAAAAGACAATAAACATCAACAAAAGCCTCAAGTATGTCCAAAGGCAATGCATGCAGTTCATTCTGGAGAAAAATAAGGCAGGGAAGGAGGTTAAAGAGAGGGAACCATGTAGACACATGAGGGAAGAGGGTCCAGGTAGAGGGACACGACATTCTAAAGGTCCAGAGATTGGAACGGGGCCTGGTGTATGGCTGGAGCAGAGTGAGCAAGGAGCTGAGTGGGTGACAATGAGGACAGAGAGGTGACAGAGGCCAGTCTCCGAGGGCTGCCCAGGCCGCAGTGAGGACTTTGGATTTTATCTGAGTGTACCAGGGAGCCATGGAAGGGTTTGAGCAAGGGAGCAACAGGATCTCGTGGAGACTGGATCACGGGGGCAGAAGCCAGTGGTCCCGAGGGCCTGGTGTCTGAGGAGGGCTTCCTGACCCACCTGGGCTTCTGTTCTGTTCTGTTCCAGATGAGCAGGTCCCAGCTCAGCCTGCCCCTGCTTCTGGCTGAGGTCATGCTGCAGGCCTTCTCCAAATCTTCAGCCATCACCATCTCTGGACCTCAGTTTCCTTATTTGTAAAAGGGGTGATGAAAGTCTCTATCTCATGAGATTGTTGCAAGGTATAAACCAGATGGTGTGTGGAGAGCAAGCTTCAGGGAACTGCTCAATTATTGGTTGTTCTTCTCATTTGATGTGTGATAATGACCTTGTATACTTTCTGGCTAACCCAGGTTTCTTCAGTGAATTCAAGAAGAAAATATGAATTATTATAAGAGATAACACCTGGAAGGAGTCCAGAGCAGGGCCTAGCATACAGTGAGTGCTCAGGAAACATTATCTAAGACAATTCTTTCACCATCATCACCACCATCATCATCATCATCACCACCATCACTACCACCACCACCACCATCACCATCATCATCACCATCATTACCATCATCACAACCATCATCACCATCACCACCATCTTCCCCAACACCATCATCACCACCATCACCATCATCACCCTCACCACCATCACTACCATCACTACCATCATCTTCACCATCACCATCACCACCATCGCCACCATCATCACCATCATCATCACCGTCATCGCCACCATCATCACCATCACCACCATCACAACCATCACTACCATCATCACCATCATCACCCTCACCACCATCACCACCATCACCACCATCACTACCATCATCACCATCATCACCCTTACCACCATCACCACCATCACTACCATCATCACCATCATCTTCACCATCACCATCATCACCATCACCACCATCGCCACCATCATCACCATCATCATCACTGTCATCACCACCATCCTCACCATCAGCACCACCATCACAATACCTCCTGATGAGACCTCCACATTCCCTGCCTTGCCCTTATGACCCGCCTCTGGCCTCTAAACTGCCCTCTGCTCCCTTAGTCATCTTCTGGTTGGAAACCTTCCAGAACGGTAATACTCAGCTAATTATTAACCCCCATCTGTGTCCCTCCAGAGCTGGCCTGCCCTCCCAAAAGCCATGATGAGCTCTGCAACTCCTCACATGTCTTGGCTCCTGCACTGAGATGGCCCTGCCCGACTGCTGCCTGACACCATGCCAGGCGGGCTACCAGTGTGAGCTGGGCCTTGTGCTCAGGGACACTGACTGTATGCCCCTCATCCAAGTGGCTGTTCCTTGGGTGGCAGGTACCACCTGGCCAGGGGAGATTTGGGGGCTGGGGAGCGCTGGGAGCCGTTCTGCCACTGCCCGACCATGCCACGTGCTCGCTGCTCCCTCTCCTCCCACAGGCCTGGGCAGAAATATGGGAGCCTGAGAGGCATCTCTGGGTGTCACCTACTCTCCCCTGGGGAGATACCTACTGGGCATCTGAGTACTCGTCCATCACCGCCTTCCATGGGAGGACTTTGGAGCTCCAAGGCACCTCTGCTTCTGTCTCTTCCAACCCCTGTGGCTCCTCTGGCTCACTGCCCTTTTTCCAGGTGGAAGCTGTGACGAGGACAGGTCCTTCTCAAAGATGTCTGCCCAGGTGAGCAGTCTGAGACTTGTCCACAGAGAGACTTGACCTGGCCAAGGTAAGTACTTACTGGCTCCTGGAGATACTTGGAGTGATTAAAGCAAAAAGAAATGCTTTGGCTCAAATGAAATAAAAATCATGGGACATATTCCAGTGAAAGTGCAGTGATGCCGGGTCCACAGAATTTCTCTGTGCACTAGTTTGGTTATTATTATTTACAAATAACAGAAAACCTCACTAAAATTAACTCGAACAAGTCAGATTTTTAGATTCATAACTGAAAGTTCCAGAGGGAGATCAGGCATGACTTGATCAGGGTGCAGATTCTGTTTCTCAGCATTTTTCTTGGTTTGTGGTCCTCTTTAGTGTTAGCCTTGTCCTGAGGTTGGCTCTTCCTGTGGTGGCAAAACGATCGCAATTTCCAGAACCCAAATGTGCATTTCCCACTATTCAAAGCAAAACCCAAATCTTCTCTTCCCTCAATTACTAAGCAAAATTCTGGGCCTCACTTTGATTGGACCCCACTGGACCAATGGTTGCGGCCCAAAGATTATCTTAGCCTCCCTGGTCCTACCCTCAGGAGCTGCAGGTGGGAGAGACACCCCAGGAAAGACACCCCCCACCCCAGCCCTTGTAGCTGTTCATCGCAGGGAGCCCACTAGGGTGGGCTCACGTTCCCAAACCAGTATTTCTCGTTGTAACAATCATCAAAGAATGTAAATGCCCTGGAAAAACTCCCTCCTGAGACTTGAAAATTTTATCTGGAGCCCATAGGGGTGGATGTGTTTTCCATGCCTGAGGGCCCTTGCCTACAAGAGTTCCATTGTTGGCTGTTGGAAAACACACTGCCCTGCCCCTTCCACCCCACCCCCTTCCAGGAAGGGAACCAGCTTTCAGAATTAGTCACGGGCAGCCAGCATCCCACACAACAACCCCATTGAGTTGAAAGGGCAGCCCAGGCAGGGTGAGGGCTATTCTTAGTCTAATTTACAGATGGGGAAACTGAGGCACAGAGAGACGACTGGCTCCCCTGAAGTCACATAGTGAGAAGGGGGTGGAGCTAGGATGTGAACCTGGGCTCTCTGGCTCCAAGTTCCTTCCCTCTCCACCTGTGGACCTACTGTGTGCCTCCCAGGTGTGATCCCACTTAAGGAGTGCAGGGTCCTTGAGTCATCTGTTACGAGGCCTGGGATATAGTAACTCTCAAAAACGGTTTTCATTCAGTCACTCAACAAATATTTCTTGGGCACCTAGTATGTGCTGGACCCTTGTGTTCGGCACTGGGGACATGGAAGGAATGGAACAGTTGAGGTCCCTTCCTCCCAGAGCTGACATTCCAGAGGCGAAAGAGATAATAAGTAGAACCAGTAAGTGTGTATACACTATGTCAGGAGGTGGTTGGTGCAAATGCTAGAAGGAAAGAAAGAGAAAATAGGGTAGGACGGGTTTCCAGGAGGAAGATGTAGTTTTGAATCCAATGGTCGAGGAAAGCCTCATCAAGAAGGTGACGTTTGAGCAAAGCCCTGAAGAAAGGAGGTGAGAGAGGGAACCATGTGTGCACCTGCGTTGTGAGAAGAGTGGGTCCGCTAGAGGCAAGAGCAGCGGCCGGATGTCTGGAGGCTGGATGTCTGGAGGCTGGAAAGGCACTTGGGTGCTGGAGGGCCAGCAGGGAGCCCAGGGTGGTGGGAGGGAGCGAGCCAGTGAGTGAGCGGTTGAGGGGGAGGAGATGACAATGTCGGAGTGATGACAGGGGACCAGCCAGAGCAGTGACTTCTGGGTCGTGGGTCACAGTGAGGACTTTGCTTCTACCAGAAGAGAGCTGCAGCCAGAGGAGGCTCTGAGCCAGCAGGGCCCTGCCCTGACTCAGGGGTTCACAGTCTCCCTCTGGCTGCAGGTGAGCAGGGAACAGACCAAGGGCCAGCAAGGGAGCATGGAGCCCGGGGAGCGGCGGCTATGGGGTCCAGGATGGGCCAGGGTAGGGGCAGTGGGGGAGAAGTGGTTGGTTCTGGAAATATTTTTTGTGATCTAATTCTTTTTTCTAACCTGCTGTCTGTTCTCAGGACCCTCAAATTTACGCGGGGTCCTGATCTTTGGTCGCTCCGCTCCCTCCCCTCCCCACACATACCCACGAGTATGGAGCCCAGTGACCTGGCTTGGCATCCCAAACTTGACCCTTTGTTAACTGTGTGCCTTGGGACTAATGACAGCCCCTCTCTGCCACACCTACCCTCATTGGGCGAGTCACACAACCCAGTAGAGGACGATCCGATCTGTTGACAATAGAGTGAGGCAGTTAGGATAGTTGGTAAATGACTCAGGGATGCACAGGGGTGTGGAGTTGGTTCTGCCGGGTGTGGCACCGCCTTCTTAGACACCAGGGTGCAGGGAGAAGAATGGGACTGCTGGAACGTCAGGGGCCCCACTGCCAGCAAGCTGCTGGGTCAGTGCCTCCCTGGAGCCACCGGCGCCAGCCAAGCTCTTAGAACTGCAGACTCATCTCCCTATGTCCAAAGCCAGGTGGGAGCCTGCCAGCCCCCGCGCCAGCCTCAGAGCCCCAGGGCCCCTTAGCAGGCAGGGCTGGGCTGGGCTGCCAGGAGCCCGTGAGGCCCCCACAGCTGGGGAGGGCCAGAGTCGGGAACCCAGGGGTCCAAGACGATGCAGGCCACCCAAGCAAAGGAAAAGGAAGACACCGGGGGAGAATGAGTAAAGAGCACAGCTTTTATCCATAAAGAAAGAAATTCATAGAACAATTCATCTCCCAGGTGCCATATACATAAATCCATAATTTCCTAAGTCCCATTAGATTCTGTTTACTTAACACTTAATCCAATTCCCATTGACCTTTTCTTCCATTCTTTTGCCATTTTATAAAAAAATCTTGCAAGGAATTAGTTTGTGTTGACTTGAACTGGAGATTTTTTTTTTTTTTAAGATTTTATTTATTTATTTGACAGAGAGATCACAAGTAGGCAGAGAGGCAGGCAGGCAGAGAGAGAGAGGGATGCAGGCTCCCCATGCGGGGCTCGATCCCAGGACCCTGAGATCATGACCTGAGCCGAAGGCAGAGGCTTAACCCACTGAGCTACCCAGGCGCCCCAGAATTGGAGATTATTTATTCCTTTTCTGCAACTTTGAGTTTGAATTTTTGTCACGACATGAGTTTTACCTGAGGATATGAGGAACCCAAGTACCCTTCACGGAGATGCCCTGATTCTGACTATTTTGCTTTGTCTGCTTTCGCTCCATATATCTGTACCCTAGTTATTATTTTTTTCTGAGTGTCTGGCCTTGCAGGCATCTTCCCCTGCCCATCTTTGAGCAGGTGGGCACTGCGAAAGACTGGCTCTTCTCCACTGGTACTTGCCCATCAAAGCTTTTTTGGGACAGAGTCACAAAACATGAATAAGCTTTTCCTTAGTTGTGTTTTTTTCTGCAGTCAAGGGCAGACTAAGGCTGACGGTCCTGGGGTCTTGCCTGCATAAGCCACACCAGATCCATCCTGGGCCGGAAGGCCCAAAGGCAGAAGCAGGTTTGAGACGGGAGGTGGGTCTCTCTGTCCCATATTCTCTCCCATGAAGCTTCAAACCAGGGGGAGATGGTCTTGCCCCTTCAGCCGCTGCTGTCGAATGGGAACGTTCATGCAGTGAGGCTATGTCTTCCTAATAAACCAGAAATGCAGGTTAGCTATTGGTAACATCCTGATGCTTCAACATTGGTGACTATTAATTTTTGCAACACTTTGTAAACCAAAGGAAACACGTACAGTAGTTGAGTTTTGGTCTTTCTAAACATCAGAAGCATAATGGCAAAATCAAAATTAATTAAGTCTGGGTTGGTGACTATGTAACGCCCTATGGCTTTGATTTCGTGCTTCAGTTCGGCATTCCTGAAAACTGGGGTGTTCAGAAGCTATCTGTAGGTTTGGTTTTTCTCATCTTGCTAGAATTCCTAGGATACTGAGAATTCACAGCTAATCACAACTTCAGCGGATTCTTTAGGACCAAATGATGTCAAAAGCAAGATGAAGGGCAAATATTTCAAATGACTTTATTATTAATATAGTATAATATACAACATATATTTACATATAAAAGCTTATATATACAGATATATATAGAGAGAGAGAGGGGAGACTTCAGATATGATTGAAGTCAAGTTGACCTAGAACACACCCCAAAATAGATCCCGACTCCCTGCAAACCTTCCCCAAGGGTCAGTGGGCACGCCTTCACCTGTCCACACGGGGGTCTGAAGTCCTTCCTCCCTGGGCCTGAAGCCCCAGCCCAGGCCAGCACACTTGTGGATGACACCTTCCAGTCCAGCCTCAGGGGGACGTTATAGTTGGCCTGGGTTGGGTTAAAGCCCCATAAATGAAAAGCCACCGTTATTAAAAGTTCAGGAAATGAAGTTGGCAGAAGTTGCTTCCCCAAGCTGAAACCAGCCCTTAGATGTATTCGTTGGACTTGCATACCTTTTAAAACCTGCATATTTTTTTTTAATCTAGCCAACTTTTAAAAAAAGTAATCTCTGCACCCAACGTGGGGCTCAAACCCATGACCCTGAGGTCCGTAGTCGCCCGCCCCAATGGCTGAGGCAGCCAGGAGCCCTGAACCAACGTTTAATATTGGGAATTCCGTATGAAGATTCAGGTTTCTGACATCGATTGAAAATGTAGCAGCAGTTGGCTAGGATTGTGTAGAGATGACCTTTCAATTCTCTTAATTACACTTTTTTTCAAAGTAGGACATTTTCAGGATCTGTAATTCAAAAGGTACGAGAGGGAGTCTCCCTCCACCCCATCCCCCAGCCTCTCACTCCTCCTCCCCAGAAGCAGAATATCCAAAGATACCTCATTCATGAACAAGTGTATACACATTCTTTTCCGCCTCAAAGATGTACTTCTATACATCTTGCCCCCCCGACCCTCCCCCTAAGTATGTAGCAAGATGTCTGGGAGCTGCTTCTGTCTCTGTCTGCATGAGCTAGCTGAAGTTGTTTTGGGGGCTGCCTTTTAAACAGGACAATTTTCCCGTTTGCCCAGTTTCCAGCCCTCCCTGGGGTCTCATGCCTGTCCTGTTTCACTCATTCACAATTCTTGCCTGGCCCCTTTGGCATCTCAGTTTGCAGAATCTGGCACAGGTGAAGGACAGCCTAGCCACGGAGCACTGGCCCCCTCGCTCTCTGAAGCCTGCAGTTCTTGAAATTTCCAGCAGAGGGAGACACCACTCACCACCCCCCACACCCGCAAGAGCACCAAAGGGGTCTTCCCAGGGACATTGTAATAGGGAAATGTCTAGGCGAGGGATGCATGCTCTCTTCCCAGAGACAAAGACCCCCTTAGCTGGACTGGGATCCTCCTCTCCAGGCCTCCCTTAACTGTTTCTGTCTTCCCCCCGCCCGGAACCTCCCACTTTGACTGAGCCCCACCCCGGAGCATCCCCTCCACTCCTTGTAGGGACTGGCCCCTTCCTAATGGGAGGAGGGTGGTGGTGGTTGGGGGGTGGAGAGGCCTTGTCCTAGTCTAGGGCCTGGGATTGAAAAATTGCCTGAGGGAGTCACATAAAGAAAGCATGTAATTGGGCGGGACTTCCTTGCTTCCCCATCCCTTTCTGCTAGGAAGTGGGGGGTCCTTTCTCTCTGTCCCCAGCAGACAACCCCCAGCAGAGTCTTGACCTCGGAAACCCCCTTTCCCCATCCTGCACTCCACCCTCTCCCTGGCCTGGCTCCTGCAGCCCTCTGTCCCACCCCCGAGCTGGTGTTGGGGGTCGCCTGGAGTCCAGCTGGTGGCCAGGGCACAGCCACCCCTTTCCTGGCCCTGCCCCTCCCCATGACCCCAATCCTCCGCCAGCCACTCAAAGGCGCCTTGTTCTCCATCCAGCCCCCAGACAAAAGTCCCTCTGTCTGAAAAGGCAGAATTGGGGGGAGGGGGCACCCCAACGAGGACCGTGTGGGGGCCCATGCAGACCCCAGCCAGAAGGAATGCCATGAGGAGGAGGGGCAGGAGGGGGGAGGGAGGTGAAGGGAGCCTTGCACAGTGCAGTGGCCTTATCCAGAGTGGGAGGCAGCCTCCACCCTAACGCCCACTGCATAGACCCGGGCATCTGGCTCCCAGCACCCTTGGGAAGAGCCTGAGCTCAGAAGGTCTGCTTGATGCTCAGAAACCAGTCTTCGGTCTCTCCTGAGAGCATCAAGGGCATGCGAGAGAGAGGTCATGGTCTAAAGCCCGACAGCCACCCCCCTACCCCTTGTACACCCCCACCCCCACTCCCACCTCATGATCTTGGTCATATCAGCCTCTTCTGCTGACCCTCAAACTGTCAAAAGCAGCAAGTGGTCCGGAAGAGGACCTTGGATGTCCCACAATTGCCACCAAGCCCTCCTCCAAGCGTAACCTGCCATCTAAGTGAAGGAAATGAGACAATTACGCCAATGCATTGCTTTTCCCCACCATTCTGCGAGGCAGAAGCTTTGCTGCTAAAGACCTTGAATTTCTTCCTTCCAGGTCCTTTTCACGGGGGCAAGAGATTGAAGAAAGCCCCCTCCCCAGATGCGAGGAACAGACTTCTGCCCTGTCCTATGCTCCTTCTGCCTACCTGAGGCTCTTGTGACCTTGGGGAGCTCCCTGCTGGGAAGAAAGGGTGGTAGCTGTCTCTTTAAGAGCAGGAATGGGATGAGAGAGCCCCCGAGCTTAGGGAGTCTGACTTGTTCTCTACCTGCCCAGGTTTGCCTAGGGCGTGGCAGCTGTGGATAAAGGCAGGACTCAGGCTTAGCAGCTGCATTCTCCCCTTCTCTCCCGGAACTTTCCAAGCAGCCTGGGGAGCCACACAGGTGAGAGGCTGGGGTCCCCTGCTTCCAACACCCTCTCGGCTCTGCCCCCAACCTCTCCTTGCCCCTCTCTAGAACTTCCTCTCTTCAAGGATCTTTTCTGGGGGGCAGGGGACAGGAGGTTAGGGAAAGCACCTTCGACTAATGTGATCATCCCCCCATCATTCTCCCCTCGGGAGGCTGGGTAAGCTAGCTGGGATGAGCCCACCAGTGGGATTGGGGTGATTGGGTAGATCGGGGGTGTCTGAGTTGACCAGAAACATCTGGATCGGGGGTATCTGGGTGGATAGGGTTGGAGCGGGCTGCTTGGGTGGGTGGGGGGTAGCTAAGTTGATCAAGGCTGGACTGAGGGTATCAGAGTGCACGGTGGGTGACTGCGTGGACTTGGGGTGTCTAGGGATTGAGGATGTGTGGATCCTGGAGACCTCTTGGAAGAGGGGACAGCGGCTTCCTGGGGGAAACTGTAAGGTGGGGAGGTGGGTAGGAAATTTCAGGGACATGGGAAAGTCATTCTGCACAAGCTTGATGGGCCTGGCCACCATCACGGAGGAACAAAGGGGATAGCAGAGGGCGGACCGTGGAAATGTCCATCACTCGGGTGTTGGGACCGGCAGGGCGGGGAAAGAGCCCAGAGGGGTGGGCACAGCCTCTCTCTGCCGGTTGTCTTCCTCTCCCAGGCTTCACGCCAACTACAGTCAGTCCGGAAGCAGCTCAGGAGCCCCTTCCAGCAACAGCCTGGGAGGGGAAGGTGAGGGCAGATGCCAGACACCAGCTCCCAGTGGCCTGCCCTGTAGGAGAGCCAGGTTAGGAATGTGGCCCCAGGGCTGGGGTGCAGCCAAGATTACTCCCACATCTCCCCTAGGCCAGGGATGCTGGGAGAGATGCCCTGGGGATGCGGAGTAGCAGAGCCCGGCAGCCAGGGGGACTAGGTGAACTCCAGGGCAAGAGACTTCAGAGCTGGGACTCTGGGTCCCTGGTGACAGCTGCAGCATTCAGCTTCGTTAGCAGGGTTTATGGGGCTCCGACAGCACAGTGGGGTAACCACAGTGCCACCCCATCATGCTGCGGAGTTATATGAATAAGCGTGAAGCGCTGAGACCAGGGCCCAGCGTATGGTAAATGCTCACAGGGCACTAGCTCCTATTACTGGGGTATTATCTCGGGGCTTTAGACAATAGCTGGTCCTTCTCCAGACCTGTGCCTGGAACCACCAGGCTGTCCTGCCCACACACCTGCTCCAGCTCTCCTCCCCAAATCTGCGGGGTCCTGAATGCCTTAGCAATGTTCCCCAAAGCTATAGGCCCCCTGCCTGCAAGAAATGGATGCCTTTGGGTCCACCATATGGGATTCAGGGCTGAGAGGATGCCCTGGACCTGAGTGTACCCAGGGAGAGGGAGGAGCCTGTGAGGAATGTGCAAGAAACAGAAGGAAATGTGAGGTGGGGGTGACGCCGAGGGTGCGGAGACAGATGGGGTCACTGTCTTCAGTGGTGGAGAGGAGTCTAGGGACAGAGCAGGGAATGTCAGATGGCTTAGTGAGGGCCCGTGCTGTGCCATCAGTGAAATGAGGGCTGGAACAGATCATCTCTGGGGTTACGGGGTGGGGGGAGGGGAATGGGCGAAGACACAGCAAGGTCATTGGAGGGGGCCCAGCACAGGGTGGGGCAGAGGACATGCTGGACAGTGTCTGCTGGTGGCAGTGAGGCGGGTCCTGGGAGAGGACTGGGGGACACACAGAGACCAAGGCTTCGCTCAGGCATCCGGAATGGGGAGAGGGTGGGCTGAGACCAGACCAGGAGGGGATCGGAGGGGTTCTTCTTGCTGGACAGGCCTGTCTGAAGAAAGAGGAAGTAATGGCTGCCAGGAAGAGCTTGGCAGGAGCAGGGGTAGGCGCGGGGGGCGGGGCCTGGGGCAAGGCCAGGGGTAGGAGCTGGGGCTGGGGCAGGGGTAGAGGCAGGGGCAGGGGCTGGGGCAGGGGTAGAGGCAGGATCAGAGGCAGGTACGGGCACAGAGGCCAGGGTAGGGGTAGGGGTTGTGGCAGAGGTAGGGGCTGGGGCAGGGGTAAGGGCTGGGGCTGGGACAGGGGCAGGGATAGATGTAGGGGCTGGGGCAGGGGTAAGGGCTGGAGCTGGGGCTGGGGTGGGGATAGAGGCAGGGGCTGTGGCGGGGGCAGAGGCAGGACAGAAACGAGGAGTCATGGAGGCAGAAGATGGGGCTAGGGCTCCAGCCATGTGACTCCTCTCTGCTCTGGCCCTCGCCCCTGCCCCAAGCCTCCAGCTCTCTCCTCCCCACACCCTGCTCTGAGCAGCCTGAGGAGCCAGCTCGAGATCTGTGGAGTCTGGCCAGGGCGGGCAGGCTCTGAGCTGTCTCTGAGAGACACACCCGGCAACCCGGGCCTCCTGCCACCTGGCTCCCTACATCCCATTTCCCAAAACACCCCGAGGACCCGATAGTCCGGAGCCACAAACAGCCGCTGCAGAGCTGGGCTGCTCAAAATCCTGCTCCCTGCCAAGGTGACCCTATGCACCCATGTTTAGTTTTCAGAGCCCCAGTTTCCCCATCTGTAAGCTGGGGCGAACAGCAGGCAGCACCTCCCTCATTTGGTCACCAGGGCCATGTCCCTAGAGCCCCAGGTCTGTGTTGAGCCAGTGATTCCTGCAGCTCCTCTCCAGGTTCGCGTTGCCACCCACCCCCGCCCCCGCACCTCCCCACTCCTCAACCCCCTTTGATGGCTCCTCCTCACCTTCCAGACAGGCTGGTTGGTTAATAGCAGCCTCTCTGTCCCGGGGCGGGGAGTTGTGTACCCTGGAGAGCAGAGTACAAGAGGACTGGAAACCAGAGGCACCGCTCTGGCACCTTGGTGGGGGGGCCCCCATAGAGCTGGACCCTACCCCCTCCCTCCCCCTCCAGGCCAGCTGGCTGACATGCGGGAGGTGACAACACTGAGCCTGCTCCTCCTCCTGGCAGGTGAGTGCCTGGGCCCCTCACTGCCTTTCCCAAACCCTGCCACAGAGTGTTGGCCAAGCCCCATGTCTGTGCATCTGTGGGTGTGTCAACACTCCAAGCCCCATGTCTGTGCATCTGTGGGTGTGTCAACACTCCAAGCCCCATGTCTGTGCATCTGTGGGTGTGTCTGCCTCTCTCGTGCTTTCTGCCTCCCCTGTCAGGTGGCAATTCTCCGGTCAGCATCTCCTTGAGGGTCGCAGTGTTGCACTGATGGTTTCAAGGTGCACACAAAGACAGGCCCCACCTTACGGCAGTGGCTCACACAGCTAGTCACCCCCTTGAGGTCTCTCCGATGAGAAGACTCAGCCCCGGGCACTGGGTCTTCAGCACCTCCCTTGCCCTTTATTATGAGAGGGAGCTGGGAGCTTTGAGGTTGTAGCCGTTATGGAAATCCTTTGTGCCTCAGTTTCCCCAGCTCTACTAGTAAGTACTTAGTAGCCACTGTGAGGATTACACAAGTTGGTATTTGAGAAGTGGTTAGAACAGGGCCTGGGACAGAGTAAGCTCTAGGTGTTCATGCTTTAAATACAATTAGAACTTATTAATCACCCTTGAACACACAAAGATCAGAGTTTAGGCCCGGAGCTCAGGTAGCCCACGGCGTCTAGCCAGAATGTAATCCTAGTCCTTTGCTTTTATTGTATTTTTTTATCCCTTACATCGGGCCAGGCTGGCATTCCGTTCAGGGTAGGGAGAGAGGGCTGCATTTTTAAAGAAAGTGTATTAAGTTTATCATTAGTAATTTGCTCTACAAGGAAGCGGTGAGGACACGCCAGAACAGGTAGGGTATGGACGAGGCTCCGAGAATGACTGGGAGCTGGGACCGTCTGTCATCTTGAAGAGAATGTTGCTCGGTTTCTGCTGGAGGGAGGATTAGCCAGGTGTCTGGAAACATCAGGCTAAAGAGTGGCCCCAAGCCACCTAGGCTAAAACCTATTTTGGGAGGCAAAATGTGGGCAGACCTGAGGGGCTCACAGGTATGGGGAGGCGGGGGAAGCCAACACCTTCAGGTTTGGGGCCAGGACCCCTGGGCCCTCTCGAGGCGGGGACCTGTCCATCAGGGGCCCCTGAGGCTCTGTGGCCCTGCCTCCCAGCTTTGCTGAGGTCAGCAGGCCATCGCCTCTCCTTCCTGCTTCTCCCAGCAGGCCTGCCTGTCTTGGATGCCAATGACCCAGAAGGTGAGTCAGACTCCACCACCAGGCTCACCCCCAAATTCTAGCCCCCACCCTTGCCTCCTGGCTGTTGTCCTGGATTCATGTTCTTTTTCTCTTTCTTTGCAGATAAAAACAGTCCTTTCTACTATGGTGAGAGTTTGTGCCCCTCTCTTGATTCCCTCCCACCCACTCCCCCTGCTCACATTTTGTGTCTGTGGACCCACAGGGCTTGGGTGGGGGTCCGATGTGGGCGAAACAGGAGGCGAGGGTAGGAAGGGGTAAGGATGGGGAGAGAGAGAGGTCTACACAGTGGAAGAAAGGAACGAGCCACGCGGGTCTGGTCCCAGGGAAGGTTCTCTTGGGGCAGGAGAGCCGCACAGAGGAAGCCAGGAAGGTTCACCAGAAGCCGTTGTGATGGTTCAAATCAAATGCTAGGAGGAGGCTGGCTTTGCAAAAACTGCCCGGAGGAGGGAAGTTATCGGGCACCCTTTCTGCGGTTGCTCACACACACAGTAGACACCCTCCAAACCCCCGGACCTTTATACTTTCCGATCTCCCTGCCAGGCCCCCCGCCCCGCCTCATCTCCCCAGGGCTCTGCTCAGAGAGGCCTTCCCTGACCAGTCTCCCTAAAAGAGCTGCCCTCTGACTTTTTGTTCCCTGGCTCAGCTTATTTGCCTTCAGAATGCTTATCTCCACTTGACCTTCCATTAAATCTCTTATCGGTTGTTTGTGTGTAAGGGAGAATGTGAGCACAGGAGGGCTGCGGGGCTGTTTGTTCTCTCCCCTCTGTATCCACAACTCCCTGCTGGTGGTCAGGTTCCCCATACCCACCTGTCGGAGAGATGGAGGTTTGGATGGGGAGGACACAGGCGGGCACTAATGGCCTCCTCTGGGTTTCTCCTAGACTGGCACAGACTTCGGGTCGGTGGGCTCATCTGTGCTGCGGTTCTATGCACCATCGGCATCATCGTCCTCATGAGTGAGTGGGGACCCTGGAGGCCGAGCTGGCAGGGAAGGGCAGGGCTGTGGGTCCTCTCCCTCAACCATCCCTTCTCCCCTGACAGGTGGGAAATGCAAATGCAAGTTCAGCCAGAAGCCCAGGTAAGACGGGCTCCCCAGGTGCCTACTTCATACTGAACAGACACCTTTCCCTGGTCAAAGAACTGAACCTCGCAGAAAGAGGCCTCCAGGCATTGCCCTGGAGAATTCCTGCCACTGAGATGTCCCAGGTTTATTCCTCAGAGCTGATCATCTTCAGAGGGCCCGAAAGCCTGAAAAGCTTTGGTCCCATTCCAGGAAAAATAGCCAGGAAGCTCTGTTAGGGCAAGCTGAGAATCCTCTAGCCTTAAGGGAGAGGACAAGGGGGATGGAAACACATCTCACCACTTTTCTTTCCCCAGCCACCATCCAGGGGAAGCCCCACCTCTCATCACTCCAGGTAAGCCGGGAACAGAATGGGGATGCAGAGAACACAGGCCGTGAGGGCTGGGCACGTGCGAGGGTGTGTGCCTGTGTGTGCACGTGTCTTGGGGCGAAAACTCCATCTGCTCTCACAAGCTGACCCATCATCTCTCCCAGGCTCTGCCCAGAACTGTTGAGGATGGATCCGTTGAAAGGACACAGAGGTCCCTTCCCATCTCTTCCTCCAAGTCCTGGCTCAGCGTGGGAGCCCAGACTCCAGGATGGAATTCTCCCTCTTCTCAGAGCACCTTGCCAGGGCCTCACCTTACCTCTCACTGGAGGGGTCTTTATGTTCAATTTTTATTCTAAAAATGGCTCTTGCCTCCTTATCCTTTATTCTAAAAATTGATTAGCCAAGTGTCCTCAAGACTCCCTATGTGTACATCACAGTGGGCTTTTAAGGACTAGCAGAAGGTGGATTGGATACACCCTGGCAGCTGGGACAGAAGCTGGCAGCTAAATCTCTTTGCTGGGAAAAGTTCAAGGCCTGCTGGATGGCTTGAGGCCCGCCCTCTACCCCCAAGGCTAGGGGAACCACAACGGCAATTTAAAATTTTCTGGTAGCCAAACGGCGGATGCTTTGGGGAATGAACGAGGGCTCTAGCCAGATGGAATGCTGGGATATTCCAGTGGACACTGAGACCATCCTGGGAAAACAAGGATGTGGATCTTACTACCACAGTATGATTAGTCAGATACATTATGATTTTAATGGTAAGACCCCCATGACCCTCCCACTCACCCCCAAGACCCCACTCTATCATAGAAAACCCTTCCTAATACCCAAGCGTCCCTCTGAGACCTTTAAATAATTCCTCATGACACTCTTAATAATATATAGCAGTGTGAGAACTTCCAAGGAGCCTCAAACTCCCTTGAGACTCCCCAGTACCCAGTAAGATCTCCAAAATGCAACGAAGGGCCACTCTATAAAATGCCTAAAACCCTCTAAAACACCCAAAACTATCTCCTACGATGCACTGAGTCATGTCCTGAAGAAGAAACCCAGAATAAACCAGAGACTTGTCCCCTACCAATGCCCTTATATCTCTCAAACATCCCATAAGCCTCTCCCCCACAACCCACGAGCCCACACGCATCGGGCAAGCGTGAGCGCACCAGGGCAGACAAAATGCACCCCTGGGGCAACCCCCACCCCAATACTGCTTCTGGGACACCATTCCTCCCCCTTGTTATTCTCTCCCAAAGATCCCACAACAACGAGCGGGGCAGCTGCACAGCGTGTTTATTGAGCTCATACACTTTCTCTCCTCTCCCCTGTCCCTCATCGGATATGTGCAGCTGGGCTCCCCACAACAGCTCCTGCTTTCCTACCTATTTCCCACTTTCCCACCTATTTCCCGCGCATGCGCAAGAGGGCCAACATGCTGGTCTTCCGCCTGGGCAGCAGGCATGCGCACAAGCAGCAGAGGAAGTTAGCAAGCCCGGCTGGGAAACCGGCCCAGCGACTGATGACGTCACGGAGGCGGGCACCAAAGCGATTGGCCGGATTGAGTTTAGAGGGAAAGGAAAGCTGTCTCTTCCTCAGTACTTTCTCAGGGAGCAGAAACGGTGGGAGTGGGTTGAGGGGGCGCACTTCCAGACCGCAAGGAGTTCTGCACATTATCCCCACCATGACTATTGTATCCTGGCTCCTTGCAGCGCCCCAGCCTGAGCTACCAAGTCATCTCTAGTGGGGACATGAGCCTCCAGCTGAGATGTTGCTTAAAGACTGGAAGGACAGCTCTTGCCTTGAATTTGGCCTCTGGTCAGGACCTCACAGGTAGCATCAGCCCGAGTAGGGCCAGGAGGCCGGTGTCTTGGGGAGAAAACTCCATCCGCTCTCACAAGCCCTTCCAGGCTCCCCGTCAAGTGGGTATCCAGAGGCCTGGGACTCTCTGTGCCAGTCAGTGCCCCCTAAGGCCCTCCCGGCCATGACCAAGGTCCTGTGGGGTCTCAGGCACTGAGGTCTAACTCGTGATGCTGGTAGATCTGTGTGGGGCCTTTGAAGCAAGCGGCAAAGAGGAAGCGTCTGCCGGCTATGGTGATGTGAGCAAAGGCACGAGGGGCCACCAAGGCTGGGGGCCCCAGCTCCTGTAGAGGTTCCAGGAGCCCCTTGTCAGGCTCAAGGCGAAAGACCTGGCTGAAAGCGAAGTCGCTGCCCAGGATGGCCAGCTGGTCCCTGGCGATGAGCAGTGGCTGGAAGACGTGGGCACCACGTGAGGGAAGTTGCTGCAGGAGGCGGAACATGGAGCCATCCCAGCGCATGACCTGTGAAGTGTGGCGACCAGTTAGGGCCGGGGGTCCAGGAGGGCCAGGCCTGCCAGTAGCACCCTGGGTTTCAGAGCACCCGGAACAGCTTGGAGTCAGGCCCATAGGTCCCCAAACTCCCACAGCTTTCCTACCTTCATACACCACCCGGTTGCCCAGGACACAGACTTGACGTCATTCTTGGCCACTCTCTCTCCCTCACACCCCACAAAGAATCAGTCTGTTTTACCTACAACGGTATCTATTTTTCCTATCTCCTCTGGCCGCACTCTGCCCAGCCACAGTCACCTCCCTCCATGACGGCAGGCTCTGCCCTAGGCTCCCCACTCTCATCCCTGCACCCACAGTCTGCTCCCCACACACATGTCCCGTGAACACCTGAGTCAGACCATAGCCTTCTAGGCCCAGAGTGCCTGCTTGACTGTTCCTCAACCCAGAATGAGAATGCTGGAGGGGGTGGGCCGTCAGCCTCGGGGGTCCAGAATGTGGTGGCTGTGCTCAAATGTAAGGCTCAGAGTCGGGGGGGGCAGTGTTAGTGTTGGGGGGATACGAAGTAGCTTATGGTCACTCAGGCTTGAGGAGTCACAGTGGTCTTAGAGTCGGTGTGGGGGGGTGTGGGGAGGGGGTGGCCAGAGTTCAAAGATCAGTACATCAGGTGGGGTCAGAGTTCAAAGGTGAGTCTGTGCGGTCAGGTGAGAGTTTAGAAGTTCCTGTGCAAGGTGGGAGTCAGCGCTGCAAAGCCAGCCCCGAGGCGGGAGGCCACTGTGGTCAGATCTGGCTTGTGGCCGCCTGCCCCACCTGACTGGGCCCAGCCTCACCATGGAGTCCCCGATGTAGCGTGTCAGGCACAGGAACACATCACCCCCGGCCTGGAAATGGCGTGTGGCATAGACGTCCTCAGCCTCGGGGATGTCCGTGCGCCTCTCGAAGTGGCCGCCGAGCCACTGGAAGAGCACGGGCCGCTGGGAGGCGGAGGCCAGCAGCAGATGGGGCCGGCCGTCCAGCTCCAGGGCCTCGGCGTCCGTGTCCCGATGCCAGGCGTGCAGGCTCTGGCGGGGGTAGAAGCCGGGCCCATCCTGGCACAGCAGCGTGGTGCTGCCTGCCTTGGAGGCGTCAGCCACCACGAAGCAGGGCTGCCCGTCCAGCCACAGGAGCTCAGCGTCGTTGGGCCGCAGCAGGCGCCGCGGGGCCAGGGCCTGCGTGGGGGCGAGGCGCAGGCCAGGGCTGGGCCGAGCCCACAGCTGCGAGCCCCCCCACAGGCGGGCGGCCAGCACGAAGAGGCGCAGGCCCAGCACCAGTGGCTTGCAGGACACCACCGAGGGCGCTGTGGGAGGGCGGGGTGCAGGAGGGCAGGTTAGGCCCGCCCGGTTGGGCCCCTCCACCCCCTGCAGGCAGAAGGATGGAAAGGGGTGGTGGGGGGGTGGCAGGCTCACCGGACAGCTCTTCTTCAGGCCGGAAGCGCTGTAGGCTGTAGTCCCAGGTGAGGATCAGGCAGCGGCCCGCAAAGGGCTGCGCCAGGACGATGTGGGGCTCCCCCTGGTAGGAGAAAGACTCCACGCCCAGTGCTGACTCCCCAACCGTCTGGAACCAGGACAGCTCTGGGGGTGGCAGGAGAGAGTCAGGTGGGCACCGGGACCTCGCAGGCCCTCATCGTTGAGCCTCGGTTTGCACATCTCTGAAATGAGGACCGTCGCAGTGTACACCTCATAGGGACACAGAGTGGGATCTTTTCATCTATAGATGAATTAAGTCACAACAACAGGGGAATGCTTTGTTTTCTAAGTCGCAGGACACCATCAAATCATTGCTTAGAAACAACGTGTTTCTCAATTCATTTAGGGATGTTCCATTCTACGCATTCTACAGATGAGGAAGCTAAGGCCGGCAGGCACAGTCCAGCCCTTCCATGTTCCATGAAAGAGGACTGGAGCACAGCCACAGCGCTGACCCCAGCGCTCCCCCAATACCTCCCTCCTGAAATTAGGTGTGGCCCTATCTAGGCCAAGTTCCCCGTGGAGAAAGAGCAAAGCGCTGGCGGTAATGCTCGTCTCCCTTGTTTGCTAATGGCTCTTCCTGGACTTGGTCTCTTGCCCCTTCTCCCTGTGACCTGGCCGATAGATGGGCCACAACTCAGTTTCAACCATGGAAACCAGGACAACACCCAGGGGCTCACCCACCCGCCGGGACTGCTCACCTCAGACCCTTCTGTCTTCTTTAATTCATGGGATTTTGGACCTCTTGGTTACAGCCACTTAGCTTTATGGTAACGGTACACCAAGGTTGCCCAGCGTGGAGGTGGGTTGTAGACTCCAGGTTATAATACTTCATTCTATATGCGGGGCCCTGTTTCCAGGCACCAGGGTTGAAGCAACAAACCGAGGCACCAAGGATGCCGGCCCAAAGGTGGATCTTTGAAAAATGGCCATCATATCATCACCCCCGGTTCAAAACCCTCCGAGGCTTCCCACGGCCCTCAGGGTAAGATAACTCTACTCTCTGTGGCTTTCAAAGGAATACACGGTGAGAACCCTGCTGCTTTTGATCTCACCTGTGTCCTTCCTTTCACTCACTCCCCCAAGATGCTGCCTGCCTTTGATCTGCAAGCAGGACAGACTCTCTGCTGCCTCAGGACCCTTGCACATGCTGTCTCCTCTCTCCAGAGTGCTCTTTCCTCTGTATTTCACTGAGCTACATCTGGATGTAAAGCCACCTCTTCAGAGAAGCCTTCTATGATGCCCCACAGAAGGTAGGACCACCCCATTGCCTTAATCTCCCTCATTACTCCCTGTGTTTTTCACAATGTATAGCACAAAGTTTGTTTCTGTAGTGTTTTACTTAATGTTTATGTCCTCATCTGCCAGGGCTCTGAAGGCAGGGCTCACGGCTGTCTGGGTTACCACAGTATGCCCACTGTCTCTCATAGGACCAGACACAGAGTGGCCCTCAGTGACTGTTTGTGGAACAACTGAATAAAGAGGGACTCTTAAGTTAACTTCTCCATTTCTATGAGTACCACAAATGCAGAACACGACTTACACTTAGATGCTGGTAAAAATTGATTATTACATTAGTAGCCTTACCCACTCCTTCAGGAAGCCCTCTGTGGCCCTCCCGCTGTGCCTGGTCCTTGCTCTCGCTCGGGACACCCAAAGCCCAGCCCTGACCACTCTGGGCTCTCAACCTCCACCTTCCCCTGTGCCGTGGCCTCTGGGAAGGCAAGAGCCAGGGCAGTCCTCATCACCGCTGTGCCTTCTGCACTGCTAAGGACCCATAAAGTTACTAAAACATATTTATGGAAAAGCAATGTGATCATAGCAAGTCTTTTTAAATAGCTGTTTTTATATTAATAACAGCCACCAGCGTGCACACTTAGGAGGGCCTCGCATCCAAGGCTCTGCCCCAAATGCAGGCGTGGACACGTCACCGAATTCTTGCGGCAATCCTATGGCTCCATTTTACAGATGAGGAAACTGAGGCTCAGAGAGCTAATGCTCATGCTCAGGGGCTCACTAGCTGGGGAACAGCTGAACGGGGAGCGAGGTGAGCCCTTCAGCCCTGGGAGCCATGCCCCTGCTCTCCCACCTTCTTCTGGAACCCCGGCTGCCCCTCCCACCCTGCGGGGAAAGCCCCCACCTATGGCTCTGCACTTGAACGTCTTGGGGTCGAGGTGGCGCAGCTGCATGTGGGCCAGAGCAGGGGGGCCGGCGCAGGCCCCCGTCCCCACGCTGGCATTCACGGTGGGCGTCCACTGCAGCAGCCAGAGGACACGGCAGTCACACTGGAACGGGTTCCCGCGGAGGTCCCTGGGGCAAGAGGCCGGGAAGGGGCTGCGACCTGGCTTCCACGCCACCTGGCAGCCATGTGCCCCATCCCTTCCCCAGGCAAGTGTTCTAAATGGGGCACCCCCCGGAGGTGGCGTGAAAAATAACGGAAGAACCACAGCAGCCATACTTCTCGGTGTCGGCCAAAAGTGGGCCCAGCGCTCCCCTTCCCTCTCAAACAACCCCCAACTCTCCGGGCCCAGCCAGCCCCCTTGAGCCTCACACGTGAGTTAGGGTCTCCAGGCCTCGGAAGAGAAATCTGGGGAGGGTCTCGAGGTTATTATTGGCCAGGCTCCTGGTAGAAGGAGAGGAGGAGGAGAAGCTGTCACCCAGATCAGTGACCCAGATCCCCAGTGTCCCTGGGTGATGGGGTTTGGGGGTGGTGAGGCAGAAGGGAGGGGGTGAGGCCTTGGGGGGGCACGCACAGGTGTGTGAGTGAGCGGAGTCCTCTGAGAGCGTTCTTAGAGATGGAGCCAATCTTATTGTCCTCAATGAAGCTGTGGAGGGAAGGCGGGTTGAGGGGGAGGCCCTCGGTTCCCTGCTGTGGCCCTAGGGCGCTTGGGGAGACTCGCCCCGTTGAAGCCATAGGCCACTGGAATGTGCTGAAGCCTCCCCAGAAACCTGTCCTCCCCAAGGCTCCAGATGGTCATCCCAGGAGTCATGAACCCAACCCCATGCTCGCTGCCAAGCTAACATTGAACCCTGCCTGCACAGGCTCATGGCCTCCCACACTACCTCCAGTGTCACCACTGCCACCGCCACCAACATCCATCACCACAGACACCCGGGCATCCATCACCATCCCCAACCCCAGTGCCAACAACATGGCCGCAACTCTTGTTAATGCCAGACGGTGCCACCACCACCGCTGCCGACCCCACCACTCACTCCCGTCATCCACACCCACGCCATCGTCACCAAGCCTCACCCAGCAATACTGAGAAGCATCGTCAACAACACAGCCTTCGTGACACCAACAGGACCGCCACCATGGTCACCAACCCCGACACTAGCACCCCCATCACCCCCATCACCCCCATCACCTCCTCAGAGTTGTCTCCCGTTCATATGAAATATTTTCTTGTCTCTGGCCTCCCTGTCCTCTCCCTGGGCTCTGCTACGTCAGGGAGGGCCTGAAAGAGTCCTGGGTTACCCAGGCCCTTTGTGGATCTTGAGGCACAGAGAGGGGAGGTGAGCAGGCTGAGGTCACACAGCTGAGCAGGAGCCCTGACCCCATCCCCCTCCAAGAAGGACCTTTGTTCAGACACCCCCAACCCAACATGCCAATAAGCCTCTACCTCCCTCTGCTCCCGGAGCCACAGATGGGTCCCTGCTCCTCTCCCAAGCCCCCATCCCCACTGCCACTCCCTGACCTCACTCACAGGTACTGCAGGTGGGACAGACCCGCAAATGCATCGTCCTCAATCACGGAGAAGGAGTTGGATGTGAAGAGGCTGGCAAGGGAGCAAGAAAGACTTTTCCAGAGTTGCTGCTGCCCCCTCTCTGACGCGTTAACATTGACCCCCACCCTCCACCCTCATGGGCGTATTCACACACACACACACAGGTACATGTGATTCCTTCGCAGACATGCGCATACACACGTGTGCACACGCCCCCCACGCACCTGTGTGAACACCCACCCACTCCCTAGAGCTAGTTGTCGGCTTAGCTGGGCCCCACTCACAGCAGGTGCAGCGTGGGCACCCTCAGGAAGCTGCCGGCCTTCAGTTGGGTGACTCCAGTCCTAACGAATGAGCTGGGGATGTGGGCAATGGCAGGTGAGGAGACAATCACCCCCAGTGCTCTGGTCCCGCCCCAGAGCCATCTCTTGTTTGGGGGACACTGGTGTGCTGCCCCAACCCCGGATGTCTCTCCTTTCCATCCTAGGGAAACAGGCATTTGCCCTCCTCACTTGGCAAGGATCCTGGCAACATTCAGCTTCCCCCCACCACCCACGGCCGTCCTTCCCCCCTCCCCTCTTGGGTCCCAAATGCTGCCTTGGGCTTTGCAGCCTCCCTTCGGCTCCTGTCCAAATGCCAGCACCCCCCTTTGAGGCATCCTAACATCCTTTGCTGCCCACCTCCCAAGATCCTGAAGGGTCCCTGCTTCTTCAGGGACCCCCGCACCCTGCCTCCAGCCCCTGGGGTCCCAAGTCTCCCATCCTTGCCCTCAGGCCCCCGGAGGGCCTGACACTCACAGTGACAGCAGGGTTGGGGAGAAGTTCTCGGGCAGGTCCGGAGAGCCCTCACACAGGGCACTATCCTTGGAGCAGGAGCAGCTCAGAGGACACTTTCCCTTTGGTGGTCTCCAGGCCACCCCCACGCCAGCTCCAGCCAGCAGCAGCAGCAGCAGCACGCCCGCCCCTCCCATGCCCCCTCACCCCTGCTGAGGCTCCGGCTTCTCTCTGCCTACCCGGCTCAGCGGGCTGGGGCCACTACCTCTGGCGTGCCAGGCGACCCTCCATTCCGCCAGCTGGCACACTCTGTCCCGCCTTGTCTCTCCTTTCTCAGTCTCTCTCAGCCTGTCTTTCTTCCTGTATTGCTTTGGTGTCTAATTTTCTGTCTATTTCTCTTTCCTTTTCTGTCTCTCTCTCTTTTTGTATTTCTGACTCAGTGAGTTAGTCTCTTTCCCACTCTCTGTCCGTCTTTATTTCTTTCTGTCTCTTGGTCTCTGTTTCTCTCTGTCTCTGTTTCAGGCTCTCAGTTTCTGTCTGTTGGCCTCTGTGTGTGTGTGTGTATCCCTCTGTCTGGTGTCTTTATTTCTCACCACCCTTTCCAGTTCCCTGTTCTTCTCCTCCTCCCACGCCCCTTCTCCTTGGAGGTTTGGGAAAGGGACTTAATGGGCACTGGGTGCGCCCGCAATGCAGCCTAAGAAGGAGGGGGTCAGAGGCCATAGGAAGAGCAGCCCTAAGGAAGGGACTGGATGGCCCCATGGGAGGGGAGGGGCCACAAAGGGCTGGAGCTGCCCTGACCACTCTCAGCCAGCCCCCTCCCCAGATTCCCTACTCCATCCCACTCGGAGTGAGAGGAGGATGTCACCAGGGTGGGGACCGGATGGCTGGCAGGCGGAGGGGGTGAGAGGAGAGACCCCTGGGGGGTTGGAGACATCCTGGCCACGCCCAGCCAGCCCCCTCCCCTGGATCCCAGGAGGGTGTAATGTGCCCCTTCACCAAGGCTCAGAGGGGGGTTCAGCTGCTCCCTCTGGTGGCCACACTCGGCAGGGCAGCTGTCAGACCTCAAACTCAAAGCCTCCCTCCCAGGCCTGAAATTAACCCCTTGAGTGCCCACCAAATACTGGGATAAGGAGCCAACTCCTGGGAAAAATGAAAGTGAGGATGCCACCCCCTTCCTCAGCATTGGCTCTGCACTAGACCCTGTCCTAAAACTTTGTCTGTCAGCTCATGCCAACCTCATCACAACCCTCTGACATTGATCCTATCATTTGGCTATTTTACAGATGGAAACACTGAGGAGAGAGGTCAAGTCAGTTTGAGATTTAGGTTACCAGGCTGGGGCAGAGCCAGCGCTTAAGCCCAGGCAGCTGGCTCCAGGGCCTCTCTGTGTGATTTTGTCTTCTTCTTCTTCTTTTTTTTTTTTTTTTTTAAGATTTTATTTATTTATTTGACAGAGAGAGATCGCAGATAGGCAGAGAGAGGAGGAAGCAGGCTACCCGCGGAGCAGAGAGCCAGATGCGGGGCTCGATCCCAGGACCCTGGGATCATGACCTGAGCTGCAGGCAGAGGCTTTAACCCACTGAGCCACCCAGGTGACCCGGATATTGGTCATTTTCATTTGGACTAAGCTTTTAGCAATTTGGATAGAGTCTGCCCATTAAATAAGAAAGAATAAAGAAATGTCATTTGTATCCAACCTGAAATAGCAGTAATAATAATCATCGAGCACTTCCTACATGCCTGACTTTACATGAATTTATTCAGTTCTCAAGCAGCCCCATGAGTTGGGTCATACTACTGATGTATCCTTTGCGCATGGAAAAACCGAGGCTGGAGGAGGTTAAATGATTCCCTTCATGGCCCTGGACAGATCTAAATCGAACCCCTCTCCTCCCACCCCTGAGGAACACACCCAGCCTCTCTGGCCAGGGCTGCACACTCAGGAGACTTAACAGCCCTAGCCGCTTCACATAATCACCCCAATTTCCCTCTGAGGGGACTATGAGTTTATCTCCATTTTACAGAAGGAGAAACTGAGCCTCATAGTGGTTACGTCAGGTGCCGGACATCACCCAGTTAGAAAGCGGTGGAGCTGCTCTACTGTGGTGCAGTGGGCCTTGGGAGGGGGAGAAGCCAAGGACGGGCTGGAGCTGGCCAGGTGCCCCCAGCCCTGCTTGCCTTCCCTGCCGCTCTGTCAGCCCTCCCCAGGGCTGCATAAACATCAGGGTTATCATTAACCAGAGACTGCCACCGCTGGTGGCCCTGGGGTGCAGGGCCATGAGGGGCTGGGGCTCAGACGCACAGGGATGAGAGGGCATTTCAAAGCCCTGTGGGTCCTCTGAGGTGGGTCCTCTGTGTATGCGTGTGCGTGTACGCGCGTGCGTGTATGTGTGTGTGTGTGTGTGTGTGTGTCAGGGCTCTCTACCCCTGTGCCTTGGTCTGAACACGCCCACCTGCTCTCAACTGTGTCCTCTACAGTCTGAGCCCATGATCTGACCCTTTCAGGGTGGGGCCGGTTTCTGTCCTCAGCCACCAGGAGCCTCAGGAGAATTAGCTCCATCTTGCTAAAACCTCAGTTTGCTCATCCCGAAAATGGAATTAATAATAAGACTGTGTGGGGTTCAGAGACCTCTAAGGCTGGCCCCGTGCAATACGTATGATCTCCGTGATTTCTCCATTTTGTGGGACAGAAAACTGAGGCATGTCGGAGAGGTCACATGGGCTGCTGAAGGTTACACAACCAGGATGGCAGAGCTCCCACCGGAAGCCAGGTTTCTCTGTCACCAGAGTCTGTGAGTCCGGCCTGCGGGTGAGGACACCATGTGCATCGTCCTCCACAGAGTCCCACAGGCCATGTGAGATTGGGAAAGGGGAGGTTTGGAATTAAACACATCGACACAAATTTGGAGGTGCCTCATACATGTGTAGGCCTGTCTCCCTGTGACCAAGTGGCCCGCTATGCCCTGGTGGCCCGCATGTGAGGGTACGAACACAGTTTGTGTGCGTCCGTTTTCGGGGTTGTGTGTAAGAGTGGCGGGTCGCAGGGCGGTGTCCTGGACAGAATTTCTGCTTCTCTTTGTGCCCACGGCACTGTGTGCCGTCCCCTGTGTCCCTATGTACACAGCGTATGGGCCTTCCTGTCCCTGAAACCGTGGAAGAGGGCCGGCTGTGTGTCTGGGCTTCTGAGTCCATTTACGTGTGGTGTGTGTATTGGTGTGTTTCTGTCCCCTGGTTTGTATGTCTTCACAAGAGTGTGACCGTTTGTAAGGGTGGACACGTGTGTGGCTAGGTTCTTGTGTCTGTCTACGGCATCTATCTGAATGTGTGCGTGTGTGTGTGCGTGTGTGTGTGGTGCACTCATGGGGGACCTCACAGTCAGCAGCAGACAACACACACACACAGAAATGTCTCAAGAGCCCTGTGGGGCAGCCTAGGTCCCCGCAGAACACTGGGGTTAGGGGTCAGTGGGCTCCTGAGCACTCAGATGGGGGTGACCTTAGGAGCCGAATGGGCCCAAACCCCAGGGAGCCTCACAGAAAACCCCTGACCCCCACCCTTGCACCGCAGGGCACAAGCGTGGGTGCATGCCTGTGCGGGTACGTGTGTGCGGGCACATGCGTGGGTCCGTGATCCTGTCCTCCCTCCCGACTCGTCCCTTCTCCGGAGACGCCAGCCGCCTGCTGCTCCTCCATCTGAGCGGAGAGAGTTAACCTAACGGGCCAGGGCGGTCTGGGCTGGGGGCCGCCCCCTGGCCCCCCTCCAGCCCCGGCTCCAGTTACAGCTGCTGGTTGGGGAGGGGAAGGCTGGGGTGGGGCTGGGAGGGGAGATCGCTGAGGGCGGCCGCAGTCCAGCTCTGGGCCAGGGGGTCCAAAGTGCTCACCCCCGGCACAGCCGGACCTTTGGGGGCCTTCTTTCAGCAGGGGACAGCCTGATTGGGGTGAGCGTCCCCTGCCCTCCCCTCCAGGCCTCACCCCCTTGCCTGGCTGGGCCACCTATTTTGGGAGCAGGAGTGGCCAGCCCGTGGCTTCCCAGGCGGGCCAGACCGGAGAGGGAGGGAGTATGGTTGGGACAGTGGGGTTCCCCAGGAGTGGGCGTGGGGGTCCAACGCCTCGCTCCCCTGTTGCTGCGTGTGCCCCTGGCTGGGGTGGCTTTCGGACACTCCTGTGTGTAGGTCGGATTGCGTCACAGTTTGGGGGCACTGGAAGCTCAGATGAAGAGAATCGTTTTAGTAACTGTCTCCACCCCATGTCTTGCTCCAACCAGGAGTTTGGAGAACGGGCGTTGCCTCCATTCCAGCCCCATTGCCTGTGCTTGAGTGTGTGTGTGTGTGTGTGTCTGTGTGTCTGTGTGTCCCTGCCCCTGGCATGCATCTGCCTTCTGTCTCTCAGCCCCACTGCTCTGGGCCTCATGCCACAGGCCTGGTGGCGTCTGCCTGTGGAAGATGTCACCCAGAGGCGGGCGGAGGGGATGTTTTTCCCCCCATTCTCATCATTTCCAGAAGACGAGGAGTGGTGGCCTTTCCCACAGGGGCAGCCGGGAGCGATGTGGCAGCTGGGCCTCACCCCGGCAGGGTTGTGCGTGACCCCCGAGTGGGGGAAGGAAGGCTGTTGCCATGGTGGCCTGTGTGAGGCAAATTCCTCCAGGGTGAAGTGGGAGATATTTATACCCAGGGTCAGGCTGAGAGCTGGCCAGCGGCGGAGGGCAGGAGAGCTGGGATATTACACAGACAGAGCGAGGCCGTGGTGTGCGGGCAGGTGGGCCCTCAGGTCCTGGCTGGACCATCCCTCATCCTTCACCCCTCACCGTGTGTGTCTGTGTGTCTGTCTCTCTGGCGGGCTGGGGCAAGCCATCCTGCTCTTCCCCTAGGGTAGATGTAGGGCATCTGGGGCCTGCTGTGGGAAGGCCCAGGCCTGTGGAGGCCCCTGTGGACCGTATGTATCTTACCCCTTGCCCTTGCTGTGTGTCGTATGACCACCACTGTGGCTTGTTTTGGTGACACTGTGTCTGATGAGGCAGGGGGTGCCCCTGCTTCTCCCAGTGGTCAAGCTGGATGATAAACATTTCTGAAATCAAACCCCCGGACCCTGATTTAACCCCTTGGGTTCAAGCCCCAATGGTGGGGGGAATGAGGGAACACATTTCTTGACCCTTGGTGTCCCCCAGGACAATGGAGCCTCTCTACCACATCTTGGTTCTCTGTGTGGGTTTTCTCACCAAGGCCAGCGCAGGTGAGTCTGGGGTATGTAGCCCACCACCCACCTTGGCCCCAAGGGAGGCGGGGGTGGGGTGATGGGAAGCCCTTCAAGAGAACCAAGTTGGAGACTCCAAGCTAAATGAGTCAATGGGGTACCAGGAAATTGGGGGTTTCACATGGGTCCAGTCAGAAGCTAGTATTTGGGGTGGGGGCTGATGCTAGGTCAGGCAAAGGTGGACCGTGGGATGGAGGCCCACTTCCCTCAGATGACAGAATCATTGACAACACGGGATAAGACAAGATTTGGGGGGCAGTTAGGTGCCCCCTGCCCCACCAAGACAGGGCAGATGTGGCAACTAAGACCTAGAGAGGTTGGGCAGACTGCTCAGGGTCCAACGGTCCCCAGACTCTCAGCGCAGGAGAGTAAAGCCCCCACAAGGTCCCTTTTCGCCCGTCCCTGTCCAGAGTCCCAGGAAGCATCCAACCCCTGACTTCTTTCTCTTTCCAGAAGCTCCACAGGAACACGACCCATTCACCTATGGTAAGGGAGGGAGGGGTGTCTCTCCCTGGGAGTTGGGAGGGCGTATGGCCTGGGTTTGTCCGTCCTGTCCTAGTTACTCCTCTTCTCTTTCTCCATCTCTGTCTCTCTGACTCAGTGTTTGTATCTCTGTCACTCTCCTTCTCTCTCTCTTGTCTCTCAGATCTCAGATCTCTGACTCTTTGTTTTGATCTCCCCTTGTCTGTCTCTGTCTCTGTGTGTCCGTCTGTTTGATCCCTCTCTGTCTCTCTGAGTCTCTTTCTCCTTTAACCTCTCAGTATCTTATGGCTCATCCTCTGCTGCGCCTCCCTTTCTCCCCTCTCTGTTCCCCTGATCCTCTCCACCAACCTCCCCTACCTCCCTCCTCCGTGCCCTGCCTACCTCCTCCCTTTCCTTCCCACCCTCTCCTCCCCCTGATCCCTCTCTTCCTTCCTCCCTTATCTTCTTCCTTCTCTCTCCTCTCCTCTCCCGATCCTCCTTGCCCCCTCCTCCCCATTCTGCCCCTCTTCTATCCTTCCTCCTCCCCTCCCCTGCCCTCACTCTCCTCCCTGCCGCCCACAGACTACCAGACCCTGCGGATCGGAGGCCTCATCATCGCCGGGATCCTTTTCATCCTGGGTATCCTCATCGTCCTGAGTGAGTACCCACACCCCGCTACCTCCAGCCCCCGCAGGAGCGGGTTTTCGTCCCCGCCCCGCCCCCGCCCCGCCCTCAGCCCCGCCCCCGCTCCGCCCCATCTCCGCCCCTGTCCCGCCCATCTGCTCCAACCCGCCCTGTTGATGCCCCCGCCCTACCCCGCCCCCGCCCCGCCCCTGTCCCCACGGCCGCGCCCCTCGCGAGCCTGAGCCGGCGCAAGAGCGCCGCTCGGTGCCCGCCTGGAGCCGAAGCTCAGCCTCGTCCTCCTCCTACCCCCACCCACAGGCAGAAGGTGCCGGTGCAAATTCAACCAGCAGCAGAGGTAAGAGGCCCCTCCAGGCTCTCACTCATCTGCTTTCGCTCTAGAGGGGCGCTGGGGGTGAGGCGGGGAGTCCATCGGACCCGCAGCCAGAGACCCTTCAGCAATTATGTATTAAGCACCTACTATGTGCCAAGCCCCAAAGCCAGGCCCCGGGGACCAAATGGTGAATAAGTAAACTGCCCTCCCTGCCTGGCTGAGCTCCCAGCCCAGTGGGGGCGGCGACCGTGGGTTCCAGCAGCCCCACAAATATAAAATCACAAAGCGTGGTAAGCGGCGAGAGAAAGAGCCACGGCGAAATGAGATCACCTCTCTCGGCGGCCCAGTTTAGCTCAGCGTCCTGTTCCTAGCCCTTTGATTCATCTTTAAATAAAAATTTAAAGCAATGTATGAATACCTTCTCCATGTTAAAACAATTATAGATGTGATTTTAAATAATAGCTAATATTTAGTCCCAAGTGCCAGATACCGATTTATTGTGAATTATCTTATTTACTCCTCACACCCCTTCTATGTGTGGTAGGTGCTGTTATTAGCCTCATTTTACTGATGAGGAAACAGAGGCACATGGAGGTGAAGTCACTTGCCAGAGATCACTCCACTAAGAGATGAGGGTTCTGGGTTTCTAGCCTAGGCTGTCTCTAGGCTGTCTGCTCTCCAGTCCTTCTGCCACCCCATCCTCCACCAACTTCCAGGCTCTTCCCCAGCACTCGGGGAGGCACTTGTCTCACCCCCTGCCACCCGCTTAAACCGCAACTGGGTGCTCCCGGTTTTCTGGCGGACCCCGAGCCTGCTCCTTGCCCATCTCTGGTCCTCAGTTCGGGGGACTGTGAAATGAGGGCTGCACTGGGGGACTTATGGGGGTGGCTGCCTCTCTCCTTTTTCATCCCCAATTCCTTCTGCCAGAACTGGGGAACCTGATGAAGAGGAGGGAACTTTCCGCAGCTCCATCCGCCGTGAGTCTGGGGAGACTCGGGTGTTTGGGGGTGAGGGCGGGTTCCAAGTACCCCTTTCCTGGCCGGGACAGGCACGTGGAGGGAGGGGCTTGATCTGAAACCAGAGGTACGGGAGTTGCCCTGATGCTCCCTGCTCTGCAGGAGCTGGGGTGGCCCTCCTGACACCCGAACTCTCCGTGTTCCTCCTCAGGTCTGTCCACACGCAGGCGGTAGAGACACCTGGCGCGATGGAACCCAGCCAGGTCCTGCAGCTCGGGCTGGGCTGGGGGGTGGGGAGAGGAGAAGGGGGCGAAGGGTGGGATGGGGTGGTTGGGGGGCTCTCTTGCCTCTCACGTTTTTCACCCCCACAGGATTCCCCTGGCTCCTGATGCCTCCCACCCACCACCTGTGCGCCCACCGCCCCCTGGACTGCCCTCTTCCCCAGCCCTGCTCCCACAGACTCCTCTCTGCCGCCCAGACTTCAATAAAACGTGCTTTTCTCTCTTGACAGCGTTTGGTGGATCTGTCAGTCCCTCTGCGCGGAAGCTCGGGCGCCCCCTTGGCCCCGGCAGGGGGCGCCCCCACCCTTGGGGAAGGGGCGGGGACGTCGGGAGTGGGCGGGGGCGGGGGCGGGGGTGGCCGGGACGGGGGCGGGCTCTCCGGGCCCCCATTGGCTACGGCCCCCCCCACACGAGGGCTCCCCCCATCTCCCCCCGACATCAGTCCGTCCAGCTTCCAGCTGCTGCAGCCGCGCCTTCACCGTCTCCGCATCCAGCCGCCCCCCTGCTCCGGCCCGGCATGGCGACCCCGACCCAGGCCCCCACAAAGGGTGAGCGCCGCCTGGGGAGAGGGCGAGCGGGTTGGTGGGGGGGGGGGTCCTGGATCTTAACGCTTAGGGGAGAGGATCTAGGGAGATTCCAGTACTGAAAAGGGAAGGGAATGGGGAAGGGGATGTCTGTTCCTTCCATGGGTGGAGGCCCCTGCAGTGCACCCCTTGGCGCCCCTCCAGGCCTCGTGGACACCCCCTCCCGGTGGTGTCGTTCCTGTGCGGGACCCGCGGTTGGAGAGCGGCAGTCCCGGGAGAAAGGATGCGCGGACCGGTAGCTATGGCAACCGGGCGGCTGGTCCTGCACAGCGGCGGTAGTGGACGCGAAGAGACGGGCTTCGAGGGTGGGAACGGATGGGTCTGCGACCACAGGGGCTCTCGCAAATTTCAGGGTCTCCAAGATGGGCAAGGTGGGGGGAGGGGAGGCATATGCCTCTCTTTTCCAGCGCGGGCTCTTATGGTGGGTGTCTCCAGAAATCCCTGACAGGCAGATTCCGCGGGAAGGAGGGAGAAGGACGGAAAGACAGGGTGTAGAGAGCTGAAGGAAGTGAGAGAAAGATGGAAAGAGACGGAAGAGAGCGGGAGATGGAAAGGAATGTGAAGAATTGAAAGCCTGAAAGAGAGAGCGAGCGAGACAGGGGACCCAGAGTCAGAGACGTGGGGGAAGACAGATAAGATGCCGAAAGAGATTGAGAGTGAAGGGGAAGGCGGAGAGCAACAGAAAAGGATGCAGAAAGAGGAAATCAGAGACAAAAAGAGAGGCATAGAGAAAGACACAGAGGAGGAGGAGAGATGGACCCACAGCGCGGGAGAGAGAGAGCAGGAGGAGCAGCGTGGGGTGGGGCCGAGCCACTGCGGTGAGCCCCCGCTTGGGCAGGAATGGATGGCGGGACCCTCCTTTCCAGCCAGCATGCAGGGGTGTTGTCTGGTCCGGGAGGTGCACTCAGGTGTGCACACAGATGTCCCTTCTTTACCCCCATTCAGCTGCGGCGGGATTTACATCTCACGCCCCTTAACCCAGTTATGCGACCACTTAAACACTGGCTGCCCCCTAACAGCCCCCTTTCTTGAGGTTGTCTCTGCAGAGGAACCAGGAGAAGAATGCTCTAATGGGGGTGGGGGTGGGGTTTCCAGCACTGAGAGCAGGGCCAGAGGGGATGGGCCGGTGGTGCCGAGGAGCCCCTGGTGGTGAAGGGAACCCCAGTTCCACTCTGATCTCGCCTTCCCTGCCCCCTTTCCCGGCAGGCAGGGGCTGCTGCACCGAGCCATATCTGCAGAATTTGAAGCAGGGCGGGGGGGGGGGGGTGCAGAGGCTGGAAGCCACCCTAGGGAGAGGGGGGCAGGGCTGAGCCAGCGGGCCTGGCGGGAGCCCAGGGCTTCTTTTCGCAGAGATGGTGGTTAACAGGATCGATGGCAGCAGACGGGCCGAGGTGGGAGGACAGACGCCTCAGCCCCACCCCCTCCTTTTCCTCAGTCACAGCAGAAGAGGGGACCGCAGGTCTTGGGAAACCCCGGGGGAGGGGGGAAGAAGAGCATGCTGTGTGTTGCACCACTTAAACTGATTAATGGATCAGTTGTGTGTGTGGGGGGGAGTATGGGGGAGGGAAATGAGGCCTCTCCCACTCTGTGAGAAAGCAAGAGGGAGAGATGGGGGCAAACAGAAAAGGGATGCAGGAGCACAACCTGTGGGTCTGGGTCCCTATCCTTGAGAAGGACCCTCCGCTTGGCCAGAAGCCAGCCCTGCAGGGCAACACTGAGAGATACAAAGGGAGCAGACGGAGCCAAGTTTGGCCCCAGAATTAGACACCTAACCCCCAGGACCCCACCCAGCCTAGGGTGCCGGGACCCATTACCTCTCTTCACCTCTGAAGATGCCCCAGTTGCCATAGCAACCACCTCCTTCCTGATGTCTCCCTGGCAACTGGCCAGGAGTGGTGCACATTTCTTCTCTTGCCTCCTGGCTCCACCCTTAGCCCAGTCTCCCCCTGAGAAACCAGATTCCTGGGGCGGCAGGGACCAGAAGAGGGACTTCTGTGTAGAGCCTGGGGCACCCAGGATGAACTAAAGAGGATTTTGGACCATGTGCTCCCCCCATGGGCTCCTGATGGTTTGGGAAGGTGGGCTACTTGGCAACCCAGGAGACAAAGTAGTCTAATCCAACCGCTCCACCTCTGATGGGGCTTCCTGCAGCCTAGCGGGGGCTTTCATTCATTCACCCACTTACCCACTCGTGTGTGCATTGTTTCTTTCATTCATTCCAGAAAAGTTCTTAGAAAGACTTTTATAAATGTCAGGATTAATGGCAGAGGAGTCAAGCAAACTTCCTCCCCATCTGGTGGGGGAGCGAAGACAGCACATGCGACTCTAAAATAATGTTTCCCCGTCTTGATGCTTTCGAGGACGATTTTTGCCCTATCTAGATGTTCTCCACACTCACATTTACTATTTTCCCTTTAAAGGATTCGTTTTTGACAAAGCTTAATTAATTAGCTTCATTTTATATCACCATCACAAATGGAAAATCAGGACTTTTCTTTTCCTTTTTTTTTTTTTTTTTTGCCTTAAAGGCAAGTATAAACACGATTTTTAACAAGTGACTCCACATTTCTGGGCCTCAGTGTCCTTCTGTGTGGAATAAGGGTGAAGACAGCACCCGTATCAGGGAGCAGCTGTGTAGATGGAAGTGTGTTAACACCTGTGAAGTGCTTAGAACAGAACCCGGCATGCAGTCAGTGCTATCAAATGCTGGTTAGATAGGTAAATAAAGGAGAAAACCAGATAATGTCACAAAATTCTACAGAGTTATCACTGTCTGCTGAAGGCTGGGAGCCCAAGGATGGTGTCCTCATGGGAAAAGAGGGAGCTTAGCAAGGAAGAAGGTGTTAAAGACACCTCCACACCTACCCAAGACTTCCTCGTTGAAGACCGGACAGGGCACTAAGAAGGAGAAACTGACACATCATGAGAAATGGTGCTATTCCGAGTCTTGCCTGGGTGCCATCTGTATGTGTCAGTTTAGGCTAGAGTGTGCCATAGTAAAGATTTTATCAAAAATCCCAGGGGCTTCTGACAATCAAGGTTGAAGTCCCACTTATACCATACGTCCATTGCAGGTCGACCCGGGGGGTGTCTCTGTTCACGAGAGAAAACTTCGCAACATGGGGGCAACAGGCAAAAGGGAGCTCTTGTAAGAACATTTAAATGCTCCAGCCTGGAAGTCACCTGATGCTTCCACTCACAATTCATTGGCCAGAATTAGTCACATGGTCTCCCCCCCCAACTACCCCCCACCCCCCAGCATCAAGGAAGCTGCCCTCCTTCCCCAAGCCTGGAAGAGAAAACTGATGACTGTACCTAGCATTGGCCACACATTGCTGGTTCCCCTCAGCTAGTGATGCATGCTCTGCAGAATTCAGCTCTAGACAAGACAGAATGTCCTGAGAGCTGTCAGGAATGAGGGAGCCATCAAGATGGGCTTTTTGAATGGGAAGTGTGGTCTAAGCTCTTCCGAAGGGGAATATGGTTTGGGACAGGGAGGTGGGGGATGGGGAAAGGTAAATACACACACACACACATTTTATTCACACATTAACACTTCTGAAATTGGGATGAGTCTTCTAATGGTTGGGTGTGTTTTGTATGGTAGAGTTCCATACATATTCACACACACACTGAGAAAGCTATTATGAAATTAATTTTGAATCTTAAAATTGATGTCTTAGAAATAAGTCATAAAATATATATTATATGTAATATAATATAGGGTATTTTATAGGACAATTCCTCTGCATTGGATTCAGTGGCAGGAGTGAGTGGATGAGAATAGTAGCCACAGTGCCTAATTTTTTGGGAGCTGTCAAATAACTGAGAAGTTTTAGGGAGTATTCAGGGGAAGCTGATACACTCAACAGTTTATCAGTGGGATTGAAGTCTGTTAACTCCAGCATCATATGCAAATGATAGGTGTATGTGTTTTTTAGGAATGAGTCCGTAGCTTGCCTCAGATTTCCACAGGAGGCTAGTTCCAGGACTGCCATGTACAGTTTGGTGGGTTGTGCATTGAACAAGGGAAGGTACTGACTAATGGTGTGAGTGAGGACTGGAATCCAGCCTATGCTCCACGCTTCAAGCCTGTGTCTTGCCATGCATGAGGCTATATCATTCAGATCAAAGGACATCTTTATCTGATTTCTACCCAGAAAATATTGGGCCAGTGGCCCCATCTGGAGTCTCAAAAATGTTAAGAAACCCAGTGTTGAAATGTGTTTTCCCTCTCTCTCTTTTCCTGTCTTCCTTGCCACAGTTCCTCAGGAACCTGATCCATTTTACTATGGTGAGTGGTAGATGTGATGAGGGTACCCTGGGGCTGGAAAGAGGGGTGGTTGCTGGTCCCCACAGGTTATTGCTGAAGTGGCTTCAGCCCTGGCAACATGATACCTGCTGGGCCACTTGCCGTGTGACCATGAGGTTTCAGTTTACATCAGCTGGGCTCTTGGAGGGCAGAATTGGATTTGGTGGGATGTGGGGGGCGGTACCCACTTTGGACCTCATCTACGCTTCATCGTGTCTCTGGGGTGGTACATTGTGGTCACCAGAGAAGCATACAATTCTGAGGCCAGGCTGCCTGGATTTGAATCCTAGCTTATCCACTCACTAGCTGTGTGGCCTTGAGCAAGTAACTTGTCCTCTCTGGGCTCTTCTGCAAAGAAGGGATAGTATTAGGTTCTACCTATGAGGCTTGTGGAAAGCTTTACTTGGGTGATGCCATTATATCATCCCCATGACACTGAAGCTTAAAGAAGTTACCCCCAAGTTGAGCAGACATGGCCCAGGTTCCCTTTCTAAACACCCCTCTGCTCTCTCCCTTTGCTCACTTGTACTGTTCCTCCAATATGCCAAATTCTTTCCCACCCCAGGGCCTTTGCACGTGCTCTTCCCTCTGCCAGGAATGCTCCTTGTCTAGCTCTCCACACAGCTGACTAAGCTCCTTTTCCTTCTTCAGGGCTCAGATCAAATATTGACTGCTCTGCTGGGAGAGGCCCTTCCTGACTCTCTGCCAACACGAGCCACAGACACATCTAGTCATAGTCACATGGCCCAGATGTTTCATTTTATCTTGTCCCTTGTTTTGTCACAATATGAAAGCCAATTCCCTGAGGCAGAGGCCAGGACACTGCTGGTACAGAGTGGGTGCTCTATAAATTCATATTTCAATAAATACAATTGGCCCCTGAACAACGTGGGGATGAGGAGTGCCGAGCCTCCCATGTAGTTGAAAATCCACATGTAACTTTTGACTCCCCCAAAACTTAACTACTAATAGCCTGCTGTTAACTGGAAGCTTTACCGATGACATACACAGTTGATTAACACATATTTTGTATATTATGTGTATTATGTACTGCATTCTGGCAATGAAGGAAACTAGAGGAAAAAATGTTGTTAAGGAAATCATAAGGAAGAAGGGCGCCTGACTGGCTCAATCAGTAGAGCATGCAACTCTTGTTTCAGGATCATGAGTTCGAGCCCCTAGTTGGGTGTAGAGCTTACCCCCCCCCCCAAAAAAAAATCATGAAGAAGAGAAAATACATTTACAGTGTTATACTATATTTATTGAAAAAACATCACATCTAAGGGGACCTGCATGTTGTTCAAGGATCAATCATATTTACTGTGGCATTTTGGACAATAATGCTTCTTATGAAGGAAAATACAGGAAAGAATGAGATTATAAAGTGCTAGGGAGAGAATGGGAAATTCCAAATAGACAAGGTTTCAGAGAAGCTTTCACTGACATTTGAATAAAGCCCAGAAATTGGTAAGGTGGGAATATTGGCGGGGAGAGAGCTTCCAGGCAGAGGGCACAGCAAATTTAAAGGCCCTGAGGTAGGACCATACCTGATCTGCTCCAGGAATGGCAGAGAGACGAGGATGCCTGGGGGAGGGGACTGAGGCAGAAAGTGGGGTGGGGTGAGGTCTGAGAAGGAACTGCAGCTTTTCCTCAGAAAGCACTGGAAGCCAGGGTGGGGTGGGGACTCCAAGCTGGGGGACCCTGATCTGACTCAGGTATTAGCAGGATCCCTGTGTCTGGGGTGCGGGGAGACCACAGAGCAGGTTGCTTGCTGAGATAGTTCAGACAGGTGACAATGGTGAAAAGGACCAGGTGGGAGGCAGTAAAAGGAGAGGAGGTACATGTGTCTATGATGTAGAGGATGGTTTTTTGTATACATGAAGCATCTAGGGAAGAGTCAGGGTAAAGAAGTCAAGGGAGCTCCTGAGCTCCTGCTCTCCATCCTCACACTAGCCCATTGGGGGAGCCCCCAGCACAGCCTGCAGCATCCCTAGACCCTGGGCCCCTGGCCAGGCAGCCTTGAAGCCAGGTTGAGGCTCCAGGGAGGGCTGAGGTGCTTCCCATGTTGATGTCCCCCATTGTCTCCCCCAGACTATGACACTGTGCAGACAGTGGGCATGACTCTGGCCACCATATTGTTCCTGCTGGGCATCCTCATCATTATCAGTAAGTGTGACCCTTTCCTGGGCTTCAGAGTGCCGCCAAGGGGGCTGCCTTGGGATCCCTGGGCACCTACAGTTTCCCTGCTGGCTTTCATCCAGACTCTTACGTCCTGCCTCGTTGTGTCTATCTGTCTCCTCACAGGCAAGAAGGTCAAGTGCAGGAAGGCGGACTCCAGGTCTGAGAGGTCTGGCAGCAGCGGGGAGAGAGAGGAGAGGGGCGGGAGCAGCCTGGGGTGCAGGGGTATTTCCCTAACAGAAGGGCCCCAGGGTCCCCACATCTTTCCCAGAAAGCCTGTGGCTATTGGATTTCTTGATGCTTTTCTCTCTGGTCTTTGCTTCCGCAGCCCAACGTGCAAATCCTGTAAGTCGGAGCTGCCCTCCTCAGGTGAGGGGGAGGAAGGGAAATGGGGGCAGTTGGGGAAGAGGGGTGGCACTGGATGTCCCCCGAGAATGATGCCACCCATGAATGGATGGGCCAAGCGCAGTGGGAGCTGAGGCCCCTCGGATGGAAGAGGGTAACCTATGGAGTCAGTGGGGTGTGGGGAACGTCCTAGAGTCCACTGAAGCTTCCCAGAAACAAGCAGACAAGCTCCGGGAAAGCAAGGATGAACTAATTCTCCAGGGGAGAAAGCCACAAGTCTGTGAAGAGAGGCGGGGCCCCAGCATTCGGATTAGGGACAGAGCTGAGCACTACGGGGGGGGGGGGGGGGAAGATGGGATATTTTCCAGACCTTATTGTTCAGCTGGGAAGACCAAGGATGAAATGATCAAGAAAAAGGAAGGAGATGGGCATCTGGCTGGCTCCGTTGGTGGGAGCTTGTGACTCTTGATCTCAGGGTTATGAGTTCGAGCCCCACATTGGGGGAAAAGATTACTTTAAAAGACGGAAAAAGAAAGAAAAAGGAAGGCGGGAAGGGAGGAGAGGGGGAAGGAGGAGGGAGGAAAGGAGGGAAGGGTTTTTGGATAATTGTATCAAAATAAGCAAAGGAGAGACGCATAGAATACAGATTTTAAAAACTGATTTTGGAAAAGACAATATGGGGATGGAAGGAGTATGAGATGGAAAGTACAGGAAGGGAATAAAGTGTGAGAAGGATGGAGGGGGTGTATGTGGGGGGTGGAGAGTGGAGGGGGAGTACAGGAGATGAAGGGGATGGAAGAGTTGGGGGGTGGGGGGCCACAGAAGGGGTGGCAGGTGTGGAGGGGTGAAGAGTGTGGAGGGAGTGAAGGGTGGGGAAAAGGGGTGGGGGCCATGGAGGGGGTGGGGGCATGGAGAGGTCAGGAGTATGAGGGTGTGGGGGTGTGAAGGGGTGAGGGCGGTGGGGAAAGAGGCGGTGCAGGTGGGCGGAAGGTGGACAGAGATTAGGATGTAGGAGGGAATAAGCTGCAGATGAGAGATTGGGACTCCTTGGGGGTGTTAATTCGAATTATGTAAAAATATCCTGACCTGTTTTTAGTGGAACTGCGTCCTTTCCAGGGACTTATGAAAATCAGAAATGGGAATCTCTCTGCCTCTCACAGAAAGGCTTAGAACTAAAAAGTGGGTCTTGGGGTACTCTGTGCTTGGGGGGATTTTGTGTGAATTTGATGTGTTTTGTTTTGTGTTCTTTTCATGACATTTAAAAACCCTAAGGGGGGCGGGTGTTTGTGGATGACTTCTTTGTGGGGTGGGGTGGGTGGCACTAGTACCTGGGGCAAGGTCTCAGAATATGCCCAGGACTGTGACCCACGCCAGTTGCCGGATGGTCCCCAGTGGGTGGGACACAGAGGAATTCCAACTGTGTCCAAACATTGGGGAAATAGGGTGTGCGTCTAGGATGGGGGTATAGGAGGAGGCTGGGGACCCAGGAGGGGCATGGAGATTTCCTTCTAGCAGGGGGGACATTCCAGAAGGTCCCAAGATGGGCCAGGGGTCTCCAGCCTCATTACAAGTATGCTCCCCTCCATGACAGTGTCCTGTGGGGCAGGACAAAAGTCACACAGGTGTCCCTAAAGGAATCATTGTGTGGGGAGGCAAAACATTCCCAGTGTTAGCTCAAGGGTGACAGTTCCTGGGGGTCTGGCTTCCATGGGAGGATGGGGGGAAGGGGACACTGGTTTGTGGGAAGGGGCTGCTTGCACAGGTGCCCAGTGTGGGTGACCACAGCTCTCTGACACTGTCTCTGTGTCTCTCTTTGTCTCCACCCACCCCCCACCCCCGGTCCCCAGCCCCTGGAGGTGGTGGCGTGTAAAACCAGCCCTGGGCACCTCCACTGCTGTCCCTGCCTGAGTGCAGAAGCCTGAGGACCGGGTGGAGGCGGTGGGGACCCCAGCCTTGCGCCGGGGAGCGCTCCCCCGAATGAGCCGCCCCACCCACCCGAGGCTGGTGCGGCTGCACCCCGCTGCCCCTCCCCAGGTCTTGGCAATGACGACCCCCCAAAGAGCCCGTCTGCATCCCGGACCCAGGGACTCAGGCCTCCAGCTCCTGGGGTCCAGGAGTCCAGCCCCAGACCCCCAGAATGCCCACGTATTGCTCCCCTGCACCTCCCCGTCTCCCCTCCGAAGATCGGTTTCCTTGCACCCTTGGAGTCTCTGTCTTGAGCTTAATAAATGTGCACTTGGTTTTTTCCCCTGTTCTGTCTGTGACTTCTCATCTGTGGGGACAAAATGGGGGAGAGGGCAAAACTGAACCTTGGGGGAACTCTCTCCCGTCCCCAGGCTCGCCACCTCCTTCTTCCTCCCCTCCCCCAGCGCCCCAGTGGCCTCCCCAGTCTCAGAGACCCGGGAGTTTCCCCTCCCGTGCTCCGCGCCTCCTCCCCAGTTGCCCCTTCCCGTCGCTTCCCCGCCGCCCCCGCCACCCCAGAGTAGACACCCCGCCCACGCTCCCCTGCCTCCCCAAAGGTTTCCCACCCACCGAGACCTGCCGGTGCTCTCCCGCCCCCCTCCCCACAGCCGGTGGGTGGAGGCCACTAACCGGCCTCTCACCCCTGCCCCCCATCGCCCTCAGCGTCTCCCCCTCCTGCTCCCACCGCGGGCTCTGAAGCCAGGAAACCCGAGAGGAAATGACTGAGCCCGTCTCGGTCCCCGCCCGCCAGCTCTCCCCTGGCCACACCCTCCGCCGGGACGCAGCCACCGCCGCTGCCCTCTGTCCACGAGGCTGCAGGCTTGGGACCCCCGGCTCTGACGTAAGTCTCTCCTCCGATCCGCCTGCGCCCGCCTCCCCTCTGCTCAGGGGCCGGCCTCAGGTGCCTGGAGGACTGCTCTTTTCGTGCCTCTCTGCCCCTTTACTCATGCTCCAGTCTCCGCGCCTGCTCTTCGGGCACTACGGGCACTACGGTGGGCTGCGGGCTGCCTGTGGGCCTCAGTCTCCCCAGCTCTCTGCCATTCCTCTCCAGTCGGGTCTCCAAGAGGTGCCCAGCATCCTGCTTTATTGTCCCTGAGGCAGTGAGGCCCCTAACACCAGCTCACTTTTTCCTTCGATCGGGAGCACATTACTCATTCTTCCTCTTTCCCCTCCTTGCTGACTCCTAGCCTCTGGGGACAGCCCCCGAGGGAGGCACGGGGCCCCCCTGATCTACTCCTGTGCCTTGTAGGCTCAGCCTTGGTGGGGTAAGTTCTTCTCTGCCCCAGGGGTGCCCCTGTGCGGTGGTTGCTACTGGAAGCCCCTTTCGGTCTGATGCTTCTTGTTTTCTTTGGGGGCCTGCAGATGGAAGAAGGGGGTGGTTGCTGGGGGTCTCCCTCCACTTCTAGAGCCCTCCTTCTCCTTGAAGCCCTGGCGGGGCTTGGCGGGGGTGTCCTTGAAGCCAGAGGTGCTTCCTCTGGGTAAAGAAGGGACTGCAGGATCCCCACTGGACCAGCATGTGTGTGTGTGGGGGCGGGGGAGGTCCTGCCTAGTGACATCATGGCTGACTCCAGCTCTTGCTCACCCCATAGATGTCGCCCTCTGGTCGCCTGTGTCTCCTCACCATCGTTGGCCTGATTCTCCCTACCAGAGGTAAGGCTGAGCCCTTGTCCCCACTCTGTCCCAGAGTGCCCCACCTTGAGTACACTGGTGGGGGGTGGGCGGGCGCCCAGTGGATTTCGATAGCCTGCCCTGTGTCTCTACCCTCCTACCGAGGCAGCACCAGGAAGTGGGGGCTTGGTGGAGGGGACCGGGGTTACACCCTCTTTGGACACTTCGCACCTGGGTGGCCGCTTCCAATGAGTCTGGCCAGAGCCTGTCCTGCTGAGCATCTTCATTTCACCTCCAAGAAGAACTCACTGAGTTTGGTTTGGCTGGGAGACTGGTGTCAGTTTTCTACTGAGCAGCCAGGAACCCTAGGCTCTCAGCAAAGCCGCTCCTGGGACAGCCGGGTAATCCGGGTAATACACGATTAGGCAAAGGGGGTGAGCTGGGGCCAGTCCAAGAGTAAGAACTGTCTCAGTCCTCCCTGGGGAGGGTTTCTAGAAGACAGTACTCATGGTGGTCATTTGCGGGTGCTTTCTACATGGCTTGTGGTGCCTAGGGGAACTCATTTCAACTTAAGCCTTACCCTGTTATGCATATGGTCAGGCCCATTTTATGGATGAGGAGACCGAGGCTCTGCAAAGGGAAGTGTCGTGTGCTAGAGGCTAGAGAGCAGTGAGGCTGGGATACAACCATCTTTCTTGTCCCCAGAATTTGGGTCATAAACTGCCCCATTTGTCTTTGTTAAAATGGTTTTCATGTATTCTTTCCGTCATTCGCCAGTGTTCACTGAGCAGCTACTGTGTGCCAGGTTTTATTCTATGCATGGGAGAAGCAGCATCACATAACACAGGAGCTCACATTCTAGCTGGGAAAGACAGGCAATAAACAATCCATCAGCAAACTATATGGCATGCTAGAAGGTGGTAAGTGCTATGGAGAAAAACAGAGCCGAGTAATGAGGACTGTTTAGACGGGGTGGCCCCAGAAGACCTCGCTAGAAGGTGATACTTAGGCAGACACTCAAAGGACATGATGGGGTGAGCCAAGCAGGCATCTGGGGGATGAGTGTTGTCCAGTGAGTGCAAGGAACAGTGCGCAGGCCAAGTGACTAGGCTGGGGTGAGCAAGGGCAGGGTGGGAAGAGGAGAGGTGAGACGGGTGACAGGGGACCAGATGGAGGGGAGAGGGGGACGGCCCAGGCCCCACAAGTCCTTTGGCTTGTATTAGGAGCAAGGAGAGGGCTCTGCACAAGCAACACTTTGACCTGACCCAGGGGTTGACGGGCCTCTCTGGTTGCCAGTGGGAGCAGACTGCAGGGGGCAGGGATGAAGGCAGGGAGCCCTGAGGGGGGCGGTATCCAGGCCAGAGAGGGTGAGGCTGGGCCAGGGCGGGAGCAGTGGCTGTATCCAGTTCTGGCTGCATATCAGGGAGTAGGGGAGACCCTTTCCTCTGCTGTGTCCTTTCACCCTGTCCGTAGCCCTGAGAAGCAGATTCAGGTAGTATGCCGTCTTTGCAGGTGAGACAGCTGAGGTTCAGAGAGAGGACTTCACCCGCTCCAGGTCACATAGGAAGGAAGTTGCTGGAAACAGAATTTGAGACCATAGCCCTGGCTAACTTTAGGACCCGGGCTCACGAGGCTAAATCACCTCTCCTTTCCCACAAGTTCGGGCAAGGGAGAGGAGCTGGAGAAGGAGTGCTGGGCATCAGCGTTTCTTAAAACAGTTCCAGGACCATGGATGGATATCACTATTCAAATGTCTGTCTGTCTGTCTGTCTGTCTGCTGCTTCACCAGTATGTCCTGAGCTACTGCCCACAGCTTCAGAGGGGAGGGCAAGGTGGAATTTTGATGAGAGAAGCAGGACAAGAGGCTCCTCTCTGACTCCTTGCCCTTGGTTTCTCAGGACAGATATCGAAGGAGGCCACAGTTTTTTCTCCAGCAGACCCAAACCAGTCAAACGTTCGTGCTCTGACACCAGCCCCAGGTGAGGAAAGAGAGATAGATCTGTCAAGATCCTGTCACTGCAAATAACAACAGCCACAAAAATCTCAAGCTCTGAACGCTTAGGAATTTTGGATTTGTGCAATCAGAAAGTCTGGTGATAGGCCTTCAGGTATGGCTGGGTCTAGGTGCTCAAATGATGCTATCAGGAACCTGTCTCAGTCTCTTGGTTCTATCTTTTCTGATTTGGCTGGATGATCCTTTTATGGGATCAAGACGGCCCCTAGAGACCTGAGGCTTCCGTCCGTCCTGTTAGGAAGCCAGAGGAAAATGGATTTCCCCTTCCCCAATCCAGCAAAAGTCCCACAACTGAGCATCCCTGACAGGTCTCAGGTGACAAGTCCAGCCATGAGCTGATCATTTTGGCCACGGCCAAAGCTGATTGACCAGACCCCAGTCTCATGTTCCAACCCCAATAAGACTGGTGCCGGCCTCACTGAATGAAGCGGACCCAGACTCAGGGAATGGTGGTTCATAAGGAAAGTTCCAGGGGGCTCTTTCCAGAGGCGGATGAGTTCTGAGTAGGGGCATATGCATCTGTGGGAGGAGAAGGCTGAAGCAGGGCAGGTGTGGGCGAGGCCGTTGGGGCGTTAGCAAGTGGTTCAGTTAATTAAGTCATCTCAATTTTATAAAAATTGAGCGGCTACAGAAATCCCCCAGTTCCTCTACCCATAGGCCTTCTCCACATCTTCTCTCTCTTCTTTCCCTGTTTCTGGACTCCAGATGCAGACCTAGAACCCAAGCCCACCCCTCAGATAAGCCCGCAGACTGGTGGTGAGTGGAGGAGGGGGCAGGACCGTGGGCCTGGGATGGAGCCCTCTTCTTCTTTCTCTCCCACATGACCCTCCCGGTCCTTGGTTACTCATTTTGGTCCCCCAGCTCTGAACCCTCTGTCTTACTTTGTGGTGGGACAACCAGCCACCCACCTCCGCTTCTTTAGAAACAAATCCTTCGAAATTGTGAAAAAGAATATGCAGACTGAAAAATATAAAACCCATAAACATAGAACTAAAGCAGATTACTCTAAATTGATCCCCTGCGTAACCGGCACCCAGCTCAAGGATCAGAGCTTTGCAAACACCCCGGCAACTCCCCAGGGGCCAAACCCATTCCTTCCTTCCTTTAATCTCTGTATCTTTTGCCTTTTTTGAGTTTTCAAGCGACCTTTGAATTGTTTCTGGGAGTATCATTCAGAAAGTTCTCCCCGATTTTCTCCATGAATATTTAATGATACCATAGTACGTGCACACATTCTGCTTAGAAGTGATACAGATATTATAGGCGGGATGAAATCCTATGGTCCATCCCCCATTCTGTTCTCTCCCCACCGTCTCCAAGAGGCCCCCACTGCTGGCGCTGGTTGGGGAGTAGCCCCCCAGAGATGTTGGACCACAGGGGGATTGCCTGCAGAAAATATCCTGACTGGGGAGCGTGTTCCTGTGAGCTGGTCATTTGCAAAATGATCGTTGTTCTGCAACTTGCTATTTCCCCCCATGCAATGGTATGTTTGGAGGCTCTCCCCACATTCCTGTATAAACCACTGGTCTTGTTCTTTTGCACTGCTGTCTGGTACTCCGCTTGGATGTCTGAGCGCGGTTAGGGAAAACTTGCACGTCTTGTGAACATATTAGTCTTCTCTCCTACACCCAGCAACGCAATAGGCAACCTCGTTCCCTCCTCCTTAAGCAAACCCCATCAACGCTTATGATATATTGGCCATGGTTCTATCTGACCTGCGTTCACTCACTCAATCCTCACCCAAACCTTCTGAGATAGAACAGCCTTCCTTTACAGACAAGGAAACAGAGGCTCAGAATAACTCACTCAAGGTGTCACAATAAGTCAGGGACTGAGGTGGGACTGGGGGTCCCGGATCTCGGCGTTTACCCACAACGCTATGGGACAAAGAACACGAACACCGACATGTGTTTTCAAAGCCTCTTGGGAAGTGGCTGTGCAGATTCACCCTACCGCCAGCCACAGGCCAGTGTCCCCCTTTCCCGCCCGCACTGTGACAGCTGCAACATGACCGTCCCTGATTTTTGCGAACCAGAGGAGGGGGAGAGGGCCCTCTGATGTTTCATGGATCTGCAAGCCCCTGTTTCACTCATTGCTCACCCTTCCCTCACTCATCTGACCTGAGTAGGAACAACACGAGAGCAGGAGGAGGAGATCCAGACCCCGAAAATGGAGTCCCAGCAACCGACTGGAGTGCACCCGCCCCTAACCACAGATCCGAGGACAGGCAAGACCGGCCCAGAAGGTATGGCCTGGGACTAGAAAGGCAACATACAAATTTTGTTTAATTCTCTATCTGGGTCAACAGTTCCCCAGGTACATTTCTCAGAGCACCTGTTTGGGGAATTGTTCATACATTTTCAAAAAACTCTGTTTTGATTTGCGGTCAAAGGTATTTGGGAAACTCTGAGTTAAACACATTTCTTTTTGGCGGGACTTCTTGGAGTCCTATTAACACTCATTTGCAGCAAGCATCCCCTACAGGAGCTTGTTGTACACAGTGTTCTCCAAACCTGATAGACTTTTATTTTTCAGGTTCCTTTATAGGGCTGGCACCTGGAAATGTGGATGTAGATGTTTCCTTTGTGTACCTCTTCATGTTAGAACAGGAGCTTTTCACTTGCAAAATACTGCAAACACAACTAAAAGTAAAATAGATTTATTGGCTATATGTGTTCTGTAAAGTCCCAATATAGGATTTCAGGAACAGCTGGATCTAGGTCCTCAAGGATTGCCATCATAACTGACTTGCTCTCTCTTTCTCAGCTCTGTTGTCTATGTTCTTAAGTTCTCAAGTTTCTTTTCCCCTCTTGTGGCAAATATAGTCCTATAGTTCTATTTAAGTCATAAACCCAGCAGATAGAGCACATCTCTTTCTCATCTGTAGCCCAAGGCATAGAATTGACACTCACTGGCCAGCTGGGGTCACACGCCTACGTATGGCCAAGGGAGCCAGGGAAACGGATTGCTCTGACTGGTTAGGCCCGAGACTTGTGCCCACTCTGGGGCTGGAGAGCAGGGTCACCCCTGTCTGCACTGTATAGACCAGAGTCAGGGAAGAAGTAGTTCCCCTCAGGAACAGTGAGTCAGTTAACAGGCATGGAAAGGATGCTGAGCTGAGGGGAAGCCAGCAGGTGGTCTCCCATTCCTATGTGACCCATATTTGAAGAGCAGCCCCATCTGGAAGGTACTGTAGCTTGGACCATTCCCAGGCTGACATACATGCACAGTTGTGCAGACTGGGCTCTGCACAAGAGCATCACCTCCAAGGCCATGTCATTCCCCTTGTGGATTTTTATAATCATTGTAGTTTTCCAAGGATGGCAGTGAAGCATCTGATTCTGACAGAGCCTATCTATTAAAGCAATTTTACCAGGGATGGAAATAAAATGTCTTAGAGAAGAGAACTATTCTATTTTCCACCAAAATGGAGGTGCAGGGATTTGTAGTGACTGTGTCTACTCTTCCCAATGGAGAAAACATTCTCACATCTCTAGATTCATTTGCTGTGAGTCCGTGTTGACCCGAGTTACTCTGTGTTATGATATCATGTTCCTGAATATGCATGAGAGAAATTCAGTTGGGCTGAGGGGGTCATGAAATCAAGTGGTAAAAGGCACCTTAGAGCCTTGGCTCACCAGAGCCCTCCTCCCAGGGAAGAAGGAGTTTGGGTCACATGCTCCCCCTTGTGGCCTGTGTTACAATAGAACCAGATGGACTGGGTAAAGCGGGAGCAGGCCCTCCCACCCCAAAGAAAGGGGAAGCTGCTCCTAGGAGGAGAGCCAGCTTTAGGGTGACAGCAGCAGTGGAGTTTGCTCTGTGGCAGGCACTGTGCTAAGCTTTCCCATGTTAACTCATTCAGTGCTCATGGCCCCCTGCGTGGTAGGAACTGTCAAAACCTCATTTTACAGGAGGGCAACTGGGGCTTAGAGAGGTTCCTCTGCTGGCCCTGTGCCACACAGCCCAAAGCTGCAGAACCAGAATGTGAGCCCAGGCTCTCTAGGACCAGTGTGCCTGAGCCCCGCACAGCACACAGTCCTTTACGTTCTCTGTGGTTTTCATGTGTCTGTCCTTGCTGCCAGTCTGGCTTGAGCCTTCCCTTGGCCAAGGCTTTCCTGAATATCTCGTGATCCTTGCCTGTCGGTTCATACTTAAGAAGTGAGGTGGTGGGACACCTGGCAGGCTCAGTCTGTTAAGCGGCTGCCTTGGGCTCAGGTCATGATCCCAGGAAGGGAAGTCATTGTGCCTTGTCTCCTCCACAACTCATTTCTGCCCTCTGCCACCTTCTAGCCACACCCTCGGCTGAACCCAGTAAAGGCACAACGGTCTCCAAAAGGCAGTCTCCAGGCAAAGGCGGCAGGCCAGACCCTATCCTCGGGCCGACTGGTCAGTAACTCCCTTCCCAGACTGGAAACAGGAAATTTCCTATACCCTGTGTATTTCTAGCACCTGGAACCATGCCCAGCATGAAATAGTCCTCCGTAAACATGTGTTGGGTGGATACATGAGTTCAAGGCTGGAAGGAGGGGGTTATAAGGTAGGCGTCCAATAAATGTCTGGATAGACAAACGAATCCATGAATGATTGCCCAGTGCAAACCACCGTGATGTTCAGTGGCTTAAAATAACAACCATTTATGTAGCTCCCAAGGTTGCAGTTTGGAAATTTCATCTGGGCTCAGTTGAGGGGCTCTTCTGGTCTCAGCTGTACTTCCTCATGCTTCTGAGATCAGTTTAGGCGTCAGGAAGGGAGCTCTGTTTCAGGGATACCTTGATCTGTCCCTTTGTGGTCTTATCTTCCACTTCCTGCCCAGCCAGCCCCACTGAAGGGGTAGAAATGATTGGTCACATAGAGAGTTCATTCATTCATTCAAAACACATTGACGAGCACCTGCTGTGTTCTAGGTATCAGAGAGATAGCAGTGAACAAAGCCCACAAAAATCTCTTCTCTTGGGAAATCTCTTCCCCATTTTTGTGGGGGATAGAGACACTAATAAGAGTTATAAGAATTATCTATCAGGTATTTTAAAGCTGCTATCAAGAGAAATAAAGTAGCATTATGGGCAGAGGTGACTGGAGGGCCGGGGAGACCTCTCTGAGAAGGAGCTGAGGGGGAGTCATGTGGATGTCTGGGCAGGGGTGTTGCAGGTAGAGGCAGCAGCCAGTGCAAAGGCCCTGAGGTGAGAGGGGCCTTGTCCAGCCGCTAGTGGGGTGGCCATAGAGGTGAGCGCTGGAGTAAGGAGCTGAGGTAGAGAGGAGGTGGGAGCCATGTGGTGCATTGTATGAGGCTTTGGTTCTAAGTATCCCAAGGCTGAGGCCCAGGTCCTCCCCCTCCCTCCCTACCGTCTCCGTCATTCACTGCTTCACTCCACAATTTTTGTTGAACACTGACTTGCTCCCTGTCTGTCCCCCCAGGTTCCAGTGAGGACAACCCCTTCTCCTATGGTAAGTTACCCATGGGAGGAGTGGGAAGAGGCAGGGAGGGAGGCCCCTCTTGTCCTACTCCACTTTTCTCTCTGCAGATGAGTACACTCTCCGGAAGCGGGGGCTGCTGGTCGCAGCTGTGCTGTTCATCACCGGCATTGTCATCCTCACGAGTAAGACTCAGAGCTGGGGGAGGCCCCAAGCCTGGGAGGGAGGAGGCTTCAGCTTGGACTTTGACTCAGGGGATCAGTTCTTGAAGCCCCTCCTCCCTGAGGCAGAGTTGTTTTAAACAGGTCATTATTAGCTACATGTCTGGAGAAACCACACTGGAAGAAGTCAATGGCTTAAAATGATCACCATTGACTTAGCCCAAACATGCCCTTTGGAGATATAGGCTGAGCTCAGCTGGGTGGTTCTTCTGGTGGCAGCAGGATGGCACAGCATCGGGGAGGGGCAGCCGTGTCCCCACAGCCTGGAGAGGTGACAGGAGGGAGTGGTGGCGCCAGGGACTAGTGGGAGACAGAACTGCAGATGGGGCCACTGGCTTGGGTCGTGGCTCCGTGGCTCCAGGGAGAGGTTTCCAGCCTCTGCATGCCCCTGCCCTCCATCCCATCAGGAGGGAGCAGAGGGGGAAGGGATCTGAAACCCAAACCTCTCTCTCTGGCCACGGCCTCCCAGCCAGGGCTCAGCTAGGTGACGAGGGGCCAAGGGGTTGCCGTCTCTTGGGGGTTGGGGACAGCATTGCATGGAGCCCAGCATTGTATAGGGAATGGGGGCAGAGAGAGAACAATGAGAAGAAAAATGAATTTTTAAAATGCTGCAGATGAACTAAAACACACAGGCCACCCGTTCACAAGCTCTGCGTGAAGCCATATAGCTTACATCAAGTGTTATTGCCTCTCTTGCCCAACTTCCCCATCAGGAAAGCACACACAGCCACATCCTTTTCTGTCTGAGGTGGGAGGCAGAACACTAGCAGTGGTGAGAAGAGATGGCGGGTGCCTCCTGCCCCCCACCGAGTCCAGGACTCGAGAAACACTGTCTCTGCCATTTGTTGATCCTGACCTTGTGCCGGAGCCTGTCCTCACCCCTCTCCTCCCGCCATCCCCCACCCAGACCGCTGTGGGAAGAGTGAAGCTCAGAGAACTAGGGGTGTGCCCAAGGTCGTTCAGCGCCTGAAAATCAGGGAAGGACTGGACCCAGGTCTGTGTGAGGGCAGAGCCTGAAAGTTAGCTCTGGGGCCGGCAGTGGTTCCGGGGACAGTCATCTGTGGGTACCTACTCTGTGCCTATGCTGTGCCCGGTCCCCACCCTTGGGGAGCTCACATCCAGTGGGGGGATGACAGTAAAGAGGCGAGTGCATTAGTGAGCAGAGTGGACATTGCCAGAAGGAAAAAAAAGCAGAATAACAAGCCAGGAGGGATGGGAAGAGACACTCCCGCTAAAGAGATAAAGTCAGAACAGATTCTTGATGATGAGAAAGACGATTTGAAAAACAGGTAAAGGGAGCAGCAAGTTCAAAGCAGGAATTAGCTGAGCATGTTGTAGTAACCACAGGAAGAGGCCGGGGTGGCTGGGACTGTGTGAGCCTGGCGGGGAGTAGAACGAGGTGAGTAGGCAAAGGTGGCAGCTGGAGACTTGTCTTCTGGAATCCGCCCCCTCATTCACTTTGGTCTGGCCCCCCGACCTCCACTGTTGTCCATTAAGCCCACCTGTCTCCTTCTACCTCAGGGCCTTCGCACTGGCTATTCCCTCTGCCTGGAACACCCTTCCTCTAGATGTCCACGTGGCTCCCCCCACACCTCTTTCAATGTGCTCAAATGTCACCTGCTCAGTGAGGCCTCTCTAGTCAATGCCGTGAGGATGGCGCCGGCCCCTGGGCCTCCCTGCCTCCCTCCTGGCTTTAGTTTTCTTCTGAGCCCACATCACCATCTGATATCACTGTCCCTACACTTGACTTAGTCATTTTGCTCATTGTCGGTCTCCCCGACTACTAGAAAGTTAGCTCTCGCAGGGCAGGGATTTTATTCATTCCTGTCCCCAGCTGTGCTCCCGGTGCCAAGATCAGAGCCTGGCACATAGTAGGTGCGCAGTAAATATTTGCTGAATGAACGAATCACACACAAGCTCAGAGGGGTTTTCAAGCTCCTCTGTGTGTGTGGGAGGCTGCTTGCTTGGGGCCCTCGCACTTGCTCTTTTCCTGTGTGCTCCTCATCTCTGGCTCAGGGTTGCCCTGGAGCTTCCTGAGGGACAGGGTCAGCAGGCCTTGACCCCTAGCAACCAGAGCACACGAGATAATCACTGTTGTTCCAACTCATGACTGAACCCTTTTCTTTACCCACAGGTGGCAAGTGTAGGCGGTTACCCCAATTATGCCGGAATCGTAACAGGTGAGACCATTGGAAGTAGGGGCCGGCAACTGAATCGATGGGCACCCCAAGACTGAGTCCCCACCGGCTCACCGTGCCCAGCCACCTCCCTCCCCTCGCGAAGCCTACAGAATAGTCGATAAAGCCCAGCCTGAGAGGGAAGACCCGGATGGAGCCAGAGCCGGGGCTGATGGCCCAAGGCCCCTCCCCTCCCCTCCCCATCCTGCCCACCCAGAGGGCTGCCCAGCTCCCTGGGCACTGCTCCCCAAGTTACCCATTGTGTTCAGATGAAAAGTAAAGCACTGTGGTCCTTGCCCATGGCCTCTGATCATTCGTGACTGGGGAGAGGAAAAATGCAGCTGGGACTGGGGAGGGGTCCCCTGAGGAGTGAAGGAAGGGGGCCACAGACTCAAAAGCCAAGGCAGGGAACCCAGAGAACACAGCCTGGCTGGTGTGAGGCAGCAGGGATGGGAGGGTAGGCCGTGGGGACTCTGGCTGGTGGGAGCATCAGCACTGGATTGGGCCCACAGCAGTTCAAGACCCCAGCCTGGCGTCTGGATGTGAGCTCACCCCTCACCTTGGTAGGAAACTGGCCAAGTGCAAATGGAAGTCCCAGGCCCACAGGGGCCTACTTTTCTTTACATTGCAGATCCCTTGTCACTGTGAAGGGCCTCACACACGAGTGTGGACTCCCCAGCCTGCCCATCCGAACTCTATCCACACCCCCCACTACAAATGACTGCCTTTGGGCCACCTCTTGGTGGAGGGGGAGGCCCATCAAGAAGGCCACACAGGCCCTGGAGGGGGTGAGCTCAGAGCCATTTGGGCAGGGAATTCCAGGGTCCCGGGGACCCCGAGCAGGGTCAAGAAAGGCGTAGGCTCTGCTGGGCACATCCTGAAGGCCCTGGAGAGGGGGTCCGCCGGATAAGGCTGGAGCACGCCCTCTGTAGCGTGGGGCCCCGGGCAAAGGCCACTCCCCTGGTGTACAGGCCATCACGACAAAGTACAGAGACCAGTCCTGTCCTCGGGGGCTTGCATAACAAGAGTTCACAGACCTTGGGTCACAGCCTCTTCATGGATTATGAAACCAGTTTCATGGGCTGTGAGTAGCATAACAAAGTAATAAAACAGAAAAAAAAAAGAAACTAAAGTAGAAAAAATAGATAAAATAGAAAAGTAATAAAATAGAAAAAAAACCAAATAATCTGACTCTTTATATACTCTTCTCTTGGTTTGGGCTTGGGTCGTGATCTCATGGTCCTGGGATCAAGCCCTGCATCAGGCTCCGTGCCCAGCATGGAGCCCGCTTGAGGTTCTTTCCTCCTCCCTCTCCCTTCCGCTCTGCTCCTCCCCTGGCTTGCGCTCACTCTCCTGTCTCTGTCTCTCAAATAAAAAATAAATGGGATAAATCCCTTGAAAACAAACATGTATTATATGTAATATATATCATGTGGACATGTGTGATATATACTATGTATATGCATAGACATATTACATGGGATACAAGTATATTATATTTGTGATGTATGTAGTATGATATATACGTATGGGGGTTCTAAAAATATTTTTGATTGATAGCCACCAGCTGCTAATTGGAGGCCTAATGCATGGCGGGGGAGGTCATTCATGTGTATATTACACACACACACACACACACACACACACACACACACGTGAGTGGATACAAACTGTGGCATATGCTGAGAAGGAATACGGCTCACAACGAAACATGGCAGCAACAAGGAGGACTCGCAGAAGCATTAGCCTGAGTGAAAGGAGCCGGGTACCAAAGCTCGCGGGTACTTTCACTCCTAATACTACCACTTATATGAAGTTCTGGAGTAAGCAATAATGATAATAATAAACTGGTAAACAGAAGTGTTTCCCTGAGTTCTATGAGCCATTCCAGCAAATAATCAAATCCAAGGTGAGGGAACCATGGAAACCCCCAATTTGTAGTCACATTTGACAGAAACTGTGGGTAACCTGGGACCTACGATCCAGGGGTGTCAGAAGGGGGGGAGGGGCAGCCTCATGGGACCCATCCATTCCCCTCTGGGCTCCGCGTTCACTCTGGTGCATGTGAGAATTGAACTGAATTGTAGGACGACCAGCTGGGGAATTGCTTGGTGTGGTGATCTTGTGAGTATCAACAAGAAGCACACAGGAGTGGAGGCAAATTTTTCTCCAGAGTCAGGTTCTGGAAATCATCTGCAAAGTCTTAGCCTAGAGCCCACTCCACCAGGCTTTCCAAAAAGCTTCTCAGCTCCTCATTCCCTGTATCAGGCCGAAAAGTGACAGAAATAATTTCAAAATCTCAGTGGCTTACAATGGTAAGGGTATGTTCGCAGTCATACCTCATGCTTATCATAGGTCGCCTGGGAGCAATGATGTGACCTAAGCTGATGGAGAAGCCACCATTGGAAACATCTCTGGTTATCAGTGACACAAAGAAGAAAGAAGGTGATACCACTGGCTCTTGTAGTCTTTGCCAGAAGGGACATGCACATCATTTCTGCTCACATTTCATTGGCCAGAGCAAATCATACAGCCATGTTTGCATTCAAGAAGGTAGGAAACTACAATCTTCTTATAGTGAGGGAACTGGGTAATGCCACAAAGGAAAGTTGTTATCTCACATACCAAGAATTCTGGAAGCAGAAACCATATTCAATGTCAAGAGCCATAAGTTGGGGACAACAGTGGTTTCAACGAGGTGATTTATTTCTCCCTCACATAACAGAACTATGAAGTGTGTAGTCTGAGACTGGAGAAGGGGTTCGTTGGTGTCATAAGGGACAAGGCTCCTACTGACCTACCACTCTGCCATCTTTAGCATGTGGCTCTAAACCTCATGATCACAAAATGGCTGCAGGAGCCTCAACCACCATGTCATGTTCCAGAGGAAAAACAAGAAGAAAAGAAAAAGGTGTGGAGGGGAAGGCACCACTAGGCGAGCTTCGTCCTTTTAAAAGGGGATCCCAGGATCCCCTCCCAAAGACTTCTGCTTACTTCCGATTGGCCACTTCTATCTGCTAAAAGAAATTGGGAAATGTAGTCTTTTAGCTGAGTCCATGACACTCTGGCTACCATCAGGGAAAACAATAGCCTCGAGGAATGCATGGATATATGGTGGGGACGATGCTGAGCTTCTCCCAAGTTAAGGATGGGGACTCATGCTATTTTTATTCAAATATGAAAGGAATAAGTAATTCCTAAGACTGGAGTCTGTGGAGACCTCCAGGGGACAGAATACTGACTCTCAGACTCGGAAAAAACATCCAGAAATCTCTCCAGCAAGGCCCCCAGTGCTCTCCAAAGGCTGTCCATCTGCTGCCCCAACCCCTTCTGGCACAAGACCCCTTTTTCTGTTGTGGTGTCTAAACTGCAGCTCCTCCCCCGCTCTTACATCAGGGGAGAGATGGCTTGCCAAGACCTAATGGAATGGCTCTCGGAATGCAGCCAGACTCCTGAGTACAATACTGACAAGATTTTTATTCTAGAAGAATTAAGGCCACATCACACTCACTGGAAGGAATCTGCTTTCTTCACATGGAACTACCTCGTGCCTTTTTGGGGCTGTTGGGAGGGACTTTAAAGGCTTGCTTCAGTGAGGTGTTGCTTTTAGGGAGGTGGGTGAGTCTGTGAGCTCCTGTCTGTGGGGAGATTAAACAGCTTTGGAAACACCCCGTGAGGTGGCTCTGGGATGTGTCCACTTGGCTAGGTGAAATGACATTTCCCAGCATTCCCCTCTCTGTACACTTCTGGTTAAGGTAGGATGCAAGAGACGTTCTCATGGTGGATGGCGGGGTCAAGGTTGGAGCCGTGGCCATCTTGTGGCTTCCAGTAGTCGCTGTTTATCTATGACGACTCACCTCGTTGGTAGAAAGCAAGAGCGGGCCTGCCTCTGTTCCCACCTCCCCCCTCTTTCAGCTCCTCCAACCCCTGCACCAGCTGCGTGCCTAGCCCTGCGATGGTGGGCCCTGGCTTCTGCGGGACACATACCAAGGTCACAGGCAACTGGTTCTCTGATCTAATCAGATTTAAAGGCATTAATGACCTTGTTTCCCGTGGCAAAGGAGACACTGATAGCCCATGGCACGAAGTGGCAAAGCAGTTACTCAGATCAGTATCGATAACTGCTGTATCAGTAGCGAGGCTCCGGGGGACCAAGTATTTGCTTCCATAGGACGTTTTGGTAAAAATAAGGTGGTTAATGAGTGGCTGGTTGCCTCTAAGAGTGCTAGAAAATGTGAGGAAAGAAAACGGGGAGCTCAGAGCTTTATATCCCCAGCCTAAGAGCTGTCCGAGGGACTCGAACGTTTCTGTGGCTGTGGAGAGAGAAACTTATTTCCTCCAGAGAAAGGTCCCAGAGTTCTGAAAACACGCTCAAAGTGAAATCCTGTGAGCAACCGAATTTACAATTCCCATCCAACTTCCAACCTTACACGGTCCTTTGGTTAATGCTAGGGCACTGAATGGGAAGAAACAGGAGCCCCAAAAGTGGGTTTGGGTTATATGGGCAGATTCTGACAAGGCTATCACATCTCCTTTGCCCATTGAGTGAGCCTGCACCCCTGTCTGGGGAGGATGGTCTCCTATTGCTTGAAGGAACTGGAATGGCCTTTCCTCAAGCAGTGCCCTTTGTAGGAGCTGGTGATCCTCCTAAGAACTTTTCTTGCCTCTAAGACCTGTAGCCAGACTCAAGTCTCAACAGAACCTAAAGGGCGAGAAGCAAAATAAGAACTGTGAGGAGATCCCCAGAACAATTGCCAATTTCCGTCCACAGAAAACTGCAGAACGTGCGTAGAAATGGGTCTTTGGTGTGCTGAACCAAGGTAGGGCAGAATATAAAATTGGATCAGGCCAAAAGTATTGATTTGGCTCATGCAAGCAGAGATTCTAGCTTCGATGCTCCAACATAAGGGTCCAAGAATACCTCTGATGGTTTTCTTGGTTGTTTGACAGACCTGTGTACCCAAAGGTGGCCTGTCCTAGGTTAAAATGTCAGAGGTTCCTTGGTGGACCCGCAGAGCCCGAGTCAGCAAGCCTTGTCTGTAAAAGGCCAGATAGGATATATTTTAGGGTTTATAAGCCAGTGCCGGCTGTGGCTCCAGCTTTAGAGTGGAAAAGCAGCCAAAGACAATTGGTAAAAGAATGAGCATGGCTATGTCCCCATAAAAGTTTATTTATGGACACTGAAATGTGGATTTCATATCATTTGCATGTGTCACACAATATTATTATTCTTTTGATTTTATTTGAATTAAAAATGTGAAAACTGGGATGCCTAGGTGGGTTAAGGATCTGCCTTTGGCTCGTCAGGCTTCTCACTGAGTCCACTTGTCTCTTTCCCTCTCCCTCTGTTCCTCCCCCACCTCATGCACTCACTCTCTCTCTCAGATAAATTTTAAAAAATGTGAGAGCCATTTTTAGCCAGCAGGCCATACAAAACAGCCTGTCCAGTAGATTTGGTCCCTGGGCTGTAGTTTGCTGAGTCCTGTTCTGAAGGAAAGTATCCAAAAGTCTTGGGACCCGGAGGACACAATGCTAAGTAGAATAAGCCAGACACAAGAGAAATAAATACTGCATGATATCATTTGTAAGTGGAATCCATACAAATCAAATTCATAAAAGCAGAGAGTGGAGTGGTGCTTGCCAGAGGCTGGGGGATGGGAGGAATGGGGAGATGCTGGTCAAAGGGCACAAGGTTCCAATTATATACAAGATGAGTAAATTCCAGAGATCTAATATACAGCATAGTGACCATAGTTAATAATATTGCGTTTATTACAGTAACCCTGAATCTGGCCAAGAGAGTAGATCTCAAGAGTTCTCACCATACACACACACACACACACACACACACACACACACACACACACAATGAAAATGTTAATTAGCTTGATTGTGTTAATCATTTCATGATATATACTTAAATCAAAACAACACACTGTATACTGTAAATATATAGAATTTTTATTTATTGATGATATCTCAGTTAAGCTGGAAAAAAACCCACATAGGCTTACAAAGATTGGAATACTGAGTGGCTTTGTCATTTAAGACTAGCTATACCATGGGGCAGGGTGGGCGGTGTTAAAGAGCCACAGGGAGGTCACTATCATCAGCTGTCATGTGGCTGTCAGAAATAAAGTCATAGGAAGGACTCCTAGCGTCCTTGAAGAGCTTCGTGGTGGCTCTTCTTTGAAGGTCAGAAATCCTAGGGGAAACGGTTGCCCTTGAACTAGGAATTCTAAATTCTATAGGAACGATAGACCAGAGGTGGCAGGGATCCTGCGGGTGCTGACACGCCAAAGATCAGATGACGTGGTTTCCACTGGAGAGTGAAGCCCAACCAGGAATGAGAACAGGCTGACTTGCAGAGCTCATTGGCATTTCCTAGTTTGAAATGAAATAGGCAGGCAGCCTACTAAAGTCTTGCTTGATCTGAATTAGTGGGTGAGCTCTAGGACTAGAGAATGAGTTCAGAGCTAGATGACCAACACAGTCATTGCACCTCTATCATGTCCTACACTTGAGCCTTCGATGAAAGGAGGGGCTGGGATCCTTGGAGGTAAGACCCTGTTATGCTGCCCAAATGCATGCTGGTAATCTTTCTCCTAGACTTCTCCAAGGAGACCTGTGGTCATTTACCAGGCAGCTGTATACCGGGGGAAAGGAGATAATCTGATTTTCCAAGCATGACTGGACACTGGGTCGGGGGGACTGACTCGAGTTCCTGGAACCCCAGGAACTAGTGGTTTGTTAGTCAGAGTGGGGCTATGGGGGTCAGGTGATCAACAGAGTTTCTGGGAAGTTCTGCCCGCAGAAAGCCTAACTGGTCACTGAATCCATCCTGTGGATATTTGCTCAATGCTGAAATGCATAATGGGAATAGATACATTGAGCAATTATAAAAATTCCAACATTGGTTCCCTGAACCACGGAGTTGATGGATATCACGGTAGGAAGAGCCAGGTGGAAGTCACTAGAACTCTCTCTGCCTATGCAAATAGCAAATCAAAAGCAATACCACATTCCTAGAGGGATTGTGGAGATTGGTGCCACCAACAAGGCTTGAAAGATGCCAGAGGGGTGAGTCCCACCACAACCCCATCAACTTGCCTCTCTGGACTGTGCAGAAGACAGAGGGATCTGGGAGGAGGACCGTGGATCATTGTAGAGGTAAGCAGGGGAGGTGGCTCCAATGGCTGCTATTGTTCCAAATGGGGTTTCATTGTTGGAGGAATCAGCAGATTTTCTGGGACCTGTTATACCATTACTGATCTGAAAAATGTGCTTTTTAAAAATTTTTTTTTAATTTTTTTCTATACCTGATAGTAAAGACCATCAGAAGTTTGTTTTCAGCTGACAAAGCCAGAAACGTCTCTACTGTCCCAGCCAAGAGGTATACCAGCACTCCAGCCCTATGTCATAAGATGGTCTGGACCGAGCTTAGGCACCTGCCTTATTCCCTGGACATCACACTGGCCCATTACATGGAGTATATTATGAGGATGGGATCTGATGAGCAAGAAATAGCCACCACTTTATACACTTTGGAAGGACAACTGCATGCCAGAGATTGGGAAATAAATCCCACCCACAAAAAAAATTTTCAGTCTATCACTTCAGTGAGCATTCTTGGGGTCCAGGGATTGGAGGGATGTAGAGATATCCTTTCTGGGTGCAGGCGAAGTTGCTGCTCATGGCCCTCCTGACCCTGAAAGAGAGACCCAATGCTGGGGGAACTTCTTCAGACCTTGGAATCTGCATATACCTCACTCAGAAATACTGCTGTCACTCATTTACTGAGTAATCTGGACAGCTGTGAGTTATGAGTGGGATCCAGAATGAGGGGGAGCCCTGCAACAGATCCGGGCTGAGACAATGGTACTTGAAGCGTCTTGGTAGACAGGGTGCTCTTGGGGACTCTCAGCTCCTTATTGGTGAATCACGGTGTAGACCTCTAGGATTTTGGAGCAAAGACAGGTCATTCTCTGAAAATAATTATTCTGTCTTTGAAAAAACAGTTCTTGGCTTTCTACTGGGCTTTAGTAGAGGCTAAATATTTGACCCCAGGCCACTAAGATACTATGCCAATGGAGCGACATTTCATTACCTGTTGCACGACCCAAGAAATCACAAAGTTAGGCATGCAGAGCAGCTATCTGTGGAAGTGGTTTAGACAAGACGGTTCTAGCAGGTGGTGAAGGCATGAGTACTTTGCCTGAGGAAGTTACCCTGATGTCCAGGTCCCTGATTCCTGCTTCAATGCCTTCTTGCTCTCAAACCTCACCTATGGCCTGTGGGGAGTTCTCTATGACTAGTTGACTGAGAAGGAAAAAATCAGATTTTGCAGATAGTAAAACTCTAGTGACAGGAAACTGTGGTTTACATATAATTCCAAAGGACATAGAGGCACCACCCAAAAGTGGGCAGCTGTATCATGATAGCGCCATCCTGGGACACCCCTGAAGGATGGGGGTCAAGGGAAACTTTGCCCATGGGCAGAAATTTGAGCAGAGCACCCAGTTGTCCATTTTGACCACAGCAAGAGATGCCCAGAAATACAGATCTATATCAATTCATCAGTTGCGACTAATGGTTTGGCTGGATGGTCAGAGACTGCTACAAAGAGGTCTGGGGAAGAGATAAGTAGGTAGGACTCTCCAGAGGAGGAAGAAGAGAATTGTGTCCTACACAGGGGCTCGCCAGAGTGAACTCAGAAAATAAGATTTTTAGGAAGATAGGATAAGCCATCTTGTGGACACCAGTCAGTCACCTTGACCAGCCACTGCCATCATCAACAACCCAGTTCCTTAACCATGGAGGGTGGGGGGCGGCCAGGGGAGCTGCAGGCGGGATCTGCAATCAGAACTTCCGCCTGGAAAGGCTGATCTGGCTACTGCCACTGGTAAGTGCTCAGTCTGCCAGTAGAGAAAGACCAGCACTAAATCCCCTGATCCAGTAGCAGTCCCCCAAGCGGATCGGTCAGCTTGGTGATAGCAGGCTGATTACACCGAACGGCTTCCCTCATGGGAAGAGCAGCACTTTTTCTTTCTTTCTTTTAAATAACTGCTTTCTTGTAATATAATGCACATACCATACAATCCACGTCTTTAAAGTGTACCAGCTAATAGTTTTTAGTCTATTCACAGATATGCACAACCTTCACTACAACCCATGTTCTAATGAACATTGTCATCACCTGACAAAGAACCCATGGAGGATTCTGGGAAGATGGCAGAGCGGGAGGCGCAAGGAAGCTGTCTCCCCATCTGGACGGCAATTGCACCGGAGACTCATTTCAGAACTATGGAGACAACTGAAGCCTGAAAACTTCCAGAGGAAGGCTTGGATGGTGCACTGTGGTAATTTCCTTCAATTTCAGCTCTTAGCAGAGTAGCAGCTGCCCAGCCTTCAGCCCCAGCCCCATGGCAGGTGCCTGTGCACATGTTCCTCCAGCAGCTTGCATTACCCCCTGTAGGAACCAAACGGCCAAAAAGCACCTTGTCCTCCAAATATAGAGGATCAGTTGTCTGATCACTGACTGCTGCTGCTTTTTCCTTTTTTTTTTTTCTAGCTTCAGAGGTAGAATTTAGTGGTTCATCAGTTGCCTGTAATACCCAGTGCTCATTTTTTTAAAAAGATTTTATTTATATTTATTTAGTATTTATAAATACTGTCAAATAAAATAAAAGTATTTATTTGACAGAGAGATAGAGAGAGCACAAGTAGGCAGAGAGGCAGGCAGAGGGAGAGGGAGAAGCAGGTTCTCTAATGAGCAGGGAGCCCAATGTGGGGCTCGATCCCAGGACCCTGCGATCACGACCTGAGCTGAAGGCAGAGGCTTAACTCACTGAGCCACCCAGGCATCCCAAAACATTCTCATATTTAAAAAGGAAGTGGAGGGAACTTGTTCCACCCCCAAGAAATGCTTAGGGTGGTCTTGTGGGGTGATGTGAAAAGCTGCTTGACAACACTTGGAAAACACCTAAGGAAATGAAGATCTAAATTAAAATGTGGTGAGATTCTATACCGAATTCTGACACATAATGCCTTTCCCCCCAGGCCAAGCAATTCTCCAATAGCAGCTGGATGTCCTCCAATTTCACAATTTTGACACTACCTACTCTGAGATATAGCATCAGATTCCACAGGTTAAGGGCTCTGTCCTATGAGCCTGGATCCCCTTCAGAAGCCAGAGGGAGGTCTTGGCTGTCTCCCGTGCTTCTGGATGACTAACTATAAATCAGAGGTTCCCATGACCTCCTCCTTGGGTTCAATAAGTGAGCTAGAGTGGCTCACAGAACTCAGGGAAACATTGCACTTACCAGAATGCTGGTTTATTACTGGTTATAAAAGGAAGGTAACTCAGGAACAGCCAGATATAAGGGAGGCAGACAGCAAGATGTTGGGCGGGGTGGGGGTGGCGTGGAGCTTCTGTGCTCTCTCCCCAGATAGCCATGTCTTCACCCACCCGGAAGCTCTAGGAAGCCCACCTTTTTGGCTTTTTATGGAATCTTCATTACATGGGCAAGACTGACCAGTGGCAATTCAACTCAGCCTCCAGGCCCTTCCCTTCCCAGGAGGTAGGGTTATTAAGATGCAAAGTTCCAAATCTCTAGTCATATGATTGTCCATGGACAATCATATCTCTTCCTTAGGGATGGTCCAAGGCTCGCCTCATTAACATAACAAAAGATATCTTTATCTCTCTGTCTGAGGGTTTGAGAAGCTCTGTGTCAGGAATGGAGAATGGAGACCACACGTGTATTTTGTATTATAAATCACAATATCATACATGGGCCATTAAGAAGCTAATATTATTTTAATTATGATTTATAAATGCACTTTTTGTTTGCTCTATTATCTGAGAGACATTTAAAAAAATTATTAGTCAAAAGGCTAGTATTATTATGACATTGGTTTCTTTTTGTTTGTTTGTTTAAAGATTTTATTTATTTATTTGACAGGCAGAGATCACAAGTAAGCAGAGAGGCAGGCAGAGAAAGAGGAAGGGAAGCGGGCTCCCTGCTGAGGAGAGAGCCTGATGTGGGACTCGATCCCAGGACCCTGAGATCCTGACCTGAGCGAAAGGCAGAGGCTTAACCCACTGAGCCACTCAGGCGCCCCTCAAAAGAATTCTTAATTTATGTTTTGGGGCACAGAATGTTTAAAGATGTAATTCTGTGACATCAACAACCCAAAGGGTGGGAACAGAGCTGTAAAGGAAGAGTTTTTGTACGTTATTAAAATTAAGCTAGTCTAAATTCAAATCAGAATGTTACAACTTTAGGATGTTAAATATAACCCCCATTGTAACTACAAAGCAAATAGCTATAGAATGCACAAAGGAAATGAGAAAGAAATTCATTCTTTTTTTTTTAATATTTTATTTATTTATTTGACACAGAGAGAGAGATCACAAGCAGGCAAGAGGCAGGCAGAGAGAGAGGGGGAAGCAGGCTCCCCACTGAGCAGACAGCCCGATGTGGCACCCGATCCCAGGACCCTGAGACCATGACCTGAGCCGAAGGCAGAGGCTTTAACCCACTGAGCCACCCAGGCGCCCCGAGAAAGAAATTCAAATACTTCATTATAAAAAAGTTAACTAAACATCAAAGAAGTTAGCAATGTAGCATATGAGGGACTAAAAAGCTGTAAAACATATGGAAATTAAATAAGAAAGTGGCAGAAGTTAATTCCCACCTTATCAATAATTACTATAAATGGGAATGAATGAAACTCTCCAATGAAAAGACAGAGACTGGCAGGAGGGAGAAAAACATATGTTGTTTACAAGAGACTCATTTTAGACCCAAAGAGATTGGATCTAAAATCAGATTGAAAATGAAATAGGTAGAATGGGTCGAAATCATCTGAATTCACAAACACACTGAAATACATTGAAAATAGATTGGAAGCAAAAGGATGGAAAAAGATACTCCATTCAAAAAGTAACCAAAAGAGAGCAAGGCATCTCTACTAATTTCAGAGCAAACAGACTTTAAATAAAAATGTTACAAGAGACAAAGTACATTCTGTATTAAGAAAAAGTTCAATTCAACAAGAAGATAGAATTATAAACCATTAGGGTTGCCTGCGGGGCTCAGTCAGTTAAACATTTGACTTTTGATTTCAGTTCAGGTCACGATCTCAGCGTCATGGGTTTGAGCCCTGTGTTGGGCTCTGAGATCAGTGTGGAGGCTGGTTATTCCTCTCCCTCTGCTTTTCCCGCCCCCACTCTTTCTCTCTCTTTCTCTCTAAAATGAGTAAATAAAATGTTTTTAAAAAGGAATTATTAAACTTTACATTTCTAACAGACCACGAACATATATGGTGCAAAAAACTGACAGAACAGAAGGTAGAGATAGACCAGACAAGATGGCCGCTGAGGGCAGAGTGAATACAGAAAGGCCTCTTAGTCCATTTAGCCACTATAACAAAATACCACAAGCAGGGGTAGCTTATAAACAATGGAAATTTACTTCTCAAACTTCTAAAAACTTCTAAAGGTTAGAAGTCCAAGATCAGGGCATCAGCATGGTTGGGTAAGGGCCCTCTTCTGGGTCCAAACTTCTTCCTATATCCTCACTGGTGGAATGAGCTAGGGAGCTCTCTGGGATCTCTTTTGTAAGAGTCCCATTCATAGGGGCTCCACCTCCATGACCTTATCACCTCCCAAAGACCCCACCTCTTGGTATCATCATATTGGTCATTCAACATATGAATGGGAGGGACCCTAAACGTGGAGACCATAGCAAATGGATAATGGGAAAGGGAGTTATAAATATAATTATAAATGCCAGCCATGAGCAGGTACAGAAGTAAGAACTGTAGCTATATTTCTAGAAAGAAACACTTAACTTCTTCCCTTTTCTGAAATGAATACATTTGTGTGTGTGTGTATATATACATACCACGTATTTTTATTTTCTTTCCCTCTTTCCCCTTGTTCGCTAACAGAGGATGTGTTCATAGCAGTTAGCTTTATTGCTCAATATGTAAATGACAAGATATCAAAGGTGGAGAATCAGCTATGAGAAGAATAAGCATCAACCAATAATTTAAAAAAAAAAAAAAGGTGCTCTATCTTCTCCTTAGAAAAAGGCTAGCAAATTCTGAGTTTTAGCTGGCACATGTGTACTTTAGTTAAAGCACGACTCTGTTATTCTTTTTATTTGGAGATTAAGTATGGTTTAAGGAGATGCGTATGTGCTGGGTGACAAGGGGTAGACTGTGTGTGGTGGTTTCCTAATGTAGCAACTTGCTCGCGTTGAACTACATTTCCCAGAATCCCCTTCTCTGTGTGTTTCCATAAGGTTGAGCCCATAGGAGGGATTCTTATGGAAGATTTGGGGCAGCCGGAAGTAGCGGGCTTCTAGAAGCTCATGCATCCTGGCCTTTATCTGCTGCCTCACTCCACTGGTCCTGCAACTGCTCCACCTTCCCCTGGATCCTCCTTCAGCTGCCTAACTCCTGGGCCAGGTGTGCATTTAGCCCTCTGATGAAGGGCTCTGACTCCAGAAGGACACACACACCACCAAGTTGTCAGAGGCAACAGGAACTGACATAGGCTCAGTCCATCCTCACAGACTCCAGCCTGGGGGGCGTGCTCCTGCTAATTCTTGCTCTCCCTGAACTGACATCCATCTTTCCTTCCTGCCTGCCTGCCCTGTGGACTTCAAGTTCATGTATCAGACTCAAATACAAACCCCTGACAGAGACTGCTTCACTTGCTCCCCAGATTGCATAAGATCAGATCCAGGAACAAGTGCCTTCATAGCTATTTATAGGTATAGCTCAGTGGTTCTGCTTCTCCGGTTGAATCCTGACTGATACACCCACCAAATTCTTGTGATTTCAGGACCAGAGCCCAAAACGTGGGCATGGCCCATTGAGTGTAGGAGATTTGGCCAGAATAGAGTTTCTATTAGCATCTGACTGAAGCTTCCCCCCACTCCCCCACTGCAAGAGATGGGAAGATGGAATTTCACAGGGAAGAAGGGAGGAATGCCAGCTTCAAAGGCTGGAAAGCAGAGCTATGGGGGGGAGGTGGAGAATAGAACAAGAGACAACAGGAGAAAAGATTTCACTGTAGATACTTTCCCTTCCAAGAAACAAGCCCCAGTGGCTCATTTCCCTTAGTCGTTCAAGGAGGCAAGAAAGCTGGATAACGTCATACCCCCAAGCCATCTAAGCAGAGATCTGTGTGGCTGTAGAGGACATCTCTGGTTTCCCTCTGACCAACAACCACTCTCTCTTCTTTGAGTAACAGCCTTCATATTTTCCGTTGGGCAATTCTTGTCCCGGTGTTCAGCCCCTATAGTTTGGACTAGGACATCCTTTCCTAGCTCCAGAAATGAGCACAGGCCCTAGCCCTGGCCAATTGTACCCTGGCCACTGCCATTGGTTCTGGGATGGGTACATGGTTAGGCTCAGCCAGTGATACTCAATTCTGGGAATTCTGCTGATATTTTGTCTGGGTTACTCAGCCTTTTAATAGGATGTGAACCTCAAGTTGCCACTGTTTCTCCCAGGAAGGGAGAGTCAGCCTGAGAATGAGGCCACATAGAGGTACATTGAGCTGGTAGAAGAGACAGAGATACGCTCCTACTATTGTCGTCTCGAGCACCTGAATCCAACTATCCCTGAATCTGAAAACATTTTAGTGTACCAATAAGTTTCATCTCCTTTGTTGTTGTTCTATTTAAGTCCACTTGAGATTGGGGTTCTGACACTTGCAGCAGAGTCAACACTAATTAACTGACCCTTCAGTGAAAGAACTTGTTTACACCTGCCTCACATCTCAGGTGTGTTTGATTTGGGAGGAACTTCAGGAGCCCGGAGACACTGTTAACAATGGCAGCTAAACTTCCTGAACCCTTACTAGGTACCAGGTCCTCAGATATCTCAATGTACCCCACAAGGAGGCTACCACAATTGCCCCCATGTTTTAGGTGTGGCGCAGCTTAGACAGTCACTTACCAGTTATATAACAAACAAGAGGCACCAGTGGGAGAGGAACGGCAATTGTTCTGTGACAGCAGACGGAGAGGACTCCCCAAGAGCGGGAAACTGAAAGGTGCTATCCCGACCACACGGGGACAGGCTAGCTGCCCCCTTACACGAACCCCTTTATGGGCGCCTGGGTGGCTCAGTGGATTAAGCATCTGGCTTCTGCTCCGGTCATGATCTCAGGGTCCTGGGATCCAGTTCTGCCTCGGGCTCTCTGCTCAGCAGGGAGCCTGCTTCCTCCTCTCTCTCTCTCTCTCTCTGCCTGCCTCTCTGCCTACTTGTGATCTCTCTTTGTCAAATAAATAAATAAAATCTTTTTTTTTTTTTTAAAGAACCCCTTTATGACTGCTATAACAACAATGTATTAAGACGCCCTCTCACTCTGCCCTCTATCCCCATATGCCAAGACCTGTGGTACTGAAGCAGCTGCCTGTGCCCTGTATCTTCTCTGTCACCAAATGGGGTTTCTTCCACTGCTGCCTGCAGGCTGTTCTGGCCGCCCTCAAAATATATTCCATGTGTGGGGCGACAAGCTCCTCCCTTCATCGTTTTTAAGTAACATCAGGCCAACCCATCCTCCCTTGCACCAGTGAAATGCTGAGCTCTCCAGGTCTGTTTTCTCACATCGTGGACTCATCTGACCTGCCCGAGGTTGACTCTTAAAACCCCAGTCTGCATCATTAACCAGAGGCACATGCAGAAGAGACGGAATTGTCGTCTCTGCCCCACAGCTGCGTACAATCTGTACTGTACATCTCGTTCCTAGAGTCTGATGGGAGAAAGCGTGAAAGAAGGCATTTCCAGGAACATCCCGTCACACGCCGTGGGAGGAGCCCTGTGTGACTTGTGCTTAGGATCAAACCCAAACGCCTCGCCCTGCCACAGACCTTGCTTGGGCTGCCGCCACCTGCAGACACATCTCCCTGCCTCCCACCTTGCTTCTGCTTGCTCTCCCCTTGGCCCTTCTCTTTCTTGGCACAAGGCATTTGCACATGCTATTCCTTCTGCCTGAAACACTCTTCCTTGCAATCTTGATCTAGTTAAATCCTCTCATCCTCCAAGTCCCTGCTCAGATTTCATGTCCTCTGAAAAGCTCTCTTGGAACCCCTGGTATCATACGCTCTTGTGGATTACTCTACTGTTACTTCACAGCATTTAGATGTTTACACTTACTTTTGTGGTTATTTACGTGAACTGTTCCCTCCCTTTTAGAACATAAACTCTGTCCACACGGTAGACGGACCAGCACAGTCATACTCACGAATGTGTAACAAGCAGCTGTGGGGTGTTAATCTTAAAAGTAAAAGTCAGTTATCTTACCAAGCAAAAATGGGTTTATTTGGGAATAACAGAGATTGCAGTTTGGAATACGCAAACAATGGCAAACCTATAGGCAAGTTGGGAGAACTTTAAGGAGAGGAATACTATTTCATGGAGGAGGAGGAAGTTGGGAGCCGTTGTTCTGAATGAAGGTTTGTTGGAGAAAACAAGAGTCCAGGCTGCTGGCAGTTCCTCACTGGCTGAGTAGCTGAGTTGTCAATGTCTTGCAGAAGGTTCAGTGACTTCTCTTAGGGCCTATAGTTGATCACTTTTTCCCTTGGGGGTTATCCCCTGGGGTCTGTAATTGACAGTTCTTCCTGTCATTGACAGGACTGGTTCAGTTTCCCTTTCCAACCTCCCACTGGACTTTCCTGGGGTTTCCTTATATTAATTTTCAAAGGGGTAAGGTGTGTGTATGGGGGGGGGCTCTGATTGATAGCTCTTGATGATTCGTGTGGCCCATCTCAAGACATCAATGTGATTTCAACCAAAACTGCTGAACATTTTAACACCTGACTCCTGCCGGCCGGTATGAGCCAGCTCTAGAACCCCACTGCTGCTAACATCCCAGCACCCAGCAACAGTTTTGTTGAATGAGTGAACGAATGAATGAATGAATGAGTGAAATTAATCCCACAGATATAGCTTCCCCTATTTGTGCTTCTTTGTATGCAGCACACTCTCATCAGTCCGCTGCAGATTTAAAAAAAGAAAAACAAAACGATGATGCTTTCATCAAGCAAAATGTATTCACCGTAAAGGAATATTCTTTGGGTCCCACTTTTTCCTGGTGTTAAAGCATCCTTTCTTGCCTATAATTAAAGCTTTGCAGACTGTGAGTAGTGACTCATTAGTAGTTCATGAGATCAATTTAGAAAGTCATGACAAGCATCTTTTAAATTGAGTAGAAGACAAGACAAATTTCAGAATACCAGGATTTGTCCTGGGCTGTCAGGAATTATTATTTTGGGAAATTTTTTTGTTTGCATGTGTTCATCCTGACTTGTGATGTGAAGTGACTTTTTAGCGTCAAGAAAGTTTGAAAACCACTGAGATTAAAAGCAATCCTTTTTTTAAAAAATCAATAAATGTTATTTTTAAAGCAATTTTAGGTTTGCAGCAAAATTGGGTGAAAAGTACAGAGATTCCCCCATAAAATCCCTATCCCCACACAGCCACAGCCTCCCTGTTATTAACATCTCCTGCCACAGTGGTCCATTTACAATAGAACCTGAAACAGCACAGTGTTATTACAATAGAACTTGCAACAACACATTGTTATCACCCAAAGTACAGAGCTTACATTAGAGTTCACTCTTGGTAGTGTACATTCTGTGGGTTTGGATAAACATATGACATATACTCATCAGTGTCATATCATACAGAGTAGTTTCACTGCCCTAAAATCCTGGGTGCTCTGCTTTTTATTGTTGCCTAATATTCCATTGTCTGGTTGTATCATGGTTTACTTAACCAGTCACCTACTGAAAAACATCTTAGTTGTCTCCAAGTTTGGGTAGTTATAAATAAAGCTGTCATAAACATCAGTGCTGGTTTTCGTGTGGACAGTTTTTCCATTCTCTGGGTAAACACCAAGGCCTGCAGTTGCTGGATTGTGTGGTAAGAGTAGGTTTCATTTTGTTGGAAACTAACAAACTGTCTTCCAAAGTGGACGTATCATTTTGCATTCCTAGCAGCAATGAGCGAGAGTTCCTGGTGCTCCACGTCCCCGTCAGCATTTGGTGATATCTGTGTTCTGGATTTTGGCCATTTTAATAGGTATGCAGCAGTACCTCAGATTTAGTTCCTTGATGATGTATGGTGTTGAACATCTTTTTACAGGCTTATTTGCCATCTGTATATTTTCTTTGCTGAGATGTCTGTTTAGATCTTTTGTCCATTTTTTGATCAGATAACAATGCTTTTTCATTTAGTGGACTTGTTTTGTTTTCCATGTCTTTATTGCAATTTTTTTCAAAAGCAAGAATACTATATCAGACTTCATGTTTTTGGTGTACATATTACCAGTTTCTGGGAAAAAAAGTATCAAGTTAAAAAACAACAACAACAATCCAGCTTTCCCAAGACCTCAGGGACCAAAAGGTTAAGTCCACTGAGCTCTGAGAGATGACAGATGGATAGATGATAGATAGATAAATAGAGGGATAGGAAGGTGTCTGGCTTGGGGTAGGGAACTTCTATTCTGGTCTACCTCTCCCCCCACTCCCCAACAATGACCCTGGTTATAAGTATTCATCCCAGAGTCATGGGACCCTTTTCGATCTGGCTGCCCCTACCTGGGGACAGCATGAGCAAGGCAGGGAACATGATGAGGCTGATGCTTGCTGTTCCAATCCTCTCTACATGCAGGGGACAGCCCCTAGCTAGCCCTTAAGAACAGAGCTAGGGGTTGGGGGAGGATTGGTGATAAAGCCAGACCCAGGCCATCGGTGGAGTCCCACGTCCTGCCATGAACCCTCTCTAGATTGTAGCTGGCTGAACAAATTACATTGTAAATCACTTTCGTTTGCTGCCTGGAGCCTTGCACTAGATACTTTTATCTGCATGAGTTCATTATACCCGCCCCACAGCTGTGTGTGCCCGCTTGGGTGCGCATCCATGATGGAGAGCAGAGAGCATGGTGGTGCAGCAGCAAAGCTCATTTTCCAGAGAGAACAGCTCCAGAAGACAGAGATCCCTTGGACAGGGTCACACAGCCAGGAAGCCACAGTCGTGGCTGGAACCTGAGCCCTGGAGAGTCATATACATGTGACTGCGGTGCCCAGCTCCCTCCCAAAGACTTCACGACGACCCTAGGGTGGTAAGAATGAGACCATTCTCATTCTTAGGGTGACTGACCTTTATGGGGCACCTATGTGAGCCGAGCTCCAGGGGCTCCGTATGACTTAGATGGTTGTCTTCAGAGGGCGTGTTATGCCCCCTTTACAGAGGAGGGAATCGAGGCACAGAGAAGGCACCACCACACTGGAAAGAGCAGACAAGAGCTGAACCTTGAATCCTCTGAGCAGGTGCTCAGGGAGGGGAGAGCAAACTTCTGTTGCCGGGGTTTGTGCTGGGCACTGAGGTGACAGCTGTGACCGCTGCAGCCTCACAAACATGAAAACCTCAAGGAAAGAAAGTAAAGCAGAGCAACGTGACTGGGAAGGGGTCATGGGGCAGGGGGCAGGGAATGCCATTGGGGTGGTCAGGGAGGGCTGCTTGGAGAAGGGGACTTGGCTGAGACCTGAGGGCTATGAGGAGCCAGGCTTGCAGAGTTCTTGGGGAAGGGTGTTTCAGGTGGAGGGAACAGCAAGTATAAAGGCCTCCAGATGGGAGCAAGTTAGGTGTGTTTGAGGAACTGAGAAAAGGAAGTGAGAATGAGAAGGCGGGGTGGGGGGAGAGAATGTAGAGAAGGAGGGGAGAGCAAACTTTGGAAGGGGAGGGGGTTTCGAGGCAGCCGTAGGAGCCTTAAGGACCGGAGGGAGGGATGTGGGGCATGGTCTCCAAGGCAGGGTTCAGTGCCATCTTCTCCTCCTGGCTCCCGAGTCCAAATACCTCTCCCCTCTTTCCACTTGGGCAGTCTGCGCTGTCTACTTCCCCTGCAAGAGCTACAGCCCAACCCCAGCTCCCCTATTACCGCAGGGCTCATGGGCTCCTTCTGAACCAGAACATAGCGCTCTTGCCTGCAGTCCTGCCTGCAGGCATCCATTCATTAATTCCTCTGTCCACTTGTCCATCAAATGTGGATTTGCTGCAAGTCTTTTGCTTTCGCAGGTTCTTCTGCCTGAAACAGCCTTTTATCCTGCAGGGCTCTGCTTCCAGTGGCGCCTCTTCTGAGATGCCTTCTCTGACCACCCCAGCTAATTTAGCCCCTTATCACTCTGTGAGTGACTGTACTGCGCTTCATGATGAAACAGGGTAGGCTGGTGCTCCTGGGGCTCTCTCTCTCTCTCTCTCTCTCTCTCTCTCTATGCAAGAGATAAATATGTCCTTCTCATTTTCTTTTGGGAACCATCCTTCCCTTCTTTTTGTCTGCATGATTTGTTTGTGTCAGCCATGTTCCCCCACTTCAGAAATGAGCACATCATCCAGGTAAAGCCAGTGAGAAAGCTGCAGGACTTTTGCTGAAGCTCCTGAAAAGCTAAGCTTTGTTCCTACCCTGGTTGCTCACCTGGTGGGCAGCAAGTTTGGAGCTTCTGGGGGAGGAGAGGACCTGCCTGAAAATGAAATTTATATTGAGGGCAGAAAAGGTGAGAGAAGGAGCAATGCACAGTCCTGACTGAATTGTTTGAGCACCTGGATTCAGCCATACCTGCAATCCAACCCCCCCCCCCCGCCCCGACTTTTCCATTGTAAGAACCAGTACGTTCCCTCTGTGCTTAAGCTAGTTTGGATTTCAGTAGCAGTAGACAGTCTAATTGGTAACAAAGTCTTGAAGATACACATGCAGCCAAACTTAGGTACTTTCCCCCTGAGGGATGTGGGCAGGCACTTCCCTAATTCAGAAGCCACGCCCCCTCTAGAGGCTCCTTTTCTACAAAGCCTGAGTGGTTCGCTCAACCTGAGACAAAAAAAGCAGAATCCAGGCGTGAGCCCAAGACATGGGGTGACTTACAAAAGCAGCCATGCGACCAGCAGCACGAACTGGGAATCTGCATTATTAATAAGCAAATCCATTTTCCTTCCCTCTTCTGGATGGGCTGAGCCCTGATTTTATTAGCTTGTTTTTACTAGCTCTGTCCATGTGTCCAGGGAAAGTATGTAAGCCAGTCATAGTTCTCTCGTCTCCTGGTCAGTGACTGGTTCTGGAAGAAGCTGTGACTAACCACTTCCCAGCAGACTTAAACTCACATGTTGGGGTTCCTGGGGTAAAATGGTTTTGTTCTTAAAAAGTAATGCAAGGGGAAGAAACTTCCCTTTTGTGCCTCCCACAGAAAGTGCAGCCATGTGAGGAGGCACTAACGGACCTCAGATTCGACTTTCTCAAACTCTTCATCCAAAGCAGAATCATGACAGACTCTGCCTGGTTTTCCCCTCCATCCATGTGGGAGAAAAAAAAAGACAGTGCCGATCACACTTGATTAGTTTAACAAAGAAAAAAAACCTCACAAATATTTAGCCTTGTCACAATCTATATGGCAATCTAAGTATTATTCCCAGGGCAACAAATTATTAAGTAAGACAGATGAGAATTACAGAATTTGGAAGGTTAAAGGTTGCTTGATAGAGTATTTGCAAGAGGAGTTGTATAATGCTGAGGAGTGTCTGATTTTCTACAGCTGCAAAGAAAGATCAGTTTTCTACTTATCTTTCTGCAGTTTCTTCAACCAGCACTTAGAAGAGCCTATAAGTACCAAGAGAGAAATCAGAGAGGCCAAACACTTAAAAAGGAGGAGGAACATGGGCAGAGCAAAATTTTAGCAAAAGAAACAGGAAGGTTGTAATGTTTTGCATCTGTAGGAAATGATGGCTGGAACTGTAGCAGCCATATTGCCACCTTGAGGGAGGAACTCCCCACATGCAAGGACTCTTAGTCCATGAGAAATGCAATGACCTTGTTGAACCTCTCTATCTTGGTGATATTCCTTGTTTTGCAAAATAATAAAAGCCTTTTTTTTTTTTTAAAGATATTTGGCATCTCTTCTTCCCCTACTTGCAGCCAGGAGTATCCCACATGATCCTCCCAGATTGAGGGATGTACAGGAGATGGCAAGGGAACTTCAACAGTATGGCCCATGCAGTGCTCAGACCACTGCCCTCACCAGGCATGGTCCTGGCTGTCTGCACAAGAGCCCCCTCATTCCCTCCAGGCTCTGTCACTGCTGGCATCATAGTGATTATGGTTTCTGTATTTTGCAGAAGGGCTCAGTAATTGTTTTTGGTTTTGTTTTTTAACTCTAGCCACCAACTCTTAACATTTAGCTAAGGTTACTCCCAGAGCACATATGTCATCAACCCTGATAATTCAATAGGGACAGTAGAAAAATAACAGAACCATGACCGCCTTGGGGAGTGGGGCAGGGATTACCTGGGCAGGATAACTTCGTGGGATGATGGTACTGTTCTTTCCCTGAGTCGGGACGTGTGTGTGCACCAGTGGAAACTCAGCAACATCCATTTAAGATTCGTACATTTCATCGTATCCAAATTTTACCTCAAAAAAAGAACTGTAGACCTCAAATCCCTGTTAGTGATGTGTGCATGCTGAAATGAGTTTAAAGTGCAGATGTCAGCTTTAAAATCCTTCACTTGAACTCATTTAAAAATCCAATGGAGAAATCATACGGTTGATGAATGAACAGAAGCGGGCTGATGGGTATGTGATAAAGCAAACGGAGGAAAACGTTAACGATCGTGGAATCTAGATGATGGGTACCTGGGGGTTATGGTGAAGTTCAATCACTTTCTTTGTAGCTTGGACAGTTCTAGCACAAGGGCCCCCGGGTGGCTCAGTCATTAAACCATGTACTCTTGATTTTGGCTTAGGGGTTCCTGGTTGGGGCTCCACAGTCAGCGAGGAGTCTGCTTGTCCCTCTCCCTCCCCCCATACTCCTCCCCCTGCACAGTCTCTCTCTGTCTCTCAAATAAATAAATAAATAAATATATATATATATATATATATATTTTTTTTAAAGAAAGTTCCCTTACTTCAATGGTGGTGGTTTGGAGGGAGGAGGAGAAGCCTATGGATCTTTCTTGGTGACAGCCCAGCGGGCCCTTCTCTCCAGCGGGGGGCACCTCCAAGGGTGTGTGGTCCTTGCCCACAGTCCCACCTTCTAGGTCTAGGCCAAGGGAGGGGAAAGGCCAGAAGGAGACTTGGAGATCTGCCTGAGATGGAGAGTTAGATAACTAACAGAGAAACCAAAAGTGGTGATAGTAGTAATTGTCAGAACAAGAGCCAACACCAGCTCTTAGCTCTATTCAGGCTCTGCTCCAAGGGCTTTAGAGGAATTCATCCACCTGTTCTTGGTTGTTCTCATTTATGGATGTGGAAGCTGAGGCCCAGGGAGGGGTGATATTAGCTTGGTGCAGTGGTGGGAGGGGACTGGTGTCAATCAAATCCTCACCCCACCAGGGGTGGGGGCAGGAAGTTAACGGGGAAGGGCTTTGTGGGTAACACTGATGAATCAAAACCCAGAGGCATCAACATCTTGTAAGGAGATGGGGAGACTGTGGCGGAAGGGTGTGGAGCAGCCGTGACAGCTGCCTGCCTCTGGAGGAAGTGGTGGGGAGCGATCCCGGGGTGGCCGGTGCTGTTTCGCAGCAGGAAAGGAGGGCCGAAGCCATGAATCTGGGAGTCTGGCAGGCTGCGCTCCCCGGGTCCCAAGCATCTGCATGGCCCATGGAGGCCAGCGGGCCCACCCAGTGAGGGTATGTGGGATGCAGGTCAGCATGATCCGAGCCCAAGGAAGAGGTTTCAGGCTGTGGGTGGAGCATGAGGCCAGAGACCAGAGGCCGGGGTGGTCCACGCAGGCACACCTACGGGGGACCCGTCCTGACAACAGGCCAGCTCTCCAAAGCCGCCGTTGAAGACAATAGCACCGAAGCCTGTGCTCCAGGCCAGGCTTGGAGTGTTACAGGACCAAGAACTGTTTCCAAACTCAGGTTCTGTGGCTGTTTGCCCCTCGAAAATCAACACTTAAGAGACAAGCAATGGCGGGAAAAGAAAGGTTGCTTTATGTAGGGAGCCAGCAACCTGGGAAGATGGTGGACGGAAGTCCCAAGGCCATGTTCTCCCGTCCAAGGGAAGCCAGAGGGTTTTCACGGGGAGGCTACGAGAACAGGGACAGGGAGGGGGCCTGCGTGCAGGAGAGGCGGGTGCCCGGCAGTTAGCCGTAGGTCCCCACGACCCTGCACAGACATGCTGGCACCCGTGGCAGCTGTTTTGAACGCAGTCGGGCCTTATCTCTGGGGAAAGTTTGGTCTTTCATGTCTCAGGGCCAGTGAAGCACGTCATGGCCTCAGCTGACTCGATCCTCCCAACAACAAGGACGAGGAGGGGACACGGAGGCACGGGGCATGAGATCCCAGGAAAGGCCATTGTCCTGGAGACTCCCACATGACATGGCGCCCTCAAAGGACCCCTGGAGACATATGCCAAGTCAAACAGCAGCTCCCCACGGGTGACTCATTTCCGGTGTCCTCGCTTCAGTCTCAGTGGCAGGAGCCACAGGGTCTGTGCACAAGTGTTGAGAGCGTCGGTGGCCGGGGCGGGGGGGGGGACACAGCGTGGAGGAGCCACCGGGCACTGGCCTCCATCTGGAAAATGGCGATAATTTGGGCATTTGCTAGAGAATCCACTAAGGCCAGCGGGCTTCCGTGTGGGGAGAAGTCGGGGCACAACGGAGCCTCTCTAATGCCAGATGTTGTGAGCGCTGTGATGATCGCCTTGACAGGAGGAGAGGGAGGAAGGGAGGAAGGAAGGAAGTGAGGTGGGAAGTGGGGTGCGGAAGAAGAAACGGGAAGCAGGTGGAGTGTTCCCAAAGATTCAAACGAACAACTGGACAAAGAGCTTTGTCCTTCCGGGGGTGGATGGCAGGGTCCTGACCACGCAGCCGAGGAGGTCTGCCGAGTTGGATCCTGTTTCCAGCCCTGCCACGTCCCAGCTGAGGCGATGAGCCCCTGACCCTCCCCCGCTGAACCTCAGTCTCCCCTAGCCCACAGGTTGTATGAGAGGCTGAAGAGCCCATGAAGCAAGCTCGCTGTCTTTGCTGAGGGGCGGGCAGCCACGCCTGGATTCCGCTCACGGGATGTCATTACACTTACCCAGTTCTCAGTTGGCTGACAAATCAAAAGGCTATAAATAGGCATGTTTGGTTTCTCATAAATGCATTAAAAATGACGTGGCATCTTGCCCAGGTTTCCCGTCAGGGTGGTGGGCAAGGATTGTTTTGTAGAGATCTAAGGGGTGTTAAGGTTGTGGGCTGAGAAGGAGCTCCAGCTGCCCAGTGGCACCAGGTGTCGTCTCGACAAACCCACGCCCTCCTTGGCACAGGCTCAGGCCGCCACTCTGGGCCCTGGCAAGCCCCGCCGGGTGACTCAGGCCCAGCCCCTGCCTGTTTGCCTGGACTCAGCCCTCTGGCCCAGCCTGCATTAGGTCAGTCTGTTCACAAGTGGGTTCTGGGAAGGCTGTGCCAGGCGGCGGGTGGAGGGGAGAGCAGGGAGAGGCAGACACAGCGAGGGGAAAAAACTGGGCTGTCCTGGGGCCTCCCTCCATCTTTCTTCATGAACTTCTCGGAGGCTGACCTCATTCCTGGCTCAGGAGGGAGACCCTGGGGGCAGAAGATACAAATTCTAGACTCCACCATCTGGGTTCAGTTCCTAGCTGCTCCACGTGTGACCTTAGGCATATTTACCCCATCAGTGCTTCAGTTTCCCCATATGCAAAATGAACATAATAGCAATGCCTACCCCATAGGGTGGCTGGAAGGTTTAAATTATTAAATGGGTATTATTATTACTATTACTATTATCGTTATCTCCTGAGGCTCCAAACAGTGTCAGGCACAGAGTATCTGCTCAGACTAGGGCTTGCTGTTTTTTGTGAAATGGTTAAGAGCAAGGACTCTGGAGCAGCCTGGTTGGGTTCAACTCCCAGCCTCACCACTCATGAGCACCTGGATCTAACTGTGCCTGAAGCCAGACCTACTCTTGGGCTTTTCCATTCCAAGAGCCAGTATACTCCTTGTTAGCTTAAGCACCTTTGCCTGGATGTCTGTTACTTGCAGCCGCATGGGTTCTGACTAATAGAGAAGGCTACTAGGGGCTCAAATTACAGATAGGGAAGACATCTGAGGAGAAGGGAAGCTAAGGAAAGGAACAGAAGCGATACAGATAAGTTAGCATCCTCCTCCTAGGTTAGAATCCCAGCTGTGTTCCTTACTGCCTCTGATAAAGTGAGTACAGAGGGGATGCAGTCCTTTACTCCCTACGTCCCTCCTTACAGTGTGACTTTGCTACTCTTGCCATCAAGAGATGAGTCTATTTCCCCACCCTTTGAATCTGGGCTGACCTTGTCACTTCCTTTGGCCATGGACAAAGTGATACTGTGCTGGTTCCAAGCTTAGGCTTCAGGAAGCCTATACAGCTTCCACTGGCTCTCTTGGACCCTTGCCGCGACCTTGTCGACACGTCCAGGCTAGACTGCTAGAGGGTAGGAGACTGAAGGCTTCCTAGGCAACTGCCACCCAACCCTCGGAAGCAGAGCCAACCAGCTGCTCAGAGCTGACCACAGAGGCATGAACAAGGCCAGCCAAGATCTGAAGAACTACCCAGCTGAGCCCAGCCTGTGTCCCCACCCTACAGAAAGGAGAGAAAAATAAATGACTGTTGTGTCAAACCATTGCACTTCGGATGGTTTCTTACGCAGCAGGAGATAACAGATACAGCTTGTCTAAAACAACCTTGCCCAGGGGACTTCCCAAAACCTCGCCTTTAACATGCACGGCAAGCCACACCTGCTCTGCCCCAGTCCCGGGTCCAATGCAGCCTCAGCCTGGGCCTCAAGAGGGCTTGCAGCTTCTGTTCCCTTTCTTGGAGCCCTGCCACCAGCTTGCGGACAAGTCTGGCTCACACTCCTGGAGGGTGAGAGACCACGCGGAGAGCCCAGGTGCCCCAGCTCATCGCATCTGCTCCAGCCTGGCCAGCCAACTCCTGCCCATGGAAGACACCTCAGCCAACACTGGAGAGCCAGCCCAGCCCACCACCGAGCAGAAAACCATGAATCCTCTCCAGATTTGTAAGCATTAATTCTTTCTATTCGAAATCCCTGATTTGGGAGGGTGCTTTATTTAGCCGCCATAACTGATAGACTGTTTGTATTAATAGGTGAGTAGATTTATCATTCTGACCCTCAGTGTCCTCTTACAAAAAATAAAAATCACTTGGGATGTGTCATGAGAAGGCCATGGGCTCACGATCCTAAAGCTTTTGGCACAGGTCCTGGCGGAGAGTGAGCACTCAATTAATGGAAGTTGGGAGGGAAACTGAAGGATAGAGAGATAGCCAACTGCCTCCCACCCTTTGAATCTTCCTGCCTTGTCTGGCCAGCTGTGGATCATTCCAGAGAGGACCCATGACCCATAGATATCCACGCCTTTTATCCTTTAGTGTCACCAACACAGAGACATTCCTCAGAGGTAAGGCTGAAACCCTTGAGTAGAGGTGTCCTTGGCCCCTGAGGCCATCCAGAAAAAGTAGCTACACAACAGTTACAGGTTCTAGACTCAGACACTGGTTCTGACCAATCTCTGCCTTTTACTGCCATGTGACCCTGGGCAACCAACGCAGCCCTTCTGAGCTTCCATCGCCTCCCTGTAAAATAGAGATAGTTGTACCTACCTCTCAGGCTGACTGCTCATTCATTTCTTCCTGTGATCAGCAGACATACATTTATTGAGCTCTTAACTGTTTCCAGCTGTTTCATGAGTGGGAGGTACAGTGAGGAAACCATACCAGAAATATCCCTGTCTTCTTGGAGCTCTCAGTTCAGTAGGGAAAGAAAACAATTAACCCACCAGGGACAAAAGAAGTGAAAAACTGTGAAAGTGACAAGGGTTTTGGAAGGAGAGTGTATCAGTCAGGAGAGGCTGGGTTATGCTGTGGGAAAAAACATCCCGTGTCTTATGGCTTGGGACAACAAATATTTATTTCTCTTTTTTTCTTTTTTGAAGATTTTATTTATTTTACAGGGAGAGACAGCCAGAGAGGAAATACAAGCAGGGGGAGTAGGAAAGGGAGAAGCAGGCTTCCTGCTGAGTGGGGAACCCGATGAGGGGCTCAATCCCAAGACCCTGGGATCATGACCTGAGTTGAAGGCCGGTGCTTAGCCAACTGAGCTACACAGGTGCCCCCAAATGTTTATTTCTTACTAATGTGTTGTGGGTTAGTTAGAACTCTGCTCACATCACAACCCAGGGCTGGCAGAACAGCCTCCATCTCAAGTACTGTGGGCTGTACACAGAGCAAAGAGGACTTGAGAACATCTCGCTCTGGAATTAAGTGCTCTAGCTTGGAAGTGACTTGGATTACTTCTGCCTGCATCTCATTGGCCGGAGATGGTTGCATGGCCCCGCCCGACCCCAAGGAGGCCAAGGGCACCATCCTACCCTGTTGGAAGGTGGACAGCCAGGGAGATTTGGTGAACAGCACTAGGGACCATTCTGAACATGTAAATATTGTGGGGAGGCTTCCAGGAGGGCAAGGATGCCTGACCTGAGGCCTGAACAATATGAGGGGCTAATGAAGAGGAGGGGGAAAGAAAGGGCTTTCTAGAAGGGTGACCACAGCCTGCGGAGGAGGGTAAAAGGCAGCCAGTTTGGCTGGAGCCAGAGAGGGGGTGACATACAGCATAAGAAAAGATGAGAAGTGTGTAGTGGCCCATTGATGCGGGCATGGTAGGCCGTGAAGGTAGTCAGTCTGATTCTAGAAGCAAGGAATGGCCATTGCTGGGGCTTTAGGCAGATGTAGGGTGTCCTGGATTTGCTTGAGCATTCAGGGAGAGCATGGCCAGGGACTCTCGTGAAGGCTAATGAGGGGTGCCCTGAGCTGCTGCGGAAGGATGTGGACCCCCTGAAACTCTGTGTCTCCCAAGACTACTGCAGGCTAAAGGCTTTACTTTTATCTAAAGATAAGAAGAGATGATCTTTTTATATCTGAACAAAAAAAAATTGAGCAGTATATCTAAGTTTTAGGAATTCAGAAATGTCAACTTAAATATTCCCCTCAGGTCAACCAATTAGTATAAGGAGTCAGAATTACAGATTTTTTTAGGGGTTAAAATTGCTTCAGAAGCCGCAGCCACAATCTCTAAAGCCTGGATTGTGGCAATAACAGGCCAGATGCAAACCAGTTTACCTCCTCTTTCTGGGGACACAGAAGGCCAGGTTTCCAAGCTTCCTCTGAAGTTAGGTAGGGGCTGTGTGAATAGGGTCTGGCCAGTGAAATGTGGACAAAATGAATGACACTTGTAAGCCTGGCCTGAACATCCATACCTGATTCCAGTTCTTTCTGTCCCTTCTGTGGTGACTGTGGAAACCATGCTCCAGAGGGCAGCCTGTACCCTCTAAGTCACTGCTTTAAGGAAGCCCTGAGCTGCATCTGATCATAATGTGAGCCAGAAATAGCACTTTATAGTTATTCTGGGGTTTCTTTGTTACTGTAGCAAAGCCTAGCCTATCCTGACTTACAGAATGACTTACAGGACTCCTCTAATAGAATTAATATTTGCAAAGGCAATTTCAAAACACAGAAGGTGTCTGTATTCAGGGTTGCCCTGTGGAGTTGTGTAGGTCAGCACTGGGCAGTGTGGCCAGCCCAGGGAGCAGGTCAGGATCCACTCTGTGCCCGAGTCACCAACCTAGTACCCTCCTAGGAGGCTGTGTCCATGTGAAGGAAGCACATTCAAAATTGTATAGTCATGGGACATGTAGGCTAAGGGCAGCTTTTTCTGTGTTTCTGCAGTGTCAGAAAAAAAGAAAGGGGAACACTTTCTCCATTCTCCTTTCTTTCTCTAGCGATGGGAGGGGCTGTAGGCCAAACACTGGAATTGCATCTATTAGTAATTATATTTTTTTAAAAAGTAAGCCTCAGAATTTAGAAAAAATTATGATGGAAAACACCTCACCAAAGAGGATACACAGATGGCAAATAAGCAGATGAAGAGAGGGTCAGAGGTCATTGCATTAGGGAAATGCAAATTAAAACAAGGATATACCACATCACACCTATCAGAATGGCGAAAATCCGGGACACAGACACCAAAAAATGTTGGTGAGGATGTGGAACACCATGATCTCCTATTTATTGCTGGTGGGAATGGAGAACTCCACAGTCATCTTGGAATATGGTTTGTCAATTTCTTACAAAACGAAACAAACTCACCATACAGCCTAGCAACTGTACTCCTTGGTATTTCTGCAAAGGAGTTGAAAACTTAGGTTCATACAAAAACCTGCACACGGATGTTCACAGCAGCTCTCTTTTTAAGTGCCAACACTTGGAAGCAACCAAGATGTCCTTCCACAGGAGAATGGATTAACAGTGGTAGATTCAGACAATGAAAGAGGATTCAGGGCTAGAAGGAAACGAGCCAACAAAAGCCATGAGAAGACATGGAGGAAATTTACATGCATAGGCCGAAGTGAAAGAAGTCAGTCGGAAAATGTGCCACACTCTACGATTCCACCTGTATGACATTCCAGAGGAGGGAAAGTCTGGAGAGGGTACAAAAATGAGTGGTTGCCAAGAGTTAGCTGGGAGACAGGGATGAATGGTAGAGCACAGAGGGTCTTTAGGGTGGCGAAATGACTCTGTTTGATACTACAATGATGCATACATTTATCCAAATCCATAGAATGTACACATCGAGAGTGAACACTAGTGTGAACTGTGGACTTTGGGTGATACTGCTGTGCCCTCATGGATTGTGAGAGATGCACCCCTCAGGTGGCAGGTGTGGATGATGGGGAGGCTGGGCATTCACCAGATGTTGATAATGAGTGGGGAGGGGAAGTAGAGGCCATCTCTGTCCCTTCCTCGATTTTGCTGTGAACCTCAAACTGCTCAAAAAAAAAAAAAAAGTCTTAAAATTACAATAGGACAAGGAGGGACGATTGGGTGGCTTAGCTGGTCAAGCGTCTGCCTTCGGCTCAGGTCATGATCCCAGGGTCCTGGAATCAAGTCCCACATCGGGCTCTCTGCTCAGTAGGGAATCTGCTTCTCCTTCTCCCTCTGCTGTTCCCCCTGCTTATGTGCACTCACTCTCACTCTCTGACAAATAAATGAAATCTTTTTTAAAAAAATTCACAAGTTAAAAAAAAACAATATAACAATGACAGGGCAAAACAGGATGGTTAAAAATGGAATATGGGGCATGTGGTGCCTTCCACGGCACTCGGAGGTGGGGGGAAGAGGTGGCGAGGGCTGGCCTCACTGCTTCTCCCACTGGGTGATGGAAGCTTCTCATTGTCCAGTTGACTGAATGGAGAGTGGCTGCCACTCCCCATCCTTACCCGTCAGGATCTCTATGTTGCCAAAATCATCTTTTTATCTTTTTAAAGAATTTTATTTATTTGACAGAGAGAGACATCCAGAGAGGGAACACAAGCAGGGGGGATGGGAGAAGAAGCAGCAGGCCTCCCGCCGAGCAGGGAGCCCAATGTGGGGCTTGATCCCAAGACCCCTGGGATCATGATCTGAGCTCAAAGCAGGTAATTAATGACTGAGCCACCCAGGAGCCCCAGAATCACTTTTTTTTTTTTCTTAAAGATTTTATTTGACAGACAGAGATCACAAGCAAGCAGAGAGGCAGGCAGAGAGAGAGAGAGAGAGAGAAGGGGAAGCAGGCTCCCTGCTGAGCAGAAAGCCTGATGTGGGGCTCGATCCCCGGACCCTGAGATCATGACCTGGGCTGAAGGCAGAGGCCTTAACCCACTGAGCCACCCGGGCACCCCCCAGAATCACCTTTTTAATTGGACATCAGATCAAGGGTTTCTACTGCTCAAAAGCCTCCTGTGGCTCCCATCTCACTTCAGACAGAATCCAAAGCCCTGGCCTTGCGTGCCCTACAGGATCTGGCTGTGCTCCCTCCCTCTTGTCCTCCCTGCCCCAGTCAGCCCCATCCCCCAAGTAGATACCCACTCTGGAGCCTTCATACACACTGCCTCTGCCCAGAACCACTTGGGACCTGCTGAATAACAGTTCCCCAAAGGGTTCTGCTCCAAACCCCTGCATCTGTGAAAAATGTTACTTACACGGTGGAAGGGACTTTGCAGGTATGATCAAGGTCAGGATCTTGGGATGGGGACATTATTTTGGATTATCGGGTGGGCCCGATGTAATCCTGAAAGTCCTTGTAAGACTTATAAGAGGGAGGGGCGCCTGGGTGGCTCAGTGGGTTAAGGCTCTGCCTTCTGCTCAGGTCATGAACTCAGGGTCCTGGGATCGAGCCCCGCATCTGGCTCTCTGCTCAGCAGGGAGCCTGCTTCCCCCTCTCTCCACCTGCCTCTCTGCCTACTTGTGATCTCTCTGTCTGTCAAATAAATAAATAAAATCTTAAAAAAAAAAAAAAAACTTGTAAGAGGGAAGCAGGAGAGTCAAAGAGTCGAAGAAGATGTGACCCTGGAATCGTTGGTCAGAGAGTCAGGCACAGAGATCTGAAAAGGCCCCGCTGTTGGAGGTTGGAGGACTTGTGAAGGAGCTGGAGGGGCAAGCATAGGATTCCCTGCCTTGAGCCTCCAGAGGAATCCAGCGCTGCTGACACCTTGATTTTAGACTCAGTCAAGACCCAAATCAGACCCATTTTGGTCTTCTGACCTCCCGAAGTGTACCACTGTACATCCGTGTTGTTTCAAGCCATTCCGTTGATAGTCATTTGTTATAGTAGCTGTAGGAAACCGATACCCACCGCCTTGAGACCCCTACTTGTCTGGCTCTTTCTCACTGTTCAAGGCTCATCTGAGCTCATCTGAAATGTCACCTCTTGAGAGAAGTTGTCCCTAGCGACTCCAGCTCATAAATATTTATTGAATGAATAATTGAAAACAGAAACGTCCAGTTGACCCCGATAAAGGTTGAAGCAAGAGCCTACAGACTAACACCTGTGGGCTGATGTGTTTTATTTGGCTGGGGCTGTGTTTGAAAACATTTTTGAGCCAGTTTTTATGAGTTGAAACAGCTTCGCTCAGATATCTCAGTTTCAAGAAGCACGAGAAGCTCTCGGAGGAATGAGAGGCCTGCATTTGTGCCTGGTGGAAATCAGCTAGAATTTTCTGGCATGGCCCCAGCCACTCCCTTCCCCCCACCCCACCCCGCCAGTATAAAAACTCCTACACCAACTGCCAGAGCCCCCTCCAGGCTTTGCCCCTCATGTATGGTTTCTGCTTGGCTCAGGCAGACCACCGCTTTTGCAACCCTGGCATCTCAGCTAGGATCCCCCCAAAAGCAAATATGAAAATAGAAAGTATCAACGAGGAGGCAGGAGGTAGGTATGAACCATCAGATGAAAATTTGAGAATTACAAAATACATTAATCCAAGTAAAAGGCTCACGGGACAGACTGAGGGGCAGAAGGGAGATGACATAGGAAGGTGTCAGCAAACTTGAGAGGAAATAGACGTTCTCTGACCTGCAAAGCAGAGAAGATGGGAGGAAAATCAACAGTCTTGGGGGACTGGGGGACAACAACAGCTCCAACGTCCATATTTTTGGAGTCCTGGGGGAGGAGAGGGAATGCTGGGGGGAGAAAATATTTGAAGAATCTAATTTCGGGGAGCAGAAGGGAGGGAGAGCAAGGCTGGGAAGGGGCTAACTCAATCCACAGTGCTTTATGGAGCCACTCACTGCTGCAGCTGCCGGAAGCTCAATGTCACTGAGGACCCTCGGAAGGAATGTGTAGAATGTGGCCTGGACTTGGAGCTCCCACTCCCATGCCTTCTGGGTACGGGTGGCTCCCACGGGCACCAAGCACTCTGCTGTCAGCCTGGCCCATGCCTGGTGCCAGGGACCATCTGCATAACTGCTAAAGCTACAGGGGAACCTCAGGGTGGCTTGGGGCAATGGGTGGGGGGTGTCTTGGTTGCCTACCACGGCATAATAAATTACCAGACATTCAGTGTCTTAAAATAACATGCATGCCTGACACCCTGGTGTCTGCGGGTCAGGAGTGCAGAGTGGCTGGACTGGGTCCTCTGCTCGGGGCCTCCCAAGGCTGCAATGGAAGTGCTGGTTGGGCTGTGTTCTCATCCGGATGCTTGACTGAAGAACCTGCTTTTGACGTTCAGATCGTTGGCAGAGTTCACTGCCTTGCGGCCTCAGGTCTGAAAGACCACTTGCCACTCCCAGAGGCGGCTCACAGTCCCTACCAAGCAGACATGCTCAACATGACCGCGGACCTCATCGGGCCAGCAGGCCTCCCTCGCTCCCGCAGGTGAAGACACAGTCTTATGTGACGTAATCTAATCCAGGCCTGACATTCTGACACCTTCACAATGGGACAAGGGATATGGTTGGAAACAAGTCACAGGGGCCAGGAGGTGACAGTCGCTGGGATACCTGAGGGTCTGCCTGTCATGGAGGGACACCAATTGCCTGGGCTGTGGGTTGTGAACTTCTAGGCTGTGCGGACAGGCCTGTGCTCGGCTCCGGTTCCTCTGCCCTCAGATACCACACAATGTGCCCCTGTGGGTGCAGGACACTGGGGGTTTCTGGGGAGCTGGTTGGGAGGGGCCCAGAGGCTTCCTCCCAAGTTTACCGTGTGACCTCAGGCCGGGAGCTTGAACCCCCTGTGCGTTGATGTTCTCAATTACAAGATGAGGTTCATAGGAACCCCAGCCTCCTGGGAGGCCGGGAGGACATAATGTTCATGAATGGTGTGAGTTCCGATCCTGCCAGAAAGTTCACAAACATTTTCCATTCCCGTCTTTGTGATTCTCTGCCTCTGCTTCCCGATGGACCCCGTTTAGTTCTCCACAAATGTCCCCCCATTCTACAGGAATCTTTGTGTCTCTGGGCACTGAGTGAAGCCTTAAGTGTTTTGGCAACAGTGTCTGGGAAGTGAGGAGTGAACTCTGCCCTCTACTCAGGGGCAGAAGTTCTGTTCTGGAAGTTTCAGATTGGTCCTGTCGTGGCTTTACAATGGACTCTCAGGGCGATGAATTTTACAAGGCATTAATATTTGATTTCTCACTCTTGTACTCTGCTGAACAGCGTATATAATTTCTGGGAACAGCCAGGCTTGGTGAGTCCCGTGGGCCAGCTGGGCCAGGCCCGGCGCCTTGTCCTAGTAGAGGGGTCTGTCTCTCCTTCTCAGGGGCCTGAGGGGACTCTCTGCCCTGCAAGAGCCAGGAAGGGTGACACGTGTCCAGTGGCCCTGGGCCACTCCCCTGGCAGCACCCTAAGCCCAAAGGCCCTAGGCATAGTGGGGGCAGGCCTGCAGAGTCTCGGGGCTCCCCACCTCTATTCCATCTCAGCCCCTGTCCTTGTGGGAATGCAGTCAGGAAGGTGGCGACAGTTTACCAACTCCCAGGGACTTGCTCTGCACATGGTCTCATTCCATCCCTCCCTCCCCGAGGGAGGAACACAAGACGTGAGGCCTGGGCTGTAGCTGTGGGTCTGTCTTGTGCCCTTGCCCAGGCCCACGCCCCAGCTGCCGTGGGAAGGACTGTTCAGGGGATGAGGACGCGGGAGACCAGCTGTCCTGGGCCCCGGGGGCTCGCTTTATTTCACCAGCAGCACCTGGTCGCTTCTTTTGTGCTGGGAAGGGTGGCAGAGCTTGAGCAGCAGGCCGAGCAGGCCCAGAAAGATGCCTACCAGCAGCAATAGCTTGAGTCCCTTGAGGACGGACCTGGCCTTCCCCTTCCGGGCCTCCCTTGACTCCAGCTGTGGTCCAGCTTCCTCTTGCTGGAGGGTCTCCGGCACATCCGGAAAGGGCCTGGGGTTGAAGCGAGCCATGAGCTCCTGCTTCACGAAGCACTTGTAAATGGCCGGCTGGAAGATCTGAAGCTGCCTGCCACCGTTGGTGGGTTCCAGAATGCTGCTCAGGACCTGGTTGGAGAGCTGGCCCTGCCAGGTCAGGGGGATGTCGTTGACTTCCCAGAGGATGGGCCTGCAAAGAAGGACAAGGTGAGCTGCAGCAGCCGGGGGCTGAATGGGGGACAGAGGTCGGGAAAGGATGTGGAGCAGCCAACAGGGCATCCCCTCCAGGAGTGCTGGGGGAAAGCAGGGCCAGGCTGGCAGGGAGCTCAGAGCCCTATGCCCCCCGCCACCCCCCCCCTCCCTAAATGGGCCAGGGACATAGGTCTCTAGCTTTTTGAGCCTCCACCTGAAAACTGGGGACGTAAAGATTTTACCTGTTTCACAAGGCTGTTTGAAGGAATGAGCCAGAACACTTGCCTACGTGATTGCCCCCCACGCTCCACCCCTGCTCTCCCTGCCTGGCCTCATTTTCTCTGCTCTCCCTCTCTCTCTCTCTCTGCCCCAGCTGCACTGGCCTCCCAGGTGGACCTCCAGCAGGCTGGGCCCCATCCTGTCTCAGGGCCTTTGCCCCTCCCTCCACCAGGAGTGATCTCCCTCAGCACCCAGGGCTCCCTCGCCTCCTTTCAGTCTCGGCAACTTCTCAGATGACTTCCCTGCCCTCTGTTTTTAAACGGATCCTCTCCTCCACGCCCATCTCCCCTCCTGGCCCTTAACCACCGCCACCTAGAACACTGTATGTTTATTTATGCGATTGTTCATGGCTCCATGAGGGCAGGAATCTTTCCCAGTTTTGGTCTCCCCTGATCCCCAGTACCAAGAACAGTATTTGGCTTATAAGCCCTCAGTGGCACCATGTCAGTGAACACACAGATCAGGCCCATATCACAGCCATCGTGGCTGGGGAAGAGGAGCACTCAATCGACAATATTGACGAGGCCAATAATCCTACGAGGAAAAGCTAACACCTCTGAGAGTGTGGAACTTTCCTCAGACACTGTTGTAAGTACCTTTTATAGACATCACAATGACCCCATGAGGCCAGGGTCCCACAAGATCTCCGGACTGACCTGGGGTGTGTCCTTACCAAGTATGTGTTCTAAACCTCAGAATGGGACCTTATTTGGAAATCGGGTTGTTGCAGATGTGATCAGTTAAGATGGGGTCTGACGGAAGTGTCCCCGGGCTCTAAATCCAATAGGACCTGTGTCCTTTAAAGAAAAGGAGGAGACACAGACACAAACACACAGCGAAAAGGCCAAGTGGTGACAGGCAGGTCAGGGATGTGGTTACAAGCTAAGGAAGGCCCAGGATTGCCCACCACGCCCAGAAGCGAGGAGGGAGCAAGATGGGTTTCACACAGCATCTCAGAGGGCATGGGGCCCTGGGGACGCTTCGACTTTGGACTTCTGGCCTCCAAAACTGTGAAAGGATACATTTCAGGTGTTTTAAGCCACCCAGTGGAAAGCCCAAGGAAACTCATCCAACCCCATTCAACAGACAGGGAGCCTGAGGCCCAGAGAGAAGCCACAGGCCCAAAAGCACACAGCTGGGAAGTATGGAGACCAGGCCTGGCTGAATCCAGAGTCCAAGACATAAACGTCACATGGAATGCCACTCTACCCAGCTCCCGAGAGACGTGGCAGCCCTTGAAATCTCAGTGACCTCTCTTGATTCTTTTCTTTTCTTTTTTTTTTTTTTTTAAAGTAGACTCCACCTGGGCTGCCTGGGTGGCTCAGAGGGTTAGATATCTGCTTTTGGCTCAGTCACAATCTCCAGGTCCTGGGATTGAGTCCCACATCAGGCTCCTTGTTCAGCAGGCAGCCTGCTTCTCCCTCTTCCTCTGCTTCTCCCCCTGCTTGTGCTCTCTCTCCCCAAAATGAATAAATAAAAAGATCTTTAAAAAAATATAAAGTGGGCTCCACACCCAGCATGGAGCCTAGTGTGAGGCTTGAACTCATGACCCTGAGATCAAGACCTGGGCTGAGATGAAGAGTTGGATGCTTGACCGAACGAGCTGCCCAGGCGCCCATGTCTCTCCGTTCTTCTCTGGGTTTCCCAACAATTGGCACTCGGGAACTGCTTGTCTGCCAAATGACACGGAGCAGGTGTCCCAGGCTAGAAAGCAGGTGCCCTTTCCCGAACTGTGGTGTCTTTGCAGAGACTACATGCTACTTTTACACTTAAAGGAGGAAGGGAGACAAGAGAGTGTGGGAAAGAGAAGAAGTGCAGTCACAGCGGAAATAAGGAAAAGAACACCAGAGGGAGGGAGCGGGACCGTATTTGACAGAGCAGGTGGCTGCAGAAGCCCCAAGAGTTTACTTGGGCTCCCCCCAAGGGAGGGGCTGTCACAGGTCCGTAGGGACAGAGGGTGGGGGGGATCCCTACAGTCAAGTGTGTAGGATTTAGGGTCAACACAGCTCCCCTTGGGCAAGGACTGTGCGCTTCTGGGCTGTAGTTGCCCCCCTCTCTTAAATGCCTCCCCTTAGAGTCACCTGTAGATAGATCCCCGGGGGCAGGTGAGCCACACAGACCCCAAATCCTCCCTGATCTCGTAGTTGTCGAAGGTGATGAAATCCACCGTGGATATTTTGCACGGGACCTGGCAGGCCTCCACCTGCATCTCTGGCCGCATGCGGCTGGACCACATCTTCAGATCCCCCAGATAGAGCCAGCACGGCATGGGCTCCTGTAGAGGCTCCTTGATGTAGCAGTAGCCCAGCCGTTTCCGCTCCCCGGGCTCCCCGCAGCGGTTACAGTCCTGCCAGGGCTCCCAGTGGGTGAAGATGAGTTCCGTGCCACCCAGACTCAGGGTCTCATTCTGCAGGGGCTTCTGGCCCAGACCTCTGTGGGTGATGTGCAAGGTGCTGACATCTTGGAAGTCAATCTCATACTGCACCACTTGGATGCCGTTCCTGTCCTGGCAGTGGTAGAAGCCCGTCTGGGAGGGCGTTGGGTCTCGGATGAGAATGCCAGTCCCGGGTATGATTTCTATGTTGGAAACTCTAGAGACTTTGTTGGGCCAGCTGGCCTTGTCTTGCAGGAAGAAGAAATACCACTGTGCCCCAGAAGAGTTGCAGGGCAGAAAGATGTCATTGTCAGAGAGGAGGGCTTTCTGGCATTGGTTCTCGTTGGGACAGCTGAAGGTCATGTGGAAGTCCAGCGCAGGGATGGCGAGACTGAGAAGCAGCCATGGGGTGGCGAGCATGATGGACTGGGACTGGGGCCAGCGGGCAGGGCACTCCCCTGGCCACTGTTAAGTCACCCCTGAAACCCAAGCTTCAGCGAGGGGGAGGTGTCCTGGGGTCCACCGCATGGGTATGTGAGGTCACAATCCCCATTTGATTGGTGACAGTGTGACAATGCTTTTTCATCTCTATTCTAAGTCCTCTACTCTGCTGGGATAGGAAGAAACTTACTTTGTCTCCTCAGGGTTTTCTCTACCATCCCCTGGTTTGGCATTCAAATATCATATGTGAGCATTGGATGCATTTCCCCCAAACACTGAGTATGTTCTGGGCCCAATTCTGAGTGGTAAGAGTGGAGAGGTGAATAATTCCTCTCTGGTTACCAAGCAAAAGGCTCCACCTGCCTCAGGACCTTGGCACACACTGGTCCCAGACTCTTTCCACAGATAGCTGCCTGATTCAATTCATTTTAAACAAATAAATATTTTTCTCAGGTGTCTCCTTCCCAAATCCTTTCCTAAACTCCTTCTCAGCCCTGAAATTAAAAATAATGATTGTGTGGGCTTGCCCCACCATCACTGACTCATTTCACAAATTTTTACTGAAGGCCTGTCGCTGGCCCTTATTCTAATCGCAGCTCTGAGCTGGTTGGACAAAGCCTCTTCCTCCTTCAGACTTACCCTCTAGAGATAGATGATAAGCAAATATATAATACATAAGATCAGATACAGTAGATTCTCATTCATAGCAGTTATAACTGTTCTATAAAGTTGCAGAATTAGCAAATACTGAAACATTGTTCCCAGGATTAATGCAGGTTTAAGGTCCTATCAGCCTTTGGTCATTACATTTTTGTCAACCACTCAATACACAGCCTTATTTTATGCGTATTTTCTTTAAAGACCTCTCTTGTTAATTCGTTAACATTGAACTTGTAACCCACAGCACCATTAACTCATGGCTGAATAAAGCTTATCTGAGACACCTGTTTTCTTCACAAGACACGTCGAAGCCATCTTGTGCTTAGGAATACTGGCCAGCCTTCAGCTCTGCCCGGGAGCCATTTTAAATAGCAGAATCACAAAAAGTACAAAAATGCAACAACAACAAAAAGTGGTGCTAAACAGGCCATGAAAAGGATGCTTTCAATCGTAGGAGAGCTGGAACTAGAAGGCAGTGTCATGGTGTTGGATCTCCGCTGGGAGTGTGCACCGAGGGGGCTCAGTGTTTTCAGAACCCTGTGCATGTCTGCGTATGACTACAAAACCATGGTGGGTGTTGATCTGGGGGCTACCAGTGAATTTTAGTGAGTGAGTGAATTCACAGGTACGGGTCCTTGAATAATAAGGATTGCCCACTAATTGCTAAAGACAAGAAGAGAGCAAGGAAATGGGGATGGGAAGTGAAGGGTTGGTGTGTGGGTGTGAGCTATTTTAGGGAGTGGGATCAGGCCTGTCTGAGCACTCATGGGAGGGGTGAAGTTTTACAAACACTTGAATAAAGTGAGATAAAGGGCAATGTGGATATTTGAAGGAAGAATAATCCCAAGAAGATTCCCAAACCCCTGATACGGCTGCCATATTTCAAGGGCATAGAAGTCAGAGTGACTAAGGGGTAGTGGACAAGGGGTGAGGCCAGAGGTTCACTCAGGTCTTTGCTAAGACATCCTGCCTCCCTCTCTCCCTGGCTCCTGTGGCTGGGGGCTCTCTTAGTCTTGTCCCTGTCCCATGTGGGGACCTCTACAGGCTGTGTTTGGGATAAGCTCTATGCTTAGGCTCTGGAACTTCTTCTATGGCCTTTTGCTGCCACCTTCACCCCAGGAGTGGGCCACACATCCCCTCTGTCCTCACATCTATTAAACCCATCTGGAGTGTTTGTCTGCTTCCCAGGACCTTAAAAGTCCCTCTACCTGAAACATATTAACATCTATACTTTTGATGCCTCCCCTCCATCTGCCTCCCTCCCTCTCTCCCCTCCATCCAGGGCTCTTTTCTAAACAGGTAAACAGGGCTATGGGGACCCTGTGCAATATCCCACTTCCGATTTTCATATCTTCTAGATGAGAAGCAACAAATTGGCTGGGTCCAGCCTGGATAAATGTTTTCACTGGTCTCTCTAGGATGTTTTTAGAATATTTAAATCAGTGACCAACATGTAAAATCCAAGAGTTTGCGTGTGAGAATCCAGATTCCCTGCTATTCTTTAAATAGCGTGGGTGAGGTTTCTGCTTATTGCTACAATTGAGAAGTCAATATCATAGTAATACTCTTGCTAACAGCAACTACAGACTCTAAGGTAACTGTGATTAATATGATTAATTAAGATGAGGATTTTGAACCTATATAGAAGAATCAAATGGAAATATTAGAACTAAAAAATAAAATTTCTGAAATTGAGAATTCACTAGAAAGGGGAGCAAGCTATTAGACACAACAGAAAAGAGGATCAAGGAAAAGAAAGATGGGCGCACAGAAAAATATCTATACTGAAGCATGCAAAAAAAGAAAAGATAAGATAATATAGAAAAGAGTGCAAGAGACATATAAGATATGGTGAAAAGTTCTACCATTCATGTAAATGGAGACTTAGAAGCAAAGTAGAGACAGGAACATCAGTAATATTTTAAGATACAGAATGAAAACTTTCCAAAACTGATGAAAGACATTAAGCAACAAATTCAAGATGGCCTTCAAAACCTGTGCAGGATAAATATAAATGAAGCCATACCTAGGCATTTTATAGGAAAATGTTGCTACAAACCAAAGAGGAAATAATAAAAATGGCCAGAGAGGAAAAAGATACATGTTTTCAAAGTAACAATCATAAGACCCTACACTGACTTTTAAAAATTATTATTATCATCATCATTATGATTATTAAGTAGACTCCACACCCAGCATGGAGCCCAATGCAGAGCTTGAACTTATCACCCTGAAATCAAGACCTGAGATCATGATCCTACATTGACTTTTAAAAAGAAATGATGGGGGTGCCTGGGTGGCTCAGTCTGTTAGGTGTCTAGTTCTTGGTTTTAGCTCAGGTCATGACCCCAGGGTCATAGGATTGAGCCCCACACCAGACTCTGCACTCTGCAGAGAGTCTGCTTCTCTCCCTCTCCCTCTGCCCCTCCCCTTGAGTGCTCTCTCTTTCTCTTTCTCTCTAAAACAAATAAGTAAATCTTAAAAAATAAATAAAGCAATATTCAAATAAGTTATGGAAGCTAGAAGACAATGGAATGACACTTTCTTTCTTTTTTTTTTTTTAAGATTTTATTTATTTGTCAGAGAGAGGGAGAGAGAGCGAGCACAGGCAGACAGAATGGCAGGCAGAGGCAAAGGGAGAAGCAGGATCCCCGCCGAGCAAGGAGCCTGATGTGGGACTTGACCCCAGGACGCTGGGATCATGACCTGAGTCAAAGGCTTAACCAACTGAGCCACCCAGGCGTCCTTGGAATGACACTTTCAAAGCACTAAAAGGAAATGATTGCCAAGCTAGAATTCTATATGTAGACTTCTATATGCCACAGTGAAAATATCCTTTAAAGACAGAGGCAAAATCAAAAGAAATGAAATCTTGCCACTTGCGACAACATGGATGGAACTAGAGGGTGTCATGCTTAGCGAAATAAGTCAATCGGAGAAAGACAACTATCATATGATCTCCCTGATATGAGGAAGTGGAGATGCAACATGGGGGATTAAGGGGGTAGGAGAAGAATAAATGAAACAAGATGGGATTGGGAGGGAGACAAACCATAGGTGACTCTTAATCTCACAAAACAAACTGAGGGTTGCTGGGAGGAGGGGGGTTGGGAGAGGGGGGTGGGGTTATGGACATTGGGGAGGGTAGGTGCTATGGTGAGTACTGTGAAGTGTGTAAACCTGGCGATTCACAGACCTGTACCCCTGGGGATAAAAATATATGTTTATAAAAAATAAAAAATTAAAAAAAAAGACAGAGGCAAAAAATAAAGGTATTTTCAGACAAAAACTGAGAGGATTTACCACAGCAGAGCACACTAAAAGTAGTACTAAAGAGAATTCTCCAGGCAGCAGGAAAATGTAAGCAAGGTAATGCAGGAATGAAAACTACCAAAGAGTAAATATGTGGGTAAAATTAAATGAATATCTAGAGTGTTTTAAAATAATGTCTTGTGGGGTTTAAAATATATTTAAAATAAAAATACTTGATCAAGAGCACAACAGATAGAAGGGGAATAAAGGGAGCTAAAGAGTTATAAAGTTTACATTGTCTAGGATATGGTGCAAGTACAAATTCATATTATGTTCTAATGAGTGAGGATTGATTTTGTAATCTCTAGAGAAAATAAAAAGAATGCATATCTAATAAGCTAATAGAGGGGGAGATGGGATAATTAAAAAATATCTGGTGAAAAAATATACTTGGTGAATCCAGTACTATGTTGAATAAAAGTAATGAGAGTGGACATCCTTGTCTTGTTTCTGACCTTAGGGGGAAAGCTCTCAATTTTTCCCTACAGAATATGATGTTCACCATGGGTTTTTCATATATGGCCTTTGTTGAGGGTTTTTATCATGAATGGATGTTGGATGTTGTCAAATGCTTTTTTCTGCATCTACTGAAATGATCATATGGTTTTTATTCTTTCTCTAATTAATGCGATATATCATGTATTTCAATTCACAGATATTGGACCACTCTTTCATCTGAGGAACAAATCCCATTTGATCATGTTGAGCAGAAAAGAAAACTCCAAAATAAACCCACAATTATATGATCAATTAATCTTCAACAAAGCAGGGAAAATTAGCCAATAGGGAAAAGACAGATTCTTCAAAAATGGTATTGGGAAAACTAGTCAGTTACATGCAAAAGAATGAAACTGGACATGCAAGGAGTCTTATTCTTCTGCCTGCCACTCGCCCTGCTTATGCACTCTCTCTCTCTCTCTCTGTCAAATAAATAAAAAACTTAAAAAAATAATGAAACTGGACAACTTTCTTACACCATCCCCAAAATAAACTCAAAATGGGTCCTCAAAAGAGGACAGTGATAAGCTTAAACCCAACTGTATCAGTAGTTACATTAAATGTAAATGAACTAAATACTCCAATTAAAAGGCAAAGATTTTAGGGGCGCCTGGGTGGCTCAGTCATTAAGCGTACACCTTCAGCTCAGGTCATGATACCAGGGTCCTGGGATCGAGCCCCACCTCAGGCTCTCTGCTCAGTGGGGACCCTGCTTCTCCCTCTCCCACTCCCTCTGCTTGTATTCCCTTTCTCACTATGTCTCTATCAAATAAATAAATAAAATCCTTAGAAAAAAATAAAAGACAAAGATATTCAGACTGAATACCAAAACAAAAATCTAAATACATACTTTTTAAGAGATTCATCTTAAGTAAAAGATAAAAGTTGAAAGTAAAGACATGGGAAAATAGCATTCAAACACTAAATAAAAGAAAACTGGTGTAGTAGTTATACTGGTAACAGAAAGTAGATACAAAGGCTGAAAGTATTAATAGAGATTATAGGAAACATTTTATAAGATGGTTTACTCTAATGGGAATTTACAATGATCTTAAGTTTGTGTGAACCTAAAAATATATAAAGCAAAACCTTATAGTAACTAAATTTTAAAATGAAGAAATCCACAATGTAACAGTCAAAAAAATTTAGTAAAGATATAGAAGATTTGAGCTATATGATATAAATTTGACCATATATATATAGAACACTGTGCTCAACTTCAGAGCATGCTTTCTTTTCATATTCATATGAAATATTTGCCAAAAGTAACCAGGTTCTAGGTCATAAAACAAATCTCAATAAATGTTAAAGGAAGAGAATCACATTCTAGGTCAGCAGAATTAAGTTAGACACAAATGACAGTAAGATAACAAGAACATCACTAGATATTTGATACTTACACAGTGAAATGTTTAAATAACTAATGGATCAAAAGAGAAACCGCAATTGAAAATATAAGTATTTTTATTGGGCGCCTGGGTGGCTCAGTGGGTTAAGCCGCTGCCTTCGGCTCAGGTCATGATCTCGGGGTCCTGGGATCGAGTCCCGCATCGGGTTCTCTGCTCCGCAGGGAGCCTGCTTCCTCCTCTCTCTCTCTCTGCCTGCCTCTCTGCCTACTTGTGATCTCTCTGTGTCAAATGAATAAATAAAATCTTTAAAAAAAAAAAAAGAAAATATAAGTATTTTTAACTGACAGAAGATATTTAACATCAAAACTTGTAGGATGCAAGTAAGTTTTACTTAGGGGGGAAATTTCCAGCCTAAATACATATTTTGATGGGGGAGGGAAAGGATAAAAACTAGAGATCTAAGCAAGTATCTCAAATACCAGTAATCAATTAGAGAGAAAACAAAACTATAATAAACAAAACTAATAAATGAAAAGCTGGTTCTTTAAAAGAGGAATGAGACTGATAAAGCCCTAGCAAGACGAATCAAGGAAAAAAGCAGGAAGAAGGCCTAAACAACAAATACTAGCAATGAGAAAAGAGATATTACTACATATCTTACAGGCATAAAAAGATAATCAGATGATATTGAAAACAACTTTTGACCAAAACTTATAAAAATTCATGGGTGCCTGGGTGGCTCAGTTTGTTGAGTTTCTACCTTTGTCTGGGTCATGATCCCATGTCCAGGGATCCAGTCCTACATCGGGCTCCCTGCTCAGTGGGGAGTCTGCCTCTCCCTATGCCCTTCATCCTGCTTGTGCTCATTCTTGCTCTCTCTCTCTTTCTCTCTGTCTTGAAGAGGTAAATAAAATCTTTTTTAAAAAATGGATACATTTATTGAAAAGCTTAATAGCACTGGCACAAGAAAAAAATCTGAACTGTTCCATATTTACGATGAAAGAAATTGAATCTGTAATTTAAAATCTATATACAAAAAACTGTATAATGCCAAAAAACTTTACCACTGAATTCTTCCAAAAATTTCTTAACAATTAAGAAATGGCATCAATATTTCAAAATCTTTCCAGAAATATAAAAAGATGAAACACTTCCAAACTTCTGTGAGGCCTGCATAACCTTAATACCAAAACCATATAAGGTTATTACAACTAAGGAAAATATCAGGCCAATCTCTTTCATGAACAAGGGCACAATATCCTAAACAAAATATTAGCAAATTTCCTCCAATGATAAACAAAAAGAATAAATATGATCACATTGGGTTTATCCCAGGAAGGTGGGGTTGGGTTTAATATGAATACAATAAATGTGATTCACCATATTAACATAATAAAGGAGAAAAACCGTATTATCATCTCAGTAGATGCAGAAAATGCATTTGATAAAATTCAACCCTCATTCATGGGTCAAAACTTTTGGAAAACTAGGAATAAAAGGGAATTTTGTTAATCTGATAGTTTTTCTACTAAAAACCTATAGCAGTATTATATTTACTAGTAAAATATTAAGAACAACATAGCATGTCTCCCATAAGGTTATCCACTCAGCATTTTACTGGAGATAAGTGAATTTAGCAAAACAATTTGATACAAAGTCATATACAAATACCGAGTATAGGGATGCCTGGGTGGCTCAGTTGGTTAAGCATCTGCCTTCAGCTTAGGTCATGATCCCAGAGTCCTGGGATGGAGTCCTGCATTGGGCTCCTTGCTCAGCAGGGAAACTGCTTCTTCATCTGCCTGCTGCTTCCCCTGCTTATGCACTCTCTCTCTGACAAAATCTTTTTTAAAAAAATGCCAAATATATTTTTATAGACCAACAACAAACAATTAGAAGATGAAATTTAAAAGATATAATTTTTCTCTCTAGCTGTTCCTCCAAAGGTAACAGGCACTCTAAAACCCCAATGGGTGCTCCCCGCCCTCTGCACTACGCCTGCCTCCTGAAATCTAGCAGCTACACACAGTTGACACAAGGGATTCCCCTTGATTGCCTAGTCCTGATGGCTGGTTAGGGTGTGTGTGTGTGTGTGTGTGTGTGTGTGTGTGTGTGTGTGTGTTTGTGTGTTTGTGTTTCTGGGTCTCAGGGGACTGAAACAATTGGGAGAGACAGTTCTTGGCAGGCTACTATCTCCAGGGCACTCCACAGACAGCAGACTGAAACACAATGCAGTCTTCCTGTGAAAAAGACCTATTTACTCATCCTAGAGTTTTAGCCTGAGGGCCAGGCTTCTAGTCTGCCACACATATAGAAGCTATGAAGGGGTTTTCAGGGAATGTAGGCCAAGTGACACCAACTATGTGCTCTCCCTTGGTCTCATTACAGTTCACTGTTACCTCTAGGAAAGGAGATTATATACTCACCCGGAGCCCCAATTTTCACTACTCTCACACAAGGAACACCTGTAGATCACCTAGTCTAGAGGTCAGCAGGATTTACAATTGCAGCCCCATAGGATGATATAAATTTGCCTAATTTAAAAGCTATTGCCAGAGGGTCCGTTTTCCAATCAGCCAGAAACTAGGCACTGACTGAGATTCCTCCCTTTGACACTCTGACAGGTCTTGGCACACCCTCAACAACTGGGACATACTGAGAATAAGGCAGATTGCTTGGAAAATCACAAAGGTATGAGAAAAAACCAAGAACTAGGACAGGGTTGAATGGTAAAGGTTCATCTCCTACACAAGGTCATTTTTTCAAGACTGGGAGATGTAGCTGTTTCACCTAATACTGTCGGAGGCAGGCCCCTGGCCAGGGCGGCCTCTGCCATTAAAAGATGGCGCCTGGCTAGTTGCCAGGTTAGGATTGCCTCGTGAGACTAAGCGGAACACCCAAAGAGGAAGTAAACAGCATTGGTTGCTAGCGAAGTTGTTCGTTTAGGTGCACAGCCTGATTCGCTACCTCCTGTACCCTGCTCGCTGATTGGTCATGTAAGCGTATATAAGTGTGTAGACTTGCGGAAATAAAGAGAGAGAAGATGCATCCGAACCAGGGTTCTTGTCGTCCTTGCGGGGCGAGGGCGATAAATGGCGCCAGCACCCGGGAACTAAAAAAAGGAGTCTTGCAAGGTAATCCGCAGGAAAGCGGGGAGTAAAGGTCCGCAGGTAAGCGGGGACATTAGCCACGTTCAAAAGTGGGAATTCCGTGGTAAAGCGGGGAGTAAAAATAGAAAAACCTTGCAAGGGAGAATTCTGCAGGTAAGCGGGGTAAAACCACAACAAAGGTGGTGGGAAACTTGTACAAGACCGCAACAAGAAGCGGGACGGCCATAGAGCCAGGATATTCTTATTGAAACCGCAGGTAAGCGGGGAAGGGACCACGATCAAAGTGGTGGGAATCTTGTACAAGTCCGCAATAAGAAGCGGGGCGGCCTTAGAGCCAGGATTTAGAGAGTCCGCAATAAGAAGCGGGGCGGCCTTAGAGCCGGGATTTTACAAGTCTGCAATAAGAAGCGGGGCGGCCTTAGAGCCGGAATTTAGCGGTGAGTCTTTAATGTCCGCGTCTGTTGTCTGTTGTCTGTGTGTTCATAATGGGATCTGAAGTATCTAAAGTGCGGTTGGAAGGGTCTTTAGAAGACCTGCTTAAAGCCAATGGAACTCCACTAAAAGCAAAAACTGCTTGGGCCTTTTTGAATACAGTGGAAAAGGCGGCTCCATGGTTCCTAGATGAAGGCTTGCTAAACATACCGCAATGGGACCACTTAGGGGAGGATTTGAAGAAACAGGATGCTTTAACTCTTCGCCTCAAATTTAACATAACAAAAGCACAGGCACAGGACATAGTAGTCTCCTGCAGAAATTGCGTGATCTTACAACCTGCACTGACCTTGGGGGTTAATCCTAAGGGTTTGTTACCTAATCATATATGGCATATGGATGTCACACATGTTTCAGAATTTGGAAAGTTAAGATATGTTCATGTCTCTGTAGATACCTGCTCTGGAATAATTTTCGCCTCAGTGCATGGGGGGGGGGGAATCCAGAGATGTTATCGCCCATTGCCTACAGGCTTTCGCGGCATGGGGAAAGCCACACCAATTAAAGACAGATAATGGTCCAGGCTACATCTCACAACCCTTTAAAGCCTTCCTACAACAACTTGACATTCACTTGATACATGGAATACCCTATAACCCACAAGGACAGGGTGTTGTGGAGCGCGTGCATCTTACAATAAAAAATGTGCTTTATAAACAAAACGGGGGAATAGGGGACACCTTCAGGTCCCCTAAAGATAAGCTCAACACCATTCTCTTTATTTTGAATTTTTTAACGTTGGACAAAACGGGTAAATCAGCTGCAGACAGACATGCAAGTGCTGCTGCTGCTCCCCCTAAGCCTTTAGTACTTTGGAAGGACATCCTCACAGGAAAGTGGAATGGACCAGATCCAGTGTTAGTATGGAGTAGGGGGTCTGTATGTGTTTTTCCACAGGAAAAGGAGGCTCCAATTTGGATCCCAGAGCGGCTGGTGCGTGCAGCCTTGCCTCCAGACACCAGTCATGATGCTGAAGATGCTGATGATAACTCTGGGGATGCTACATCTCCTGTGGCAGACTCAAGCCAGAGAGCTGTGAGCAGTGCTTAAAGAATGGCTATATCCTTTACCAGTGACTAACTCTTCTCTCATATTCCCTCCTCTCCCTTTGATGCATGGCAGGTCTGTAACTTGCTAGGAGCATGTACTGATATCTCAGCAGTGTCCATGTTAAATGGTGGCAAATTCCTCAACTGTTCTTATAAACAAAATGACTCTAGTATCTCTGAGACAACAGTTAATGTGTCTTGTCCCAATAATATTACTTATCAGCCCACTCCCATATGCGTCTGGCCACCGTTCCTTTTCCTCATAACAAATGCTAGCGAGCTGAATGATACGTTGAATTGCACTAAGAATTGCTCTCTTTCCCAGTGCTGGAATGTTACGGCCTTCAAGCTGGTTGTGATTATGCGTATCCCTACCTATGTTCCTATCCCAGTTTCCATTCCAGAGGACAAGTTACCGGTGGTGCTATCTAGAAAGAAGAGAGATTTTGGTATCACAGCCGCCGTTGTGACAGCACTGGCTACATCTACAGCAGCTGCCACGGCAGCAGCAGTCTCGCTTGCTGCAACTATACCCACTGCGGAAGCTGTGAACACCCTTGCAGAAGGAACGGCGGCTGCCCTTCAAACACAGACTCAGATCAATGCACATCTGCAAGCAGGAATCCTGATAGTCAACCAGAGAGTGGATTTGGTTCAAGAACAAGTGGACATATGGGGGGCCCTATTGGGACTGGGATGTATAGAACCCTTCCCGGCAATTTGTGTAACTCCCGTAGCCTATACTAATATGAGTGACTTACAGAATGTCTCCCGACAGCTCTCCCAATACTTGCGGGGGAATTAGTCCGCAGAATTCCAAAACTATACTCAGCACCTGCTACTAGGCATAACAAGGATAAATAACACCAGAGTTGAGCTTGCAACCCTCCCAGAGATAATCAAAACATTGCAAGATGTGTTAACCTTTACGAAACAATGGGCTAGCGTAATTGGTCTGATGATAATCCCCGTAGTGGGCTTGATTCTGCTAGTAAGGAAACTGCAAATTTGGAGGTGATAGCAACCTAGGCAACAGCAAGCCATGGTGCAGGCCTTGTCAGCCATCGAGGCTGGAACATCCCCCCAAGTGTGGCTAAGTATGCTGGATCGGTAGTCAACGACGGGTAAGATCGGTGGGGGAAATATACCAATCTAATACAGGACACAGATCATTGATATCTGCCGTCTGATGACGGGTAAGGATATTCCCCGCCACTGACAACCTAAGACAGGCACGATCCCTGCCATAAAAGAAAAAAGGGGGAGATGTCGGAGGCAGGCCCCTGGCCAGGGCGGCCTCCGCCATTAAAAGATGGCGCCTGGCTAGTTGCCAGGTTAGGATTGCCTCGTGAGACTAAGCGGAACGCCCAAAGAGGAATAAACAGCATTGGTTGCTAGCGAAGTTGTTCGTTTAGGTGCACAGCCTGATTCGCTACCTCCTGTACCCTGCTCGCTGATTGGTCATGTAAGCGTATATAAGTGTGTAGACTTGCGGAAATAAAGAGAGAGAAGATGCATCCGAACCAGGGTTCTTGTCGTCCTTGCGGGGCGAGGGCGATAAATACTTAGATACAAACACAGATAGGTGAGCAAGATGTGAAAACAGAAGAGATTGTTCCAAATGAAGGAACAAGATAAAACTTCAGGAAAAAAAAAAAGAAAATGGAGATAATTGATATAACTGATAGAGTAAGTGCTCAGAGTAATGGCATAAAGATACTCAGAAGAATGGGTGAACACAGTGAGAACTTCAACCAAAAATTAATAATAAATAAAATCTAAGAAAGTACCAAACAGAAGCCACAGAACTGTAAACAATAACTGAGCTGAAAATACATTAGCGGGTTAGAAAGATTCAACAGCAGATTAGATAAAACAGAAGAAAGAGTCAGTGATTAGGAAGACAGGGCAGGGGAACTCACACAGACAGAGCAGCAAAAAGAATAAAAAAATTTTGAAAAGTAAAGATAGTTTAAGGAACCTATAAGATAATATCAAACAGAATAACATTCACATTATAGGAGTCTCAGAAGGAGAAGAGAGAGAGAAGAGAGAAGAAAACTTATTTGAAGAAAACTATGGCTGAAAACTTCCTTGAACATTCAACCAGGTCCAAGAATCCCAGAAAGTTCCAAAAAAAGACGACCTCAAAGAGATCCATACGAAGACACATTTATAACAAAAATTTCAAAAGTTAAAGAGAGAATCTTAAAAGCAGTGAGAAAAAACAACCTGTGTAAATACAAGCCCCCCCCCCCCCATAAGACCATCAGCAGATTTTTCAGCAGAAATATTGCAGGACAGAAGAGAGTGGTGTAATATATTCAAAATGCTGAAATGAAAAAACTTCCAACCAAGAATACTCTAAATGTTATCATTTAGAACTGAAGGAGAGAAAAAAAGAGTTTTCCAGAAAAGCAAAAGTTAAAGAAGTTCATTGCCACTAAACCAGCCTTATGAGAAATGTTTTTAAAAAAGTGCTTATGCTGGAAAGAAAGGGCACTAATTAGTAACATGAAACAAATGATAGTAAAAATCTCACTGGTAAAGATATATGTAAAAACACAGTGGATTAATCACAAAGTTAGTATGAAGGTTAAAAATAAAATTAGCAAAAATTACTAGACTCATAATAATTAGTTAGGGGACATACAAAAATAAAAAAATGTAGAATGTGATATCAAAAACATAAAATGGAAGTAAAAATACAGAATTCTAGAATGTGCTCAACTGGATGGCTCAGTTGGTTAAGCATCTGCTTTTGGCTCAGGTCATGATACCAGTGCCCTGGGATCAAGTCCCGCATCAGGCTCCCTGCTCAGCAGGGAGTCTGCCTCTCTCTCTCCCTGTATATGCTTTCTCTTTCTCAAATAAATAAATAAATCTTTTTTTTTTAAAGATTTTATTTATTTACTTGACAGAGATCACAAGTAGGCAGAGGCAGGCAGAGAGAGAGGAAGGGAAGCAGGCTCCCCACTGAGCAGAGAGCCTGATGCGGGCCTCAATCCCAGGACCATGGGATCATGACCTGAGCTGAAGGCAGAGGCTTTAACCCACTGAGCCACCCAGGCGTCCATAAATAAATAAATCTTAAAAATTTTTTTAAATGTTTTCAACTTAGCTTGCTATCACCTTAAAATATATATATATATATATATATATATATATGTATATATATATATGTATATATATATATATGCCGTTATATGTGAAGCTCATGGTAATCACAAAGCAAAAACGCAAAAGATGAAAAAGGATTCTAATCATAACACTAAAGAAAGTCATCAAACAACACAGGAAGAGAGCAAGGAACAGAGAGGAACTACAAAACAGCCAGATTGTTAAGCATTGGACACTTAGACTCAGGTCATGATCTCAGGGTCAATGCTTAACCGACTGAGCACACCCAGGTGCTGCATGTCATCATCTAATTTATTATGTTTTATCTTCACACTGAAATAATCTTTTACTTTTTTATCCATATAATATCTGTTAATGAAAATCAAGAGCATTGATTATCCAATAAAAATGATTTGGGGGTGCCTGTGTGGCTCAGTGGGTTAAGCTGCTGCCTTCGGCTCAGGTCATGATCTCAGGGTCCTGGGATCGAGTCCCGCATCGGGCTCTCTGCTCGGCAGGGAGCCTGCTTCCTCCTCTCTCTCTCTCTGCCTGACTCTCTGCCTACTTGTGATCTCTCTCTGTCAAATAAATAAATAAAATCTTTAAAAAAATGATTTTAGAAATGTTAAAAAAAACAAAAAAACAAAAAAACAGCCAGAAAACAATTAACAAAAAGAGAATAAGTATATATCTATCAATAATAACTTTAAATCATTAAGTGGACTAAATTCTCCAGTTGAAAGTTGTAGGGGGTACCTGAGTGGCTCAGTCAGTTAAGCATCGGACTCTTGATTTCAGCTCAGGTCATGATTCAGGGTTGTGAGATCAAACCCTGTGCTGGGTTCTGCACTGGGTGTGGAGCCTGCTTACGATTCTCTCTCCCTCTCCTTCTGCCCCTCCCCTGCTCTCTCTCTCTCTCTCTCTCTGTCTCTAAAACAACAACAACAAAAGAGACATAGAGTGACTTCATTGATTAAAAAGAAGAAGAAAATCCAGACCCATTTATATGCTACTTACAAGAGACTCACTTCAGATGTAAAGTTACACACAAACTAAAAGTGAGGGGATAAAAAAGATGTTTCATGCAAATGAAAGAAAACAAACAAACAAAAGGTTGGTAACTATACTTATGTCAAACAAAATAGATTTTAAAATAAAGACTATGACACCTGGGTTGCTCAGCTGGATAAGCATCTGCCTTCAGCTTAGGTCATGATCCCAAGGTCCTGGGATTAAGCCCTGTGTCGGGCTCCCTGATCAGCAGGGAGTCTGGTTCTCCCTCTCCCTCTGCCCTCCCCTCCATGTTTGTGTTCTCTCTCTCAAATAAATAAATAAAATATTTTTTAAAAGACTGCAATAAAAGAGAAAGATGGACATTACGTAATGATAAAGAGTTCAATACAACAAGATCTAACATCTGTAAATATTAATGCACTCAATACAGGATCACCTAAATATATAAAGCAAATATTAACAGGGAGAAACTGACAGTAAAACAACAGTAGGGGACTTTAATAAGCTACTTACATCAATGGATTGATGATCCAGACAGAAAATCAATAAGGAAACATCAACATTAAGTGACACATTGACAAGATGGACTTGATAGATATACAACAGAACATTCCATCCAAAGCAGTAGAGTACACATTCTTCTTAAGTGCACATGGAACATTCTCTAGGATAGATTAAATGTTAGGCCACAAAGCAAGTCTCAATAAATTAGAGGACTGAAATCATATCAGGCACCTTTTCCAACTATGCTAGTAGGAAGCCAGAGATCAATTATAAGAAGAGAACTGGAAAAAAATCACAAATATGTAAAGATTAAACAACATGGTACTGAAGAATTAGTGCATCAATGAAGAAATGAAAGGAAAAATCAAAAACACATTGGGACAAAAGAAAATGGGACTACAATATACCAAAATCTATGGGATATAGAAAAAGCAGTTCTAAGACAGAAGTGCACAAGTGATACAAGTCTACCTCAAGAAAAAAAGAAAAATCTCAAGTAAGCAATCTAACTGTACTGAAAAAGACCAAATGAAATCCAAAGTTAGTAGAAGGAAGGAAATAATAAAGTTCAGGGCAGCAAAGAAATGAAATGGAAACTAAAAAGACAGTTGAAAGGACAACATAACTAAGAGCTGATTCTTTGAAAAGATAAACCAAAATTGACAGACCTTAAGCTAGACTCACTAAACAAAAGTGAAAGGGCTCAAATAAATAAACCAGAAATGTAAAAGGAGAAGTTACAACTGAAACCACAAAAATATAAAGGATCATGGGATGCCTGGGTGGTATAGTCGGTTAAGTGTCTGACTCTTGGTTTTGGCTCAGGTAATCATCTCAGGATTGTGAGAATGAGCCCCACATGTGGCTCCACATCCAGTGTGGAGTCTTCTGGAGATTCTCTGCCCCTCTCCCTCTGCTTGTCCCACTTGTACACATTCTCTCTCTTTAAAATAAATGAATAAATCTATAAAGTTTATATATAAAGGATGATGAGAGACTACTGTGTACAATTATATGCCAACAAATGGGAAAACCAAGAGGAAGCAGATACATTTCTAGAAATATAAAATCTCCCAAGACTGGATCGTAAAGAAACAGAAAATCCCAGAAGACTGGTTACTAGTATGGAGATTGAATCAGTAACCTAAAACCTCCAAAAAAAAACAAAAGTCCAGGACCAGACAGTTTTTCTGGTGAATTCCACCAAACATTCAAAGAAGATTTAATACTTATTCTTCTCAAACTCTCACAAACATTTCAAGAGGAAGGAATGCTTCCAAACTTATTTTTATTTTATTTTTTATTTTTTATTTTTTTTAAAAGATTTTATTTATTTATTTGACAGAGAGAAATCACAAGTAGATGGAGAGTCAGGCAGAGAGAGAGAGAGAGGGAAGCAGGCTCCCCGCCGAGCAGAGAGCCCGATGCGGGACTCGATCCCAGGACCCTGAGATCATGACCTGAGCCGAAGGCAGCGGCTTAACCCACTGAGCCACCCAGGCTCCCCCAAACTTATTTTTAGAAGAAGAATGAGGGGAGGGAGGGGAAGAGGGAGGAAGAGGAGGAAGGAGGAGGAGAGAGGGAAGGGAAGGAAACGAGAAAGGAAAGAAAAGGAAAGGAAAGAAAGGGAAAATTAATTACAGGCTAATCTGATGAATAATATGATGCAAATCTGATGCAAAAATCCTCAAGAAATTCAACAATACATTAAAAGGATCATAAACCATAATAGAGTAAGATCTATTCTAGGGATGCAAAGATGATTCAACATTCACAAATCAACTAACACAATACACCACATTAACAAAATGAAGGATAAAAGTCATATGATTATCTCAGTAGATACAGAAAAAGCATTTGACAAAATTCAACATCCATTTGTGATAAAAATTCTCAAAATGTAAATAGAGGGAATGTACCTCAACATAACAAAGACCATATATGAGACACCTACAGTTAACATTATACTCAATGGTGAAAAGCTGAAAGCTTTTCCTCTAAGATCAGGAAAAAGACAAAGATGCCCACTCTCCCCACTTTTATTCAACATAGTACTGGAAATCCTAGACAAAGCAATTAGACAAGAAAAAGAAAGAAGACATCCAACTTGGAAAGGAAAAGGTAAAACTATCATGGTTTGTGAATAATATGGTTTTGTATATACAAAACCCTAAGTATTCCACCAAAAAACTGTTAAAATAAACAAATCCAGTAAAGTTGTCAGGTACGAAATCAATGTACAAGAATCAGTTGCCTTTCTATACATTAACTATTATTGGAGAAATTAAGAAGTTGACCCTACTTACATGTGCATCAAAAAGAAAATATCTAGGAATAAATTTAACCTAGGAGGTGAAAAACTTGTACACTGAAAACTATAAGTCACTGATGAAAGAAATTGAAGGAGACTCCAAAAAACAGAAAGATATTCTATGCTCATGGATTAGAAGAATTTATATTCTTAAAATGTCCATATTACCCAAAGCAATCTATAGATTCAAGGCAATCCCTATCAAAATTCCAATGGCATTTTTACAGAAATAGAACAAATAATTCTATTCATTTTTTTTTTAAGATTTTATTTATTTATTTGTCAGAGAGAGAGTGAGCGAGAGCGAGCATAGGCAGACAGAGTGGAAGGCAGAGTCAGAGGGAGAAGCAGGCTCCCTGCAGAGGGCAAGGAGCCCGATGTGGGACTCGATCCCAGGACGCCGGGATCATGACCTGAGCCGAAGGCAGCTGCTTAACCAACTGAGCCACCCAGGCGTCCCAGAACAAATAATTCTAAAATTTGTGTGGAACCCTTAAGGCCCCAAATAACCAAAGCAATCTTTTTTTAAATTAATTTATTTATTTGACAGACAGAGATCACAAGTAGGCAGAGAGGCAGACAGAGAGAGAGGAAGGGAAGCAGGCTCCCTGTTGAGCAGAGAGCCCAATGTGGGGCTCGATCCCAGAACCCTGGAATCATGACCTGAGCTGAAGGCAGAGGCTTCAACCTACTGAGCCACCCAGGAGCCCCAATAACCAAAGCAATCTTGAGAAGGAACAAACCCGGAGGTACCACACTCCCTGATTTCAAACTATACTGCTATTGTAATCAAAATAGTGTGGTATTGGCAAAAATAGACACATAGATCACCAGAATAGAACAGAGAGCCCAGAAATAAACTCACATGTATATGGTTAATCAATTTATGACAAAGGATCAAGAATATATAATAAGGAGGGGTGCCTGAGTGTTTCAGTCTGTTAGACATTTGCTTTCGGTTCAGATCATGGTCCCAGGGCCCTGAGATCCATCCCTGCATTGGCCTTCTTGCTCGGTGAGCAGTCTGCTTCTCCCTCTCCCTCTGCCTACAGCTCCTCCTGCTTGTGCTCTCTCTTTCTGTCAAATAAATAAATGAAGTCTTAAAAAAAGGGGGGGGGCTGATAAATTGGACTTCATCAAAATAAAAAAAAACTTAAAAAAGGAATAGAAAATGAGGAAAGAACAGTCTCTTTAATAAATATTGTTGGAAAAAACTGGACAGCTACATGCAAAAGAAGGAAGCTAGACCTCTATGTTACATGATACACAAAAATTAACTCAAATGGATTAAAGACCCAAGTATAGGACCTGAAACCATAAAACTCCTGGAAGAAAATATAGGCATTTAGCTCTTTGACATTGGTCTCAGCAACAAATCTTTGGATTTGACTCCAAAAGCAAAAGGCAACAAAAGTAAAAATAAACAAGTGGGACTACATTAAGCTAAAATGCTCTATACAGCAAAGAAAACCATCAACAAGATGAAAAGGCAACCTATGGAATAGGAGAAAATATTTGAAAAATATTTTTCCAATAAGGGGTTAATATCCAAAATATATAAAGAACTTATGCAACTCAATAACAATAGCAAAAACAAACAAAAACAATAATAAAAACCCAAAACCCAAAAACCCAAACAAAAAACCCCCCAAACCCAAACAAAAAACCCCCAAATAACCCAATTTAAAACTGGACTGAGCATCTGAATAGACCTTTTTCCAAAGAAGACATACATATGGCCAACAGGCACATGAGCAGGCAGAACCTCAACATCACTCATCATCAGGAAAATTCAAATCCAACCCACAATCAGATATCACATTACACCTGTTAGAATGGTTATTATTTAAAAGATAAGAAGAGGTACACGGTAGTGAGAACGTACAGAGAAAGCAACCCTTGAGAACTGTTGGTAGGAATGCAAACCGGTGCAGCCACAATGGAAAACAGTATGAAGATTCATCAAAAAAATTAAAAATAGAGCTACCATGTGAACCAGCAGTTCCACCCCGGGAACTTATCTGAAGGAAATGAAAACACTAATTTGAAAAGATATATGTATCCTTACATCACTGCAGCTTTATTTACAATGGCCAAGATACAGAAACAACCTAAAGACTCATTAGTGGATGAATGGATAAAGAAGACATAGTGTATATGCACAGCAGACTACTATCAGCCATTAAAAAAGAATGAAATCTTGCCATTTGCGACACTATGGGTGGACCTCAAGGGAATTATGCCAGGTGAAATAAATCAGACAGAAAGACCAGTACCATATGATTCCACTTATACATGGAATTTAAAAAAACTAAGCAATGGGCACCTGGGTGGCTCAGTGGGTTAAGCCTCTGCCTTCGGTTCAGGTCATGATCTCAGGGTCCTGGGATCGAGCCCCACATTGGGGGGGTGGTGTCTCTGCTCAGCAGGGAGCCTGCTTCCCCCCCCCACTTCCTCTGCCTGCCTCTCTGCCTACTTGTGATCGCTCTCTGTCAAATAAATGAATACAATCTTTAAAAAAAATAAAAATAAGATAAAAAACTAAGCAAATGAACAAACAAAATAGATATGAAGAACAAATGGTTGGTTGGCAGAGGGGAGGAAGGTTGAGGGGTGGGTGGAGTGGGTGAAGGGAGTCAAGGGGTACAAACTTCCAGTTATAAAATAAATAAATGGAGATGTAATGCATAATATGCTGACAAAGGTCAATAATATTTTGTTGCATATTTGAAAGCTTTTAAAAGAGTAAATCTTGGGCGCCTGGGTGGCTCAGTGGGTTAAGCCGCTGCCTTCAGCTCAGGTCATGATCTCAGGTTCCTGGGATCGAGTCCCGCATCGGGCTCTCTGCTCAGCAGGGAGCCTGCTTCCCTCTCTCTCTCTCTGCCTGCCTCTCCATCTACTTGTGATTTCTCTCTGTCAAATAAATAAATAAATAAATAAATAAATAAAATCTTTAAAAAAAAAAAGAGTAAATCTTGAAAGTTCTTACGACAAGAAAATTTTTTTTGTAATTTTGTACAGTGATGGATGGTAATTAGACTTATTGTGGTGATTATTTCACAGTGTATAGAAATCTTGAATCATTACATTGTACACCTGAAATGTATATAAGGCCATATTTCCATTACTTGAAATGTTAAAGTCATTTTGTCAAATTATGTTGAATGTTAAAGTCAAAATGTCAAATTACTAATAGAATGTAACATTATATTAGTTTCAGGTGTACAACATAATATAATATATAACATATAATATAATAACATATTTTATTATAATACTATGTATAATATATATTATGTGTGTGTGGTATTTATATGTCTATGACTTGAATCGGATTTTAATATCAGGTATATTAAAATTTTGTCAATAGTCAAAACACTGTTTATAACCTTGGATTATTTTATTTCATGTACCAACTTATTAAACCATGCAAAATAGCCATAAAAAAGACACAATTTGTAATAACGTGAAAAATCAATTACTCAGGAATATATATTATAAAATATACATACGATCTCTATATTAATAACTGTGCATTACTGGGAGAAATTAAACAAAGCTTACCTAATGGGAATATTTATGATGTTCATCTATTAGAAATCTTCATATTGTAATATATTGATTCTACCCAAATTTAGCTTTAGAGTCAACGAAGTTCCAATTTATTAAAAAATAGGATTTGGGGGGGATGGAAACTACAAGCTGATTCCAGAATATTTATACAAAAGGCCAAGAATAATCAAGACAATCCTGAAGAACAAAGCTGGAAAATCTATACTACCAGATATGACTTTTTATAAAGGTATAGTAATAAAAATGCTGTGACATCGGTGCAAGGACGGACAGACAAATTGTATCTGTCAGAGTCCAGTGAGGACACAGAAACAACACTAGTGATGATGTTGACATGGATGGCCAAAGCCAAGGTTTTACATTTGGTCACTCCTGAATATCAGGTGCCTAGGAGGACAGAGGCTCAACCTTTCCAGTCCCCGATATGTCCCCAGCACCACCTGCCCACGGTCCGGCTCGGAATAGACACAAGCAGTTCCTACTGAATGAACCTCTGGACAAGCCAGTGAAGAGACCCCTTCCTGGACAGATTGACCATGAATGCTTATGGGCTGGGAGACAGAGCCTGCGTTTCCTTTGGAAGGCGAACCCCTGCCCCAGGGGGCACAGGAGACAGAGCCTAGGCGAGGGTCAAAGGCAGGGCTGATGCCCTGGTCCCATCACCTGTAGATGGAGGCCAAGGGGCAGGTAAGCCACATGTTGTTGGTCAACTTGCCCAATGGGTAAATGTCAAAGATGAAGTATGGCTGGTTGGTTTCCTTGACATGGTCGCAGGGTGCAAGACAGGCTTCCACCTGCAGTTCAGTCCGCAGACGGCTGGAGTGCGTCTTCTCCCCTCTCAGGTAGAGCCAGCACGGCATGGCTTTTTCCTGGGGCTCCTCGATGTAGCAGTAGCCCAGCCGCTTCCGCTCCCCAGGCTCCCCGCAGCGGTTACAGTCCTGCCAGGGTTCCCAGTGGGTGAAGACGAGCACACGACCACCCAGACTCAGGGTCTCGTTCTGCAGGGGCTTCTGGCCCAGGCCTTTGTGGGTGATGTGCAGGGTGCTGACATCTTGGAAGTCAATCTCGTACTCTACCACAAGGGCATTGTCACTGTCCTGGCAGTGATAGAGGCCTGTCTGGGAGGGCTGAGGGTTGGTCAGTTGAAGGCTGCCCCCAGGAAGTTTCTTTATGTTTGGCACAGAGGAGATCAGGAAGGGATCTTCCCCCAGAATGGGAGAGAAGTACCAGAGTGCCTTGGGGTAGTCACATTGCAGGACAACATCATTGCCCGAGACTAGGGCCTGCTGGCAGAGACTCTTATAGGAACATCTGATTAATATCTCTGCCCACAGACTGGGGAGAGAAAGGCTAAGCAGCCACAGGGGGGCCAACATGGTAGCCTGCTACAAAAGGATGCTGGGAACCACCCTGGGCATTATGAAGTCACCCACAGAACTCGGGCTTCAGCCCTGAGTGGAATGAAACCTGGTCCTGCCTCACTTTCTGGAGAAACAGAAATCACTGGTCTGTACCATCTCTAAAATCCACTAAGGAAATACAGCAAGGTCCTCCTGTCTCATAACTCGGGAGGACTGCTTCATTAGCATAGCACCAGATCAGCTCATGGAGGTGGGATGGAGGTGTTTTCTAAGTCTTTGGTCCCTGTGCTCATGTATCCCGTCTCCAGAGAGATCTCTCTTTTTCCATTACTGACCTTGGCGGCATCTGAGGTGGCATTGAGAGAGGTGTTCTTCTCCCCTCATGAGCAGTGTTTTTGGCCTTCTTCCTGCCTTCCAAAGTTTGGGATCTAAGGATTCTTAAAAGCCTCCAGCCAACTCCATTGCAAAAACCCACATCTGCAGTTTGGCTGAAGATGTTCCCCATCGGGCACCTGGGTGGCTCAGTTGGTTAAGCAACTGCCTTCGGCTCAGGTCATGATCCTGGAGTCCCAGGATCAAGTCCCACATCAGGCCCTCTGCTCATCGGGGAGCAGGCTTCTCCCTCTGCCCCTTGCTCCTTTCATGCTCTCTCTCTCTCAAATAAATAAAATCTTAAAAAAAAAAAAAAAGATGTTCCCCATCTCTCTCCCTCTCTCTTTCTCTGTCATTGCAGAAACACTGTATCAGGCATCTGTGGAGAGCCATATTCTCCATCTCTCTCTCACTGAGCCCTTTTGCCTACCTGGGAGTATCTTAAGGATTTTCCAGGAGTATCTTAATTCATTCAGAGATTTTAACAATGGTTAATAATAATTTAATTCGGGCTGTACCCTTGATTTTATCCTTGGCAGAATGGGAGTGCTCATTGGATTTTGTCTCTCAAAGGCCTTCCCAATTTTTGGCCAATTTTAGTGAATTTTCACTCCTATTCTGTATTCCAACTGTTTCCCTCAAAGCTGCAAGTTCATGAAGTATATTATTTTGCCTTTAAAAGTATCTCAAGCAACAGTCTCCATCCTGCTGCTTTCAAAGACATTTTCCTGTTCCCTTTGCTCTGTGTCAAAGCCAATGCCATGCATTTTTATTTTTGGTTACAGCAGCATGTCACTCGGGACACTGATTTCTGTATCATTCAAGGTAGTCTATTTGCTTCTATAGCAAACTTACCCCAAATCTCAATGACTTGCAAAAACAAATGTTTATTTCTCACTCAAGCTCCTTGTTCATGGTGGGTTGGCATTATAATCACTCAGGGAACCAGGATAATGGAGCAAAGTCATCTCAAACATTTCTAGTTTCATGCCAGAGGAGGAAGAAAGAGAGATCTGTAGGATTTCGTGTCTACCATTAAATGTTCTGGCCTTAAATGACAGTTGTCACTTGCTCACAAACCACTGGCCAGAAACAGTTACAGGGCACTACCACCAATCTACCAACCCAACAAAGGAAACAGAATTCTACACGCCCAGGAAACCTTTGGCAAAAGGAGATCAGTAATGATTACTGCAGTTGATGTTTACTACGAGGAGTGTTCTTTTATATCATAAAGTTGAGATCATTTCCAAAATTATCCCATCAGATATCCTAAAGTCTCATTGGCCAGGATTAGGTCCCGTGTACAGACCCACATCAATCTCCAAGAGAAAATAGAATTTCCATGATTGGCTTAACAATCAGATTGTGTCTCTAGGACTGGGGAGGTGTGACCTTCTCTGACTACAGAAATCATTGAAGACAAACAAAATCAGGGCTTTGTATACAGGAGAGATGTAGAAGAGAATGCTTGTTTGGTGAGAGTAATTCTGTTATCTAGAAGCTGAGAAGAATGTGGTGAAGCTAAGACAGTAGTCATGGGACTTGGGAGAGGAGAACGTTTGGTATTTTGTGGGTTGGACCATGTTCTTGTCTTATCTTTTCAGGCATGATTATAGATTGATCTCATCTTTTCTTGGTTCACAATAGTCACAGAGAGGCTTTGTGTGATGTTGTTGTGCTGTGGAATTGTTTATGTTTGACAACATAACATGATCTAGATGTAAGTTCTAGGCTAGCTTCTAGGAACACCGACACTGTTATTAGTGTCAGGTCCTCTCCCAGCTATCCGAGGCTGTTTTTTTCTCTTTCTCAGACATTTAAAGAACTGCAGTGAAGTCTCTTCCTGCAATGGAATTCTGATCAAATGGCTTTCTCTTTGGGAACTGGTTTCCTCATTTTCAAAATAGGTGTTTTAATAGTACTGGCTCCAAAGGGCACTTTTGAAGATTTGATGAGATTTTGTAAATAAAGTGATCACCCAGTGTTGTTACTGGGGAATGCATAAGAAGGACCTTGTCCTCTAAATATCGGGGTTCTATATTCTGGTTGCATATTACTACCTCTGATCACAGAAGTGCAGTCACAGAAGCAGACCACCATTGGTTTGACCCTCATTGGCTGAAGCAGCTCCCAGGAGATTTAAAGGGACAGCCTCTGGGTTTTCTCCCACTTTCCCCCCTTTTGGAAGCCAGACATTTAGGGATTAGGAGATTTGTAAGCAACCATACATAATGTAGGGAAACTTCATCGCATGAGCCCAGGGAAAAATGCCAACTCAGAAGAGCTCTGAGATGAACCCTAAGTGTGCACCTCAGGCAGACCCCCAGCATAGAGTTACCTTACAAAAACAAATACTGCTAGTAAGCCCTGGGGAAGGGAGGAGAATTATGATTTCCAGAGTTACCACATTATAAGATTCAAATGTCTGTTTTTGACAACAACAAAAAATCATAAAGTATAAAGAAACAGAAAAGTATGGCTCATTCAAAGGAAAAATATCCCCAAGGAAGCTCAGGTGGTAGACATACCAGACAAAGACTTAAATAGTCTCAAAATGCTCAAGGAGCTTGAGAAGATATGGAGAGAGACTGGAAAATGATGCATGAACAGAATGAAAATATCACCAGAAATGTAGAAAATATAAAAAAGAACCAAACAGAAATTCCAGAGCTGAAAAATACAACTACTGAGATGAAAAATTCATTCAAGCAATTCAGAACAGATGTGAGGAGACAGAAGACACAAACAGTGAACTTGAAGAAGGTAACCGAAATTACTGAGTCTGAGGAACAGAAGGGAAAGGAGACTGAAGAGTGAACAGAACGTAAGGGACCTATGGAAGATGATCCTGCACCACATCCGTATTGTTAGAGTCCCCGAAGAAGAGAGAGAGAGAGCTGTTACAAAATTACATTTGAAGAAATATTGGCCAGAGACTTCCTAAATTTTATGAAAGAATCTAAAAATCACAGAAGCTCACTGAACTTCAACAGAATTCACCCCAAAAGATCCACACAAATACATACTGTAATCAAACTGGTAAAAGCCAAAAAGACAAACTTGAAAGCAGGGAGAGAAGCTACTTGTTACATAAGGGTTTCTCCAGTAAGAGACTGGGAAGATTCCCCATCAGAAACCCTGGAGGCCAGAAGGTAACAGGTTGAAATTTTCAAAGTGCTGAAAGAAAAAAAAAAAAAATACGACCAGGAATTCTATAATTAGCAAAAGTGTCCTCCAACAATTAGAATTAAAATACACCCAGATAAGCAAAAGCTGAGAGTTAGTTTGTTGCCACTAGATCTGCCCTGAAAGAAATTGAAATGAAAGGGTGTTTTAAAAAAAATATTTTGTTTATTTATTTGACACAGAGAGAGAGAGATATCACAAGTAGCAGAGAGACAGGCTCTCTCAGCAGAGAGCCTGATGTGGGGCTCGATCCCAGGACCCTGAGATCATGACCTGAGCCGAAGGCAGAAGCTTAACCCATTGAGCCACCCAGACACCCTGAAAGGATGCTTAACAATAACCATAAGCCATGAGAAGAAATAAAGATCTCCAGCAGAGGTAAATATATGGACAATTATAAAAGCTAGCATTTTATAATGCTAATTATAATAGTTATAATTATAATTCCACTTTTAATGGTCTACATGACTTATAAGAAAATCCATAAAAATAATTATTACTCTTTGCTATTGGGAAAACAGTACATAAAGTGCAGTTTGATATACCAATAACGGAAAGGAGGTGATAGAGATGGACAGGAGCAGAGTTTTTATATGATATTGATGTTAGACTGGTATAAATTCAAACCAAAGTGTTATAACTCTAGGGGGCTTTATGTGTAATGCAATTCCCAGGATTACCACAAATAAGATTACCATAGAACACATACAATAGGAAATGAGAAGGAAATCAAACATTTTATTATAAAAACATTAGCTAAACACAGAAGAAGGTAGTCATGGGGTAAATGAGGAGCCAAAAAAAGCTATAAGGCATACAGAAAATAAACAGCGAAGTGGCAAATATAAGTCCTTCCTTATCAGTAATTTCTTTAAATCAAAAGACAGAGATTGGCAGACTAGATAAGGAAAATATGATCCAACTATAGGCTGTCTACAAGAGACTCACTTTAGATTCAAAGACACAAGTAAGTTGTAAGTGAAAGTATAGAAAAGGATATTCCATTCAAATAGTAACAAAAGAGAGTTGGAATGGCTATGCTAATATCAGACAAACAGACTTTCAACTGAAATTGGTTTCAAGAGACAAGGAACGACAGTATTTATTTTTTTAATTAATTGTTTATTTTTTATTAACATATAATGTATTATTAGCCCCAGGGGTACAGGTCTGTGAATTGCCAGGTTTGCACACTTCACAGCACTCACCATAGCACATACCCTCTCCAGTGTCCATAACTCAACCACCCTCTCCCTACCCGCCTCCTCCTGGCAACCCTCAGTTTGTTTTGTGAGATTAAGAGTCTCTTATGGTTTGTCTCCCTCCCGATCCCATCTTGTTTCATTTTTCCTTACCTACCCCACAAACCTCCCATGTTGCCTCTCAAATTCTTCATATCAGGGAGATCATGTGATAATTGCCTTTCTCTGATTGACTTATTTTGCTTGGCCTAATACCCTCTAGTTCCATCTACATCGTAGCAAATGGCAAGATTTCATTTCTTTTGATGGCTGCATAGTATTCCATTATATATATATATATATATATATATATATATATATATATATACCACTTCTTCTTTATCCATTTATCTGTTGACGGACATCTAGGTTCTTTCCATATTTCAGCTATCATGGACATTGCTGCTATAAACATTCCGGTACACATGCCCCTTCGGATCACTCCATTTGTATCTTTAGGGTAAATACCCAGTAGTATGATTGCTGGGTCATCGGGGAGCTCCATTTTCATCTTTTTGAGGAACCTCCATGCTGTTTTCCAGAGTAGTTGCACCAGCTTGCATTCCCACCAACAGTGTAGGAGGGTTCCTCTTTCTCTGCATCCTCGCCAGCATCTGTCATTTCCTGACTTGTTAATTTTAGCCATTCTGACTGGTGTGAGGCGGTATCTCATTGTGGCTTTGATTTGTATTTCCCTGATGTCAAGTAATATGGAGTACTTTTTCATGTGTCTGTTGGCCACCTGGATGTCTCCTTTGCAGAAATGTCTGTTTATGAAAGACAGTATTTATTAATAAATTTTCAACAGAGCAAGAAGCTATAACCAATATATTTATACACCTATAAAAAGACCCTCAAAATGTGAATAGAGTTGCACAAAGAAATAGGTAGTTCAACAATAACGGTTGGAAACTTCAATATTCTACTTTCAACAATGGATAGAACAAACAGGTAATAAGTAAGGAAATAAAAGACTTGAACAATACAATAAAGCAACCAGCCCTGATAGAAATAAACACTCTACCCAACAAGAAAATACAAGTGCACATGAGACATTTTCCAGAACATACCATGTGTTAGGCCATCAACTAAGTCTCAGTAGATTTTAAAAAATAGATATGAATCAAACTGTCTTCTCTGATCACAGTGCGATTATGTAAGAAATCAATAATAGAAGAAACAGAAAATTTACAACTGTGGAAATTAAACACTCTTAAACAATGAGTCAAAAAATCACAAGGAGAATTAGAAAATACTTAGAGATAAATGAAAATGCAATATACCAAAACTTGTGGGATGCAGCAGAGAGTAATTTATAGCTTTTAATGTCTATATTTTTAAAAATCTTAAATTAGTTACCTGACATTATACCTTAAGGAACTAGAAAAAGAAGACAAAGGATCGAGTCCCGCATTGGGCTCTCTGCCCAGCGGGGAGCCTGCTTCCCTCTCTCTCTCTCTGCCTGCCTCTCCGACTACTTGTGATTTCTCTCTGTCAAATAAATAAATAAAATCTTTAAAAAAAAAAAAGAAATAGAAAATCTCAATAGATATATAACAAGAAAGAGATTGAAGCAGTAATTAAAAACCTCCCAGCAAAGAAAAGCCCAGGAACAGATGACTTCACAGATTAACCAAATATTTAAAGAAGAATTAACATCAATCCTTCTAAAAAACTGAATAGGGAGAAAACACTTCCTAACACCCTCATTCTATGTAGCCCGCACTATCCTGATACCAAAGCCAGATAAAGACATCAGAAGAAAAGAAAATTACAGACCCAAGTTCCTCATGAATATAGATGCAAAAATCACAACAAAATATTAGCAATGCAAATCCAACAGCTTATTAAAAGACTACTCACCATGACCAAGTGGAATTTATCCAAGAATATAAGGGTGGTTCAACATAAGAAAACTAATCAAAGTAATACATCACATTAATAGAATAAGGAAAAGAGGGGCATCTGGGGGGCTCAGTCGGTTAAGCATCTGCCCTCTGTTCAGGTCATGATCTCAGGGCCTGGGATAGAGCCTCAGGTCGGGCTCCCTGCTTGGAGGGGAGCCTGCTTCTGCACTTCTAACTCCCCCAACCCCACACTCATGTTCTCCCTCTCTCTCAAATAAACAAATAAATTCTTTTTAAAAATTTTTTTAATTAAAAAAAAATTTTTTTTAAAGAATGAAAAGCAAAGAAACACAATTATCTCAATTGATGGGGAAAAGACATTTGACAAAATCCAACATCCTTTACTAACAAAAACTCTGTGAAAATCAAGAATAGAGGGAAAATTCTCAACCTGATAAAGGGTATTACGGAAAATCCACAGCTAACGTCACACTTAGTGGGGAAATATTGAATACTTTCCCTCTAAGGTCAGGAGGATGCCTACTTTCACTGTTGCTTTTCAACACTGTATTAGAAATCCTAGCACAGCAATCAGACAAGAAAAAGAAGAGGATCCATTCATCCAAATTGGAGATAGGTAAAGTTAATAAACTTGAGTCTCCTGTAGGGCTCCCTGCTCAGCAGGGAGAGCCTACTTCTCCCTCTCCCTCTGCCCCTCCCCCCGGGGCTTGTGCTCTCTCACGTGCACGCACTCTCTCGCACGCTTTCTCAAATAAATACAATCTTTAACACAACCACAACCACAACCAAAAGGTGGAAACAACACAAGTGTCTAACAATAGATAAACGGATACACAAAATGTGGCATATACGTACAATGAAATACTATTCAGCCATAAAACGGGAAGAGACTTCCATTGTGATATATCCTAAAACATGCACGAACCTTGAATACATGACACGAATGAGCCAGCATCATGAGCACATTATGAAGGCACACATGCGATTGCGTCTTTCCACAAGGTGAGCTCAATCATAAAGCAAAGTTAAACCACAACTCTAAAGCGGGTTCAGGATTCCAAACCCGATGACAACTCACCACACGATTGAACTTGGCTTCTTACACAGCGCACAGAGCTGGACCGAAGACAAGTCACACAACATAGTGGAGATGCGGTCTCAGTCTGGTCCGGGTCAGCTCTCCGCATTCACAGCTTCTGATGGTCAAGTGGGGAAGGATCTCGGTTATGTTCAGAGATCAATCAGGCAGAGCCTTTGAGGGGCAGCTGCCTTTTTTTTTTTTTTTTAATTTTATTTATTTGTTTGACAGACAGATTACAAGTAGGTAGAGAGAGAGAAGAGGAAGCAGACTCCCCGCTGAGCAGGGAGCCAATGCCGGGGCTCGATCCCAGGACCCTGGGACCATGACCTGAGCCGAAGGCAGAGGCTTTAACCCACTGAGTCACCCAGGTGAGGGGCAGCTGCCTTTTTTAAGTGGTCAGACATAAAGGGGTCAGGTTTGAAGAGTCAGAGTTTACTGGCCCAAATCCTTCCCTTTTCAAAGGGATTGAATCAGTTTTTGGTCTTTGCAGACCTCTGGTTCTGTTCCTTATCAGTTCTGGGGTGTCAGGTGACATTGGTCCCAGGAGTATCCCCTAGCTGTGGTACCTTCCTGTTTGAGTCATCACTTGACACAGGCTTCAGCTTGGCCTGAGCCTCCATTTTGCTCTCTACAGTCAGACATAACAAATGTTACATCTTTCCATTTATATGAGGTACTCAGATTAGGCAACTTGGTAAAGAAAGTAGAAAAGAGGTTATCAAGGGCTGGTGCAGGTAGAAATGGGGAGTTATTGTTAAATTGATAGAATTCATATAGGGGAGGATTAGGTAAGTCTGTGAATGTAATTAAAAACGCCACTGAATTGTGCACTTACAAGTGGCTAAATGTTAAGTATAATGGTATGTGTTTTTTACACCCCCCCCCCACACACACACAAGAGGTGAGGGAGGGACGTGAAAGAGTTGACATTTTAGAAGAAATGACCTTTAGGTAAATCCCTGAAGGAGATGGAAGGTCATATGGCCACTTGCAGGAAGGATGTGCGGGCAGAGGGAGTAGTAAGGGGAACAGACATTCCAGAACCGGGCGGGGGTTGGGGGAGCGCACCAGTGTGGCTGAAGTTGAGTGAGCCGGGGGAGAGGGAAAGGAGGGGCGGTGAGAGGTCTCAGGCCACTGTAGTTTGGCTTCTTCTGGGAAAGGGAGCGCCGCAGGAAGATTTGGAACAGATGTACGTGATCTGACCTAAATTCTAACAGGATGCTGCCGAACAAAGCATCCCTGGGCACTGCACGGGCCACCAGCGGCCAGTTCGCGACCTCCAGAGAGTCTCTCAGAAAAGGCGTCTAGGGCTTCCCAGGAGGCGCTTCCCCTCGCCGCCTTCGGGGGGCAGAAGAACCCCGCTGAACGCCCCGCGTTTCGGCGCCTCGACGTGCCCCGCCCTAGGGCGCAGGTGGCCCTGGCCCCTGCAATCCTTGTGCGGAAACCTATTCCTACTTACGCGCCTCCACTCGGCCCCTTTAAGAACCAAAGCGCCCCGAGCGAGGGATGCCCGGGGGCTGAACCGCGACTATGGAAGGGGCGGGGGAAGGCGGGGAAAACTTCCGAAAGTTTCCTGGGCCTGATTCCCCTCCGGCGTCCCTAACAGGGCAGAGCTTCCTTTCCGGAAACTTCAGTCGGTTCTTGCAAGTCGTCTAAGTGGAAGGCACCAGAGGCCCGTAGCTACTCGGCGCCCCCCGGACGGTAGCCTCTGCCAGCCCAAAGCTCGCTTAGACTCGCCCCTCCCCGCAGGGTGTACCTAGGCGGGTCCATCGCCAGCCGGGGAGAGGGGTGTGGGCAGAGCGGAGACAGGTGCAAGGAGGGACCCGCCCCCCGCAACAGGTGAATCACCCCATTTGGGCCTCGGTTCCCGTGAATCACACTCTGCTAGGCTCACCCGGGGAAGGAGAGGGCGGGACAGGATACCCAGTCTGTACGCGCCCTCCCGGCCTGCTGGTCACTTGGTTCCGACCCTTGGGGCCGGAGCGCACCTGGGTCAGCCCACTTCCGGGGAGGGAGGTGGAGGAGCCCCTCCCCGCCGCCCACCCCCTGGCCCAGCCCTCTGCTCTCACCAGTGTACCTGGGTCGATCCATTCCCAAGAGTGCACAGGGGGTGGAATGGCTCGGAGAGCCACAGTGGGTCAGGGAAGTTTGCCCCCGAAAGCTGGAAGGGTGCTCCTCATCCACGTTATTTCCTCTCATTAAAGTCCTGGAAGAGGGCAAAGTGGTCTTGGAATAGGGACAAGGAACGGAAGCGGGAAGGGGAGGAGCACGCACCCCTCCCAGCCTTGGTGCGCGCCGCGCCCCCGACCCTCTCGGTACCAAGTAGGGGACGCGCGGGCTGGACGCGCCCAGACGGCGGCGATGGCGCCGGTGGCCCGCGGGCTTTCTATGTGGATGGGCCCCAACCCGGCCTTTCAGGGCTGGGGCGCGGCCTTTTTCGTGTGGCTTTTTCTCACCACCTTGTGCACAGGTACGGAGAGCGGGGCCTCTGGTGCGGCGGAACGGCGGGATGGCACTATAGAAGGGGGATGGATGGAGTTGTACATCGCCGAGCTGGCTGAAGAGCTGGGGCAGGGGGAGAGCCGAGATTAGGATTTCCTGATCCCCAGGGTCTCGGGAAATCCCTTGGGTGCCAGAGGGAGGGAAAGTCCCCATTGGAGTCAGGGAGCGCTCCCCCGCCCTTGTTCAGAGATAGCAGGAAGTGAAACTCCCTGGACCGCGAACCCTGGAGCGGCAAGGAGAATAGGACCCTTTGTGGTGTAGGGGTGAAGGACCACCCGATCACTTGGCAAGGCCGGGATGGGGACTTGGGCGCACCCCAAGATTTCTAAGTCTTGGGGTAGCGGGGAGCGGGTACTCGAGGGCTGGATCAGACGTTTCCTGGAGAGAGAGTTCAAGAAACCATGCCCAGGCCTCAGGTGGGTGTAGAACTGGGGAGTCCCCAGCCCCCAGCCCCACCCATGTCCCAAAGTATCTGCTTAAGGGTCTGGTGGGATGGACGTATGGACTTGGTGTGAAACCATCCTGTTGGCAAGCTTTCACCTGGCTCGGGTGTTTGTTTGTTTGGATGGGGTTGTGGAGGGGACTTTATCTCTCCCCAAGCGCTTGTTGTGTTCCTTTGAGATGGCTTGGGGGAGGATGAGGTGGGACGCTGCTGGAGCATTATGGGAGCTTTACCTACTCCATGGCAAAACAGTTCAGTGAAACAATTCCACAATTCTGCGCCCACCACCGCACCCCATCCACAAAGCCCCGCATAACTTGGGACCTGTACTGGTTGTTTTTGCGACTGGACCTTGAGTGTGGGCGGCTTTGTGGTGGTCATTTGTGCCTTCCTGTACAGGCCACAGAGGGAGGTACTTTCCATGAAAGAATGGCTAAGGGAAGAGGGAGCTGGGTTCAGAGGCCACAGTCTGGGAAGAAGGATGGACGGGATGTTCCAAGAAATCTGGCTGTGTGACCTTGTACTTGCCACTTTAGCCCCATGGGTCTAGAAAATGGGCACGGTTATCAGAGCTTACCTCTCCGGTTCCAGGGATTAAGAAACAATGTATGCTAGGCACTCTGTAAAGCCATTACACTAGTAAATGTCAAGCGGGCGGCACTCATTCCTGCTGCATCTCACAGAGGCCCTGGTAACTCTCTTCTCGCCCTCAGCCCCAGCCAGCGCCATCCAGGTGACGGTGTCAGACCCCTACCACGTGGTGATCCTATTCCAGCCCGTGACCCTGCCCTGCACCTACCAAATGACCACGACCCCTACGGCGCCCATCGTCATCTGGAAGTACAAGTCTTTCTGCCGGGACCGCATCGCCGATGCCTTCTCCCCGGCCAGTGCTGACAACCAGCTCAGTGCCCAGCTGGCAGCGGGCAACCCAGGCTACAACCCCTATGTGGAGTGCCAGGACAGCGTGCGCACTGTCAGGGTCGTGGCCACCAAGCAGGGCAATGCTGTGACCCTGGGAGACTACTACCAGGGCCGGAGGATCACCATCACAGGAAGTATGTTGGGCGGGGCAGGGGGGTCGGAAGGGGCGGGGCTTGCTGGGGTGGTGGTGCTGGCTCCGTTGTACCTTTGCCTGGTGTTCCCACCGGGCAGCTCTTGAGCACCAGTGCCTGAAAGGATTGATGAAGGGAGGTTTCCTTCCTTATATCCATCCATTCATGCATCTATGCTTTATTGAACAGCAAAGATTTATTGAGCCCCTAAGATAGGCAGGCGCTCTTTGAAGCTGGAAATAGAGCAGTAGACGCATTCATCAAATCCTCTCCCTCCTGGAGCTTGCATTCCAGGCAGGGAGGCGAACAAGATAACACACGCTGTCAAGGGCTTGGAACATAAAATTGGGTAATGAAGAGAAGGAGGGGTTCTCTAATAATAGGAATACCAGCACCAAGAAGTAAAATTTATGTAAGGAACAACTTAAAAAGGGCCTCCTATGGGCCAGGCTCTCATCCAGGTTAGACCACACAGTAATGGTGTGAGTAGATTCTGTTGTCATTTTATAGAGGTCCAGAGAGGTAAAGCGACTTGTGCTGGGTCGCAAAGCTAGGAACAGGGCTAGGATTCTAAGTTAAGTGGCTGTCTAGGCCCACAGGTAGGCAGGGGCTGGAGCTGGGATTTGAACCCAGGCGGACCTCAGAAGACATGTACTTAGCTGTAACGCTGAGAGTTAATAAGTGCCTACTGGGACGAAGGGGGAGGTGGGGAGTCGTTCATTCATTCTTCTGGTATTTATCCAGCATCACCTAAGTGTCAGGAGCTTTGGTGCTGGGGATGTATGTGGTGATCAAGACAGCCAAGGTCCCTGCCCCCAAGAAGGTGACATTCTAGTGAGGCAGGCTATAAACAGGCAGATAAAGAGAGAGTTTCAAGGAGGACTGAGTGCTACCAAGAAAGCCAGCTAGGACCAGGTGCTATTTGGAATGATGACTCTGGGGTGCACACTTCCAGATTTTTCGCAAATGTGATTTTAGAAGGACCAGACCCTAAAGAATCTTGAGGAAGGTGATGGGCTGCAGTGGGCGAGTGATGAACCCTTAACCCACTTAATGGATTTAGCCTTTCACTGGGATTAGAGTATTAATCTTGGGGATGGGGACAGAGCAGGGAAGGGAGTGGCCCCTTACAGACCCCAAGGGACCAGGCAGGCCATGGAGCACAATCCCTCACTCCATCTAGAGACAGTGGACGAAAGACAGCTTCCAGGGACCCAGCCTTTTAATCATGTTTGGGGGAGGGACTGGACCTGCTTGCCCCTCATTTTCCTGAGAAGTTCAGCCCAAAGCATCTTGCTCTTTGGTGGTCAGAGAGCTTCTTGGGGCTTCAGCCTGTACAGGCCCCTCTCCTAGAGCCCTGTGACCTCTCGGGCCTGGACAGGCATGATGGCCCAGCAGCCCGGTCAGGACAACCTGAAAAACCGAGAGTGCCCTTGAAGGCTGGCTGAAATCATGCCTCCTCTGCTGAGTCTAAAATTCTAGAGTGACCCCCAGGCTCTCCTGGCAGTAGACTCTCCGTGTTCCAGAGGCCCCCAGCTTTCGGTGATCAAGCTGCCTTGAAGTGCTCTTGTGTTTGATACAGGCCATAATTTGTAAATATCCATTGTGTGTACGTCCTGTCAGGAAGCCTGGGAGCCGAGAGAGCTTCCTGCATTTCAGCTTTGAGCATGGAGAAAAGTGGACCTCCTTCTAGTATTCCTGGGTCACCATCTGTCCAGGTTTTAAACAAAAGCTGTCCTAGGCAAACTATAATGGTGTCCACGCTCAGTGTCCATTCGTCCCTGCTCTGGGTGATGTGGAGTACTGGGATGCTTCTCCCTTGCCAGGCTGCTGGGGGCTCCTGGGACCCCTGAGATGAGGGTTGCCTCTGCTCTATGCAGATAAGGAAGCAGAGACCCAGAGCTATAAAGAAGGCCCGGCATCTTCTCCTGGCACCTGAAACAATGAGGGCAATGCCCAGTCCAAGTGATGTCAGGACCAGACATAGGCCAGGAACAGGGTGTGCCTTGCAGGAAGGAGGTGGGCCCAGGCCTTAGAATTGATCAAAAGAAGCTGGAAGGCCATATTTTGTGTGGGTTTCGCAAACATTATGCAGGCCAAGCAAAACACACAGAGGCCTGGAGCCCAGATTTCAACTCCCGGCCTCTGAACTTTTGCAGGAGCAGGGGGTTCCCATCAAAGTCCTCAGCACTGCGCAGGGACCTGCCCCTGAGCTTTGGGGAGAGATGTGGTTGGAGTCTGACTTAAGGATATAGGTGGAAAATCAATGGGCCAGCAGGGTGTTACAGAGAAGCAGAAAGATTGGGGAGCATGTGGTTCTATGTTGTATGAGGGTTCGATGAAGGAGTGCATGGGTGAGGGACCCGGCGCAGGGACAGCTCAGTACTCGGTGACTGGATGCATGATGCCGAGGGGAGTCACGTCCTCTGCCCCTTCACGGCTCCTTGGAAGGTCACCTTCCCACGAAGGTTTCTTCCAGTTCCCCCTGAAATTTGTACAACTCCCCACTCCACTCTGGGACTTTCTCTCTGCCTTCCCTGATTGGTTTTCTCCATACTGCTTATCACCATGTGATATGTGATCTGTTGACATTTTTTTATTTGTCTTTCTCTCCCAGTTAGGATCTGAGCTCCGTAAGAACAGGGATTTATGTCAGCTTCTCAAATGTGCTGGGGGGCGGGGGGGGGGGTCTCTATGTTTTTTTTTTTTTCCTCTCTCTCTCTCAAATTCTTCCAAGAACCTTGTTTTTATAACTAGCGGACTGAGAGAAGTTTGAAAAATATTCATCATGACAATAACAAACTCATTATAGGTTGACATAAATTACATGCTTTTTATGAAAAAGATAACCCTATTTTCCAGAACACAGCAAAAGACCTCAATGAAAAGTATGGCATTGCCTCAGCTTTATGTTTTTGCACATCTCCTTCAAATCTGCCTGAATAGGAAAAGGTGGATTCTCGAAGCTGCTCCTGCATTCAGCTCATGGTGATGGCACACACTAGGCTCTGGAAGACTTCAGTGCCCACTCATGAGAGTGTCCGTGAAAAAGGCAGATGACATCTTAGTATTACTATGATAATAACTTTGACCTCAAGGATGCTCCGAAAAGATCTGGGGGGCTCCGGGGCCATAGATCAGACTTCGAGAACCATTGTTCTCTAGTACACCACCAGGGGCCTCGGATACTGCCAGGAACGTAGGCTGCATTTGGGAATTACACATTGAATATTGAATGAGTGTATCAGGTGCCTATTTGAATATAGCCACGTATGTGTCGAGAATGCTGGAACAGGTGGCAAGAGGGAAGGAAGGGGAGCATGAAGAGGGAAGGGGTCTACTTCCTGGTCCTGGCCAAGGTGTCCGTGTCAAGCACGGGGGTCTCGGCACTGGCCAAGAGAGACCAGATTCTGCTTGCATGGGGTCCGCATTCTCCCAGGTGGGAGGTCAGCCCCTCCGCCGGTGGACGCAGTTCAGCAGTTGGGTGGGGGTTATACTTGTAGGATGGAACCAGGCCTGTGAGCATCTGGGAACCAGTGCCGGCCAGAGGGAGTAGCACAAGCCCTGGCAGGTGTGGGCGCAGCATCTTGGGGGACAGTGAGGAGGCCAGTGTGTCTGGAGTCTGGTGAGCAAAGAAGAACAGGGTTGAGGCCGGTGTGGTAACCAGTAGCCGGATCTTGCCAGGGGCCTTGCTGGCTGGGGTTAGATGCTTGGAATGGTAGAGGAAGACATTTGCAGAGGGTTTTTTTTTTCTTTTTCCTTTCTTCTTTTTTTTTTCTTTTAGAAAAAGACTGTGAGTGTGGGGGAGGGGCATAGCGAGAGAGAGAGAGAGAGAGAGAGAGAGAGAGAACCCGTGTGCCCGCACAGCCCAAGCAGACTCCCTGCTGAGCGTGCAGCCTGACTGGGTCTTGATCTCAGGACCCTGAGATCACAACCTGAATCGAAATCAAGAGTCCAGTGCTTAACTGACTGACCCACCCAGGCACCCCAAGAGGTTTTTTCTGTAGACCTGAGGTCTTTCGAAGAAGGAGGAAGGCTCCCATTCTTTCATTCCCTCAGCAACGGACTGGTGCCCTGGTGGGTGCGGCCCGGTGCAGATAGAGGCGCACCCAGTTCCTGGCCTCCCAAGCCCAGTGGGGAAGGGCGGTGGGTGCAAGGGGTTGGGAGGGAGGCAGGTCAGCCGGAGCCAGGGAGAAGGAGCCGCTGGGGAGCTCTGGGGGTGCTCACCTGGGCCTGTTCCTGTCTGCAGTCGCCCGAGGTCCCGCCCGCTCCCACATGAGTGGATGGCCAGAAGGATTTAACTAATTAAGGCCTGAGGAGCAGAGAGGAAACCGGATGTGCTGACTTTCATTACTGCCCTAATTGATGGGCTCCTCACCCGCCTGAGCGTCCCAAGCCCTGGGCCTGACCTGGAATGTGGGGCTGATGACTTGGGAGCTGGGGCGGCCCTCGGCTCCCTCTTACAGCCACTCTTTCCCATGCCTGGGCAGCACCTGGTTTTGGAATCTGGCCTGTTTATGTCTGCCTCACCACCCAGGCCCCTTGCCCTGGGGGCTACACCGATCTCTGGGGTGGTTCGTGTTGGGGGAGTTAGCTTTGCTGTGAGAAGGGGTACCACGATGGCTCTAGGTCTGCCGCCCAGGCTCTAGATCAGCCCCATTCAGGATTCTCTGCTGGGGCGGATTAGGTCATCTTGCCAGACCTCTTTTCTTATCTACAAGACAGGAAAGGTTACAGGACTCACCTCACAGACTTGCTGAAACACCCTATGTTAAATAAGTGTTTACAACCGAGTCTAAAAAGTAGCCCGCCCTTGGTACAGATCATTGAATGCTCCCTCCGTCCATCTGCAGCCCCACTCTCCTGCCCCGTTCCTTCCTGATGTGCTCGTGGGGAGGCACCAGTCCTCCCCCTCGAGGTGTCCTCACCTCTGTCCTGTTGCAGATGCTGACCTGACCTTTGACCAGACAGGTTGGGGGGACAGTGGTGTGTATTACTGCTCCGTGGTCTCGGCCCAGGACCTTCAGGGGAACAATGAAGCCTATGCAGAACTCATCGTGTTGGGTGAGTGTGTTGGGCCGCAAGGGCCTGGGAAGGGGTTGGCGATGGGATCAGGGGCCCTTCTTCAGGCACCTCTGTACATCTGCCCTCTGCCCTTCCGCTCACTCTCTGCACTGTCGCCTGCTTCGCTCTCATGGCACCACCAGTCACTGGGGCTTCTCTGCCCTGCACCCCAGGCAGGGAGCCTTCCCTCCAACATGTCAAATAAGCCAGAACCAAGCTGAGAGTGGAGAGAATTGGGAGACTCTCCCTCTCCCCAGGCTCCTTTTTTAATAAAAATCCCCAAATTTTCAGAGGTAATTGGCAGTGAGTGGGGAGGGAAAATGGTGGGTCTCACTGAGGGGAGGCTGGACCCGCTCCCTGCCCCATCCTGGGGGCCACAGCTCACGCACATCCCTGGCCAAACTCAGGAACCTCACCCTCTGCCCCGAAGGGCTGGCATTGTGTGGCTGACACGGTGAGGCCACTGCCACGTGCTCAAGGGCAGGGTGGGATACCCACCAGCAGCCCTGCCCCGTCTGGCCTTGAGCCCCGCTGCCCCGTGTGGCTGGGATGCTGCCATTAGCCAGATGCTCTGTTCTCAGCCAACACATATGGTCTTCGGCAACGCGTGCTGTATGGGTGCTGCTGGGCTGTACGTTGCCATCATCACATGCATGATGCAAGGAAACGCATGTGTGAATGAGCACACATGATGGTGGGGGGGCGTGCACCAGGGTGTTCTGATCACGACAGAGCTCGTGTGTGGGTGACAGAACGCACGTAGCAGGGCCCTGGAGGACTCCGTGTGTGGCCACATGCACAGCCTACGTCCGCAGTTCCCAAAACACAGCATCAGGACCTGCTTGACACCGTAAAAAATTCTTGAGGATCTCAGAGAGTTTATGTATACATTTTTGTGGATGTTGATAGTTGCTTAATGTTACAAATGGAGAGCAGGCGGGTTTTTTTTTTTTTTTTTTAAGATTTTATTTATTTGAGAGACAGTGAGAGAGCTTGAGAGAGGAGAAGGTCAGAGGGAGAAGCAGACTCCCGGTGGAGCTGGGAGCCGGATGCGGGACTCAATCCCAGCACTCCAGGATCATGACCTGAGCCAGAGGCAGTTGCTTAACCCACTGAGCTACCCAGGCACCCTGAGCAGGTGATTTCTAAAGCACAAGGCACTCGAGCACACAATCCACTCTAATCAGAGCAGTGAGGTCACCCCTTCTCACAGAGCCTCTGGAACACCCATGGGAGAAGCAGCGCGAAAAAGGCAAACGGGACTTGGTGTTCCTCTGAAAGTGGTCTTGTCCTCCTGGGCAGGAAGGCGCTTTGGGAGCCCCTGCTTTGCATGCTAGAACCAGGGGCAGGTGGCGCAGAGAGGTGAGCCCTACTGGCTAGAGCTTTGCGGGCGTAGAGCCGGGTGTCCCCGTGATACAACGCTCACGGGATGCAGAGAACTGGGGGCACTTAAGGGGAGGCCCTAGGTGGGTCACGGAATTTGTGTGGGGGACAGAATGCGTGAAATGAGCTGGAACTCCGGGCCACACTGTGACTTGTATGGGCTGTCAGCACTTCTGCCTTCATGGGCCTCTTCCCTCGTGTTAAAAAATCAGATGTTTTGTGATTGCATTGCTGCCAAGACCACTCGTTATTATGGAATCGATATTGCTATTTTTCTCCTTCAGATTTTGAAATAAAACAAAAACATTTTCTTGGGTCCTAGGGCACTGTGCCTACCCTGCCTGATGGAACAGGACTAGCCCTCTCACGGGAGATGGAGCCCTTGGGGGTGATAGGACCCGTGTATATGGAGAAGATGGGGTGCCCACACTTGAGGTTGAACCTTCAGAACCCACGGGATGTATTCTGGAACACTTTGGGGTGACAGAATTCCCCAAGGCATGAGAGAGTGGGTGAATTGTGGGCCTGGAAGCCTTCTGGAAAACAGTACCTACATGGTTGAGGGCAGGGAGGGGAAGGAACCATGGAACCATGTGCTAGGACCCTCCTAGCCCCCCCCCCCCCACCGTTTCAGAACAGACCTTCACCCTGAAGAGCCTGGAACGAGGCTTCAGGGTAGGGGCAGGCTGGGCTGGCCCTTGCCAGCATAATCTGTCTTTCTTTTGTCCCTCCAGGCAGGACCTCGGGGGTGGCAGAGCTCTTACCTGGTTTTCAGGCGGGGCCTATGGAAGGTACGGGGTGGAGCCCCCCCCATCCTAAACCCCACTCGCTGTGTGGACCCCCACTAACCCCACCTGATTCCAACTCTGTGGCCTCTAGTGACCTGGCTCTGGGGTTTGGGGTGGGCTGGGCTGGCTGCAGAGGGGCCTGGGGTGTAGACAGGGGACTCCTGTTGACTGGTGCCTGCGGTGCTCTTCTAAAGGGTGGGATCTGGGCAGCTGGCTCTCTGTCCCTCCTGTCAGCTACATCCTGTTCTTGCTCCAGCCAGGTGACCTCTGGTTTTCTGCCTGGCTGGAGGAGCCCCGTGCTTGCAGGTTCCCTGAATCCGGGACTGGCCTGAGAGTGGGGGGGGGGTGCCTCTTTACTGCCGCGGCCCCTGCACTTGGCTGGAGAATCCAGCAGGGGTCGCAGCTTTCCCAGGAAGCTTCAAGAATCACCTTGCCCTCCCCCTGACTCTGCATCCCCCCTGAACAGGGACATGTTCCCTGTTCCCGCCCAAGCCTCCTGGGAGGAGGGCCTTCCTTCTCAGGGCCCGTTTCCTCTCTCTGCAGACTGGCTGTTTGTGGTTGTGGTCTGCTTGGCTGTGTTCCTCGTCTTCCTCCTCCTGGGCATCTGCTGGTGTCAGTGCTGCCCCCACACCTGCTGCTGCTACGTCAGGTGCCCTTGCTGCCCGGACAAGTGCTGCTGCCCGGAAGCCCGTAAGTGCCCCTCACGTGCCCACCCCTGCCCGCTTCCCCCTTGGGTTCCAGGACAGGAGGTGGCCATGCACTGGCTTCCCAGGGCAGTGCCATCGGTCTGGAGGGTATGGGGTGATCAGCCTGGGAGAAAGTGGGCCAAGGAGGATCTTGCTGTCTTAGGTGATCATTTACATATGCTTCCAACTTTGCATTCATTTTAAACTTTCACTTATTTTGAGGTGTTTTAAAAGCATCATTTATGCACAAGGTGAGAAATTATCAAATAGTATACAACATCATTCACTGGGAAGTACAGCTCCTTTTTTTTTTTTTCTTATTTATTTGAGGGAGAGTGGGGGTGGGATGGGCCAAAGGAGAGGAAGAAGCAGACTCCCTGCTGAGCAGGAAACCTGAGGCCAGGGGAGCTCCAACCCAGGACCCCGGGATCATGACCTGAGCAGAAGGCAGGTGCTTAACTGACTGAGCCACCCAGGCGCCCCAGTAAAGCTCCCTTTAAAAATAAACTCTTAAATGGAAAAGCTAAGAAAACAAGGTTTACAGCACTAATATAATCTATATAATTTTCAAATCCCACATCCACACAAGCACCCTGGTCTAAGGACACCTCTAGCATATCAGAGTAGGTCCCTGGGGGCTGGGCGTGGAAGTGAGACTGGAGATGAAGGGGAAAGAACAAACAGAACAGGGAAGGGGAAACCAGAGGAGAAGGCGGGGTCTCCCTCTTGCCACTGCCCCCCACTTCCCCTCCTCAGGGATGGCTTTGTTGCCATTTCCTCCCAGAGTGCCCGAGCAGGGCCACAACTCTGCTCAGTCCAAGAGGCTTTCAGGGTGAAATCCCAGGCAGCTGTCGTTGGCTTGGGCAGGTGGAGGCTGGAGGCCTGGCTGGGTGTTTTCCCCACTGGAAAGCCCAGGCAGTGACTTCCCCTCGTGCTTCTGGCACTCAGTGCGGGGCTCGGCCCACATAAGTGCTCCGCACCCTTGAGCTGCTGGCCATGTTACTGTCAGCACTGGTCATGACCAAGGGCCAGGAAGCACATTGGAGCCATGCCTCAGCTACCACGTGGCCTCAGACAAGCAGAGCTCCCTCTCCGAAATGGTTTCCTTCTTTATAGGGTTCCCACGTGGCGGTGTGAGCATTAGAGGAGGATGGTGTGTGAGCACCCAGCACAGGGCCGCCGCTCGATGCATACTGGCTAATTTCCTGAGCACTGAACACCCCAGTGGACCGCCCCGTCCCGCCAAGTGTTGCTGCCCTGGGAAAAATCCACTGTCCTCTGGAGGCGGATGCTGGCCCTCCTGTGTCTCTTGTCGTTTCTATTTGAGGGCTTAAGCCTCAGGTGGTGGGCGCTGGTCTCAATTACAGGTGTGATCCCCACCCCAGGAGGGGGATCTGCAACCAAGTTTGCAGTTACCCCACTGATTAAGGCTGGGCCCAGGATGTCCAGTGTCTGTCCCAAGGCCATGCTCCTTCCATCCAGAGACCCTGATACCTCAAACAGAGGACCCATTAACTCCTTGCCAGAGGCCCTGTTACTTTTGCCAGGGCCACAGCCCTGATGAGGCAGCTGGGAACAGCAACTCCCACAGCTTATAAAATGCCAGCTCCCCCGAGCTCCTGAGGGGGCCACTCCTGGGGCTGTTGAGCCCTGAGCCTCCTGCTTCCAAATTGAATCAGAGGACGTAGCTTCCCCGGACTCCCATCTCCCTGTCACAATCCCAGGGAGGAAGCGACTTGCTCTGTCAGGCCCAGTGACTTTGACAGGAGAGCAGCCACCTGAACCCTGCCTCTTGCGGGAAGGAAGAGGGCAAGGAGGATTTGCCCTTGAGCTGTCAAGCCTAGCAGGCGGGGGCGGGCTGGGAGAGGGTGTGGCCCGGGGTTGGAAACACTAGAGGTACTTTGAGGAGTTGCTGAGCTGCTTGGCCGCAGGAAGTGAACGCTGAGGCTCCCACGCTTTTGCCTTGGAATGAGTCCCACTGCATCTGAGCCTAGAGAACCCAGCTGCCATGAGGAGTGGGCATGGGATTCCCCCTGCCCAGATGATGCATTTTCTGGAATGGTGGCCCAGCTGCCAAAGGGGAATACTGGAATTTGGTTAGAGGGTCCAGCACGTGGGCTTTCTCTAAAGGGGCATCTTTGCTCCCTATTGCTCTGTAAGAACTCGGGCCAGCGTGGCCACCTCTCCTGATGGAGTGGTTAGAGAGCTGGGATTTTTGATAAAACCTCATCAAACGAGGGCAAACCATCATATAGTCAAACAACCATAGTGTCTAGCCAGATGGGGCCATGGGCTGCTGGTGTGCAACCCCCGCTGCCCAAAAACTGTGAAAAAACACAAACAAGGTGTGAACCAATGAAGTCGATGGCCTGAGTCTCAGGAACCCTCCAGAAACCAATCCAAGTGCCTAGGGAAACCCCATGGCTCAGGGGTTGGGAGGAAGGTGCAGGCACATGGCCCTCCTGACACTCTAACAGAGCAAAGGGTGGCATGGCTCCCAGCTGCTTTCTCATACTGTGTGTCCTCCCCAGTGTATGCTGCAGGCAAAGCAGCCACCTCAGGCGTCCCAAGCATCTACGCCCCCAGCACCTATGCTCACCTCTCCCCTGCCAAGACCCCGCCCCCACCAGCCATGATTCCCATGGGCCCCATCTACAATGGGTACCCTGGCGACTTCGACAGGAACAGCTCAGGTGAGGCCTTGAGTAGCCGGGAAGGGGCTGGGGCAGGGGTAGGCTGGGCATTTGGGCACTAAGGGGCCTGGAGCCAGAAGAAAGGGGATTGGAGGCTGGGTCTGGAGGGCTTTGATCCATGCAGGCGGCCACTGACAGTCCAATTTCCCCAGTTGGCGGCCACAGCTCCCAGGTACCCCTGCTTCATGACACAGACAGCAGTGTGACCTCTGGTGAGAACCAATTGTTACAAGGTTGGATGTGTCTTTATGGGAGGGGGCTGGGTCAGCATCTCTCCTCCTAAACTTATCACCTCCATCTCGTGTCCTTAGAAGTCCGCAGTGGCTACAGAATTCAGGCCAGCCAGCAGGACGACTCCATGCGGGTCCTATACTACATGGAGAAAGAGCTGGCCAACTTCGACCCTTCTCGACCTGGTGCCGCCAATGGCCGTGTAGAGCGGGGTGAGTGGGAGCCTTGTGGTTTGAGGGGTTTCTGAGTAAGGAGGGAGCAGCTCCAGGTATGCTTGCTGGAAATCCTGGACATAGTACCTCCTTTCCTACGGTGGCCACAGTGAGAAGTGTACAACACTCTGCATGTCAACACTTAAAAGATGAGAAGTCCAGGGCCCCCTAGAAAATACATGAGCCAAGTGGGTGACTCTCCTGGGCCCTGGAGTTCCGGACCTCCCAGCAGTCAGTGATATCCCCCCTTCCCTACAGCCATGAGTGAAGTCACCTCCCTCCACGAGGACGACTGGAGATCCCGGCCTTCCCGAGGCCCTGCCCTTACCCCAATCCGGGATGAGGAATGGGGTCGTCACTCCCCTCGGAGTCCCAGACGGTGGGAGCAAGAGCCCCCTGTAGAGCGGCCAGGGAGTGGTTGGGGGGCCGGGCGGCCCCGTGCCCGATCTGTGGATGCTCTGGATGACCTCACCCGGCCGGGCTCTGCTGAATCTGGGAGGAGGTCTCCCCCAAGTAGGGGGAGGAGAGGTCAAGCCTATGGACCACCCAGAAGCCGAAGCCGAGATGACCTCTATGATCAAGATGACCCAAGGGAATTTCCACCCTCCCGGGATCCCCACTATGATGACTTCAGATCTAGAGACCGCCCTCATGCTGACCCTAGGTCCCGCCACCACCGGTCCCGGGACCCTCGGGAGGATGGCCCCAGGTCTGGGGACCCCCAGTATGATGGGCGGCTACTGGAAGAGGCCTTGAGGAAAAAGGGGCCAGGTGAGAGGAGGAGACCTTACAGGGAGGAAAATGAGGAGGAGCCCTACTACCCTCCAGCACCTCCCCCTTACTCTGAGACGGACTCCCAGGCATCACGGGAAAGGAGGCTTAAAAAGGTGAGAACAACCCTTCCTGCTTTCAGACCCTTCCTGGATCCTCTCCTCCAGTCCTCCCCTGCTCACACCCATTTTCTTTCTCCCTTGCAGAACTTGGCCCTGAGTCGGGAAAGCTTAATCGTCTGATCTCACGTTTTGTATGTACCTTTTGTACTTTTTTTTTTAATTTGAGGGACTTATTGATGATCTGCCCTCTTAAGACTAATAAAACTTTCGATCACAAGGCTTGTGTCTAGAGGGTGGTGTTTCTTTTGCTGCACGAGGTGGGTAACCCGGCAGCTGCTGTGTCTATGGGTCTATGTGTGCGCGTTGCATGCCTGCGAGTCTGCAGAAGGCCGCGTGTCCAGCTTTCTCCCAGGACTTGCATCCTGGGCCAGGAGGAAAGCACCGGCTTTGCCTTCCTCCCCGGGCCAGGAGTACGTGCCCCACGCTGACTCCGCCCGGCCCTGCGTGCGCGCCCCGGCCCCGCCCGGGCGTGCGCATGCGCCCTGGACCTCCGCCTTCGCGCACCCCCGACCGGCTGCCGGGAGCGCGCGTGCGCGCTCCTCTCCCCTTCAACCCGGTTCACCTCCCCCCAACTCCGACCTACTTTACTGTTTCCAAACCCCGCAGCCTGCCTCGTCCCCGGCGACCAGAGCCCCTCCTCCGGGTCCCCCGGCGTTCTATCCGGGGCCGCGTTCCACTCGGTCGGCCCGCCGGCGAGTGCCGGGCGGCCGCGGAGGCGGCGACGGCGACCTCGCGCCCCGCCGAGACCCGGGCCCGCGCGCGCCCGCCCGCCGTCGGAGACACACAGCGCGCGCGCTCCCCGGGGGCTGCCCTCCCCCCGCGCGCGTCGGCCCCGGGCTCGCGCCGCCGCCGCCGCCGCCGCCGCCGCGCGCGCGCAGCTCAAGTAAAGGAGGAAAAAAAAGGGGGAAAAAATAGAAAGCAGCGGCGGCTGTAGCAGCGATCCGCCGCCGGACTGGGCCAGGCCGGGCGGCGGACGCGCGAGCCGGCGATCCAGGGGAGAGGCGGCAGCCATCCAGGGCGGGCCGGGTTTAAAAAAAAAGTCGCGGCGGCGGCGGTCGCTGCTCAGGGAAGGAGGCCCGAGGGCCGCGTGCAGCGGGCGGGGGGCGGCTGCGCCGCGTCCCGGAGCCGGGAGCCGCCGGGAGCCGGCGGGCGGGCAGGCGGAGGCGGCGGCGGCGGCTGCAGGAGCAGCAGCGGCGGCGGCGGCGGCGGCGGCATCTCCTCCTCACATGACCCCACTGTTTGTCCCCGTGATCAGCGCGAGCGGCTCCCGTGTCTCCTCCGTCCCCTCCTGCCGCGCGGCGTGAGCGCCGGGCTCGGGGGCCCCCCCCGGCCGCCCGCCCCCTCCCCTCCCTCCCCTCCCCTCCCCTCCCCCCCCGGGCCCCGCGCCCCCCCCGCCCCCACCCCCCCCATGGACATGCTGGACCCGGGTCTGGATCCCGCTGCCTCGGCCACCGCTGCTGCCGCCGCCAGGTAAGAGTGCCCGACCGGTCCGTGCCCCCGCGCGCCCTGGCCCCGGCCCTTCGGCCTGGCGCCGGGGCCGCCATGATCCCGAGCGGCCGCTGGGCCCAGCTCAAAATGGAGGCTGCGAGGGAGGGGGAACCCGCGCTAATAGCCTCGGCCCCGGGTCCTAGCGGTGCCCTAGCTCCAGACTGGGCCGGACGGGACGGGGGCCGTGCACCTGGGCAAAGGGGCGGGGGCGCGGTTGGCCCTGACCCCCTCTTCTTCCCGTGCTCCCCGCAGTCACGATAAGGGACCCGAGGCAGAGGAGGGCGTCGAGCTGCAGGAAGGTGAGTGCTCGCGGGTCTCACCGGGGCCGCGGCCTGCGCCCGGGGAGGGGACTGGGGGCGCCTTGGCCGCGTGACCACTGACCATGCCCCCCCCCTTCGACCGCAGGCGGGGACGGCCCTGGGGCGGAGGAGCAGACTGCGGTGGCCATCGCCAGCGTCCAGCAGGCGGCGTTTGGCGACCACAACATCCAGTACCAGTTCCGCACAGAGAATAATGGAGGACAGGTGAAGCTGCGGGTCGGGAGCCCGCGGGCAAGTGGAGGAGGGTTGAGCCGAGGGTCTGACCGGCGAGCTGGGAGGGGCTCAGACCTGGCCGCGGCCGGGACCCCGGAGCCGATCTCGCTGCTCTGCCGCCCCCTGCAGGTGACGTACCGCGTAGTCCAGGTGACTGATGGTCAGCTGGATGGCCAGGGAGACACGGCTGGCGCCGTCAGCGTCGTGTCTACGGCTGCCTTTGCCGGGGGGCAGCAGGCTGTGACCCAGGTGGGTGTGGATGGGGCATCCCAGCGTCCTGGCCCCACTGCTGCCTCTGTGCCCCCAGGTCCCGCAGCGCCCTTCCCACTGGTAGGTGCCCACAAGCCCTGTGGGGATGGAGAGGGGACACTGACGCTGTTCTTGGGAATCCCCAGAGGGTGGGGCAGGTGGTACACTGATGCTACCTTTAGACCATCGGGGGGGTGGGTCAGATCCCAGTTCTTCCAGGTGAAACTTGGGTCAAGAGCTTTGATACCATTTTTTCTTTCCTTAAGATGGGGATGATGGTAACAGGGAAGCCTCCTAGATGTGAGAGTGGATCATGCTGTCAATTGATTGCTGGGCCTGTGCTCAGTTCTCCGGCTAAGAGACAAGGCAGAGTGGCACACACAGAGGGATTTCCCATGGTCCTGAGCGCGTGGGGAACGTCCAACATGGCAAGAAGGGGATGGGTTGGTGAACAAAGATGGCTAAGTGTGGCCTCTGTGTCCTCCTACTCCCCAGGCCGTAATCCAAAATCCCTTCAGCAATGGCGGCAGCCCGGCAGCTGAGGCTGTCAGTGGGGAGGCCCGGTTTGCCTATTTCCCAGCATCCAGTGTGGGAGATACCACAGCTGTGTCCGTACAGACCACAGACCAGAGCTTGCAGGCCGGAGGTAAAGGAAGGGCCAGGGCGGAAGGCAGGGGAGGCAGCAGGCTAGCAGGGAGGGAAGCCCCCCCAAGCTGTTTCTAACTGCCCCTCCCCTCCAGTTTTGGCCCTAACTCCCGCTTTCCCTGCAGGCCAGTTCTATGTCATGATGACGCCACAAGATGTGCTTCAGACAGGAACGCAGAGGACGATTGCACCCCGGACACACCCCTACTCCCCGTACGTGCAGGGGTCCCCAAGAGCGGCTGGTGTGAGGGGTCCAAAGGAAGGGAAGGTTTTCTGGAATGGGAGCCAGACAGTTGTGCACACAATAAGCAGTCAGTATATTTTCTGATTTCTAATTTCTAATTTTCTAATTTTGCTTTTTGAGTGTAAGCAAGGGAATTAGCATTTTTCCTCTTTTTGCACTGGAGTTTACTTTGCAGGGATAATTTTTAAGTCTGACTCCTTAACAGATGTGTAGACAAATGGGACCTGAAGGAACCCGTGCCTATCTTCTTCCTCTTCTAGGAAAATTGACGGAACCAGAACACCACGGGATGAAAGGAGGAGGGCCCAGCACAACGAAGGTACAGTCTGGGGGAGTTTCTGGGCCCCACAGCCACCACCAGGCCCAGTCCTTTGTGTCATAGATCGCCAACACGCCATGAGTGCTTAAGACGTGTTTGGTGAATGCTGGAAATGTAGAAACAGGTAGAAGTTCGTTGTCAGGAACAGATAGGCAGGAGGTGTGAACTGGAGGTTGTTTTTTCATGCTGGCTAGTGACCTTGAACTCACGGTCAGCGTCTTAAGTGGCAGACTGCATGTTTACCTGTGGATTTTCTGCCTCTCTTGAAAAATCGGTTTGCTTTGGTTTCCCTAGGACTGCCTTCCCATGTGGCAGCTGTCGTGCTCTTGTCTGTCAGTTTCCCCTGTTCCCCTGCCCATCTAATTTCTAGAAGCAGCTCTGGTCTGCTGGGGAGCATGTCAGAGATTGCAGCTCCCAGAAGCTGTGCCCCTCGCTGGCCAAGGCTGCACGTCAGGTCCTTCCATTAAACACTGGATCCCACCTTGAAGTCATTTTGGTTCTTAATACTGTCCCTTAGTCCTCCACTGTGTTCCCTCCTCCCTGTCATGGTAGCATGCATGTCCAGGGGAGCACTATGCCTAGACAGTCATCCCTCTGCGAGTGTTCCCTGAAGTTGGAATCTAGGCTGGGTGGCGTGCACCCTGGGCTGGTCTGGAGCCTGGTCTGCGGTACCAAGGAGGCTGGTGTCTTTCACAGAGAGCTGGCCTTTGGGGGAGACTGTCAGGCAGAGGAGAGCACCGGCTGGGGGGAAGGCAGAATGAGACGAGGCTGCTTCGGGGAGTGCTGATTTGGTCAAGACAGAGGTTGTGAAGTGTTGGGGGTGGGGGACCAAGGAGGACTAAGGCAAGTGTTAAATGTCAGGGTGTGGCCTTGAGAGTCCTGAAGGTGTCCAGTTGGGTTTGAGCCTTTTCAGCTATGACCCGAGCAGCTCACTGGGCTCGGCCTCTAATACATCTGTACCCCATATCTGCCTGGCTTTTAGGCCCTCGGGTCCTGGGGGTGATAGAACAAATGAGGTCTTGGCTCTCACAGTGTTCCTCCTGGTGAGAGAGACAGATTACACAAGGCTGTGGTGTGATGTGAGGTCACGTAGGTCCCGAGGAGGAGATAAGGCCCCACGAGAAGCTGGAGAGTGATAGCGGCAGGGCGCTCTGTGGGCCTCTCAGAGATGTGACGTTGGAGCAGAGAGGTCTGAACGGGCCAGCCAAGTCCCTGAGGAAGAGTCCCAGGCAGAGGGATTGGCAAGTGCAGACCCCCAGGCCCGAGCCAGAGCAGACTGGATGTGTTTGAAGAAGAGTGGAATTCAGAGAAGGAAAGAGGAAGTTGGTGGCGATGCGGGAGGGCTGGCCAGGTCACGCGGGGCCTTGTAAGAACAGCATCCCTACTCCAGGGTTTTTATTCTAGTCAGAGGGGAAACCAGCAGAGGGGTCTGTGTATGGAGGTGACAGGACACCAGAGGCTGGGACATCAGAGGAGGTGACTGTAGCTGTCAGCCTGAGACAGGACAGGGCATGAAGTAGGGGAGTGCGTGGGGCAGAAGATTCCGAGGCTGGAGAATCAAGGTTTCGTGGTGGCGTCAGGTTGGTTGGAAGGGAAGAGGGGAGGGTCCGAGCTTGGTTTTGGGGCACGGTGTGTTTGAGGGGCCTCCAGTAGGCTACCCACGCAGTCCCGGCCTGGCTGCTTACTGGCTCTCTGACGTCGGGCTGCTTCTCAGACCCTGCATCTGTTGAGTTGCGTGTGAAATGGCCTTGGCTCGACTTGCCCCGACGCTCGTGGCCAGTTCTGCTACTGCAGACACGCAAGCCTGTGGCCGTGCAGTGGGCCACATGGTAAGGCTGCGGCCTGTGACTCAGGGCCCCCCTCCACCCTGCTCTGCACGCTCTGCCTGTTGCCTGCAAAGTCTTGAATCTTTCTCATCCTGCAAAAAGCAGTCAGCAGTCTTTCTCATAACCTTGTCCTTCCACTCCTGCTGCATCCATTCTCTTGTCTCCCAACCTGCACACGTCTTTGATCCATCCTCTGTCCCCCCTCCCTGGACCCTGGGCCATTTGGCTCATTTCTCTACCAAAAGAGGTCTGTCTGAGGTCACCCATGACGACCTCATTGCCAAATCCACTGGCTTCCTTTCCTGTCTGTGCTCCAAGCCTCTGACCCTGCCTGTTCCTTTCGGGAATGTTCCTTGCTGCTCTGTGCACACTCATTTTCCTGCATTCTGCTTTTCCCTCCCGGTTTGCTTAGAGCAGAGCTTCCCAGTAGCTCCAGGAAGCTTGTTAACAGTCACGATCTCCAGGGCTGTCCTCTCAAGGTTCAGAACGAGTAAGTCACAGGAAGGCCCAGGAGCTTGGATTTGAACAAGTTATCCATGTGATTCTTCCCATTGGGCAAGGCTGGAAACTGCTTTGACTCTTGGTGTCCCTAAAGGTCTGGCCTGTCTTCCGTTGGCCTCAGGAGAGTTGAAGCCTTTGGGATGGGACTTCATCCCGGGGATGGTTAGCATCCCCAAACCTGTCCCCAGTTGTAGGCATTCATCATTGCTCCAGAAAAGAGTGATTCTGACAAGGGGAGTCCTCCCAGGGCTCCCCGTCGCCCTGGCCCCTGGCTGTGTACAAAGCTGTTTCTATTCCATTCTTCTCTCCTGAACTCCAGAGCCATAATTTGAACCACCCCTTCAAAATCTTCATATCTGGGTGTCCTTGAGACACCTCATAACTCAGCTTGTCCAAAACAAAGTCAGTCCCACCACCCCTACCCCCAAAGGCTCCCATGCAACATGTCCTTTCCCAGAGGGAAAAGGCACCCCTGTTAGAATTACCCAAGCCAGCACCAAAAGTCAGGGCCACCCTCCACTCTGCCTGGGCTCCTTCCCCCACATCTACAAATCCCAAGATTCTGTGCTGAAGTAGATCTCAAATCGGCTTCTCTTTCTCCTTTTTCCCCTCTTTGCCACTGTTTCTTGGGAACGTCAGAGCCCATCTCCAAGCCCCGTGGGGAACTGGAGCCTGTGGGGCCAGCCCATTGCAGCCGGGTCAGAATTTGGGCCACTGTCACCGGGGACCTCTGAGGAGCCAGAAGTCCAGATCTTTATGTGAAATCTGATTTTCAAATGCCGGATGGGATTGCTTTTTCTATTTCATTAGTTTCTCCTCTCAATGTTGCTAATTCGTTCCATCTACTTACTTTGGGCTTAATTAGCTTGGAGTTTTTTCCCTAGCCTTTCAAGATGATTTAAATCTTTCTTTTTTCCCAACACAAGCCTTTCTAGTTGTAGATTTCACTCCAGTGGTGCTTCAGCTGAATCCTTTTGGATATATTGGTTTTCATTATCATTCAGTTTAAAATACTTTGCAATTTTCCTAATGATTTCTTCTTTGACCCCTGGGTTATTTAGAAGTACATTGCTTAATTTCAGAAGGTTTGTGGCTTTTCAGGATATTTTCTCGTCACTGATTTTTAATTTAGTTCTGTTCTGATGGAAAATGCACTCCTAGTATATAATGTTAGTCCTTTGAGATTTGTTGAGACTCATTTTATGGCCCTGAATATGGTCTGTGTTGTGAAAGCATCCACATGTGCTTGGAGAGAATGTGTGTCTCTACCACAGTGTGGAGTGCTCCCTCGGGGTCAGCCAGCTCAAGTTGGTTGACACTTGTCAGGTTTTCTTTTTTTTTTTTTTTTTTTTAAGATTTTATATATTTATTTGATGGAGAGAGAGAGAGATGATAAGTAGGCAGAGAGGCAGGCAGAGAGAGAGGAGGAACCAGGCTCCCTGCTGAGCAGAGAGCCTGATGCGGGCCCCAATCCCAGGACCCCAGGATCATGACATGAGCTGAAGGCAGAGGCTTAACCCACCGAGCCACCCACGTGCCTCATTTGTCAGGTTTTCTATCCTGACTTTTTTGTCTGCTGCTTTCCTCCGTTACTGAGAGAGGAACAATAACATCTCTAAGCGTGTCTGGGACTTTGTCCGTTTCTCCCCTCTCCTGGAAGATTTCATTTCTGGCTAGTTTTCAGTATCCTATGGGTGTAACTGAAGCTTGTCTCTGGAATAGGTGTGGCTTTGGTCTTGACGGGTCATCTTGTTTCAAATGTGCCAGGATGGTCTTCCCCAGCCACAGGCCTGCCCACCGTACTACCTGCTCAGTGAAAGGGCCAGGGCCCATCACCAGAGCATTCGAGGCCTTCACAGCCTGGTCTTTTCCACCCCCAGCTGCACCCCAGAGTATATCCAGACATTTCTGCATGTTCCATGCCTGTCTGCCTGATGCCCCTCCCTTCAGAACCAGCCCCAATGTGCTCTCTCCAAGTCTTTCTCTGAAGGCCCACCATGCCCCAGCGCCATGCAGAAAGCATTGGCTCACCCTGGCATGCCCCCTGGCATGTGGTGCAACCTTCAATCTTAACACTCCACCGGTATCCATGTCCCCTGTTCATACGCATTGCATGGGGTGCCACGAGCACCAGCGGGGCGGAGCCAGAGTCCGCCACAGACTCTGGGCTTGCAAGGTGCACCCCTGCACACAGTCAGGCAGGCAGAAAGGTTTTTTGGTTTGGGGTTTTTTGGGGTTTTTGAATTTTTATTTATTTGGGGGTGCAGAGGGAGAGAATCCCAAGCAGACTTCCTGCTGAGTACAAGCGTGACCTGGGGCTCAATCCCACAACCCTTTGATATTGTGACCTGAGCCAAAACCATGAGTCAGACGCTGAGCCTCCCAGGCGCCCCGGGCAGTCAGTAAGTTTAAAGTGAATGCAAACTGGAGAAGATGTGCCTGCTCTCCACCCCCACACCCCTGCCCTCTGCTGGCTGGAAGGGAAGAATACAAAGTAGGAGGCCTGGTGCCCGGGCTTGAGAATGCCAGACCGCATGAGGGGAGAGCAGGAAGCGGAGAGGCCGTCTGCTGTTGCGTTCCTCTGCTGAACCCTGGACATAGAGCGCACTGCTCTATTTGGGGATGGGGTGGCCAGCGCCACCAGGCCCGGGCAGACTCTTGGTTCCACTGAGGTATTTAGCCACAGAGTTCCCAGGTTGTAGGACATGGCCATCCTCCGTGGGGAGCTGCAGCTCTCCCCAGGGTGATGGGACGTGGGCATTGCACACTCACCCCAGGGCGACTGGTGACTGAAGTGGAGGCCTGGAGAGCAAGGGAGGAAGAGGGACCAGGGAGGAAGCGAGTCCCTGGAGGGGGGGGGTGTGTCATAATCCAGACCGGAGCAGGGGGAACCTGGACGTGGGAGGGGACTTGCGATGGGCAGGCAGAGCCAGGTGCCAGCAGCCAGCATGGGATTAGCTGATGAGCAGCCAGGCATGTTTGTGAGAACAGCGGGGTCAATGGCGGGGACCTCAGAGTCCATGAGGAGTGAGGGGTGTGATTCTGGCCCACCCTGCCTTTTCACTCTTCCCCAGACCCCTTCTGGCAACCCCCACTAGCACTGCCCAGCCCCGAGAAGATACTCCTTTGCCCCGCTTTGCACATCCCACCTGTAGGCGGCGTCTGTCCCTGAGCTGTCCTGGCAGGAGGGAAGACCAGGGTCTGTGATGGTTGGGGAAGGTGTCTGGACCTTCTTGGGTGTGTCCACACCGGCGCCTAGGATTGCGCTTGGAAGGTGAGGAAGATTCTAGCCCAGCTTTGCTTCTGTGGGTCCTGAACCCTAGTGTGAGGTGCCAGTGAGGGCAGATCCCAAGCAGCTGTCTCGTAAGGTTGTGACGTGAGCCTGATGAGAAGCTGGAGGGAAGGCACGTGCCCCATCTGGATGGGGTACCTGCCACTCAGGTCAGCTGACAGAGTTTGGGTGAGATGGCTGAGTGTTAAGAGAATTAAATCACAAGTCTGAATTTTTCAGAAGTCGTCTTCCATTGGCCTGTCAGCCCTGGCCTTCAAGGTAGAGTTCACATTGCTCTTGGGGGACTCAGTGCCTGGTGGGGCCAGGCCCCCGAGAGCCACAAGTGCCAGCCTGGGACTCACTGCCCGGGCTCTGGAGAGGGATTTTAGTTAGGGGCAAGACATGGTCAGACTATGATTTTAAAGATAAAGGAAAAACAAACTTGGGGAGCCCAAAGGAAGGCCTGAGTACTGAAAAATGGAAGGCAGCAGCCATGCGGGAGCAGATGGGGGTGCCGGGGTCCTGTGGAAAGGGGCCCTGGCTCATTCCAGCCTCCTAAGAACACAAGCCACAACTCCCATTTTTCAGAAGATGCCAATTACTACGTGAAATTTAATTTCACGTAACATTAATTTAAATGTTGGCTCCGATTTTTTAAATCTGCCAGGCTGGTCAACAAAATGAACCCACCGTCCCCAGCTGTTGATTCTGCCCTAAAGGTGTGTGCGTGGCCCTTGAGGCCGAGACCTTGTTCCTCTCGAGAAGCAGCGGGAGGCGGGGCACAGGTGCCTGCGTCTGGGCACTGCTGCGCTGTCCCCGTCCGCGCTGGTGGGAGAGCGCCTGGCACGCAGAAAGGTTCCAGGAGCCCTGCCGCTGATGCTCCTCTTCCCTCTTGCAGTGGAGCGGAGGCGGAGGGACAAGATCAACAACTGGATCGTCCAACTTTCCAAAATCATTCCAGACTGTAACGCAGACAACAGCAAGACGGGAGCGGTAGGTGCCCCCCCCTCCGCCCCACTCCCACCCTGGCCCTCCAGACCCCCATACCGCCCGGGACAGGGCCCTGCCCGAGCCTGGCCGGGCCCCTGGGCTTGGGCAGGCACCATCCGGGGCCAGCTGGCGGGCGGCGCTCACTGGCGCCCTTGCCCACCCCCCAGAGTAAAGGAGGGATCCTGTCAAAGGCCTGCGACTACATCCGGGAGCTGCGCCAGACCAACCAGCGCATGCAGGAGACCTTTAAGGAGGCCGAGCGGCTGCAGATGGACAATGAGCTCCTGAGGCAGCAGGTGAGGGGCGCGATGGGAGGGGCCAGGGCGGAGCCAGCCCAGGTGTGGGGAGCCAGCCCCTGGCTCCTCGTCCCCTGGCGGGTCCCCCTGTCGTGTCATATGTGCCAGATCGAGGAGCTGAAGAACGAGAACGCCGTGCTCCGTGCCCAGCTGCAGCAGCACAACCTGGAGATGGTGGGCGAGAGCGCGCGGCAGTGACGCCCACCCCACTGCGCGGCGGGGGCCCCTCCGGCCCTGCCGCCCCTTCCCCAGCCCTTAGCACAGAGAGGGACAGACGCCCCTCCCCCAGCTGCGTTTTTTTATAGTAGATTTTTAACAAAACGGGGAGAAATAATGCATTTCTGTGGATAAGCACCCACTGCTCTCCTCAACTTGGGAAACGATATCCTCCCTCCCCTCTGTCTGTCTCCCTTCTCCGGCCCCCACGAAGCCCCAGCACTTCTAGTGGTCTTGCCTGGAGGCACGAGGGAAGAGGACAGAGACCCTGCCATATCCCACTGCCTCCTTGGTCTCTAGAGGTACTGAGACAGGGTGCTTTAGGGAAGGAGGGGAGTCTTTAGGGGGCCATCCCCGGGGCCTGGACCTACGCAGGGAGGCCATGTCCCACCCCACCTCTTGTTTCTGGATCCCTGCTCCCCTTTGAGTGTGTGTGTGTGTTTTAATTTTCTTTATGGAAAAGTGGACAAAAAAAATAGAGAGAGAGGTATTTAACTGCAATAAACTGGCCCCATGTGGCCCCGCCTTGTCTGTCTGTGTCTCTGTCCATCTTGGGTGTGGGGAGGGAGCCCGCCGTCCATGCAGAACTCCGTGAGGGCAACTCTGGGAGCATGGCCTCGGTGTGTGTGGCTGTGGACCCCGGTCTGTCGGTGGGTCAGATGGGTGGAGAAATTAAGGACTATCCCCTTTGAGGCTCCAGGTGCGCATATGTGGTGTGGGGGCGTGGGGCACTAGGGTCAAGGACATGTCTCATGTTTTCCGAGGAGAGGCTGGGGTCTCTCCTGTCATCTGTTACTAAAAACAGCACTGGCTTCTGACCCTGCCCTTAAGGGTTGAAGCCCTCCCCTCTGTACCAGCCAATGGTGGAGCCTGGCCTTGAGCCCCCCACCCCCAGGAAGGGCAGATGGCCAGGAAGCCGGGCTTGGCCCGGCAGCCTGTCGCCTCACCCTGTGGCTCTGGCGCCTGCACTGTGACCCCTGCCCCGGCTAGTGATGAAACCTGGCCTCAGCTGCGATGCGGTGCTGCCTGGGGCTGCTGGGGGACGCCACTGCGTCTCCCTGGGGCTGAGTGTGCAGCGTGGCCCTGTGCAACCCCCAGGACGGAGGCCGGTCCTCCTGCTCACCTGGCCCACCTCTCCACCTGCTCCCCATCCCAAATGCTCCCAACGGCTCCCAACTGGTCTGCCCCCTGATGGGCCCTGTCTCCCTTTACCCCTCTGACTGAGGCCGTTAGAGCAAAGATGTTTGGCGCAGGGGGCGGCCTGCACTTCCCAGACCCCACTCCCTCCACTTCCCTGGTTTCAAGTGGGCCTTGGCAAGCAGGTCAGGGCTGGGAGGAGTGTTCATTCCTTGGCAGCATTGCCCACAGGCCGTTAGGCTGGAGCTGACCCTGCCTGGGTGGTCCCCAAGTGAGTCAGGGAGGCAGCGGGCCAGAGGCCTGTCTTCGGAATCAGGGTTTGTGGTTCCCTGGACTACATGCACCCAGAGACGGCTCAGAGTTTGTGGGAGTGAGGTTGCCAGGTCAGGCCACCTGTCTCATCTTTCCATCGGCGCCATACTGGAGAACCAGCTCTCAAGAAAAAAGGCCCAGGTTTATAGAGTCAGCCAATGTCTAGGGTTGAAATATTCCCAGTGCCAAGGTGGGCCCTGTCTAGCACGTTCTCCTGTGCCCTCCTGTGCTTGAGGGGAGACAGCCAAATGGTGAGAACACAGGCCCCCGTGTCAGGCAGCTCAGGCTGTAGCACTAGCTCTAGCCTAGCTTTAACCCTAGCCCTGGCCTCCGACCGGGGGAGTTGAGCAGTGTCCCAGTCTCTTCCTACAGTTCCTAGAAAGTGAAGATGACAGGCTGGGCGCTGTGCTTAGAGGGAGCACGGTCTGGGCAGCCAGGCCTCGGGGGATTAGTGGCAAAGGAGGCAGCCGGGGTCCCTGAATGCAGAGCAGAGCCCAGCACAGGGCCGGCAGGAGCTGCTCGGAGGACAGGTGGCTGGGACGTGGGTCAGTACATCTGGCATAAAAGAAGCAGCGTCCAGTGTTAGTAACTAATGAATACTGCCGGCTCCTATGGGCAGAAGTTCCAAAGAAATTCTGATACTCAGGAAACCACCCGCATGCTGGGGGCTTGTGCTGACACAAACTCGTGCATCTAGCTGCCCAGTGTTTCCTGCTGGGATCTGCGCCCTGTGAGAGGGGAGTCTGAAGCAGTGGCCTGTAAGTGATGGCCAGCCTCCCAGGGGATGAGGACATTGAGAAAGGGTGGGGAATAGGAGGTCACTTCACTCCTGCTCATCGACTGGTTCAACTTCTGGGTCAAAGGGGGAAATTCTTTTTCTGAGGTCAACCGGGTGATGCCCTGTCAGGGAAAGTGTTTCCCAGGTGGCCCTTCTGCCCCACCCCCAGACACACCTCTGCTAAGGGTGACATAACACTGTTCCCTGTCACTCTGTTCCCGCTTATCTCCCGTCTTGTCGGCGCCACTACCTTCTTGGAAATGAGTTAGGACAAAAGGGGCGGCGAGGAGCGGGGGGGCTTACCACCCCCGCCTCCTCCAAAAGCACCCATAAAAGCCACTGAAACGGGGGACCAGACACCACAGCCGGTCCTGAACCTAACAGCAGGACAACCTAACAGCCAGACAGACAGCACGATGGTACTGAGCCCGCGGATCCAGGCTGCCGGCCTCCTGTTCCTCCTCCTGGCCAGTCTGGCCAGTGGCTCGGTTCTTCCACACCAGGTGAGTCCGCAGGGCCTGGATTCAGCTCAACGACCGAGACCACTGGAGAGCCAGGCCCTAGGGGGGGCAGTGCTGAGGGCAGCTGGAGACCCCTCAGCATGGGGCAGAGCTTACGGCAGGGCAAGGGGGGTCGGGGAGTTGCCCAAAGTACAGAGCGGGGGGCCTGAGTATCAGGGACCGGAGGCCCCAGACGAATTCCACAGCGGGCGGCGTGCCTGCTCCGTGCTAAGCCCAATTCTGGACAGTGGGGAGTGCCCCGCAAACAAAGAAGAGTTTTCCTCTTGCGGAGTTCACAACCCAGTCAGGGAATTAGTCCCTGAACCATCAAAACATAAATGAGATCATTGTGTCTCGGTAAATGCGTTCCATGGATAACAGAAAATGATGATGATACTAGAGGGACCAGGAGGGGTCAGGGGAGGACTTCAGACGGGATGAAGTGCTGGCGGCGAAGCGGGAGGCATTTGGTGAGAAAAAGAAATTTGACCTAGGACAGGGAGGATAAGAGAAAGGGACAGCAAGCAAAGGCCTGGGAGAGGGCAAGTGTGGTGAACGTCCCCAAGGATCAGAAGGTGTCATGAGTGAAGGGGACGGTACTTGGAGAGGAGATGGAGGAGGGGACCTGCCGAGTCTTGTGGACAACTGCGGAAGTACTGACTTTGCTCCACGCGCAAGGGGAGCCCCCCAGGCTTTTAAGCCGACTGATAAGGCATGGGGAACACAATGTATGTGGCAAGACCCAGGAAGCCTTGTTCCAGGTGGTGGCAGCAAGCCAGGGAGGGTGACATTCCCAAGGAGAGTAGCTGTGGAGAGAGGAGACAGATCTGGGGCGTCTATGGGAAGAGCTGTGTGAGCAAGGGGGAGCAAAGGCCAGACCACGGGGCAGCTCCTAGGATACCCACGGAGCCGCAGGACACCGACCCTTGGGGAGGAGCTGGTGTGTAGGGGCAAGTCTGAGAGCTCCGCGGGGCCCTGGCCATCCTCACCACCCCTTCTGCTCCCGCAGACAAGACAGCTTACAGCCCTTCAAGCCCAGGACACAGCCGGAGCTGAGGCTGGCTTGACGGTAAGAGCACCTGCAACCCCCCTTCCAGGCCTCCCCAGCCCTTGCCTGGGCCCAAGGTCCGCTCACTCTCCCTTCTTCCCCACAGCCCACGCTCCTGAGGCTGAGACGAGACACCCACTTCCCCATCTGCCTGTTCTGCTGCAACTGCTGTAAGCGATCAAAGTGTGGCTTTTGCTGCAAGACATAGAGCCTCCCCGGCCTGCCCCCCCCCCATCCTCCCCGACCCTCGTATTTATCTGCCTTGCCTTCCAACCCTCTGTGACCAGACTTGGAATAAAATGGTTCTGTCTGTTGTTTTCCACACTAGAGTGTCTGTTGTCTTTTCTTCCTGCCTGAGGCCTATGCCAGAGGCTTCTTCTGGCCCCTATTTGGTCCAGGTGTGTGGGGTCGGTGGGTACCGGAGTCGGCACTGAGGTTTGGTGAAGGAGATCTGTTTCCTGCGCTTCCTTTCCTTCCCCTCTTCAGAAGACCTAAAACCTATGTCGCAACAGCAGGAGCTAGAAGTTAAACCAGGTGTCCTCTCCCTAAATAAAGCCTTCTTGAAACAAGGGTGGCAAATTCAGTGACCTCACAAGGGTTCTCAAAGTAAGGTCTGGGGAACCCCCAGCAGGGCTCCACCAGGTGGAAACCACTAGAATGTCCTGTGCCTTTCTCACTCCTGTCGCAGGTCAACAGGCTCTGTGACGTGGGATCCACATCATCACTCTGACAGGAACAGGCTATGTGCCCGTGTGCCTTGTGCTTTCCCAATATCCTGGTCTCCATTTCTAAGAGTTTCTAAGACGTGGAGCAGCTAGAAACAGAACCCACGTAAACAAAATTTCTGGGGGGAGTCCTCGATAATTTTGCAGAGTAGAAAGGGGTCCTGACACCAAAAAGTCTGAGAACCACTGGCTTTCCAAGCAGGCATAGTGACCGAATGAGGGGTGCTGGCTGGGTTTCAGAGGACCACGGTAAGGGGCATCCACTCGGTAAGGACATATCACCCTGCGAGACACTCAGGAGAAGACTGCTCACCTCCCCAAGGGGTTAAGTTCCCCCCCATTCTTCTTGAAACCATGTCCCTCTCAATGTATCCCATTTCCCCACTTTTGACAGAAACAGAGACAATGCATTTCACTGTCTTCTTAGCGCCTAAGAAACCGTCAGCACTAGCAAGGCAATACACGGCCTTGGCTATTTGGGCCTGGTGAGGAATATCAATGGGGAGGCCTGGGTTAGACCATGAGAGGGACCAGGAGTCGGGCTTGTCACACCCAAAGAACTAGAAGAGTCTTCAGTGTTCAGCTCATCGGGCCGTGTGACTGCTAATGAGTTATGAGTTGAACTCTGTGTCCCCCACCCTCCCAAATTTAAATGTGGAGGCCCTAACACCCAGTACCTCTGACTGTGACTTGATTTAGAGGTAGGGTCTTTATAGAGATAGTCAAGTTAAAATGAGGTCAGTAGGTTGGGCCCTGATCCCAGAGGACTGCTGTCCTTGTAAAAAGCAGAGATTTGGACTCAGAGGTCTGTCTGCAGGGAGAAGACTGTGTGAACATGAAGACCGTCATCTAGAAGCTGAGCTGAGGAGCCTAGAACAGATCCTTCCCCCACCCCCAGCTCTCAGAAGGACCAACCCTGCCAACCTCGATGTCAGACCGTGGCCTCCAGCACCGTGAGACCATAAATTCTGTTTTGTAAGCCACCCAGTCTGTGGTACCCTGTCACACCTGCCTGGTTTTGAAGGCTCGGCTGGATGGGAGCAGTGGCTCCCCCTTTGGCCAGACACAGGCCCTCCAGTGCCCCATCCTCCTGGGGCCTGGGAACCTGGGATTGCAGATTTCAGTGACAGTGGCCCCACACTGGCTTGTGCGTCCTGCCCCCAGGGACAGCCTACGGTTCACACCTAGAGAGGGGATGGACCCCCAAACTGTGCAGGCCCAAGACTCCAAGGGGGTTGGCATTGAGGTTGAAGGCTGTGACATAGGAGTACTCCAGGATCTCAGTGGCCTCCTCCAAAGCCCAGGCACCAGGGCCCTCTCTTCTCTAGGACCCAGGCGTCCAAGCCCCACCCTGCTCTCAATGGGCCTTTGTCCCTGTCTGGGAAAGGCACGGGCAGAGTCTGACATCATGAAGCCTGAGGTGGGGGGTGGCACTCCCCCTCCCCCTCCATCCAGCCTTCTCTGACTCCGCACACTTGGGTCTGAGGGATTTCCCTGCCCTTCACCCTCCCCACCCTGGTGAGGTTCTCCCCTTGGAGAAAGGACCCCCCCACCAACTCCCCGAAAACCACTCTGGCCTAAAGGACAGAAGATACCCCAATGTGACTGAGCAGCTCATGGTCAAACCATTACTACACTTAGTCACAGTACCATGGCTCCCTCCATCGCCCCCCCACACGAGCACCTTGCAAAGGTCAAGACCAAGGGGAACAGTTGGGCTGGGGGGAGGGAGGATCACTGTAAAGTCGGGAATCTGTCAAGCATCATGCTTCATAAGCCCCGCTGGGCACCTGGCACTGTGCTAGGGGACCGAGGGTGAAGCAGACAGGCAGGCAGAAACCCAGTCCTCTGGGAGCTCCCACACTAGTGGGGAAGGAGGGCCCCCGGAGTGTGGTCAGCAAACGCACAGAGGCATGTGGAAGGAGAGGGCAGCATTTGAATGGAGGGGCTTGGTGTGGTGAGAGGGGCAGGGCAGGCTCCAGAGGAAGTGGCATCTGGGCTGAGAGCCTAATCGATGTGCCCGGCTGTGGCCTGTGGCAGAATGGGGTGCGGGATGGGGTGGGGAGGCCTGTCCAGGAGGAAGGAGCAAGCGCACATGTCGCCAGTCAGAAGGTGCCTCTGGCTATTTGAGGAACAATGTGTGCACCCACCCTGTGGTTTTGAAGCTTAGCCTGCTGCCAGGAGCCATTCTACAAACAGGTTATTGCCGGCTGATCATGTTCTTGTGAGAGGAGACAATCAATGCATACGTTCATTTCCGATGGCAAGAAGAGTCTGGAAAAGAGACCAGGATGTGGGCACCAAACATGATCCAGGGACGTGATTCAAGAGAGGGTGGAGGCGACGCTGAAGCCAAGAGTGGGCAGGTCCTCTCTCCTGCTCGGCTCTTCGGTGGCCTCTTTGGTCTAAGGTCATACCTGTCCCGGCCACTAAGATTCCCTAGATGCTGAGAACCATGCTTTTGTTTCTTAGCCTGAGACTTCCAGAGATACTAGAAGACCCTCCCAGGGACCCAGGACCAGGGTGCATAGTGATGGAGGAGGGAGAGCAAGTGAAGCTGCCTCCCCCCATCCCCTCCAGGAAGGAGCTAGTAGAACCCAGGCATCAGACTGCCCAGTTCCAGCAGTGGTGACAAGGGCCCCTTTGTGCCCCCCTCCCTCGGGGGCAGGGAGGAGCTGGGCCCTGGAGGCAGGCGGCCCCTGGCACCCGGGGGGAGGGGACGGGCTTGCAAGTGGGGGCCTGGACCCTAGGAGGCCAGGGGACTGTGAGCGGGGCTGGTGGAGCAGAGGGACAGAAGCAAGAACATCCAAGTGAGTACTCAGCCGAGAGGGGCCGGCGACCCGGTGGAGAGCGGAGGATCGGGGCTGAGAGGGTGGGGCAAAGGGGGCCCAGAAGCACGTGCGAGGCAAGGTGCTCTGGGCCATGGATGGTCACCGGGAGCTGCCACAAGTTTAGGATGGGGCAGCGTGCTGCTCAGGACAGCTCAAGGAATGGGCTGGGACCGTGGCAGGGACAGTGACCGGGCTTAGGGAATGAACCACAGAAAGGAAGAACACAGGGGTCTTCTCAGCATCCCTGGGGTCTGCAGGAACAGCTGCCCTGGGGCTCCTGAATTTGGGGCAGACTGGGGTGGGGAACGGTGGTCTGGGCCTGGAAGAGGAGCAGAGGGATAGATTGGGATCCTGCCATCTGTGAGGGGGCAGGGGCAGAGAGCTGTGGGTGCTGAGAGTTGCGAATGAGGCTGTGTTAGCACCGGGGTGCACGACAGGTGTGTGTGTGTGTGTGTGTGTGTGTGTGTGCGCACGTGTGCACGCACGTACCTCCCCTGGGTGAGCTTCCATCTACATCAGCGTTCCTCAGCCTTATTTTCATTATATTCCACTAGGGCACAATTTTAGAGCTCTTTTTCCTAATCCCATTCCCACCGTGAAATTTTATGACCACAGACGTACAGTGTTTGTGTTTATGAACTGTGGCCCTTCAGAGAGTCACAGCTCACCCTTACAGCTAAGACAAGAACCAGTCTTTGCCCCCATTACAAACAGGTGGGTTGCCCGCTTACATCCCAGGTGTGCCCGGGCCCGGTAATCGGCCCTCCCCGGGGCCCCGTCCCCTCCTGTCACAGTGTGTCCATCCGCCTGCATCCAGGTGGGTCTGTCCTCGGCCACCCCCTGGTGTGTGTGTGTGCGCGGGTCTGTGCATCTTTGTGAGCACGTGTGTGCCTGAGTGCCCATGTCAGCCCCATGGTGTGGAGGGCAGGAAGCAGGACAGTGTAGGGGTGCCTCTGGACTGTGTGTGGGGGGCAGTCTGTGGGTGCAGGGGGCTCGCTGCCCTGCCCGGGTGTGTGCCTGCGTCGCTATTGTGTGAGCCTGTTCCTTCTGGTTGGGTCTAGATCTGTCACATTTCAGACCGGCATTTGCATGTGTCTGACTATGCATGCGTCCGTGTCCGTGGGAAGAGGGCGGTGTAGGCCAGGCAAGGCAGCCACTTGAAACCATGTCTTTGACCCTGGGGCGACCCACAGAGCAGCCGGGTGCCAGTGACTCATAAACTCCCAACCCCAAGGTCCTTCCTGGCCCTGCTCCGAGCCCAGCCAGGACCACCCGACTCTTCTTTCATCCCACCTACCTCTAGAAGCCCCCCAAGATGAGGCACCCTTCACTTCTTCCCTGAGGGAACAGGGCTCTTTTGTACCGGGCCCTGGCCTCTGTTGAGGGTGGGGACAGCAGGGGCCATCTGTGGGGTGGGAGAGGGCGGCAGGAATTCCCGCGGCATGTTGGGAATGCTGATGCTGTGAAACCCAGTCATTGATGGGCTGGGTCCCTGCCCGCCACCCCCAGCCCTCAGCCGTGGGACATCTGCTCCCTCACCCCACTCACCACACGGCCTGCTTCACCCCCCACCCCAACGCGCTGCTGCTCCCCCTTCCTCCCCAAAGTTCTTCGCAATCACAACTTGGGGGCGGGCAGGCCATGACTACAGAGTAGCTTCCAGGCTATGTGGGAGCGTCCCCAGCATCCCCAGGCAGCGGAGACCACGTGGGCAGCCTCACAGCGGGCCACCACTCAGAGCGGACGCAGAGAGAGGGCGGCTGGCCGGGGCTACACCTGTCTGGCTCTCATTCCAGGTCGGCTGGCTGACAGCTTCAAGTGAGACCCGAAGGCGTTCCCAACTCAGGGAGACTGAGGTGAGGGGCAGGGTTCCAACTTCTCTTTCCCCCTGGTTTCCCCTGCTTCCTGCAGCCGGTCCAGCCCTGGCTCTGTCCTTACTTTCTGGAGATGCCCCGGGGGGGGCACGATGGCGATGAAGATAATTATCCACATGTCATTACGAAGTGGTGGTTAAGTGTGCAGACCTGGAGCTTGGCAAATGGGGTTTGAATTCCAACTCTGCCACTTACCAGCTGTGTGGCCTTGGGCAAATGCCTTAACGTCTCTGGACTGCAGCTATAAAATGCTGGTTCTAACTGCCACTTTCTCAAAGGGACCAAATGAATTAATACAGCGGAGTCAAGCATTAGGGCCTGGGGCATGGTCAATACGTTAGAAATGTTTGTAATTCCAAATAATGATACCAGCAGTAGCCAACTTCTGAACAGGCCCCTCCTGAAGCCTTACCAGGGGCACCCTTCACTTCTTCCCCGTGCCTTTAGTGCTCTCCTCTCCCCTCTCCAGCTGTCGCTCACTTGCTGGACAAAATGATTTTCCTCACGACCCTGCCTCTGTTTTGGATTATGATTTCAGGTAAGGACTAGGGGTGCAGGGGATCCTGGGGCCTTGGCCTCTGAGCGGGCTGGGGCTATTTCTGTGGGTCCCTGCAACCTCCAGGGGGGTGGTGGAAGGTGATAGGAGTTGTGTGCCTTGAAGGGTGGGGCGTGATGACCTGGGAAGGACATGTCGCTCCACCTCAGTGGTCCTGCTTGCCCACAGCCTCTCGCGGTGGTCACTGGGGTGCCTGGATGCCCTCATCCATCTCTGCCTTCGAGGGCACGTGCGTCTCCATCCCCTGCCGCTTCGACTTCCCCGACGAGCTGCGGCCGGCTGTGGTGCATGGCGTCTGGTACTTCAACAGCCCCTACCCAAAAAACTACCCCCCAGTGGTCTTCAAGTCTCGAACCCAAGTCGTGCACGAGAGTTTCCAGGGCCGCAGCCGCCTCCTGGGGGACCTTGGCCTGCGTAACTGCACCCTTCTGCTCAGCAGCCTCAGCCCGGAGCTGGGCGGCAAGTACTACTTCCGCGGGGACCTAGGGGGCTACAACCAATACACCTTCTCGGAGCACAGTGTTCTGGATATCATCAGTGAGTCCCCAGAGCGCCTGCGCGCGGAGGGTGGGGGTGGCACCAAGTTTTTCCTGCCTTTCCAGGGAGGTTGGGGATGGCCAGGCCCGAGGTTTCTCAGTCTGGCCTGGGGTGCACACCCCCCACACCCACACAGAAGAGGAAGATGAGAGAAACAGACAAAGCAGGGCCCCCAGTCTTGCTGCCCTCAGAGGAGAAAACGAGGGTTCTTCCTCTTCTTCTAAAAACAACTGGAAGAAAAGCAGTGGGGCCCAGGGGTTAGAGGTAAGGCCTCTGGATCCCTGGGTTGTCTGGGTGACTATGGGCATGTTACTTAATGTCTCTGGACCTTGTTTTCCTCCTCTGTAAGATGGGGAAAAGACTAGCACTTACAGCTCAATGAGTGAATCCTTGTGGGGTGCTCCGAGCTGCGCCTGGCTCTGGGTGACCAGTGCTGGGGGACAGTGTGGACATACTGCTCTCAGACAGTCTGAATTTTTAAGAGAAACCAGAACTGCCTGTTTTTCTGTGCAATCTCCTAGTTCCTAAACATTGGCTGCTGATTCTGATTTTTAAAAACAAATCCTAAATTTAGGCCAAAGAGCATGCAGTTCTGGGCCAGATTTGTCAATCAGAGCAGGGCACGCCGCCCAATTTCCAAGAGGCCCTATAGCATGGAGCCCCTAGATTCCCGTTCCCCATCTGCATGGAGTTCTCATGAGCCAGATCACAGCCCCAATGCAGGACGAGACCCCACTGGCACAGCCAGACATAGATCTCCAAGACATCACACACACACACACACACGCATGCACACTGACATATGTGACAGGAAAATAAACCAAAGCAGACATGGGAAAGGAGAGAAATTTCTTGAGGAGGAAGCCGGAGTGAGTTTGAAGTTCATTTCTACTCCACACTAGCTGTGGCTCCAGTTTCATCATCTAAAAACTGAGCAAAGTAATGTTACCCTCCTTCTAGCTTGGCTGGAAGGACTGGCAAGGGAACCACTGTCAAGTATTCAGCCCATTATACTGTGATTTTCATTATTACACGTCTGTGGTCAGATGAGGAGGGCCTCCAGGTGAAGGGTATCCAGGGAGAGAGAAGGTTGTAGGGAATTCTTTTGGGGAGGGGACTGCGAACTGAGAACGCTTCCTGGACCCTTTTGTTCCCTCCCTCTCATCTAGACACCCCCAACATCGTGGTTCCCCCAGAGGTGGTCGCAGGCTCTGAAGTGGAGGTGAGCTGCATGGTGCCAGACAACTGCCCGGAGCTTCGCCCGGAGCTGAGCTGGCTGGGCCACGAAGGGCTGGGGGAGCCCACCGTGCTGGGTCGGCTGCGCGAGGACGAGGGCACCTGGGTGCAGGTGTCGCTGCTACATTTCGTGCCCACTAGGGAGGCCAACGGCCACCGGCTGGGCTGCCAGGCCTCCTTCCCCAACACCACCCTGCAGTTCGAGGGCTACGCCAGCCTGGACGTCAAGTGTGAGCCTGGGGACTGGGCGGGGGGCGGGGCGGGGAGCAGGGCCGGGGGCGCGGTCTGCGGGCCCGAGCCCGCTGACACCCGCCCCCTCCTCTTGTCGCGGGCCTTAGACCCCCCGGTGATCGTGGAAATGAACGCCTCGGTGGAGGCCATCGAGGGCTCGCACGTCAGCCTGCTCTGCGGGGCGGACAGCAACCCGCTGCCGCTGCTGACCTGGATGAGGGACGGCACGGTGCTCCGGGAGGCCGTGGCCGAAAGCCTGTTCTTGGATCTGGAAGAGGTGACCGCCGCGGAGGACGGCGTCTACGCTTGCCTGGCAGAGAACGCCTACGGCCAGGACAACGGCACCGTGGAGCTCAGCGTCATGTGTGAGTGGCCCCGGTGTCCGGCACTGGCTGGACAGAGGAGGGGACAGACAGAGGAGGGGAAACCGGCGCCCGCCTGCCCAGCTGGGCGGGGGCGGGGCCGGGAGCTGGGCCGGGAGCGGGGGCGGGTGCGGGCGGGCCCACCCGAGCACCGCCAAGGTTGAGGCCAAGGTGGAGTGGAGGGCTGCAGGTCAGGGCGTTCCCTCCTGCGTCCCACAAGTATCTGATGAACACCTACTGCGCACCACTCTTCTCCCCAGGGCGAGGTGGGAAGACGGATGGGTCCCTGCCGCGCAGGAATGCCGGTGAAACTGACCAGCCTCGCCTGGTCTGGGAGTGGATCTGGGCCCTGGAAATCCGCATTTCCCAATGAGCCCCCTTGCAGTTGCAGGCAAAGGGACAAGGGACCCCAGACCTCACCCAGCCCCTCGCCAGCTGTTATGTTCTGGAGTCCCCCGCGGGACTGACTGGTCAGATAGGGTTCTTTGTTAGGAACCAAGGAGAGGTCATTCATTCATTCACTCATTCACAAATATTTATTGAGGCAAAATGCCCAGGCCTGTGGATAATAATAATGAGAGCTGCCGCCAGCATCCACTCAGCAGTTTCTGAGTGCCTTCCACAAATACTCTTCCCCCAGACATCCCCACGGCTAGCCCCGACCCTCCTCTTCTCATCTCGGGGAAGCCTTCCCTCACCATCCTAGTTAAAACTCCAACTACCCTGATTTCCCATCACCATGTTTGTTTCTCCCCAAAGCCCATATCCCCGTCTAGCCAACTACATTTATTTATTAACACAGCGTCCACTCACGTGGTTAGGAATCTTCATCTCACCTTGCTCAGGCTAACACAGCTCCTGTCATTTAGGTTCAATGTGACTCCTGTGAGGTTGGGACTATTATTAAGCTCATTTTGCAGATTAGAGAGATGAGGCCGGGAGAGGTTAGGGCGTGGATACGCGCACAGCTGGGGAGGGGTGGAGCTGGGATTGGAGCACAGCGGGCTGGCCACAGAGTCTCTGTTCTTATAAATAGGATAGCCGGACAGGGATTATCTGAACCATCGGAGCCAGTGTGCTCAGATTGGGGTATATAGGGTCACATTGGGGATGGGAGTTAGCTGGCAGAAGAGGCACCCTTGGCTTCTGACCATCGCTCCCCCCGCCGTCCTGCCCCTCCCAGATGCACCCCGGAAGCCGATGGTGAACGGGACGATGGTGGCTGTGGAGGGGGAGACGGTCTCCATCTTGTGCTCCACACAGAGCAACCCGGATCCTATTCTCACCATCTTCAAGGAGAAGCAGATTCTGGCCACGGTCATCTACGAGAGCGAGCTGCAGCTTGAGCTGCCTGCCGTCACTCCCGAGGATGACGGAGAGTACTGGTGTGTGGCTGAGAACCAGTATGGCCAGAGGGCCACCACCTTCAACCTGTCCGTGGAGTGTGAGTACCACCCCCCTCCTCTCCCCTTGTCCTGCCGGAACCAAGCTGGACTTCATGTCCTTCCTCATTCCCCGCCTTAGTGGGTGGTTCATTGGGGGCGCATGGGTCGCTGGGAAGCATCCACGCATTCCAGCCAAGGGTCGGCTTTACCCCAGCAGATGAGAATGGGCAAGGTAGGGAAGCTGAATCCACAGCAACAAATTGAAAGTCCCACCTGAGAGTACTGTGTTTCCACATCCTGGGATGCGCTTTTGACCAAGAAGATTTCTGGATCCTGTGGTCTCTGCCCCCTTTGCAATCACCAATAACCAGGACATCTAACCCTTGTGTTGCATTGCTATGTACCAGGCATTGCTGGAAGCTTTGTATGGGGACCCATTCATTTCAACCACATGACATTCCCAGGATGGAGGTTCTGTTACTGTCTCCAGTTTCCGGAGAAGCAAACGGAGGCTCAGAGAGGTTATGCCATTACCCAAGGTCACACAGCCAGAGAACGGCTCACATCCAGACAGTCTGGCTCCACTGTTCTGCCGTAATTGACCTCATCCTGTTGTTACATCAGAATACACTGATGGAGCTGTTGCTGTGTGCCAAGGGCAGCGTGACTGTGGGGAACGTGGGGGAGAGGACCAAGAGGACACCAAGCTGATGAACAGGTGGAGTTCAGCCAGAGAAATGGGATGGGAGGGATATACGTAGAGAGCTTGGAAGTCTTGGAAATGAAGCTTATCATTCCACTGGCAACCAGCAGCTGTCCCAACCTCTTCACCGATGACACGGCCAACACCCCCCGCCCCCCGGCCATGCATGGCTGTAGCCCCCAGAGAGTGGTTTCCACTCCCTCTCCTGCAGCAGCTCCCTCTGGAATGTCACCCCCATGTGGCTATCTCCTCTGCTTCCTCTTCAGCTCCTGCCTGGTTTCTGGCACTAGTTTCCAGACCTGACCAGTCCCTGCCTCCGTTATTCTACCTCCAGTCCCCATCCCCTAGGTTTGCCAGAAGGTAGTGAGCACCACCTAGACTCAGTACTCTGAATGTGGTAATAATCAGTACGTGGCAGAGACAGGCTATTTCGAGTGCCACCTTCCAAGGCAAAGGGATGGCCATGCACTGCTGTGCTAACCTTTCACTCTGGAGCACGCTCCCTCCCAGCCCCTGCTCGCTCGCAGTACCCAAGGCGATCATGCATTGTGGGGTGTTCTGCTTTCTCCATCCTCGCCCTCCTGGGCTAGCTTCCTCCTTCTGCTACACCCCTTTTCCCTGTCACACCCCAAGCCAGTGGCCTCATAAGTCAGAGGGTCAGAGAGCCCCCTGAGAATCGGGTAGAAATCCCTGAGCCTGAACACCATAGGGTCTCACGTACACAGGAGTCACAGGCTCTCCTGGACAGTGAGAGGGGCGGCAGCAAATGGTCATTCATGGTATCCTCTGGGCAGGACCCTGCAGTGTTCTTCTCCTGAGCCCGTGTGGTCACCCTGTGAAGCAGGTACACGTTATCATCATCTCCTCTTTGACGGAGCAGAAGACAAAGGTCAGAATCCCCCAAGACCATGCAGCTCAGAGGGTCAGTCAGAGCCAGGAGTCTTCTGGACTTTTCTCTGGCACAGCTCTTAACCCCCCCTGGCTGCTTTGCTGCTCTGCAGCCCGCGGCGCCCAAGGACTTACCTAATCAGGCTTCTTTTTGGAAACAAACCAATGGATTTGGAGTGGAAGGCCTTCAGCCTGCTGGAGCCGAGGAGCAGCTGTGCCACCCCACCGGCCCTCGCCCCACCTGCTGAGCCCTGCCAGCCTCACCCAGGCCTGGGTCACAGGCGTGCCCTATGGCAGGGCAGCCTCAGGCTTCTGGCCACGGCATCCCTCAGGCTCCTCTCTGTCCCTGAAGTCCATGTCCCCTCGCACCAGGGATTTGGTGCCCACTGACAATGGCAGGTGCTCCTAGAGCGGGTCGTCCTTCTGACCCATTGATCCAGGGCCCAGCACGGTGAGGAACATGCGGCAAGACTCTTGCCTCTACTGAGTGCTTACACGCAGGGGACTAGTCTGAGCCCTCGGCGCACGCTGACCTATTTTGGTCTCATCACAATATGATTGTGAGGGACTGTTCTTCATCCCAGTTTAAGAAGGAAACCTAAGTGTGAGCTGGTGTCCAGCACCAGACAGAGCTGAACCCACCTGGATCAGAATCCCTGCTCTGTCTCCATCGTGCGGTGGCATGATCCCAGACAAGTGACTTCACTTTTGCAGAGCCTCTCCACTGAAAAACGGGTATATGATAACCATAGCTGACCCCAAAGAAGGCTGTGAAGAGTCTGGAGGTTATGCTGAATGCCCACATTGCCTGACACCATTTGCTCCGAAAATCATTTCCCTTGGACTCCAAGCTCCTGGCCCTCCTGGAGTTCCTGTGGCCAAGGCTTTGCTCACATGCTCCCCCTGCTGGAATGGTTCCGTTTATTGCATCCTGAATCCTTGGGAAGGAAGTTAAGCCAAATGGCATGATCAGGGCCAGTAAATGGCAGAGCTGGGCTCTGCCAAAGCTGTCGCACCCCAAACTCCCCATTCTTTGTGGGACTGGGGGTTTGTATAGGGTCAGTCAGAGTTCCCCAGGTCTCCCCGGCTGCCTGCAAAGCTGCGGAGATACCGAGCACATGGAGGCAGGGTGGTGGCAAGGGGTTGAGGGCGGATGCTGTCCCTGGAGCAGAGGGGTGCGGTCTTGAATGAAAGGTTTTCTAAAAAAATGTAACAGCTGTTGGTTCGGGTTTGTCATTATTCTTCAGGGTGTTAATTCATTAACACTACAACAAGGCATAGTGCATGTTTGCCTGTACAGATTTCGGGCTATATATTTTTAAATTACTAGATTTAGATGCAAGTACACATTGAGGTTTCAACTGGAACCATCTCGAGCTCGAATCAGGTGACGTGACTCCCTGGCCCGTCACTGTTACTTGCATATTCTTTTTTTTACCGGAAACTGGAAGTAAATGGCGGTAGGTGGCCCGAGGGTCTTTTGGCCATGTGTAGGGGGTTTCTGGTCGGAGCTGAGAACCAGAGCTCAGTCTAGAGTGAGCAGACTCCAGTGCTGGATTCTTTAGGAAGGGAGAGAACATGGTTTTGAAAAGCAACATTCTATGTTCTATTATATTATCATATTTTAGAAAATGAAAGAAACCAACACCCCCCCCAAAAGCCCCCCACAAAACCCAGACCAGTACCATTTTTGTAATACGTCAGCAAAGGAAAGCTCAGCACAGTGACCTTGGGTGGAGGATGGGGGTTGGTGCCAGTGGCAGTGGAAGAGCCCAGGACAGAGGGACAGTCAGGGTGCAAGGGGGCTTGAGGGAGTCAACAGGGGCATCTACAGGTGGCCAGGGAGGGGAGCCGGCAGGATTCAGTAGCCCATGGCAGTCTTCGCAGAGCTCCGCTATGTGAAAGGCGGGTTCTAAGGATGGGGATGGAGAGTAGGCAGAGCGAGAACCAGTCTTGACAGCAGCAAGAGCCCAGCCATGTGGGTATCTCACATGGGTAGGGATACGTTCTGGGGAGCAAAACCCAAGCAGGACTAACCAGCGAATGGTTAGTGAAGTGAGGCACAATTTCTGTGAGTCGTCAAAAAAGATATCATCTGAGTAGAGCCCCGGGCACAGAGGGAGGGACTGAGTTCAGCAGGTGTTAGGGGAGTGTTCCAGGGTGAGGGAGAATCTCCAAGACCCTGAGCTGGGAAGAAGCTCCATGAGTTTTAGAAAGACTGAGGAGGCCAGTGTGACAGGTCAGGAGCCATGGCAAGAGAAGACCCGTGCGGCTGGGTCCCGCGGGGCCTTGCCAAGCCAGGGAAAGAATTTGGGTATCATTGTCAGTGACCTGGGGGCAGCGGAAGGAGGGTTTTGAGCAGAGAGCCTCGTGATCTCATTTGTTTGACAAGGTGAACAAAGAGGGGGGGGCCAGAGCTAGTGCGAAGGGGGAAATGCAGCTTGTCTCATCTCCCAGACAGCTACCACCTGCTCCACCACGGAGTCCCCTGAGGCTCCACCTCCAGTTGGTGTCAGTCCCCTGAGTCCTGGTCCTTTTGCTCCTGCAGTTGCCCCCATGATCCTCCTGGAGTCCCACTGTGCAGCAGCCCGGGACACGGTGCAGTGCCTGTGCGTGGTGAAATCCAACCCGGAGCCGTCCGTGGCTTTCGAGCTGCCCTCACGGAACGTGACTGTGAACGAGACTGAGCGGGAGTTTGTGTACTCGGAGCGCAGTGGCCTCCTGCTCACCAGCATCCTCACGCTGCGGGGGCAGACCCAGGCCCCGCCCCGGGTCATTTGCACAGCCCACAACCTCTACGGCACCAAGAGCCTGGAGCTGCCCTTCCAGGGAGCCCGTGAGTGCTGTGGTGTGGCGGGGGGCGGGGGGGAGAGCCACAGAGGTGGAGGGGGCTTCTCTTGGATCCAGGCTTCCCTCCCCAAGGCAGACCATCAGCCACCCAGTGTGGGTCGGGCGACGCAGGTGGAGGAGGTGGTAAAGATGCCCTTTCCAGTTGGTAAGAAGAGACTGCCCTGGGTTTGCCTGTGCTTCATGGGCCCTCTCCTGGACCATCTGGCCACTAAGCCCTCCGGGCCAGTCAGGCAGTGCAAGGCTGTGCCAGCTCTGGACACGTTTTCACCATCATCTCTGCCCCAGCCCATCTCCCAAGACCCCGAGTGTCCTCACTATCACCAGCATTCCTGAGGGTGTCTGGGTCTTCTGTCCTCAGACCGCCTGATGTGGGCCAAGATCGGCCCCGTGGGAGCCGTGGTAGCCTTTGCCATCCTAATTGCCATCGTCTGCTACATCACCCAGACACGCAGAAAGTGAGTGGCTTGCCAGGGCTCATTTGCGGGATTGGGGACTCTCCCGGGGCTGGGGAGGCGGGGAGATCAGTTAGAGGTAGCAGGTGGCCAAGCGAGGGCAGCCCTGTCTGCGATTCTGCTCTGTGCATGTTTGGCTGCATGGAGGAGAGAGGCTCCTGCTAACATTTCGGGGTGGGCCAGTGCCTGGGCTGGGCACTTTCCCCTGTTGGTTACCCAGTCCCCACGTTCTGTGGCCACAGACCCTTGCCCTCTAGGAACCCTCCTGCACACGCTCCAGTGCAGTGGGGGAGAGCCAGAGACCCCTGGCTCATAGCCACGGGGCCGGTCACTGTCGGTTCCAGGGCCTGGATGCTTACACACAGCATCTCTGGCAAAAGGACACTCCCCAGCCCCAGACCAGCCCCCACAACAACTCTGCTTATTCTCCCTCCTTGTGGCACACACATCAGCTTCCCTGAAAACAAATTTATCTTTCTGCTCCATGTCCTGGCAGCAAGAGGGGAGGACAGAGCCAGAGCACATGAGAAGAACCCCAAGAAACTAAGCTGGGGTCCCCAAAAGTTGCAGAGGCCAGGAACCTGATGGAAGGATGGGCACAGGTGACAGGAAGAGGCTGGTCCTTCTGGAAATGACCAGAAGGGGCCATCTATGCCGTCTTAGAGAGATGGGTGGGAACTGCCCTGGGGTCCGTTGAGCCAAACTCCTCAGGTAGATGGGATGCAGAAAGAGAGCGGAGAGGGAGGCCTGGGACTCCTGCTGGGGCTGATGTGTCCTGCCCTGCAGAAAGAACGTGACAGAGAGCCCCAGCTTCTCGGCGGGGGACAACCCCCCGGTTCTGTTCAGCAGCGACTTCCGCATCTCTGGGGCACCAGAGAAATATGAGGTGAGGGCCGGAGCCTTGTGGCTCCAGACTAGCTGGAAAACCTGGGTGCCGGGGACCCTGAGGGCCTGGGAGGGCCTGGGAGGCTAAGGGACAGCGGGGAGGCTGGCCCCTTCAGAAGGGAAAGGGAGGAAGCGTGGAGGGCGGGCTGCCCCCGGGCCGGGAGGGGTGCTCAGGCTGAGGCTGGGATGGGGGCTGAGGGGCTCAGCAGAGGGCAGCCCCCTCCTCCCCACCCGGGTCTATGACTGCATTTCCTTCTCCAATAGTCCAGAGAGGTCTCTACCCTGGAATGAGCGGCCCAGGAGGTAGGATCCAGGGAGCTCAGTGTGCCCGCCTCTGGGCCCTTGTGGGCCTCGGGGTTGGCGTGCATGTGTGTGCGTTCTCGTCAGGTGTCCAGGGTGTTCCCTGGCTAAGTCTGGCCCTGCCCAGCTCTCCTGGCTTTGTCTATTCTGGCATGTTGCTGCTCCCTTCTGTCTGTGGTCACTGTCCCATGTCTGTGTCCAAAGACCCCATGTAGGGGTGGGGGCGGGGTGGAGCACAGGACAGGGAAGATGAAGTCACCCCTGCAGGATCTCCCAGACTGAGGAGGGAAGTCACCCCAAAACGAAACATGGGAGAAGGTCATATGGAACCAGGCACTTAACACATTTGGGAAGGCGGGATCCCAACCGAGTGACTTTATTCTGACAAGACGCTATGGGTTGAATCGCCTGTGCCCCAAATCCTTAACGTTGAAGAGGTCTTCCTGGACACACTGAATTTGTGAGTGACTCTCAGGCTTAGCAATGAAGAGGCTGTCGTGCGTGGGGGCACCAGCATGGGCAAAGGCCCCAGGCTGCACCGGCAGGCCTTGAGAAAGGAGGTCTACACGGAGCTTTGGGACTTGACTTTGGAGCTGTGGGGGTGAATGTGACTGCAGCTGTTGGACCTGGAAAAGATGGAACAAGACTCTTCTATTGGGCTCTTTCTGTTTGCAGAGTGAGAGGCGACTGGGATCTGAGAGGAGGCTGCTGGGCCTTCGCGGGGAGCCCCCAGAGCTGGACCTGAGCTATTCTCACTCGGACCTGGGCAAACGACCCACCAAGGACAGCTACACCCTGACGGAGGAGCTGGCCGAGTATGCTGAAATCCGTGTCAAGTGAGGGAGCTGGGGGCCGCCTGTGCGGCCACCCCTCCCTCAGGACCTTCACTGGCCCCTACTGGTTATGGGCTCCCTTGCTCCCCAGAGTGGAGGGGGCTGGGGCCGTAAAGGAAGGGGGCAGGTGACAGTGAGGTCCTAGGGGCCTGGCCTCCCCTCCTTCCCAGCCGTCCCCGGCCCGGCCAGCACCCACCCCACACTGTGGCTCTTCTCTAACCTCCTTTAACCTCATGTCTGGAGGGGAGCTCCGTCTGTCCGTCCATGTTATTTATTGCTACCCCCTGCCTGGTCTCCTGCCCCCACACCCGGCCCCAGGGCCTGTCCAGAGGGACGTGAAATAAATGCCACGAAGCCAACCACTTGTCTAGATCCTGATGGTTCCTGATCCATCCTAGTGAAGCCTGCTGCCCCTCTCCTCGCCCTCTGCGAGGTCCTGGCCCAGGAATTCTAGCCCCGAGTCCAAGGCCACTACCTTGGCTGGCAGCTGTGGGCTGGGTCTGGCCCCTTCACTCACTCACATCCCCTCACGCCCCCTGCCGGTCAGGGTGTTTCGTGAGCCTGCGCTGATTTGACCGCCATCCCTCACACTCACACCATATTTCACAGCCTCAGCCTTCCCAACTTTACTTTTTTTGGTTTAAGAAACATTAAGTAGGCACCAGCTGTGTACAGAGCCCCTTCAGGAAGCTCAGGCCATCTGGGGTAAGGAACGGGACAAGGCCGCGATGATGACACTGGAGCTCAGAGAAGCTAGGGGATTTTCCTAGGGCCCCAGAGCTAGCAAATAGAGTGGCCAGGCCCTGGACACCATTCTTCTCTTTTCCCTAACCCCTGTTGGCAATCTGAAGAGGGCCAGACTCTCTGGTATGAATGATATTAATAACTAAGAGCTGTTATGTGCCCCATGGTTCTACCTGATCTACGTTATTAATCTCCACTTCCCTTCCCTAACTAGCATGACAGTGGCTCTCAAAGTGGGGTCCCAGCAGCATCCATATCAACTGGGAACTCGTTAGAAAGGCACATTCTTGGGCACCTGGGTGGCTCAGTCGGTTAAGTGTCTGCCTTCAGCTCAGGTCATGATCTCAGAGTCCTGGAATTGAGCCTCACATTGGGCTCCCTGCTCGGTGAGGAGTCTGCTTCTTCCTCTTCCTCTCCCCGCCAATGCCTGCCGTTCATGTGTGCTCTATCTCAAATAAATAAATAAAATCTTAAAAAAAAAAAAAAAAAGGAAAGAAAGAAAGGCCCATTCTCAAGTTCCCATGCCAGACGGCAGGAGCCCCAAACTCGTTTTGACAAGTCCTCCAGGTGATTCTGATGCACGAATGTTTGAGAACCTAGAGAAGCTGAGGTCCCCCAGGTGGTAACTGCACAGCCCCGACTTGAGCCCAGAGCCCAGAGCTCTCCCACCGTGCGCCCCGCTGTCTTGGTGAGAAGCACCTGAGCTCACCGGCCCAAGAGCACTGAGGGAACCCTGAGAGTAGAGTTGCTGTTTGGGAGTGGCTCCTGAACAGGGCTGTTTTCCCCTGGTTTTTGAAGAGGGCAGAGGATACCACAGAGGCCATAGTGGAGACTGAGGGCAGGACTCATCAAACCACGTGGGCAGGGAAGGTGGTGAGGACACCTCGGCTGGAATGGGAGGTCGACTTGCAGGACAAGAGCTGTGGGTGCTAGTGGGGTTGGGAGCAGCCAGGAGGGGACTGACCCCAAGGCCTGCCCGGGCTCTTTCCTGGTGGGACTCTATCCTGTAGAGAGGAAGACATTGAATCAAGGACTTCATGCACAACGCCCGACTGCAACCCGTGACACCTGCTCCCGGGACCAGGGCAAGGGGGGCTTTCAGAGCACAGAATGGAGGTGTGTCTGGGGGTCTCAGGAGCCAGGGAGGTGTCCCACTGACAGGAAATCCCACAGGGACACTGTGTGTGAAGGCTCTAAGTGGGAACATATTTGGCAAAATTTCAGGCGCTGAAAATAAGGCCAAACAGTGGTCCAGGATTGGGCAGAATCTAGTAGGGGCTGCCCAGCAGCTGCGGAAGCAGTCCCCACCGGATGCACATGCATGGGGACCCCGCCCTGACACACCTGTCTTCTGACAACAGACCCTGGCTCCAGCAGGTCTGGCCTGGGAGGAATGCTCCTAAGGACTTCGCCCTGAGGAGCAGAGCAGTGTCAATAATGAGAGACTCCGGTAACCCTGTGCTGCTCAAAGCGCCACCCGATGATGATGAGCCCGCTGATCCCGGGAGGAGGGCAGAGCAACTTTTACCTGCATACATATGTTCAACTCAGCACTTACAGGAACAAAAGGACACCTGCATGCCAAAAGGGTGATTTTTTTTTTTTTTAAATAAAAACTTAGGAGGAGACTAAGCTTAAAAATAAGTCAAGTGGGCGCCTGGGTGGCTCAGTTGGTTAAGCAACTGCCTTCAGCTCAGGTCACGGTCCCGGAGTCCCGGGATCGAGTCCCACATCGGGCTCCCAGCTCCATGGGGAGTCTGCTTCTCCCTCTGACCTTCTTGCCTCTCATGCTCTGTCTCACTGTCTTCTCTCAAAAAAAAAAAAAAAAAAAAGAAATAAGACAATAAAAAATGTTTAAAAAAAAATAAGTCAAGTGATTGATTTAAAGAGATGTATGAAATAAAGTTTCACAGATAGGACAAAAGTCCTGAAAATCATAGGCAAACCTCTAAAGTTTAGGAAAAATGAAGTGATCTGAGGCAAGATCATCTCATAGGAGGGACAAATTTTTGGTGATGACATACGAGGAGGACCAAAATTCAGGAGTATCACATTCCACCCCTCTCCTGGACTCCCCCAGAATTCATCTGTTCCAGCAAAACATGTTTATTGAGCACCTACTCTGTGCCAGGACTATGCTGGGCTCTAGGGCTATCACAGGGGCCAAGAAGAAACACTCTCTGACCTTGTGGAGCTGACATTCTGTGGAACGGACAGATGACAATCAGATAAACAAGTGTTGGTCAGATAGTGAGTGTGCTAAGAAGGAAATTAAGCAGGCGAGAAAGGAAAGCGCTCGGCAAGGCTGCTGTTTTAGAGCATTTGAGTAGAGAGCAGAAGGAAGCAAGGGAGGGAATTCTGTCCCTTTCTGGAGAATGTAGAAAAGCCAAGATCAGGTGCAAAGGCCCATGATGGGAAGGTACTTGATATGCTCAGGAACAAGGAGGGAACCAGCATGCCTGGAGGTGGCTGGTAAACAGAGCAGTTGCCCAAGGGTGCCTGATCACAGAAGGCCCTGTAGGTTAGGACTCAGGCTTTTACTCAGAGTGAACTGGGCTGTCAGGGAGGATGATACGTGCAGGAATGTTTCGGAGGGGCTGAGGTTTCTAGGACCCTGCTTGTAGCTGTGGGGATAATGAGCTCAGCAGGTGCAGGCAGAGGGATCAGAAGGCCAAGAGAGAGGAAGTGGAGATGGTGAGAGGGGACAGGTCAGGACCTCTTTTGTAAGAGGAACTGATGGAGCTTGCTAAAGCTGGAGGGAGGGAAAGAAGAAGTCCAAGATAGCCACTTCCTCAGCTGCCAAAGATGGTGGAAGGAACAATGTTGTGGAGAATACAAGTGTGCTCTACTCCAGTCCTTCTCCCTTGCTGGTTCTCCTGGCTGGCACCTCTCCCTTGGGAAATGATGAGCCGAGGAAGAGTCAGAACCCATGGTACAGTGCTTCAGAGAGGTGGGGACAGGGGCACAAGAGGACATCTGTCTGGGCTTGAGTAGAGGTGAGCAGGTCTTGTGTTGGCAGAGACAGGCCACCCTGTGTAGGAAGGAGGATGCCCGGGCACCAGGCCAGGGTCATGACAATATGGATCTCCTTTCCCTTTTCTCCCGCCAACCTCCCAGGTGCCCCCTGGCTGAGACAAGCCATTGGTGGCCCCCAGTCCCATCCTGAGGACAGTGTCTGTGGCAGGCACCTCTCTTATCCTCATGATGAAAGGGCTCCAGGCCAGGGCCGGCTATTCCAAAGCCTCTCTCTGGGCCAGGGTGAGGGACTCACAGCACTGCTCCGGAGCAGCCAAGCCTGGGTTCAGCCAAGCCTGAACCCATCTCCTGGGTTCAAACTGCGTCCTGGGGAGGGGGCTCAGAGGGGTCCCATGGCTCACAGGGGGCACCTAGTTGCCTGGTTCCACTGCTTCCCCAGTGGGAGGGGATGTCACCCAAAATGGTGGTCACCCACCATAGAAGAGTAGGCATACCACCCAATGTCAATTACAGGAAGAATTGTCAATTACAGGCCTCAGTGGAAGAATCATCAACAGGAAGGAATCACCGATTGCAGAAAGGATTTTAGAACACTTGGTCACCCAAAATGGAGACCATCTACATCTTTGGAGGAAAAGATGGAAGGATGAGTAAAGGCACCAAAGTTACAGAGTCCTGCTTCCACCCTGGCCTCTTCCATTAGCCCTTGGCCTCCAGAAATCAAGGCACATCTGTGAGCCTATTGCCCAGTTTCCTCTTGTTAGAAGACTGAGCAATGCCTGGAGTTATGCCAGCAGAGACTTTAGGCCCTCCTTCTAGGTGATGATTAGGGATTTAAGTCCCAAGTGGGTCTCCTGTCAGAGACCTTTGGGACCCTGTTCCCCAGCTGGAGTCCCCATTGAGATTGCTGGGGATTTTAACTATTGATTTTGAAATAATTATAGAATCACAGGAAGTTGCAAAAATAGTACTTTTAATTTCGAAATAATTATAGATTCACAGGAAGTTGCACAGATAGAATAGAGTTCTGGTGTGCCCATGTCTTACACGATGTCTTACACAATGATGGTATAGTATGAAAACCAGGAATGTGGCATTAGTACAGTGTGGGTACAGTTCCAAGTCCTTTGATCACATGTCTAGATGTATGTGACTATCACTGCCAGCAAGATCCAGAATTTGTCCCTTACTACAAGGCTTTTCCTTATAGTCAAACCTACTTCCTTTTGCCCCTGGCAACCAGCAATCTGTTTTCCATCTCTATCATTTTGTCATTTCAGGAATGTTATATAAAAGGAATCAAATGGTGCATGACCTTTTGAGGTTGACTTTTTTTTCCTTAGTATAATGCCCTTCAGAATCATTACCTATATTGTGCCCTGCTCTTGCTGCTCCATGGTATGGATGGATCACAATTTAACTCTTCACTTACTAAGGGACATGCTGGTTGTTTCCAGTTTTTGGCTATTACAAATAAAGCTGCTGTGAACAATTGTGTAAAGGTTTGTGTGTGGACATAAGTTTTCATTTTGGGGGGATAAACACCTAGGAATGCAATTGATGAGTCATATGATAGATGTATTTTGTTCATTTTTCAAAAAACCCACAACCTAATGTTCTGGAGTGGCTGTAGCATTTATATTCTTAGCAGCAACGTATAAATGATCCAGTTTCACTGTATCTGTCACTGATACGTGGTATCGTTGCTAGTTTTTTATTTTGGCTGTTCTAATAGCTATGTAGTGATATCTTACCATGGTCTTGATTTGCATTTCACTGATGGCTAGTGATGTTGATCATCTCTTTATGTATTTATTAGCCATCTGTGTATCCCCTTTGATGAAATGTCTCTTCAGGACTTTAGCCCATTTTCTAATTGCCCATACAATCCACTTACTTACAGTGTACACTTCAGTGGTTTTATGCTCACAGTGGTTTATATTCACAAAGTTGTGCAAACATCAACACAATCAACTGAGCCAGTCAGGCACCTCCAACCACAATCAATTTTAAAACATTTCAGCACCCCCAAAATAAACCCATGCGCATTAGCAGTCACCTCCCATTTCCTCCCAGGACCCCCACCCCAGCTCTAGGCAATCATTAAATCTACTTTGCATCTCTATAGATTTTCCTCTTCTAGACATTTCATATAAATGGAATCGCACAATATGTGGTCTTTTGTGATCAGCTTCTTTCACTTAATGTTTCCATGTTCAGCTGTGTGGTAGTATCTATCAGTACTTTATTTCTTTTTATTGTCAAAAAATTTATTATGTGGATTTACCACGTTTTCTTTATCCATTCATCATTTGAAGGACACCCGGGCTTTTCCTATTTTTTGCCTTTTATGAATAACGCCACTATGCACATTTGTGTTCAAATTTCTGGATGGTTATGTTTTTCTCTTGGGCATATACCAAGGAGTGGAAGTGCAGAGTTATACAGCAATTCTACATTTAACCTTCTGAGGAACTGTTTTGAGATTGTTTTCCAAAGTGGGTGGAGAATTTTACACTCCTACCAGCAATATATAAAAGATTCAATTACAGCACATCCTTTCCAGCATTTTATATTGCCACTGTTTTTTATTTTAGCTAACAATAATAGGTGTGTGGTACTATTACCTCATTGTGGTCATAATTTGCATTTCTCTAAAGGCTAGTGATTCTTGAGCATCTTTTTATTTTATGTATTTATTTTTTATTATTAGTTTCAGGGGTAGAATTCAGTGATTCTTCAGTTGCATTCAACACCCAGTGTGAACATCTTTTATATGATTATTTTCCATCTATATATCCATCTTCATGGAAATGTCTCCTCATGTCTTTCGCCCATTGTGAAAATTATTGAAGAAAAATCTCACTAAAATGGAGCAGGGAGGCTAGAAGGGGAAATTGAAAGGGGGAGCCATACAACTCAATGTCAATTACATGAAACATGGTTAACTACAAACCCCCAAAAAAGAATTCTCAACAGGTAAGAATCTTCAATTTACAGGCCCCAAGTGGAGAAAAGATGAGCATTTCACCTCCTATAAGAAATCAACGACCACTGCAACTCATCCTATGAGAAACACTTATCACCCTGGACTTGTGTTTTTCTCCAACAGACTTTTGTTCCCAACAACTCCTTTTAACTTCTTCCTTGTCCATAAAATAACGTTCCTCTCCTTTGTTGCATTTACCTGTGGTTTTACCATAGCTTGCTTGTACACTGCAATTCTGTTATTCCCGAATAAACTAATTTTTGCTGGTAAAACAACTTACTGGTTTATTTGGGGGATTAACACCATCTTCTAATTTGATTGATTTTTTTTTAATGTTGAGTTTTGAGAGTTCTTTATATATATGCATTCTAGATATGCACATATTCTCTTCCAGTCTGTAGTTGGTCTTTCATTGTCTTAACAAGGTCTTTTACAGAGCAAAACAAAACAAAAACCAAACAAATTTTCAATTTTGATGAAGTTCAATTTATAGATTTTTGGGGTTATGCTTTTGGTGTCATGTCTAGGAATGCTTCATCAGGCCCTTTTCCCAAAGATTTCCCCCCATGTTACCTTCTAAAAGTTTTATAGTTAGCTGTTTTGTACACAAATCTGTGATCCACACTTTGAACTCCTTTTTGTATAAAGTGTGAGATTTGGGTTGAGGTTCATGTTTTGCTTATGGATATAGCCAATTGCTCCAGCAACATTTGTTGAAAAGACTTACATTTCTTCCACTGGATTCCTTTTGCTTCTTTTTAAAAAATTAGTTGGCCACATGTGTGTTCTCTAGTTCATTCAGCTGACCTATGTATTTATTCCCCCCACCAGTACCACACAGTTTTGATTACTGGATTTACTTTAAAATAAGCTTTGAAATCAGGGTAGAGTGACCACCCCATTATTCTTCTTCAGAAATGTTCTATCTAGGAGCGCTTCAGTGGCTCAGTCAGTTGAACGACTGACTCTTGATTTCAGCTCAAGTCATGATCTCAGGGTCCTGGGATCGAGCCCCCTATCAGGCTCCATGCTCAGCAGTGAGTCTGCTTGAGGATTCTCTCCCTCTGCCTCTCCCCTGCTCATGCACATGTTCTTTCTCTAAAATAAATGAATTAATCTTTTAAAAAATAATCTATTCTAGTTCTCTTTCTATATAAACTTCAGAGTAATCTTGTCTATAGCTACACAAATGTTTGCTGGGATTTTGAAAGTAGTTGCATGAAATCTGCTTGTCAACTTTGGGAGAATTGACATCTTTATTGTATTTAGTCTTCCAGTTCATGAATCTGGTATTTATTTAGGTTTTCTTTTATTGTTTCAGCATTGTTTTATCATTTTCAGTATACAAGTCTTATATAGGTTTTGTTAAATTTATTACATCTAATTATTTCTTTTTAAAAAGCCATTATAAATGGAAGTGTATTTTACATTTTAGCTTTCATGTGCTCATTGTCAATATTTAAAAAGTTACTAATTTTTGTGTTGATTGTGTATTCTGTAACCTGGCTAAACTTCCAGTACTATACTGAGTAGAGTGGTGACAGTGGGCATCCTAGCCTTGTTCCCAATCTGCAGGGGGAAAGTATTCAGTCTTTTAGTGTTGACATATCACCTTCAGGTTTTTTGTTTTTTTTTTAAGGTTAGTTATAGATGGTCAAGTTGAGGAATTTCCTCTCTGTTCCTGGTTTCCAGAGAGTTCTTTTCATAAACAGCTGTTGAATTTTGTCAAATGTTTTTTTCCTACAACAATTTATATGATCATCTGATTTTTCTTCTTTATCCTATTAACATATTACATTGTTTGATTTTCAAATAGTGAATCAGTTTTGTGTCCCTAGAATAATAGTCACTTGGTCATAGTGTATAATTCTTTTCATATATTGCTGAATTCTATCTGCTAGTATTTGGTAAAATTTTTTGTCCCCCATATTCATGAGGAATATTGGTCTGTAGTTTTCCTTTATACTGCTTTGTCTTTTATATTTGTTTGTTTGTATCAGGGTAATCCTGGCTTCAGAGAATGAGTTAAGAAGTGTTCCCTCTCCTATTTTCTGGAAGAGATTATGTTGAATTGGTGTTACTTCTTCAAACATTAGCTTGAATTCTCCAGTAAAGCCATATGTGCCTGGAGATTTTTTTTTTCACATTTTAAATTATCTCAGTAGTTATAGGGCTATTCAAATTACCTAACTGAGGGGCACCTGGCTGGCTCTGTTGGTAATTAATCTGCCTTTGGCTCGGGTCGTGATCCTGGGGTCCTGGGATCAAGCCCTGCATTAGGTTTTCTGCTCAGCTGGGAATCTGCTTGTTCCTCTCCCTCTGCCCTGCTTGTGCTTTTTATCTCTCAAATAAATAAATAAAATCTTTAAAAAACACAAAAATTACCTAATTGACATTTGGTGAGTTGTGGTAGTTTGTATTTTTTGAGGAATTGATCCATTTAATCTTTATTTTGGAATTTATGTGCATAGACTTGTTCATAGTATTCCCTTATTATCTTTTTGATGTCTGCAGGACCTGTCATGACGAATTGATGTTAACAATTTGTCTTCTCTCTTTTTTTGTCAGTCTTGCTAGAGATTTGTCAGCTTTATTGGTCTTTTCATGAAATAGACATTTAATTATCTCTATTATTTCTCTGTTTTCTGTTTCATTGATTTATGCCTTTGTACTTATTATTTCCTTTCTTATGCTTGCTTTGGGTTTATTTTTCTCTTATTTTCTAGCTTCTAGAGATGGAACCTTATATTGTTCATTTGAGGCTTTTCTTCTTCTTCTTTTTTTAAAAGATTTATTTATTTGAAAGAGAGAGCGTGGAAGCCGGAGGAGGGTCAAAGGGAGAGGTAGAGAGAGAGAATCTGAAGCAAACTCCCTACTGAGTGTGGAGCCTGACGTAGGATCAATACCATGACCCTGAGATCATGACTTGAACTGAAATCAAGATTCAGAAGCTTAACCTACTGAGCCTACTTAAGCAGGTGCCCCTGAAGCTTTTCGTCTTTTAATGTAAGCATTCGATGCTATAAATTTCCCTCCTGAACTTAGCTGTGCCTTACAAAATTTGATAAGTTCTATTTTCATTTTCTTTCAGTTCAATTTTTTTTTTAACATTTCTCTTGAGACTTCCTCTTTGACCCATAGATTATTTAAAATTGTGCTGTTTAGTTTCCAACGCTTTGGAGATTTTCCTGTTATTGATTTCTAGTTTGATTCCATTGTAGTTAAAGAATATACTCTATAAGACTTTAATTATTTCAAAATTTTTAAATTTTAAAATTTTCAAAAATTTTAAGTTTTTGTTTCTATCCCTACATACATATTGACTGTTATGTGTCTTGTCATAGATTTCTTTGGGCTTATCTTGTTTGAGATTATTTCAGCTTCTTGAATCTGATGATGGGTTTGTTTGTTTGTTTCATCGAATGAGGGATATTAGTTCTTCAAATGTTTTCTCAGCCTCACCCTTTCTCCTCTCCTTCTGAGACTCCAATGACTTTAATGTTAGATCTTCTGTCATACTAGCCACACATGCCCCTGAGGCTCTGTTCATTTATTATTATTATTATTTTTTTTTTTTAGTTTATTTTCTCTCTCTTGTTCAAATTGGTTAAATCCTATTGGTCTATGTCCCATTTCAGTGATGTTATTTCTATAATCCCCATTCTGCTGTAGAGCCCATTCGTTAAGGTTTTCATTTCACTCGTCGTATTTTTTTAGTTCTAAAATTTCCTTTTGATTCTTCTTTATGTCTTCTTTCTTTGCTGACACTCTATTTTTTCACTTGTTTCAAGTATGTTTGTAATTGCTCACTGAAGCATTTTTATAATGGCTGCTTTAAAATCTTTGTCAGATAATTCCAACATCTGTGTCATCTTGGTGTTTATGTCTGTTGATTATATTCCCACATTCAGTTTGAGAACTTCCTGGTTCTTAGTGTGCCAAGTGATTTACAATTGAAACCTGGCCATTTGGGGTATTATTTATGGGACTGGATCTTATTTAAATTTGTGCTATTTAGGGGCACCTGGGTGGCTCAGTTGTTAAGCGTCTGCCTTTGGCTCGGGTCATGATCCCAGGGACCTGGGATCGAGCCCCACATTGGGCTCCCTGCTCGGCAGGAAGCCCGGTTCTCCCTCTCCCACTTCCTGTGCTAGTGTTCCCTCTCTCGCTGTGTCTCTGTCAAAGAAAAAAATAAAATCTTAAAAAAACAACAACAACTATGCTTTAGTTTTTCACTGCTCCAGTGAAATGAATGGGGGTACTGCCTCATTATTGCAAAGTGGGGGTAGACGTTCAGGTTCACCACTCAGCCCCTCCTGACATCTGGTGTGTGTGTGCGTGTGTGTGTGTGTGTGTGTAGCTTTCTTATCATTGCTAGGCAGGGATAGAAGAACAGGTTCCCCATTATGCATTCACTAATACCACCCTGGCTGGGAGAGGGAGGGTCAATCCGTTGCTGTTTTCCGCATCGCTTCCACGTAGATTCCACAGTAGGAGGTGGGCTTATGACCACTGAGTGACGGTGAAAGCGCTGACTCTCCTCTAAACCTCCTCTTACACCACTCTAGTAAGGAAATGATGCCTCATCACTCCTGGGGTATGTGTGTGTGGATGTTCAGGCTCCCCAGGTGGTCTCCACTGACCCTGTGGGAAGGAATAGTCCAGTGGGGATGGAGTCCAGCTCCACACTCAGCCTTCTCTGGCACCACGCAGATGTGGTATGGGGGACTGGCCTGGGTTCTTCATTACGGCCTAGCAAAGTTGGAAACCTAGGGTCCCACACAGCCTTTGCTGTCAGGGGTGGGAGTGAAGCAGCAGGTTTTTCTGTGATATTTAGCTGAGGCAGAGCAGTTACTGCCTGAAAGACTTCTGTCTTTCTGGGTTTCCCCTTTCTTGGTTCTTTGGCTAGAAGATCAGTTTTGCTGAACTCTTTTTGTCTGTGCCCATTGGCATTTCTAGTTTCTTGCTTCTTTAGTATCCAGTGACAGCCCAGGAATTCACCATCCTACCATTCCTCAGGTCCCAAGGTTCCTAACCAGTGTGTCTTCTCTCAAACTTTCAATGTCTTCTTATGCTTGTTTTATAAAATCCAGGGTTTTAGTGGTTCTGAGCAAAAGAAATAGGGAAGAACACACCTTCCTAGAACATTACTGTTTTTTGAACAAACTGTCCTTTCCCTTTTCCTTCTCAATGGTGACAGTCAGTAGAGCTTGGTGATGTCAGGATGCAGATTCCTCAAAGACTTACCTATTCAAATCCCTGTAGGATCTGGACGGCTCTGCCTGATGTCTGGTTCTGGTCTCAAGACACTGATTAGAAGCCCGACCATATAGAAAGGTTCCAGTCTCATGACTTGCCCGTTCACTAACATTTCATGTAACTTCATGTAAGTTACCTTTCTTCTTCCTGATACCTGTGTGCTCTTCCCTCAACCCTTGGGAGCTGCTGAAGCATCCAGGTAAGTGACCAGACGCCCCACCATTCTTGCCTTTGGAGGAAAAGCATGGGAATGAGAATAACTGGATGGTAGTACTAAACTACAAATATTTTCAGATTGCCCTGTGCCTTTTAGGAGCAGGCTGGCAGTTCTGACGGCCTGGCTTGAATTATCAGCGTTTCCTGAGAGCTGGATGGGGAGGAAGTGGTGGAGGAACTAGCTCTAACTTTCTGATGTAGAAACTCCACATACTGAAACTAAAAACTGACCGTGGGTACTCGAGTGTTCCCTCCAATCTGCCTCTGACCCACATGGCCCTTATACCCTCTTTTCCCACCTCTCCACTTCGCCATGCCTCTTGGTTGCCCTGCGAGTCACAGAAGGGTAGGGGGTGTGGCCGAGGAGGGTGAAAATCCTTCACTCTGCTTCCCCTTTCACTCTCAGATGCGCCCAGGGTCGCCGAAGAAGGAAGACACGAGGAAACAGGTAAAAACCATTTTGCTGTCTTTTGCATTCGGCAAGTCAGTGTGGAGCAGCTTCTGTGTGCCAGGCCTGGGAGCACAGTGGCTAGTTGTCCTCCTTCTTGTCTGTGTTCTAACAGGACACAGACCCCTGTCTTTGAGCATGGCCGCTGACGGGCTTGATGGTCTTCTGAGAGTAAGATGGGTCACCAGATTCCCCGGGAGGGAAGAATGGCCTCGGGGAGGCTGGCTCTGAGATCCGGCAAGGCCCTCAACTGGCCTGTTTTGAGAGACCAGGGGTTTGGTAGTGTGACCTTATGCTGAGCCTTTGTGCCTAATGCCTATCTCTGCCACCCCCCCCACCAGCCTCCTGCCTAGTCTCAGCAGCCTTCCAGTTCTAGGTCTGTGGTCCCACTTCTTATGGCCCAGAGACGGCCTGGAGCTGCTGGGGGTGAGCACACAGCCCTGCTCTGAGGCGTGTCCTCTCCCACTCGTCCTGGTGTCCTCAAGCCATTCCCCCATGAGGGCGGCTGGTGGCAGATGGGGCGCAAGTGTCCAGCTACTAGAGGCTAGTCTTTGCCACAGAGAGGGGGCTCTAGCCCTTGCCACAGCTCTTGTGGAAACACAAAGGGACTTCCAGCGCATCCCTCAAAACACTGACCCTGCGACCTTGCCAAAATCAGTCCTGTGACTGAAAAGTAAAATCAGTCGCATGACTAAAGAAGTGTGGGACAATGGACTGTACTCTGGCCCCCATGCTGGGAGACATATGATGTGCACCCAGCTGATGAAAGGGACCAAAAAGACACACATTTGGGAATTGATTTACCTTTTTAACCCAAGTTTTCTCAAGTGGATGTGGCCTTGAAGACGTTTTTGTGTGTAGCACTGTTAGCGCCCGCACAGCTGGCATCTGTTCTGCCTGGAGAGTCTGCCCGCATTCACAGTCCTCACTCCTAACCTAGGCCCAGCCCAGGCTGGCACAGCCTCTACTCCTGGGGACAGGCCCCCTTCCTGCTCAGCAAGCGGCCTCGCTTTCCCCATGCTGGGTACTGGGCCCCCAACAGCAGCTGGCACGAGCCACGCAGCCTGAGAAGATGAGCAGCCCGAGGGGGTGAGGGGCCCTTGGTGCGTGGGAAATGTTGGCTGCGCAGGTGGGATGGGTGCAGGTCTGTACTGAGACCGGAGACACACTCTGTCACACATCCTGCTAACTCCAGAGGGACCAGCACAGAGGGGCCCAGCCATGCAAATTGGCACTTAAATTTAACTCTCTGTAAATGTAACTCTATGTAAAAGTCTAGTAAGGTGGTGGAGAAGCTCACTAGTGTCTCAAAGAGAGACAGACGGGTCGTGGCTGCAAACTGGGGGCCCTTGACTGCCTCCGGCCCACAGATAGGTTGGGTTTGGCCAGCACCGTGTTTGTTTGTTTCTGAAAGCAGGACATTTCACATGAAAATCTGGCTTCTTACTTCTCTTAAAACTGGAAGGTCAGGCAGTACTGAGCTCCATGTTCCCAACTGGCAACAATTGGCTGGGACTAGCGTGTCATTGTCTTAACCCAAAGCATGACCTCTGTCCCCACCTGGTTGATTTATGTTTTCTTCCCAGCCACCAGGCTTCTCTGAGTGGGACCCTTGGACCACATTCTCCTAAGTTCTTTCAGTCCCCTCTATATGTTCTCCTGGAATCACACTTAATTATTCGTTTTAGAGTAATTTTGTTCTTGGTCTTTAAAATCAAGTTTTGAGCATGGTTCTGCCCTACATAAAACCCTCCAACTACTTGTCTCAAGGTGAGCTTCAAGTTACCCAGGGCCTGGGATTCAAGGCGACCTAGTGGTCTGGTGCCACTCAAAGACTGAGAGCTGGGCAAGAAGTTTATAAAATTATGAATGGATGGACAGATGGATGAATGGAAGGAAGGATGGGATGGATGGATGGATGGATGGATGGATGGATGGATGATGGATGGATGGAAAGAAGGAAAGAAGGAGGGAAGGAAGGATAGATAAGTAGATGGATGGTTGGTTGGTTGGATGGAAGTAAGGAAGGAAGGCTAGGAAGGAAGGCAGGCTCTCTGTACAGAGTTCTTAGGCTGACACAATAGACATGGCATGCCCACAAAAGGCCCCATGAACATCCAGAATTCAGTTCCTGCCATGTAACCCAATGTGGTCCTCCTGGGATCAGGGAAGAGGGGTTGGAGCTTGGTGGGTGAGCAAGAAAGTCATCTGAAAGAAGTAAGTGACCAGACGGCTCAAAGACAAATTCTTCCCGGCCCAGGTTCCTGCTTAGACACAGCACCATGCATCTCCTCGGCCCCTCACTCCTGCTCCTTGGTAAGGACTATGGTCTAGGCTTGGGTTCTGGGATGTCTGTGGGAGCTAGAAAAGGAGGAGAGTTGGGGAGGGTGGGGACAGACAGGGTGTGTGTGTGTGTGTGTGTGTGTGTGTGTACACTTCTCTCTTTGTGTACCTTCCTCTCTCCCTCTAGCTTCAGAGGGGATTCATTATTCATTTGAAAGCTCTTTATGTCCCTCAATAATGCTTTTTGATCACTGTGGTGGGTTCCAGAATACTTGGCCTTCTCTGACTCATCTAAATGGAGGGTTGAGCACCCCCACACTCTCTACAGCTGGGAGGGGGCCTGCGTCTGGATTCCCTGTACCTACACAGTTTACTCTGGGAGTAAAGATGAGCTGGAAGAACTGATCGTGTACAGAAACTATAAATATGATGAAGCCACCAAGAGCTTCGAGGGGTTCATTCTGTATAACGACACAAAGCCTTGGAAGCGTCCTGATCCCCTGGAGAGGGTTCAGTTCCTGGGAGACCAAAGATCCAACTGCACCATACACATCAACCCTGTACTGGAAGAAGACGATGGCTGGCTGGGGCTGAGGATGATAAAGAAGAATTCCAAATGGATGGCGAGAATAGACCTCAATGTCTCTAGTAAGGCCCTGGGGGATGGGGGCCTCTGCCTCGGTTTCTGGCAAGGAGGGAGGTGGGAAACCCCCAACTCCTGGGACAGGGGATGCAAACCAGGCTGCCTGTGGAGGCCAGGCAGGAGCTGCCAGTGAGTGACCCGGGCAAGCCCGAGATAATGGAGCCCAAAGCCTGAGCACCTGTCTCTCCTCAAGCATTGAACCTGGCCCTCAGCTCCCACCCTAGCTAGAATCTGGGTTCCAGTTTGCCTGATTTTTCTTTCTTTCTATTTTTAAGACTTTATTTATTTATTAGAGGGAGAGAGACAAGAGGACAAATGGGGCGGGGGGGATGGTAGGCAGAGGGAGAAGGAGAAGCGGGCTTCCCACTGAGCAGGAAGCCTGATGCGGGGCTGGATCCCAGGACCTCGGGATCATAACCTGAGCCAAAGGGAGATATTTAAGCCAACTGAGCAACCCAGGTGCTCCTGCTTGCCTGATTTTTCAAGGGAGGATGGAAATCTGGTTTGAGTGAATTCTCCCAGTTCCTTAATATTGGCAATTCATTCTAATCAGGCCTCCATGTCTAGAAGAGACACAGGTCAGGGACGAATAAAACCTAGGCCTGGGACCTCCGCCCCATAGCCTATTTCTTCAAAGTGCAGGGGCTGGAGGGGTCTAAGCCCAGTAGCCCTACACTGCGATGAGGGATGTAGCTTCACACCGTCAGTCGTAGGGGTGGCCGAGCCGGGGGTTCCCTAAAGGAATGCCATGTTGGGCGCCTCCCAGCACTGAGGCCGTTACAAATGCAGGTCTGTCATCAGAGCCAGGAAAGGCATGGTGACCAAATCTGGTAAAATTGTCCCAGGGCAGGGGAGCGATCTTGAAAATGCTTAGAGAGCAAACATCAGGGAAGGATAACGAGGTTAAGCATAAAATATAAAACGGGATTCCTAAGGAGAAGCAGGGATCACGGGACCTTGAGCAAAAGCGATGCAAAGCAGAGAAAGGCAGGCCTGAAGAGAGAGATGGAAGGGACTGGCAAGGGGGCCTGAGGGCTTATTTGGGGGCAGGGCATCTATAGCCAGGGGTGAGAGGCCGGCAGGAAGGCACCTGGTCTCCCAGGCCTCCAGCTTGGCCCCTACTCTCTTGCAGAGACCCCGCTTCCACTTCAAATTCAGCTCCCTCCAGAAATCCAGGAGTTCCGGGAAGCCACTCTGACCTGCTTGCTGAATTTCTCCTGCCCTGGGTACAATATCCAGCTGCAGTGGTCCCTGGAAGGGGATCCTGGAGGGTCCCTGAAGGAGCGTGCCATCACCTTGACCTCCCTGACCACCAAGACTATCTCCACCCAGAGCAAGCTCACCTTCCAGCCGCGGTGGACGCAACACGGCAAGAATCTGACATGCCAGCTCTGGGACGGCAAAGCAGAGCAGATGCTCTCCAAGGCAACGGTGTTGCTAGATGTGAAGCGTGAGTGCCCCCCCCCCCCAGGGCCCCAGGGGAAGGATGAGGGTCTTGTCTCTTCTCCTCCACCTCAGAGTGTGCCAAGGGTAGCGGGTACCGACACGGAAGGACGCGTAATGGGTCCGGGGACATCCATGGCTGGGAAAGGTCCCGCCAGGGCTATGTCCCTCCATCACCCCCGTTCTTAGGCCCAGTGTTTTGGGGGAACAGCTTCGTCTTAGCATCTGGTTTGGTCTAAGAGAATAACATAATATCCTTGAGGTATGGTGTGAATTTGAGATCATGTGGTTAGGTTTTTTGCTTCCCTTGGGTGGAGGAGGCGCGGGGTAAGAAATGTCTTCACATCATTGTTTATGCCTCATTCATTCATTCAGTAATATTTACTACGAGCCTCCTAGGTGCCAGGCCTCTTCTTGCCCACTGAGGAGCTAGCGCTGCAGCTGGGGAAGACAGACAATGACTAGATTAACAAAGAAATGCCGATCTTAAGGGTAGGCAGCGATAAGTGTATTAGAGGGAAGCAAAGCTGGGCTCGGACAGAGAGAGGGAGGGACAGAGGCCTCTCTGAGGACAGTGAGCTTGGGTGGAGGGAAAGATTGAGACAGGCAGCTATTTGCCAGAAGATCCCAGGAAAAGAAAAGGGGAAGGACAAAGGCCTGGGGGCGGGAGCTTGGTGCACCTGGGTCAGAGTGAGGGGCCGGAGAGCCTCAGACCTGTGTCCAAGGGGCCAAGTAGTAGGAAAGGAGGGCCAACGCCAGACCTGGTGGGTGGCAGTGCAGTTTTGGATTTTATTCTGCATGGGGAATCCACTGAGCAGTTTCAAGCAGGGGAGGGGCCAAGTCTGATTGACAGGATCAGGAAGACAGCTGACTGCTGGTGGAGACCAGAACTCTGGGAACAGGTTATAGGGTGGCGCACAGAGCAGAGACTGGTTAGGAGTCTGGTGACAGTCACCAGGTGCTTGGACCAGCCCACCCTTGTTGACAAGGGGGACAGCAAGTTCCGCCCACCCTCACCCACTATGTATAGGCCGCTGCTTTATCTGAATCAAAGCCCTGTAACGTCCCACCCGACGTGGCCCCCTCTGAGAAGTCTCCGCCCCCCTCTCCCGCTGCCCCTCTGCTCCTCCAGATGTCCCAAAGTTGAAGATTGAGGGCAGTCCCAAAGAAGTCAATGTAACAGAGGGAGAGTCTGTGACCGTGACGTGCCAGGTCATTAGCAGCAACCCAGAGGTCCGGAACGTAGCCTGGCTCAAAGACGGCACCCAGCTGAGGGAGCAGAAGACATCCACGCTAACTCTGTTCTCTGTGACCAAGAAGATGAGTGGAAAGTACCAGTGTGAGGCCTTCAATGACGTAGGCTCAGGACGGTCGGATGCAGTGGTCCTCCAAGTGTATTGTGAGCCTCCTGGGAGCTGGGGGGTGGTGCAGGCAGGGAGTTAGCAGGGCGTGGAACCGAGGCCCTGGAGCAACAGGGGCCTCTGTTCACCTCCCTCTTCTGCCTCTGCAGATGCTCCAGAACCTTCCAGGGTTGAGATCTTCTCCTCGACAGCTAAGGAGGGGGATCAAGTAGTGATGACTTGTATGTCACTGGCCAATCCTCCTCCAACCAATTACACCTGGTATCACAACGGGGTGGCAGTGCCGGGAAGGACAAGCAAGAGCTTCCAGATCCCAGCGGTTCTCCTCAGCCAAGCTGGGAAATACTCATGCATGGCAGAAAACAGACTTGGTTCTAGTCAAATTGGCCAGGAGACTGAGTTAGACGTCCAGTGTGAGTAGTCACAGAGCCTCTGGGATCTAGCGGGAGAAGGAGGCAGGCCAATGGGGTGAAGGAGAGTCCTGGATCCCCCTGGCAAGCAGGGGGTCTCCCGACACGTACGCTCCTTGGGCAGGTGCCTCACTACTGTTCTGAGTTGTATACCCAGCGCCAGAACAGGGTCTGGCTCGTAACAGGTGCTCAGTAGATGTTTGCTGAATGAATGAGCAGCAAGATGCCAGGGCCCGTGAGGGACGCGGAGAACTTGGTGTCACTTAGACAGTGCTGGAGCTCCAGAAGGGGGCCTGAAGTTTCGAGAACTGGAGCAAAATGTCTCACGCCTCTCATCAGAGGTCAGACCCTGTTTAGCACAGTCTCGTCCGTCAGTCAAGCCCGGGACCAAGAGAATCCCTAAGTTTGAGCCTTGGACCCCGAGATGTCCGAGTCTGAGTCAGATACTCACTCTGATGGGGATGCTCGAACCCTGAACATCTAGACAGTGGGTGTGTGAAGCAGCAGCAACAGCCACGTTTCCAGACTGTTTACTCCTCTCTGAGGGCTTCATCCCAGGTCCCCCTGGCAGGGACTCTACCAGGTCAGGTGTTCTTAGGACCCCATCTGATGGAGAGCACACTGAGTCCCACAGCCCACCATCACTCAGCTCTCAGCCCATCCGGCTCCAGGGCTGTGCTCCGCACTCCCCCCTCCCCCCTTAATGCCTGCACTACAGCAGACTAGCGCTGTGCCCCAGGCCCCCGAGGAGACCCACAGACGGGGCACTTCTACCTTGCATACCCCATGCATTCTCTGCTTGAGCTCTGCTCTAGTCACCACGCCTCAGACCACAGCCAGGGCTCTGGTCCTCGTACAGACCCAGGAGGGAAGCACAAGCCTTCCTTTGGTTGATTTAGGAATTGTGTGAATGCAGGGGATATGCTGGGGCGGGGCGTGGTGGAGAAGGCCCTGGGAAAGGTAGCCTGGACAACAGACTTTTCCTCGCCCATCTGTCTGGTTTTCTCCCAGATGCTCCCAAAGAGGTAACCACAGTGATTGAAAACCCCACGCGGATTCAAGAAGGAGATACTGTGACCCTGTCCTGTAACTACAGCTCCAGCAATCCCAGAGTTACCCAATATGTATGGAACTTCCAAGGCTCTCAGATGAAACAACCACACGAGGTGCTGATAATTCAAAAAGTTGCCTGGAACCCCAGGCCAATCACCTGTGCAGCATGTAACCAGTGGTGTTCGTGGGCTCCCATTGTCAACCTGGATGTCCAGTGTGAGTGACTGGGCAAGGGGACCCAAGAGGTAGCCCAGCTGTGATATGGGCTCTCAGGGCGAGGGGTCTGGGGCCTGGGCCGGAACCTTCACAGAGAATTAAGGGCTGAGAATCTGGCCTCAGGGCCAAGGGGAGAGGAAATCATGGGGACGGGAAGAGGGAAAGGGACCCAAGAGGCCAGCCTGAGGCCCTTGCTCTCCAGATGCCCCCAAGGATGTCAGGGTCCAGCAGATCATCCCCTCTTCTGAGATTCGCTCTGGGAACCGAGTCCGCCTTGAATGTAACTTCTCAAGTAGCCGCCCCAGAGACGTCCGCTTCTTCTGGAAGAAAAATGGAATCTTTCTGAAGGAAGGAAAAGAACTGAGCTTCAACTCCGTCTCTCCAGAAGATGCTGGCAATTACAATTGCTTTGTCAACAATTCCATAGGTCAGACCATGTCTGAGGCCAGGACGCTCCAAGTGCTGTGTGAGTGCGTGGCTGGGGCTGGAGACAGGCCGAAGAGCCCATGGTCAGCTACCTGGATCCTGATTTTGCTTCTCCTTATAGATGCACCAAGGATGCTGCATGTGGCCATCAGCCCGAAGGACCAAGTGATGGAGGGGAAGAAGGCCATCCTGACGTGTGAGAATGATGCCAACCCTCCTGTCCTCCAGTACACCTGGTTTGACTGGAAAAACCAAAACCTCCACCATTATGATCAGATGCTGAGATTGGATCCTGTGAAGATCCAGCACTCAGGCGCCTACCGGTGCGAGGCCACCAACCAGCTGGGCAGGGTCCAGTCACCCCCCAGCACCCTCACTGTCTACTGTAAGTCTCCTCCTGGCCCCTCCTCTCCTGGCCCCTCCCCCGCCATCCTGTGGGGTGGCCCAGCAGGTCACTTCCTGCCCCACACAGGCTCACCTGTCTGCCTCCTTCTCTCGAGACTTCTCCCGACTCTTTCTAGGAGGGTTCCCTCTAGGGCTGCCCCTACCTGCCAGACATCCTGGGCTCTGTCTTTCTCTGTCTCACCCCTGATAGGCTGCTCATCTTTATCTTGAGATTTCAGTATTTTTTTTAAAGATAAGGTAAAATAAAATAGCATGAAAAAGTAAATAGTAGAAAGACACCTCTCCTTTCTTTCTCCCTGAGGACTCTATCCTCTCTCTGAAGGCCTTCAGCACTGGCAGCTGGTTGAATGCCATTACAGAACTATTCTGTACACAATACCATATTCTGCACAATACCATAAGTAGGTCTATGTCTGTACACCCTCCATCACGTGCACACGTTGTCTTGGACGTTCTTTTCTTCCCACATAACAATACCACTCGGAGACTGTGCTATATCCATGTGTGGATATACATACAGGGTGTATAAAGAGTCTGGAAACAATAGGGAAGATATTTAATTGACTTTTTCAGATTAAACGTGGAGCTATGGCTTTAGATTTAGAGGATCGTGGCCTGCAAAGCTGGATGCCTGAACTTTGGAAATGCGACATATTGTATAAACACCTGTGTCTGGGGTCTCCACTTTGCAGACACCCTGGAGACCTGCCTTTTCCCCTCAGGGCTGCATTGTCATTGTCTTCCCGTGCACAGAAGCGATAAACCCTATCCACCCTGAGCCTTCCCCATAGCCCTGCGCTGTCTCCAGCTCTGGTCCCACTGAAAGACAGTTGCAGGAGAAGTTCTGATAAGTATGGCCAAGCAGCCGCTAAAGAAGTTGTAGCTTGTACTGTGTGTCCAGTGTGTACCTGTGTCTGTCACAGAACAGGTGCTTTCCTGAAAGTTAGCCCTTCCCCCACCCAGGCCCCAGTGGGCAGGGGTCAGCTTCTTCCTTTTTCTATATCTTGGCCCCTGCGTATGGAGAAGTTGCCCATGCAATGACAGCGGCCATGCAGAGAAGCTGAGGATGCCTCCTGGGCAAATGTTACAAAGCATTGCTGGCCATGATCCGAGAAGCAGTATCCCCAACTCATGGTTACTCCTTCTCCCACCAGACAGCCCAGAAACCATCGGCAGGCGAGTGGCTGTGGGAGTGGGGTTCTGCCTGGCCACCCTCCTCCTGGCGTTCTGGGGAGTCAAGCTTCAGCGAAGGTAAGCTCCTCCCAAGGGCCACATCCTGGGCTCTCCCTGATACCTTTCCTGGAGTGACTCTGGTTGGCCATCCTGGAGCCCCCCCAGCATGCCCACTGCAAGGGGTCCTGTCCCCACTCCCCGATCCTCACAGAGTGGGGCTTTATTTATTAGCTGGAAGAGGATACGGAGCCAGCAGGGGCTCCAGGAAAGTTCCAGTGGCCAGAGCTTCTTTGTGAGGAAGCAAAAGGTAAGAAATGGAAAAAGATGACCAGGAGGGCAGACTCAGAAGTCAAGTGGAAACAGAGGGAAGGGGGGATGCAGAGCATAGTCGGAGGGGAGGTCAGGGGTCAGAGGCCAGGGGAGGGGGACTCGGGTGGAGAAAGGAGTGGCGAAAGCTGAGGCCTTGTCTCTCTCCCAGGTTAGAAGGGCCCCACTCTCCGAAGAGCCCAACTCCCTGGGGTGCTACAATCCTGTGATGGAAGATGCCGTCAGTTATGCTGCCTTGCGCTTTCCTGTCGGCGACAATGACACACCAAGAACTGGGTACCGAGTGAGGGTCCTGGGATGGGGACACGTGAACCCAGGGAGGGCTGTGGGAGGAACAGCTCGGCTCGTGTCCTGCCTGCCCTCTTTGCGGCAGGCCCATGAGCCAGGCTCCGCTCTGGGGTGCTCTCAGGGGCTCGGGGAGTTCGAAACAGGAAGAGTTCACGCAAAAGTCTTCATCTGCGGCCATCCACCCACCCTCCTTCAGAGATGCAAGGACCCTGGAGACAGAGGGACCTTCTCCAAACACGGATGACACCGTCACTTACTCTGTCTTGAAGAAGTGTCGAGTGGTAAGGGGACTGGGCTGGGGAAGGAGGGGGTGCAGGGGGACCTGGCCTCAGCTGGGAACCCCAGATCGGAAGGACTTGGCGACCTCTGCCGTGGCAAGGGCTGGTGGGGGGCAGGGGGCTGCTCAGACACAGGTGTGGTGGGAGCCAGGGTGGATGGCCCAGTCTGAGATGCTGACTGCACCAGCATGGGGGCAAGAGGACTTCCGCTCGGGCTCCTGGACCCTCTGGAGGAGCCAGGGAGGGAGAAGGCCGGGGACACAGACCGGGAGGCCGGCGGCCATGAGGCCCACCTCACACTGTGTGGCTTTCTCAGGGCGACTATGAGAACGTGCTTCCAAACAGTCCAGAAGATGAGGGGATACACTACTCGGAGCTGGTTCATCTTGGGGTGGGGGAGCGGCCTCAGGCCCAGGAAGCCGTGGAATACGTGACCCTCAAGCACTGAGGGGCCACACCCACTGGAGCAGAGGCACCGAGGAAGAGACCAGAGGGAGAGACCAGGGACAGAGGAGCTGGCCCCACCCCTGCTGCTCAGCTGCAAAGCCACACAACCTCCCTTCCACATCCAAGCACACGCACGCGCGCACACACACCATCACTCGTGCCCTGGTCAGCGCCCAGAACTTCGTATGTGGCCCAGGGATGGGCTTCCTTCTCCATGCTGGTGACCCTGACCTTCCCAAAGACCTTCCTTGTCTGCTCTCCTTCCCACTGGGAAAGTCCTCTAAATCCCGATCCTGCACTGCACACATCCCCCTGCCCCTTCCTGGCCACCTGCCGCCTACTCCCATCCCCCACCCCCAAACCCCATCCCCAGCGGGCCGGCATCCCTGCTGGGGTCAGCTTGTGACTGTATTTTTTCCTTTCCCTCTCCATCCGTTTGGACCTCTCACTCCTGCTCTGAAAGCCGCACTCACTGGTCCTGTGCCTAATTTCTGCCTCTGGGGCAAAGCACAGGGATAGAGCGGCTGTCCTGAGCTGCGTTCTCCAAGGGTCGGCAAGGCATTCCATTACGCTGCTGCAGCCCCTCCCCATGGGGGTCTGGTGGGCTGAGACATACACTGGTGTGGACAGACGTGTAACACACACAGAGCTGCATAATAAAGATGGCTCAGATACCACCTCAAAGAACCCATGAACGATTCCCATCTGTGGGGTGAGAGTGAGAATGGGGAGATGCAGGAGGGCCTCGTGGGACCTGGGGAGAAGGGAAAGTGGTTGAGGCAACCTCAAGGTCAAATCAGCAGCCTGGGGAGTCCGTTGTCGTGTTGCAAAGGGTGCACTGACCCTGCAGGCAGACCAGCACGAGTCTGAGTCCTGACGCTTCTGCTAACAAGCTCAGTGATCTTGGGCAAGCTCACCAGCCCACCTGAGCCTCAGTTTCTTCATCTGCAAAATGGAGATGCCGCCCCCTACGCGGCAGGCAGCTCAAGACAGGAAGTGAGGACATATATTGGAGTCACTTATCAGAAACCTAACACAACAGCCTGACGTCCCTAAAAACCAGATTGCCATCTTGTTTGCCACTCTTGAAGAATGTAAGAAGGGGAACCCGATTCATCACTCGCAGCTTTTCTCAAAAGTCCCACTGCCAAGCTTGGTCACACCCCACAGTTGCCCAAGAACTTCTCGAAAGCCAGCTGCCTTGAGAAATCTCATCACTTGCCTCTTGACCCACCGTCACCTTTACCCGCTCCCTGTCACGTTCGCTAATTCGGACTTTCCAGTTCGGTCCTCCCAGTTTCCCCACCATGTTCAGGTTTGACCTTTCTCCACCTATTCTTAAAAGCAGAAACAAGGGGACGCAAGTTCCTGGCCCGTGGTGGGCGCTGCACAAATTCCACCTTCCTCCCCTGTGCTCCCTTCCCATCTGCTCGAGACCGGAATCTACTCTCTGAGCAGACGACGTTCTGGTCATTCTTGGAATTGTGCCAGAACAAGGCACTCATTTCCCCCACCAATCCACTTTGTCCCCAGTGTGAGTTAGCCCTTCTGGACGAAGGGGGGACAGCCAGAACTGTCTCAGGCAGAAGGTAAGGGTTTAGGTTTTCTGTCTCTAGAATAAGGTCCAGGATCATTCGCCCATTCAACTGTGTATTCAGGAAAAATTTACCGAACACCTGTCAGCTTGTCCAGCATCCCGTATAGAGCAGTTGTTGGGGGTACAAAAAAGAAAGGACATCAGCCTCATCTTGGGGACCTCTAGTCTAGGGTACCCATAAGGTTTTAGGGCATGATCCCCTCTAAGGAGCTGGAGGCAGCCCTGAACCTGATGAGGCCTGGCACGGGCTCCCTGGCAACCAGCATGTGCCCTGCCTTCCTGTTTGAGCCCAGCTGCCGACATTAACCTACTTCGTGACCAACTGACCGAGAGATGTGGCTGTCAACAGGCCAACAGAATTCAGACAGCTCTGAAGCCAGGGCCTCCAGAACCCAGGCAGCAATCCACACGGCCCCAGATCACCCTGTCCTCTCAGGGCCCAGACAACCAGCCATTCATTCACTTACTGAGTCCTACTATGGACACAACAAGCAGAGGATAAAGCAGACAGAAATCTTGGGCCTCACTGACCAACATCCCAGCAGAGGAGCCAGCAAATCTGATATCACAGACTCATGAATGCTAGGAATAAACACAGCGTAAGATGAAGATAGACTGGAGTGGGGGAGGGACCCATCTGGAGAGGGTTTGAGGAAGGCCCTCAGGTGACACTGGGCAGAGACCTGAGCCGGCAGAGGCATGGTGCTGAGGCAGAGATCTTGAAGATCCAGGGTCTCCCCCTCACAACCTGCTTTTCTCTTCTTCCAAATGCTTGTTACAGGAGGTGAAATGGCCCTTCTTTTGACTTTTCCTGGGTTCTGTCAGTTTCCGAAGATAAAATATTAAACACAGATGGCAAGTTCTTCTACAGTCCAGGGGAGGTGCTGGACCACCTATGTAGGACAGGGAAGGGAGGCAACCAAGACTCAGTTGAGTGAATGAAGTAGAAAACGGGGATCCAATCGTGTCTTTGGAGGCCGTGGTTGGTATGCTGAGAATCCCTTGCTGCCTCCACCAGAAGCCTGGTGGGGAGCACTTCGGGAAACCACTAGCGAATCTCGTCCTGGGTGACGTGGAATCTGGGAGAACGTGGCAGCCTGATGACTGACACACACACCCAAAAAAAAAGTCCAGAGAGAGGCTGTCTTGTCCATTTGAGGGAGAGACAGACAGGCAGAGAGAGAGAGAGAGAGAGAGAGAGAGAGAGAGAGAGAGAGAGACAGGCATAGTCAGAGACAGAGAGACAGAATCATAGAGACAGGCTGTGGCCATTTTAAATCCCACTCGGGTCTTCCTAGAGAGGCAGGGTGACCCCAGTAGGGGGTAAACAGCTAAATTCTGAGAGGCTGAGAAGAAACCGAAGCAGGCAGCTGGAGTCTTGCACCATCTATGCTTTACTGAGAGCCGCTCAGTGTCCCTCCATGTGCCCCAGAGAGAAGCCTGGCACCTTCGTGCCACCAAAGGAGACCCATCCTTGGTCTGTCCTCCTCCCCATTCCCGTCAGCGCCAGAAGGCAGGGTCAGAAACTACTGTCACTGAGCCAGAGGGCAGAGGAGAGGGAAAACCTTCTCCTCCCAAAACGCGCCCACAGCCTGTCGCAGAGGCAACACCTTGGAATGATGACTTCATCGTCCCCACATCAGTCACCAGATGGATATGGTGTGGGTCACCCAAGCTTGTTACCTATGAGTGAGTGCTGCCCACTAGCCAGGGCCTGCCCATGGGCTCATCTGGGAGGAGAGAAAACAGTGCCCAGAGCAGGTCTGAACGGGCTGGGGTGGGGTGGGATTGAGCTGTGCTCTGGTCGTACCCCGACAACCCTGCTCCTTTAAGGGACTAGCTACACACTCCTCCTGCTGCCTAGGGGCAAAACCCTGGTTGCTACCCTGTCCCTTCCTGTGTTTGCATCATCTGTTTGGACCCTCACCTCCTTGCCTCAGCTCCTGCTCGAGATGCCTCATTAGCTGCTCACCCAGGCTGCTGATGCCTCGGGCTAATGGCCTGCCACCCCGCCCTCCTCTCCCTTCCGGCTCACTGCCCATCCCGGACACCCTCCCTCAGCCGGGCCAGGGGGACTCCTGAGCCTCAGAGACATCTGGCAATGCCAAGAGGTGAGTCCGTCTTTCTGTGGCTCCTCTCTCCATGGCGATTATTCCCCCAGACTCCTCCATTTACCCACTTAGGGTGCCCCCGAAGTTGGCTAAGCTCATTACCTTTGGCACTGATGGGACCTGGCTTCCCCTCAGGCTCTGCCCTGCCACCCCCCGTGCCTGCCCTTGGCCACAGCCTCTACCTTACCCAAATCCTGACATTCCCTCCACCCACCACCCCAACTAGGAGTTGCCTGCAACCCTCACTGACTGCGATGCAGACTCTCAGCCATCCCTTTTGGGAGGAGGGGGGCAGCTGCTTCCCTTCCCAGAGAAGTGGGGGTGGGGAGTGGACACAGGACTCTAACTTCCCATCCTAGGAAAAACATACACCCCTTGGGGCCCAACTATGTACTAATTTTCTACCCTTTCTCTCCCCAGTCTCAGAAATTAGGAGGCTTTTCCTGTAATGGGACGTGCACGCTTTCCATTGTGTTTTAAGAGAGGACATGGTGGAAAAGAAGCAGAGGACTGAGGGCGAGCCGTCCTCACTTCGAATCCAGACTCACCGTCGTACTGGCACCAGCTCTCTCATGGGCCTCTCTGCTTGAGATAGTTGTCATCCCACTAGATGACTTCTAACACCCTGAGCAGTCTGTGACCCCAGGAGCCCCCGAGCACCACCCCTCACCTTACCCCAGGCCTATCCAAGGGTGGGGAGGAAGTAGAGCTCAGGAGCGTGGAGGCCAGCCCCGGCCCCATGGACCTGCCCCCGCAGCTCTCCTTTGCCCTCTATGCGGCCGCCTTTGCGTTGGGCTTCCCACTCAACGCCCTGGCCATTGGGGGTGCCGTGTCCCACGCCCGGCTCCGCCTCACCCCTAGCCTTGTCTATGCCCTCCATCTGGGCTGCTCTGACCTCTTGCTGGCAGCCTCTCTGCCCCTGAAGGCGGTGGAGGCCCTGGCCTTGGGTGCCTGGCCTCTGCCGGCCCCACTCTGTCCTGCCTTTGCTCTTGCCCACTTCGCTCCGCTCTATGCCGGTGGGGGCTTCCTGGCTGCCCTGAGCGTCGGCCGCTACCTAGGGGCTGCTTTCCCCCTGGGCTACCAAGCTGCCCGGAGACCGTGCTATTCCTGGGGGGTGTGTGCGGCCATATGGGCCCTTGTCCTCTGTCACCTGGGGCTGGTGTTTGGGTTGGAGGCTCCGGGAGGCTGGATGAACAATACCACCAGCTCCCTGGGCATCAACACACCAGTCAATGGCTCTCCAGTCTGCCTGGAGGCCTGGGACCCAGCTTCAGCGGGCCCCGCTCGCCTCAGCCTCTCTCTCCTGCTCTTCTTCCTGCCTCTGAGCATTACAGCCTTCTGTTACGTGGGCTGCCTTCGGGCACTGGTCCGCTCAGGCCTGAGCCACAGACGGAAGCTAAGGGCAGCCTGGGTGGCCGGGGGGGCCCTGCTCACACTGCTGCTCTGCTTAGGACCTTACAATGCCTCCAATGTGGCTGGCTTCCTGCGCCCCAACATGGGAGGCTGCTGGCGGAAACTGGGGCTCATCACAGGGGCTTGGAGTGTGGTGCTCAACCCGCTGGTGACTGGCTACTTGGGAGGGGCTACCGGGAGGGTGACAAGTGTGGCAAGAACAAAAGGAGGGACATCCCAGAAGTAGTAGCCCCTGCTGGGGAGAAGGGGTATGGAAGAGAGCTGGTTGCTTGTCTGGGCCCCTGGAGCCCAGAGCAAAAGAAACTGCAGGGCAGCGTGGACTGGGAGCATCCTTGGACCTGCTTATGGAAAGAACTGAGCCTGGCAGAAGACTGCATCCCAGCTGGAGGGCAGAACAGAGGCTGGGAGCTAGGTCACAGCAAGAAGGTAAGCTTGTGTCTGTACACATCAGCATGACTCCCTACCTCTGCCTGTCTCTTTTCTCCTCATGCCCCACCTGCCAGTGCTATGGAAGTTTTCTTCCAATATAGAGGAAATGCCACTCTGATGATACACTTTGGGAGACGCTACTCCCAAAATATTTCCTTGGAGAGAACAGTTTAAATTTCCCAGTAAGAGAAGACGCAGGAGCAAGATACTGATGCTGTTATACCATCTGGAACTCACAAGAGGGCACCATTCGATCTGTGAATGGGAAGTTGGTAGGAAAAGCTGCCTCAGCAGCGAGAAAAAATACTACACCAGAAATAGTCATGAACAAACACAGAGTCTCTGAGACGTGACAGTCACCACATCGAGCACTTTAAAAGTGTCCCATTTCACACAATCCTTTGATATGGCCATGCAGCTGCTGTACACATGGGCAGGTGGTTCATTGCACAAGGGTGCCAGGCAGAGGGGCAAACATTGATTAAACTCTAACCTGAGCTTTGCTCACCAGGCCATGTGCCTGGCATGGGGCTGTTTCCATCCGAAGGAAAGAATATGTTATTCTAATCTGAACAAAGTTGCTGCTTACTCCTCAAGCGGTGCACCCTGGTGGAGGGTGCTGCCACCTGGAGGGGGGTGCCTTTTCCTCATTTGTACAGAGGCACTATGTAAGTTAGCTACAGTCCTAGAACAAGTCTTATCACCATCTTCATTTTGCAGGTTAAGAAATGTTCCCAAGGACAAACCATAAGAGACTCTTACTGTCACAAAACAAAATGAGGGTGACCAGGGGGAGGGGAGCAGGTGGAGCAGAGAGAGGTTATAGACATTGGGGAGGGTATGTGATATGGGGAGTGCTATGAAGTGTGTAAACCTGGTGATTTGCAGACCTGTACTCCTGGGGCTAATAATACATTATATGTTTATTTTAAAAAATTTAAAAAAAAAGAAATGTTCCCAAGGCCCTACAGCAAGGAAAGGGTGGATGTGGGATGCGATACTTCAAGGCAGGACCTCCAAAGAGCAGGGGCATTTGAAAAACTGGGTATCAGGGTGAACGCCTGTCCTTGTGGTCCACTTTGCGAAGGTGAATGGTGGCACCCTCAATCTGTGAGAGAGTGGGTAGAGGAGAGTGGCCATGGAGGAGACAAACATCTGGGCATCTGCTCTGATGAGGCGAGGTGCAGGAAACAGACTTGTTCCTTTAAAGACGATAATGCCACGGACATATAAGACACAGGAAGTCAAGCTGCATACCTGGCATGCACGAACCAGTTTATACAAGCTATTTCTTTTTATGCATAAATGTCCACAAGGGCAAGGCATTTTATTTGCTGATATATTCCCAGCACCTAGAGGGGAGCTTGGCACATAGCAGGCTTTCATTCAATGTTTACTGCATGAATGAAGGTTCACAATAGCCTTCCAAGGAAAACATTATTTCCTGTTGTATAACTAAAACAGACCAGAGAAGTTATGAAACTTGCCTGAGGCTCTGCAGAAGTGAGAAACAAGTTTATTCCCTGCACAGTGGTGAGACCAACGAATTTCAGTGTAAGCTGACCTCTAGCCCAAGTGGCCTCACTCCCCTCCTCCCAGGAAGCCAGGGACCGCTCTCTCTCCCACCGCTTGGGAGCACCTGCTGCTTCTGGACCACTTCTTCTGGAGAATTGTACCTGCTCCTTCTAAGGGTGGAATTTAGGGTCCCTGAAACCCCATGTGATCTGCCACAAGCACCCTCATGACCCTTGCCCCTTAAGCCCGAAGGCTCCTACATGTTCTCCCAGCAGGTCAGTCCGTGCACCTGTCATTCTGCTTGCCTTAAGTGCTTCCACCATGGCTCTCTGCCTTTGTGACGCTGAGGTTTTATTACCCTCTGACCACTCCATTCCCTGAGATCTCACTCCCATGAAACCCACGACAGCAAAAACTATTTTCAACAACTTATTTGGGATAAAATCGATACCTCATAAAATTCACCCATTTTAAGTGTACAAGTCAATGCTTTTCAGCAAATTTACTAAGGTAGGCAACTCTCACTTTCATTCAGTTTAGAACATTTTCATCTGCCCAGTAAGACCCCGCCCTGGTCATTTACAGTAAATCCCCCTAAGTCCCCGGGGCAACAAGTAATCTATTTTCTATAGATACAAATTGGCCCATTCTGGACATTTCATATACATGGAAACATACAGTGTATGGCCTTTTATGTCTCACTTGTTTCACTTGGCATGTTTTTGGGGTTCTAGTACTCATAGATATTTCATTCCATCTTACGGGCAAATAGTATCCCATCGTAGGGATAGGCCACGATCCATCCTTTCAGCAGCTGATGGACTACCGGTCGGGGGGGGGGTTCCTACTTTCTGGCTATTATGAATAATGCTATTGTGAACACTGCTGAAGCAGTGGAGCTGGATCACACAGTAAACTGATATTAACTGTTTTAAGAAACTGCTTTCCAAGGTTACTTTACCATTTCATATTCTTACCAGCAACGTATGACAGGATTCCCACTCCTTAGCGTCCTGCCAACCATCTTGTCCGATTTTTTGCCTATAGCCATTCCAGCGGGCATAAAAGGGTTATCTCACTGTACTCCATAAATATTTGAATGAATAAACCCATAATCTCTGAAGTCAGACAGAACTGGGGTTTGAACCCCAGGGGTGATCCTTAACAAGCTGTGTTGCCTGGAATGAGTCATGTCACCACCGAGGAGCCCGAAGACAGAATGGCGATGCCCTCATGGGCAGAGTGTCTGCTACTGATTATGTGACCCCTAAATCATCATTACCATCATTAGTCTTCTCATTATTACCATCACCCCGGAGACAAGCCCACACCAGTGACCGGGATGATGGCAGCCACCATCTGTTAGGTACCCACCACCACACGCCAGGTTCCCTTCTCAGCCCCTGACATACTAATGCTCTCATCTAACGACAACCCTATGAAATTGGTACTGGGATGGTCCCTCCTTTGCAGATGGAGAAGCGGAGACAGAGTTTAGGTCACTTGCCCGAAATCAGAGTCAGTGACAGAGCTGACAGCACAGCCAGGCCACTGGCTCCAGATCCCCAGGCTCCCCATCACTGCCTTAGGCTGCCTGCCCTTATTAGGCAAATTAGATAGCTGCCATTCCAGAGAAGCAAATAAGAATCAGGTGGGGGATCCAGAGGGGAAGATGAGGTTGGCTCAGGGTTGTCTCAGGCATCCCCTCGGAGATAGCCTGAGAGCAAGGCACGGAGTAGTGGAATTTGCTCCTCATTTTGCATACTATACTGGCTTGGAGCTGATAAAGGAGCTAAACGCATCTTTTGTGCGATTGCTCAGTGGTGAATGATGTCACGGGTCTTTATCAGTTCTGCCAGATAATAGCTAACTTACACTGTTCTCCAGAAGCTGGCAAAGAGCTGGGCGCAGAGCAGCTGAGTTCTCAAATAAGCAGGTAAGCATGGGGCCTTGAGGGGCTTGGGAGGGGGCCCCTTGGTGGAAAGGGACAGGGAATAGGGTACAACCAGGAAGACAGGCAGGCTTACCGTTTTGGAGAAAGCATCAGAGGGCATGAAGGGGCTGCGTGGAGGGGCGGGTGTTCCCTGCCAATGGTTGAGATGCTGCTGGCACGGGGCATGAAGTCCCCCTACCCCCGAGCCTGTCCCCTCCATCTAGCTGTCTCTTTCTCCAGTGGCCATCACCATGGGCACAAGTCCAAAATGGTCCTTCTTCCCCGGCGATCACTGGCTCTACTTCTCCGTGTACCTCTTCACCTTCATCGTGGGGCTCCCCCTCAACATGATGGCCCTGGTGATCTTCGTGGGCAAGCTGCGGCGGCGCCCGGTGGCCGTGGACGTGCTTTTGCTCAACCTGACCCTCTCCGACCTGCTCCTGCTGCTCTTCCTGCCATTCCGCATGGTGGAGGCCGCCAGTGCCATGCACTGGCCCCTGCCCTTAGTCTTCTGCCCCCTCTCTGGATTCCTCTTCTTCACCACCATCTATCTGACCTCCCTCTTCCTGACAACTGTAAGCATTGAGCGCTTCCTGAGCGTGGCCTACCCGATATGGTACAAGGCCCGGCCCAGGCCTGGACAGGCCAGCCTGGTCAGCGGGGCCTGCTGGCTCTTGGCCAGTGCTCACTGCAGTGTGGTCTACGTCATCGAATTCTCAGGGAACTCCTCCTACAGCCAGACTACGAACAGCACCTGCTACTTGGAATTCGAGGAGGCCCAGCTGGCTGTCCTCCTCCCCGTCAGGCTGGAGATGGCTGTGGTCCTTTTTGGGGTGCCCCTGCTCATCACCAGCTACTGCTATGGCCGCCTGGTGTGGGTGCTCAGCAGGGGAACCAACCACCGAAGGAAGCGGCGTGTGGTTGGGCTTGTGGCAGCCACCCTGCTCAACTTCCTTGTCTGCTTCGGGCCCTACAACGTGTCTCATGTCGTGGGCTACATCAAGGGTGAAAGCCCAGCGTGGAGAAGTTATGTGCTGCTTCTTAGCACCTTGAATTCCTGTGTCGACCCCCTTGTCTACTACTTCTCATCATCCGGATTCCAGGCTGACTTTCACGAGCTGCTGAGAAGGCTGACGGGGGGCAGGGGCCCTTGGAAGCAGGAGGGCAGCATGAAGCTAAAGAAGAGTGAGGAGGGGGGCAGCCATGGGAGCTGTCCAACGTAGGGAACAGGGAGCGGACTCTGGCAGTGGCCAGGCAGTTCCTAGCTGGAGTCAGGCAGGACTAGGGAGTGAGATGGGGGAGCCGGGGGTTGATACAGCTGGGACGGAGCAGGCATCCAGCCTCCCCAAGGATGCTCACCCAAGCCTAGCTCTCGGCCTCACCCAACTGCCCTCCTTTTATATTCCCCCTCTGCCCCCCACCCCTGAAGCTGTGGATTGAGCCCTGGGAGACAGTCGGGATGAGAGCATGCTCTGGAGAAAAATGACCTCCCATGGCAGCAGGGCGGCTCCCATGCTTTTTGGAAGGTAAAGGAGGAGTTGAGAGCAGTGACCAGGGACTGAGGGAGCTGCCTGGTGGCTTGGGACAGGAGGGGGAAGAAGTCACCCTCCAGAGCTGCTCCTACTCGCAGGTCAAGAGTGGGTACACAAAACCCCAGGCTTGAGGGAGCATCCTGCTCTCATGCGGATTTTTTCCAGAAAGTTTCCATTGTTCAGTAAATTCAGATTTTCGGGGACATTTATGGAAAATAATAGAAGAAAAATTACCTAAATAAATCTGGTAGCAAGTAAAAGAGAATGGTCTTTCATTATTATTATTATTATTATTATTATTATTATTATTTTTGAGAGAGAGAGAGAACATGCATACACGTGCAAGTGGGGCTGGGGGGGATGCAGAAAGAGAGAGAGAGAGAATCTCAAGCAGACTCTACACCCAGTGCAGAGCCTGACACAGGGCTTGATCTCACAACCCTGAGATCACGACATGAGCTGAAATCAAGAAATCAAGAGTTGGATGCTCAACCGCCACCCTGTCTTTTTCTTATGGTATATCTAGGCCAAATGGGATTGGTGCATGGAAGCATAAAACACCTAGACTCCGAAGGAAAAGAGCTAAAATCCCTAAATGTCAGGAGAGGATCTGCGTCGGAGGAATAAAAGTAACAGCTACTCTATGGGAAGGACTTGGCCTCACCCACTAGCTTCTTCCATCCTCTCACTAACCACAGAAGATACTATTATTATTCCCACTTTGCAGGTGAAGGGATGGGCCAAGAAGCTGAAATCTCCTACCTGAGATCCTACAGTCCGTAAGTGATTGCAGCAGGCCTGGAGGCCAGAATTAGCTGACCCCGACTCCCATGTCCCCCACCCATTCTCCTCTTTTGCCTCCAGCTGTGTCATCTGCAGAGAGGGGGCCAAGTCTGGCTTCCAGAGCCAGCGAGACAGTCTGCCCAGGACAGATGTAAACAGGCCATGAGGACAACTGGAATGACATGCAAAGCAGCTCGGCTGTTGCTAAGTCCTCTTCCCTTATTATTAGAAACCCACTCGAAAAAACAAAGCTTATCAGTCAGCACAGTTGACTTCAAAGACAGATGGATGTATGTTCTTAAGAGCTATTTTTATAAGATAGGACCATTTAGTAAGCTTTCCTTTCCTACTGAGGGGTGGTGCATGAGAAAGCGTGGGTTAGAGCCTCCTCTACCAGCAAGGCGACCAGAGCAACACGGGCACCTGTTTGTACTCACTCTGCTCTAGTTCAAAAACATTTGTTGTGCACCTACTGTGTGCAGCTGGCTGGGCTGAGAACTGCAAGGGCTTTTAATATGAACGTCTTTAGCATCTGCTTTTCTCCTGGGGTGAAGGTCACTGGAGAACCACAGCTGGCTGTGGGTGCAGGGCTGGGTTTCAGATGGAAGGGGAGAGACATTATCTCAGCGCCGAGATGGAGGCATGCGCTGTCTCTCTGACTGTGACTCATCTTCTGTCCCAAGGCACTCAGCCCTGGTGACAGCTAAGAACTTAATAAAAACATAAGTCTACATGGTTCAGATAGGGAACAAAGGTTGACATGGAGTTCTATTAACTCCAGCTTTGGTAACAAGGACCCAACTCAGAACAAAAAGGAATTGGAAATCCTATGTTCTAGAGAGAGCCGCGAAGAACAGGAACCTGACTCCTCTCCCAGAGTTTACAATGAGGAAGAAGAGGCAGCTTTGAGGGCTTTGCTGCTTCCAACTATCCCCCAGCACTAATTCGTTCCCAGTCTGTATAAGCAAAAGGCTAGGGGTGGGGAGAGCGAAAAGTCATCAGAGGCTGGGTGGTTGTCTGGGCCATGGTGAGGGGACTGTGGTGGCATTTTCCATATCTTGCGGAAGCCAAGGGACAGGGGTGCTCAGGGAATGGCAGGGCAGGTGTCTTCTGCGACTGTTGCCCTGTGCCTGTCCAGGCAGAGAAATGAGACCAGCAGACAGGTGGCATGGGAGCATCTGTGTGCGTGACGAGCACCGTGCTCTCTCACCAGCCAGCCGAGCAAGCAGGTGAGAGCTCCCCATGGGTGAAGTGGAAATTCTAGATGCTGGAAGAGGTCAAACCAGGTTGGCTCTCCCAAGACAGAGGTCAGAAGAACTCAATTCTAGCTACAACAGAAAGCCAGTAAGTGGGCTTCCAATGCACAGTGGACACCAAAGGCTACTTGGTATTTAGCTAAAGCACTGTTGCCCAAATTTTTTTTGTGTCTCCATGCCTTCAAGGAACCTTGTTGGGCATTTTTTCCTATTCATCACCTTCTTCTGCCCTGCCCGTGAAATTTTAATACAACACACACACTAGATACCTGTTTATGGGTATGGCCATTTGGAAGGCCACAAACCATTGCTCCCCTGTGGCTCATTTTCTCCTCTTTGGGGAAGAAAAGGAGAATGCACGAGCTAGAGAAGCAGTTCTACCTCACAGAGTGATAAGGCCCATCTCACACAACGGTAGCCCAACGAAGTGACGTTTACTAGGCTGCCAGAGCAAAGGAGAGCACATTCCAGAGGAAGCGTGGGTGCCTCACCAGAGAAGAGACAAAGGTATTTTAGGATTCAGGGTGAGAGGAATATTTGGGTGAACTTCCAGTGAAGCAGTGCTTGACAAGCTCAGAGCAAAGGCACCTGTTTGCAACGAGGTCAATGTCAGGTCCCGGCTGAGAAGTGGACTCCGGGTCCTGTTCTTCTGGAAAATATGAAGAAAAGGTAAAGGCAGGATTCTGTGTCTGAAAACCCTTGTTCTGAAGCTCTGGGGATTGAAAAGCTGGGCTGCTTCTCGGTGTCACACGCTCCCGCTCAGACTCTCAGAGCAGCAAGGGGAATGTTCAGTTCTTCACTGACCGGATTTTAAACAGCCAATTTTCTGACAGCGGGATTTTAGGAAGTAAGGGTTCTCAGCAATATAATTTTGTTAATTAAAAAAACTAAGTTCTTCAAGGTTTACAAAAGGAACTCATTGATGGCCATGATGGAGGAGGAGATTTTCTTTCCTAGTAGTAGGAAGGGTCCCCCTGCAGCACAACCCAGAAGGAGGAGAGGAAGGACAGACATGACCCATCCCTGCCACAGGTTCTCTGGGCCGCAGGTCAGGTCTCAGCATATAGGGAACAGAAAGGAGGCCAGAGGTTTTAAATTTCCAAGTGCACCAGAAACTGAGGGAGGCTATTCACAAAGTCATTAAGAAACTGGCAGAGAGGGGAGGCGGGGTGGCTCAGTCGGCTAAGTAATTGCCTTCGACTTGGGTCATGGTCTCAGGGTTCTGGGATGGAGCCCCACATCAGGCTCCTTGCTCAGCGGGGAGTCTGCTTCTCCCTCTCCCTCTGCCTGCCACTCCCCCGGCTGTGCTCGTGCTTTCTCTCTCTCCCTCTCAAATAACTAACGAACTAACTAATCTTTAAAGAAAAAAAGAGAGAGAGACGGGCAGAGACAGTTCAGTACAGCTTGGCTGATGGCCGTGAGTGTTGCAGGGTTGTGCTACAAGTTCAAACTCTCTGTAGACCAGTGTCCATCAGAGGAGGGCAGGGGGCAGGCAGGAAAGCAGAGGGACAATGGTACCGCGAGGCAGGCTGACTCGCTGTCTTTTCCTAAGTTGAAGACACCACCTGTGACCAGAGCCTTTCGCTGTTCTAGCAAGTGGCCTCTCAGCCAGTGAACGTGCCTGGCAGGGTACAAGGAAGCTGTGATGCAGGGCCGAGAGGTCAGTCTGCCTCAGCAGGGTGCTGGTCAGGGTTGGGGGATCAAGAAAAGAGGGGAAGGACAGACGGGAGTGAGCAAGAAGCTTGGGACTCTGAAAAACTGGTTGCAAAACTCATCCCAAAGCAGGAAGCAGAGCAGCAATAAAGGTAAGAGAATGTGGAAGACCTCGGGCCATGGATTCCGGGAGATGAGAAATAAGTGGGACACAGAGTCTGCTGTGGAGGAAAAAAATAAAGTGAAGTAGTGTGAGAAAGTGCTCAACTTTTTACCTTCCTCTCTCTGATATGACCTCTCCGGTTTAAAAAAAAGAACCCAAGGCAATATAGGTAGTTGCAGCCCTTAATACTGCACAGTCTATGAGAAGCCTGCTGACTTCCCTTTAAGGCCAGTTCTGAAAAACCATTTGAATGGAGGGAGATCAAGGCATCAATATGCAGGCCAGCAATCTGGGAAAAGGATGCTGGGATCACATTCCAGAAAAGAATAGGAGAGAAGAAATGAAGTCTGAGAAAGTGGGTGGGCATGGGGTGGTGCACAGAGCTCACCGCCCCCCTCCCAACCATGGAAGCATGGAGCAAGGGGAGAGAAAATGTTGTAGAAGAGGAAATGGGTTCCAGAAATGTTTTTGGAAGGGAGGTGATTTCGCTGAATTTAGACTCATTTCACTGAATTTAGACAAGCAGATCAACCAACCATCCCCTGGTGCAGAACCCCCAGTTCCAGCATTAAATTGCAATTGGCACTAATCACGACGATATCATTCCCCTTTACTGGCGACTGCTCTCAGAATGTACACACAGTGACCCAATTCTAGATGGCAAAAGGTAAAAAGTCTGCAGGAGAAGGAGGATGTCTGGGAAAGATTTTTCTCCATACTGAAAGAGATAGCTGTGTGAGGAGCTGCCCTCCCCCTTCCTGGTTTGGAAACCAGGAAACCTTTTACATGAAGATGTGATACTTGGAGCTGTGGCAGCTATTTGGGGGCCATAAGGCCACAAACTTGAGGAAGGAAGCTAACAAGCTAAGGGTGGCAAAGGAGAAGGATAAAAAGGTCTTGTTGAGCTGGGATCCCTACCTCCACACTCATTGTCAATAAACACTCCTATGGCTGACTCACTATTAGCTAGAGAGTCTCTCTAACTTGTAGCAAATGCATCTTAACTGTAACAGATAAGCCTCTCTCTAAACAAGACTCTATCTAAACATCCTATGTCCTACTAGAGTCCACTTGGTGACATCTTCTCATCTTCTAACTTGTTTAGCGATCCTGGAATTTCTAAATTCTGACTATTTACTTTGGAGGAACTATGAAATCCTAGTGTTTTATCTTACTTATCAGAGTTGGACTCGAGGGAGATTTCTTATGGATCCCAACAAGTAGCTCTGGTACCACGATGTTGGGACTCCCTCATTCGAAGGCCTATGAGAATTGATTGGTTGGGTCTGTGAGGATACAGCATTACAAGACAAAAAACCCAAACTTACTGGATGGGACCTTTTTTGAGGCTGAATATCATCTGACTGATAGTCTGCGTTGCAAGCACCTCTCCTTTTATTGATAAAAATTCCCATGCTTGTTATGGGACACAGATTGCCATGGAAACAAGAGAGGGTTGAATGGGGTGGAGGGATCATGAACGATATCCTCAGTGTTCTTAGAAACAGGAGGGCTACACAGTCTTCTTGCCTGCGGAGTCACTGTCACACACATAATGGCGACATGACGATGACAAGGTGTCTTCCTGGATGCCTAATTCACCACTTAACAATGTGTGTACATGGTCAGGAGTTTGTGGCTTACCTTGTCCCTGCCCCCCCCTTCTAATAATTGTTGCCTAGTGGTTCTCAGTGCTCAGAGCACATCTTTCTGACACCCTAGAAACCTCTTTTGGAATAACTCCTTGTTTGCTCATCCTCTGGAAAACCATCAAATTATATGCTGTGACTCAAAAGGTCAGCTGGAGAACACATAAACGGGAAAGTTCACTGCAGAGTGGACTGAACAAACAGGCCAGCAAGCTTGGGCCCGGTTGAGGATGCGGACAGTGTTCCTGCTGTTGCATGCCCTCCCACCATACCCCAGCCAGCCTGATAAGGCATCAGGCCAGGACGTGGGAGAATAGAAGAGAAAAGCACAGGCTTTGGAGGCATTACTTGTGACCTCACAACGCAGCAATGTCCTCCCAGGTGTTACTCTGGAGGATGAGAGCAACTCTGTGCGCACAGACGGTACACAAATATTCATAGCGGCTTTAATCACCATAGCCCCAAATGGAAAATGGTGCAGGTGTCCATCAGGAGAGAATGAATTTAAAAACTGTGAGGTAGCCATGCAACGGAATACCTCCAGGCAATAAAAGTAATGAACTGCTGACCTAGGTAACAATATGTAGCCTCTGACTCTGATACTGCGATTTATAATAACAAATAGATTTGGTCTTCATCCAAGGGTCTTGGATGCTCGGCGGCCCATTCCTGCCATAGAGCTCCTCAAACCCTTGGGATTTCCTAAGTGATAAGAGTGACAAAGGGGTCTTTTGTTATACTGAGGTGACTCTTGGACCCCCACTTAAGGATGGGGACTGGTTGCCAGCGGGACCAGCTGAGGGATGAGAGGGTTGGAGAAGGAACAGGGGCTAGAGGCTGAATCAATCCCAGTGGCTAGTGATTTCATCAATCCTGCCTCTGTAATGAAGCCTCCATATTAACTCAAAAGGGTGGGTGCAGAACTGCAACTGAGGTGCTTCCAGTTGGTGAATACGTCGAGATTTGGGGAGAGCAGCATGCTAGGAGAGGGCATGGAAGCTCTGCACCCCTTCCCCATCCCATCGCTTGCCCTGTGTGTCTCTTCCATCCAGCTATTCCTGAGTTATAGCCTTTTACAATAGATGGGTGATCTAGCAAGTAAAATGTTTCTGTGAGTTCTGCAAACCACTCTAGCAAATTAATCGGATCCTAGAAGGGGATGGTGGGAACCTCCATCGGGTCAGAAGCACAAGTGGACAAGCTGGACCAGCAATTGGTGTCTTGAGTGATGGTGGGGCATGGGACAGGTGGGATGGTGGGGGAAGGACCAGCGGGGGAGGGTAGTCTTCTAGGACTAAGCCCCCTAACCTGTGGAATGTGACATTACCTGTAGGGAGACAGCGTCAGTATTAAGTCGACTCACAAGACACCCAGCTAGTGTCCAGAGAATTGCTTGGTGGTGTGGGGTGGGGGGCAGTCCCACTCCTGGTTAGAATTGGTACCAAAACCCTACACTGACAGAAAGCAGATGAATGGTTGCCAGGAACCAGGGATGGGAGGAAAGGGGAAGAGGACTGAGTGGCACTTGAGAGGGATGGAAGTATTCTATAACTTGATTGGGATGGGGGTGACACAGATTTCTAAATTTGTCAAAACGAATCCAACTCTATGCTTTAAATGGATGCATTTTACTGTGTGTAAATTTAGCCTTTCTAAAAACGGTTACAAAAGTCACATCGCCCTGCCTCTCTGGGTCACTTCATGTTATGTGTGTACATAGTGTCGGCCATATACCCTCCCCCGTTTTGACGAGCCACGCAGGTCTCTGCCTTTGTGGTGCCACTCTGCTGAAGTGACAGCTAGAGGGTGACCCAGATTGCAGGAAAAGGCCCTAAACCATGGTACAAACAGGTGAGAAAATGGCAACCGGCTCTTATCTTGGTGCTGGAGACCCACGGGGTGTAGCAGGGACGAGGCTGACAAGGGAATGTACCACTCGTCACAACTCAACTCCAGTCTTGTTGCCAAGAAGGGCTGTACGTTTGGGGCTGCCATACCTTCCCATTCTTCTAGTTGAAAACCCAGAAGCTGCTGCTGGTTTTGAAATCTTATCTTTTTTGAAGCCGATACAATGTTAACGTTTGTGTTGTGTGTGGTGAACCTGAGACAAACCTGAGGGTTGTGGTCTGGCGCCTGGGCTTGGATTCAGTCTGTGGCCTTGCAGCAGGGGAGGCTGAGGAGGGTTCGTCTACTGGGAATGGGTGGGGAAAGAAGTAGGAGGAAGTGTCATTTTGCCACAAGGGCAGCTTGGAGATAACTTTGCCCAGATCAGCTGGCAAACAGTTGCAGAGATCTGCTGACTTTCTAAAATCATTCTCAGTATTCCCAAGTACTCCCTCCGCCCCAGCAGCCTAGCAGCCTGGCTCTGAGAGCTGCCCCTCCTACCCCTCTCCGCTCCCCGCCCCCTCCCATTCCCTATCCCCCTTTCCCACGTTAGAGAGATGTCTCTGAAGAACACAGACAGCAGCAACATCATCTACCTATCTGCCCATGCCAGAAACCCAGGAATTGCTTTGGTTTTTTTAATTATTATTAAAGGTTTCTTTTCTTACGTTTAAAATGATCATATAATTAAAAAAAGGAACTTTTTCAGGGAGGACTCCACAGTTCTGTGAATTTGAACACTCATGGATTCCTGTAACCACCACTGCAAGCAAGATAAAGAACTGCTCTAGTCACATCCCCCCCGGCTCCTGACCACTTAACAACCACAGACCTATCATAGTTCTATCTTTTCAAACATGCCCCCTAAAGGGAATGAAACAGTCGCTAAACTTTTGACATTGGCTTCTCTTACTGGGCACAATGTCCTTGAAATTCACCTTGGTTTCTGTGAGCATCACGGTTTGTTCCATTATCTGGCTCTACCATGATGTGCCCATCTACACACCTGCCAAAGGACATCGACGTGCTTGCTGGTTAAGGCAGTGATGGATAGAGCTGCTTGAAACGTTCACATACGATGTCTGTGCGGACTCAAGTTTTCATTTCTCGAGGTCAGACATCCAGGAGACGGACAGCTGAGTCATCTGGTAATTGTATGTTTAACTTTTAAAGAGAACTTCAGCCTATGTGTTGGTGGCTGTGCCATTCTGCATTCCTTCCAGCAATACGAGAGATCCGGTTGCTGCACAACCTTACAGCACATGTGAGGTGGTGTTTCTATTTTGGCCATTCAGACAGGTGTCTGGTGGGCAGGCAGCCATCCTTGATGCCTGCTCCTTACAGCCCACAGGCAATTTATCATCAAGTCCTACTGCTTCTACCTCCAGATCACGCCTTGCATGAATCCGCTCCTTTTGCATGAATCTGCTCCTCGGCAGAACGCAGGGCAACCATTATCTGTCTCACCTGGACTACAGAAGCTTCCAACCTGGTTTTTCTTCTTGCCCTTAACCCCATTAAGTCCACACCACAGCCAGAGGGCCGGCTGAAGGACACTAATTGGATCAGGTCATTGTCAACTATTCATTCCTCTCCCCTCCCAGGCCCTGTGCATCCGGCCCCACCTCTCAGCGTTTCTAAGCTCCTGGGGGGCCACCTTCATGGACATTGCTGTGCTGGCCTGGCCTCAATCAAATAGTACCTAGCACAGAGTAAGCATTTGGTTTTTGATAAATAAATGAGTAAATAATAATAAGTATCTCTGATTTTCTACTATTATAAATAATGCTATAAGGAACATCCTTTTCCATAAATGCTAGTGCATCTATACATTTCCTAAGGGGTACTGCAATATTACATAGTATATATATTTGATTTTTTATAAGTACTGACAAATTACCTTCCCCAGATGAATCAATTCTCTGTTCCTTAACCATCAGTAGGAGACTTCATAACCTTGCCAACAAGGGGAAATATCATTTTTCATTTTTTTAAGTTGACATTTAATTTTTTTAAATAGGCTCCATACCCAGGGTGGCGCCCAACATAGGGGCGCAAATTCATAATCCCAAGATCAAGACCTGCGTTGAGATTCAGAGTCAGACAGTTAACCAACTGAGCTACACAGGAGTCCCTTTAAGTTGACATTTAAGTTGTAGTAACTCAGTGTATTAGGGTGATCCAGAGAAAGAACCAGTAGAATGTGTGTATACATAGAAAGAGATTTATTTCAGAAATTGGCTCATGTGATTATGGTGATTTGCGAGCCCAGAATCTGATGGAGGAGGCTGGCAGGCTGGAGGCTCAGGTCCAAAGGGTTGTAGTTCAATTCAAGTCCAAAGGCAGTCTTTGCTGAGAGTCAGGAGTCAAGTTTACAACTGAAATCTGAAGGCAGTCTGCTGGAGAATTCCCTCTGACTCAGGGAAGGTCAGCTTTCTATTTAGGTCTTCAACTGATTGGATGAGACCCACCCACATTATGGAAAGAAATCTGCTTTACTCAAAAGTCTAAGAATTTAAATGTAAATCTCATCCAAAAACATCCTCAGAGAAACATCTGGAATAACGGTTGACCAAATATATGGGCACTGCGCCCCAGCCAAGCTGATGCACAAAATTAAACATCCATTCAGAACTAATTTAACTTTAATTTCTTGGATAAAAATTAAGGTAGCCAATATCTGCATATTGAAAACATGCATGTATATTTCTTCATAGAGTTGCCTTTTTCTTATTTACTTTGTGGGATACTTGCATATCTTTGAGTCTGCATACAAACCCTTTATCAGTTACATATGTAGAAAGTGTGTCTTTCAGTTTGTTCATAACTTTTTCCATAGCTTTATATATTTTTTAAATATTTATTTAATTATTTTAGAGAGACATAGCATACACACACGGTGCAAACAGGGAGGGGGCAGAGGGAGCGAGAATCCGGACGCAGACTCCCTGCTGAGTGCAGAGCCTGATGTTGGGCTTGATCTCAGGACCCTAGGATCATGACCTGAGCAGAAATCAAGAGTAGGCCGCTCAACCAACTGAGCCACCCAGGTACCCCCAGAGCTTTAGATTTTGATGTGCTAAAATTTATCATTTCTTCTAAGACTTCTACATTTATGTCATGCTCGAAAAAAAGCCTTCTCATTTACGGGGCTTAAAAATGATCTCATATAATACCTTCTACACAACTTAATTAATACCTTAATATAACTTCTATAGTCTTTAAAGACATAACTGATCTTTAATACACCTGGATTTTACTTTTGTTTTCTAATTGCCACTCTTCCAAACTCTTCCAACTGTCCCAGCATAATTAACTGAATAACCAGTCCCTTCCCACTGATTTGAAATGGGTTTTGATCACTTAATTAGAAAGAAGCCTCAAAATACAATCAGTGCAATCCATTACACTGTAATCAACTGTAATACATTATAACAGAAAGATATCATCATTTTTACCTATCTCATTAGCAAAGAATATTAAAGATTCAAAACATCCAACATTGGAGAAGGTACACAGAAATGGGTACTTTTATACCTAGTTGGTAAGAATGTAAATTGCTGAACATTTTCAGGAAGGTAATACAGAAATACCTATCAAAAATTTTATTTTTATTATTTTTTAAAGATTTTATCTATTTATTTGAGAGAGAGAGAGGGAGAGAGAGAGCATGAGCAGGGGGAGCAGGGGAGGGAGAAGCAGGCTCCCCACTGAGCAGGGAGCCTGATGAGGGGCTCCATGCCAGGACCCCGAAATCATGACCTGAGCCGAAGGCAGACGCGTCAGTGACTGAACCACTCAGGTGTCCCTCTATCAAAAATTTTAAAGGATATCTCTTTGACTCAGTAATGGTATCAACTACATATCTAAAATCCACCTAACCCAAATACTCTCACACATATTTACATAGATAGACAGATAAAAAGACAGACGGATGTACCCGTCTTTCATACCCGATATTCACTGCAGCCCTGTTTGTCATAACAAAAACACTGGAAACTATGATGACATGGAAGGTCACCAGGCATAGTAAATAGTGAAAAATGAAGTTTCAGAGCAATATATATGTTATTACTCCATCTATGCACTTTTTAAAACTACACGTTCATATATGTACATATATGGGTATAAACCAAAGAGAGATTGCTTCTGGAAAGGAAGAAGTGTCAGGAAGAAGGGAAGTAGCATTTCACATTTCACTTCTGTATTGTTGAATTCTCCTACAGTAAGGATATATTCTCACATTATCATGCCATTTTTTTTTAAAAGATTTTATTTATTTGACAGACAGAGATCACAAGTAGGGAGAGAGGCAGAGAGAGGCAGAGGGGGAAGCAGGCTCCCCACCAAGTAGAGAGCCAGATGCGGGGCTCGATCCCAGGACCCAGAGATCATGACCTGAGCTGAAGACAGAGGCTTAAGCCACTGAGCCACCCAGGCGCTCCTATTATGTCATTTTTTAAATTAAAAAAAAATAATAATAATAGTGGAAGAACACTCACTACCTTGCTTGTGACCAAGTTAGAAGAGAGAAAAGGGCAACAGAAATTCCAGTTGCCTGAAAACTCACAAGGCCATTGTGAGGTTAGCTGGGATAACAGGGATAAATCATTTCACAGTCAGGCCTCCCTGTCCCCACCCTAGGAGCTGGGAGGGGTTTAATTTTCTCAAACCTCAGGCATTAAAAACAGGTAGAGGGTTTTCTCTAAGAAAACTGAAGTGTGTTATCCCTGAGAAATGCAGAAATGTGAGCAAGACTGGCCATTCAGAAATGACCCAGGAGACACCTGTGGGAGTCTCAATACCTGCCGTTCGTGGAGGGCAGCACATGCCCTTGGACACTACTACTTCTCCCACTGATAGGAGGTAGACAACGTGACCCCCAAAGGGTGACTACCAGGATAATCACTCCCACAGAGAGCTCTGAGTGATCGCCGATGAACCTGTCACACAGAATCAGCAGCAGTGACTTTAACAAGCAATCAGATTGCTCTGTGTCTCCCTGGACTGATCTTCAGACCCCCCCACCCCCACCCCCGCTAAAGCAGGCATGGGATTTTCCCCAAATTAGAGGGCTCCTGGGAGCTCTTGGGACATTCGGCAGCAGCCTCTGATGTACAAACAGTGTCACACCCTTTTGGGGAAAAACTCCTACCACAACAACCAGAGAGAGGAACTTAAAAATGGTAACTTAGGGGTGGGGGGATGGGCAAAATGGGTGAAGGGGAGCAAGAAGTACAGGCTTCTAGTTAGGGAATGAATAAGTCATGCGGATAAAAGGCACCGGAAAAGGAACACATGACTTCATAACAGTGATGTGCAGTCAATGAGATCGTAACAGGGACATATGGACGCATCAGCACAGGATAGACAGCATCTATGTGTAAACCTGTGGAATCACCATGCTGTATATCTGAAACTAATGTCACATTGTGTATCAACTATATCCAAACAAAGTAAATAATAAAATAAAAATTAAAAGGGTAACTTAGAAAAAAGATCAACAGATACCAAGTGCCACCGCATCCTGACCTCATGGGAGGCATTAGGCCATCCCTCTAAAAACTGGTTTTATCAGCACTGGCTCAAGACTCACCTCTAGGCCAAATCTGAGGAGCTGCAAAGTGGAAGAAGAGACACTGAGGACTGTTCTGGACCACTGGGGCCTCAGTGGGAAGAAAACGGGGAGCTCTTCTTGCTCACAGATAATGTACAATAGAAGGACTTGAAGACAGCCACGAGCAGGCTGGACATGTCCCTGAAGTTTAGAGGACACAAGGCCTGGTGCCAGATGCTTGCTGGGAGAAATCAAAATAGGGCAGGTGTGGGCTGCTGTCCCACTAACAATGGTATTAATAAGGTCCTTGGCCCCCTTGGAGCAAAGCCTGCCTAGACAAGCCAGCCTAAAGTCCTTTCATGAATGACCCCACCCAAGAGTCAGCCTGGAGAAGCAGTGCAATCCCAAGCGGGGAGGCCCAGGGAAAGAGACTGGACTGGGTGACCAGGCCGAGGAGGCGCTCTGTGTCCTGAGGTTCCAGCTGGGGAAGACTAAGGACCCGCAAGAAGTCCCCTCGGGAGAATGAGTCAGCATTAGATATATCCCACTCGGAGGGCATCCAACCCCAGGTCATAACTATATCAGGCCAGCTAGACATTCCTGGCCCTTCACTCTTCCTCTCTGCCCACAGGGCAGGGCTGAAACCTGGGGCTAATGAGTGGGAGAGCACAGGAGATAAGGTAGAGCAAAGACAGAGAAATGGCACCATGCCACGTGCCCCCCTCTGCAGGCTGGGAGTCCAAGGCATTGCAGAGCTGGGAGGGAGAAGCGCTCCTTGGAACAGAATTGGGAATTCTGATATTACACTGGGCTGGAGCTACGTCATGACACCACCAGACTTTTAGGGTCTAAGCATACCCAAAGAGGCCATGGCCCTACCATAGGAAGAAGAAACGGGGTTCACTTGTACCTGCCAAATCCAGTTCACTCCGCAGCAGTTATAGTCCATCTTAGGTGGCTCAGAGTGTAGTAAGTTACCTCCCTGGCATTCAGCCTCTGCACAAGGTCTATAGCTGTTCTTGGCTCTTGTATAAGCAGATTTATTTCTGTGCAGGCAGGGGCTGCTGCCCAGGGCAGATCCTGACTCAGAGCAAGGCAGCCCTAGGCCATCGGCTCACCCCAGTGCTGCCAGCAGGGCATCTGGCCCAGGCCTCACAGTTACTCTCAGGACATGATTCCCAGATAAGGTTAAACATATGGTCACAAAGGTGTGTGTGTGTGTGTGTGTGTGTATATATATATATAAAGATTTTATTTATCTATTTGACAGAGAAAGAGAGCACAAGCAGGGGGAGTGACAGGCAGAGGGAAAGGGAGGAGCAGGTTCTCCACTGAGAGCCTGATGCAGAATCCTGGGATCATGACCTATAAGCTGAAGGCAGATGCTCAACCAGCTGAGCCACCCAGGTGCCCCTCACACAGATACCCAGGCAGGACCTAAATTTCAACCCCATGGCTCATTTCTGGTTCTACACTTTAGTGAATTCTGCCAAAAAGTAAATAAATAACATCCTGAAACTATTTTGTGAGTGGTACAACTACACATCATATTTCATGTGAAGAAGCTCCCCTACCATTACAATCCCACTTGGGCATGTCATCCAGTTTTCTTTTCTTTCTTTTCTTTTTTTTTTTCACATACTGGGAACCTCAAAAAATGGAAGTGGTCTGGGCTGTCCTGACACTGAGTGATCCTGGCGTAAGAACCTGGGCTGTCCTTATGTTTCCTAGCATCTGAACCTCCGCCCATGCTTGGGGAACTAAGACCGGCTCCCACCAGAGAACTTATTTTCCCCCACATCTCTCTTATGTTTAGCTAATCAGGTTCACCTGCCCAAATTCAGAATCATGGGCTTCAAAGTGGTACAGAGAAGGACAGCAGGGAATGACTCTGGGTGGTGGCAGCAGTCACAGCAAACAGAAGAACATGGCTCTCGGGCCCAGTGTTGAGCATGTGTGGGTTTGGGAGGAGGGGCTCCCCTCACTGGACGGGGCCAGTGGCATGACTTTCAATGTGGTCCTGGTTGCATGGCTCCCTTTCTTCTCCAAGCCTGGTTCCCCAGGCTACCTGGGAGATCTCTGAGCTACCCAACATGTTACATATGATCCCTAAATTATCTGAGTTGGCCTCTGGTGCTACAATTAAGAGCCATCACTGGGAGATTGTCCAGTACAGTGATTAGGGGCTGAGAAAGCCTGCCTTCTGGTGAGAGATGCGAAACCCATTAGTAATCCATAAAATGTGGCTGCATTAAAACAGCAAAGAGACACCGCTTGATATCCACTTGACTGGCAAAAACCCGGAAGCTGGATAACGGCCAAGCATGGGTGGGGATGTGGCTCAGAGATCTAATGCCTGTGAGACCTGTAGCTCTGTCCTTTTTCTTTCTATACCTACTTTGGTCCCATCCACTCCTGCAGCTGGGGCAGCCCCACAGAAGAGAAGGCTGGGGCCAGGTGGGGTGGGGCCGGGTGGGCTGTGCTCTGGACCCACCTCTGCTTAATCACGAGTGTTCACAGGATACACAGTCCAGCTTGTGATGAATGCTCAATGAATGTTAGCTGCAAATGTTTCTCTTGATTTAAATTACTTTTTGAGTAAGATTACACACGCTCAGAAAAAGGATTTTTTTTTTTTTAACAGCACAAAAGGATACCGTGGAGAAAAGTAAGTCTCCCTCCCACCAGAACACCCAGTTCTCCCACCTGGAGACAAACCACTGCTACCAGTCCACGGCTGTCCTGTCCACAGTCCATTTCTCACCCAGCATCCAGAGGGGCCCTTTAGAAATGTGAAACATCATGCCTTTGCCCATCATACTCCAGATGTCATGCCACATCCTGACCACGGCCGAAACGTGGTTGGGGCGGGGTGGGGGGCTGCCGACCACCTGACCTCATTATCACAACTCCGCCCTCACACGGCCCCCTTGCTGCCACTCTGGCCTCCCTGACCTCTTGCAACAACATACTGGCTCACCTTGGGCCTTGCTGCCCCTGTGTCTGGAGAACCACAACAGTCTCGCACCTCACTCTCTTTGTTCCTGCACGTCTCTGCTCAAACCTCACCTCCTTGGAGAGGCTTTCACAGACTGCCCTCGTGCTCTGCCCCTTACTCTGTTTTCCCAGTATCTGCCTTCCTCCTGAACCCCAGTCTAGCCCTGGGCATGCTGTTATGTCCATCTGCTGCTCGGCAGAAGGTCAGCTCCGTGAAGCAAGACACGTTTGCTGCTGATTCTTCCCCAGAGCTTGCAAGTGCTGGACTGTGGGGGCTGCTCAGGAAATCCTTACTGAGCGAGTGTGTGGGTATATGTTCCCTTTTCTTATACAACCTGCTATTCTTATAACATGCTTTTTTCTTTTGACAATACACCTCAGAGTCTGATCTACACTGGCCTTTGGAGATCAGCCCTATTATTCATAACACGCATACTATTTCTATTGACTGGTTGCCCCATTTTTTTTTTTAACCAGATCCTTACTGGTGAACATAGGTTGTCCCCAGTCTTTTATTATCACAGAACAAACAAACAACACAGTGAGGAATATACTTCTTCATGCACACAGCAAAGTATATCCATATAATAACTCATCAATGTCAGCTCGTTGGACCAGATGGTATGGGATTTTGAATATTGAAAAATATAGTCAGAGGCGCCTGGGTGGCTCAGTGGGTTAAGCCTCTGCCTTCGGCTCAGGTCATGATCTCAGGGTTCTGGGATCGAGCCCCATATCGGGCTCTCTGCTCAGCGGGGAGCCTGCTTCCCCCTCTCTCTCTGCCTGCCTCTCTGCCTACTTGTGATCTCTGTCAAATAAATAAATAAAATCTTAAAAAAAAAAAAAAGAAAAGAAAAATACAGTTAAATTGCACCCCCTAGAGCAGTGTCCCAAGTAACAAGGGGAGAGAGAGGAATAGGGGTTGAGGTCAGAGAGTGACAGGGACAGGAAGCCAACACAGTAGAGCTTATAGGCCACTGTAAGGACTGTGGCCTCGAAAAGAGATGGGAAGACCGAGGGGTTTTGCATAGAGGAGAGATGTGACCTATTTAGGTTTTAAAAGGACCACTCTGGCTGCTGTGTGGAGAGAACAGACTGAACAGGGCAACAAGAGAAGCAGTGCGACCAGACAGAACATTGCTCAGAAACACAGGCCAGGTGACGGGAATGACAGCTTGAACCTAGGGGGCGGCAGTGGACCTGTTGAGACATGTTGGTTGGGGATATATTTTGAAAATAGAGCAGAAGACATTTGGTGAAGGAATAAATGGCAGAGTAAGAGAAGAGTGAAGGATCTCTCTTGGGGTTTTGGTTTGAGCAGCTGGAAGGATGCGGTGGCAAAGTCTGTGTAACCTGGGTCCCACCCCTGAGATGTGGGGAGTCAGGGCTGCAGCAGTAGCAGCTGGTGGAGGGGAGGGGGCTGGAAAACCTTAATTTCCTAACAGGTGAGGTTTCTCAATCTAACACTGTGTGGTTTCAAGGGGGTACAGCGGAACTGCAGTGGGCTCAGCTGTATAGCAGTCTAGTTCAAGGGCAAGTGGGATAGTGACTACTTTGAGCCCCACTCCCTGGATGAGCCCGTGTTCCATCTCTTGACTTCCTATGGTGCTGCATGCTGCTGCATGTGTGGCTGGGCACCTCTGTTCCCTAATCTCTTACAGTGTTTCCCAGTGATCCCATGTTTAGTGTCCTCCTATCTGGCCTTTCCCTGATCAGTGATTGCCAGATGCTGAAGAGGACAGTGTTGTCAAGATGGGAGAAGGGCTCTGAACAGAAGGGGGCTGTCAGACTCTGCCTGGAACAGCAGCTTATCGAGACATGCCAAAGAGCAGGAGAGAGAGAGAGAAGATCAACAGATGAGACAGCTGTCCTCCCAAGTCAAACTACTCCAGATGACAGTCAGCACTCACGAACTCACTCCTGTGTCCTCTCCTCTCTTGTGGCCCACAGGCTGAGCAGCCCGACCTGTCTCTTATGCCCAGCCACAATTGGCCTCCTTTCTGTTCCTCTGACATAGCAAGTCTGTTCCCACCGCAGGGCTCTGGTGTTTGCTGTCCCCTCAACCTGCAGTGCCCTTCACACAGCTGCCACCTTGCATCAGTTCAAACATCCCTGTTCAGCCTGGGCCTCTCCTGACGGCTGTCTCCCAAAAAAGCCCCACGAGAAAAGAAGACCCTACCCTGGCATTTTAGGATGAGAGAAGATTTATGTGACAATCTGTACCTTGCCGGTAAATTTCTGTTACTCAATGAAAGGCAGACAGCAAAAATGGTACAAATGAACTTGGTGGAGAACAAAATGTTGCCTTTGTCCCATGTGTTTCAAGCATCAAAACCAATTCTCGTGTGCCTTTCACAGGACAGGACAGGTACTGTGTGGGTTAGGGAAGGCAGCCTACAGGGATATAGAGAGATCACCGGGCTACCAACATGGGGAGAAATGAGTAACAATGGATCTTCTCTGGAGGAGAAACTGGGCTAAGGTTCTCTTTTCTGGGGTCAAGGGGAAAGGATAAGGGTCTCTGTTGGCAGGGTCAGGTGGCCAGTGGCAAGACATACAACATACACACTCCCTGAAGAGAAACAATGCATCCCCAGTGAGTGTCCAAGTCTTCCTGGGTCTATCTCAAGACACCCCCAGGGAGAAATGCAGACCAACACAGGTTGGTGAGAGATCAGTGAAAAGAAGTTTGGCCCAGAAGGGCACAGCCCACCGGAAGAGGGACTGAGCAGGGAGGAAGACTCAGAACCCTACTTGCCTGGAAGCAACATCGACTTGGGAAAGTCCAAGTCCAAGGAAAACCATTTATAAGAAGGGACCTGATGGGCCAGAGGAAGTCAGGCAATGCTTTAGACACTAATGAGTCTCAGAGGAGCCTCCTAGAAACAGGAAACTGATTAGGTCAGGGGCCTTGAGAGAAAAGATGGGGAAGGAACAGGTGTAGAAAGACCAGAAGGATCAGGAAGTGGGTGCATGTGCAAAATTGTTTGGAATAATTGCCCATGGAAAAGAAAACAGAATGCATTATTTGAAATGCAGAAGAAGCAGGAAGCCCCAAAGAGCTGGTGTGATCTGGATTTTGAAAGGAATCAGTTGGTGGGGACAGAATTTGGTGGGCGATCCAGATGATCACACTGCGTTGGGAAAAACTCACCTATTGACCTTCCTCTCTTTGACCATGTGACTCTTCCAGGCATAAAACCCTCACATTTGTGGAAGAGAAAAAGGTGATCCAGTTAGATAAGCTTCCCCTTGCTCCTGAGACCCAACAAACTTGAAAAGCTGCCTGTCTCCAGGAAAAGGCAAGACACCCAACTTCGCTGTGCTCAGGAAGAGGCCATTGGGAACACAAACCTAGGGAAGGAGTGAGTATAGACAAACTTATGAAGGGGGACAGAGTATGGGCTTTACTCTCCAAGGAGATAAGGCAAGAGGTCACAGAGATGGGAAAGGAGCCAGAATAAGCCAACGGCGAGCTTGTTCTGGTGAGGGCCTGGTGCAGGCGAGAGGGGCAGGAAAACAATGGTGAGCTCAGCCCCGACTAGGTGGGAATCTCCCCGTTCACCGGGCCCTCTGAGATTCTCTAGTTTGGGAATGAGATTTATAGGTCGGTGACAATTAATACACTAACGGTAACAGGTTGAGGACTCAAGTTTTATTTCAAATGTCTACCTTTTAATGATAAATAAGAGATGAAAAGTTATTCTTCACCAGCATAAATCTCACACACATGTGCTTTCTTCAGACATCGAGAAAGGGAACATTAGCGGCAGCAGACTGGGAACTGTGGTGCTTTGGGAAAAATCATGATTATCTGTGCTATGGAGGAAAACACGCTGCTGCTGGGATCTTCCCAGAGTCACACAACTGAGATGAGGCATGGGATCCTGGTGACTGGGCCCAGCTCAGGCTATTTCCATTACTACCAACCCCCTCCCCCACAAACCTACAGGTTTTCTTAGGATGGCTTAGTGTGGAATCAAGAAGCTGGGCATCTGGGAGTCACCTTGGGCTCAATCTGACCATCCCTCAGGCTGAACCAAATTCCCATTTTTAGGGGTGAAGGTGAGAGTCTTGTGTTCAATCCCAATGACAAAAGAAAGAAAAAAGAGACAAATGGAAGGAAGAAAAGAAAGAAGGAAGGAAGGGAGGGAGGGCGGGAGGAGGGGGAGGGGAGGTTAGGGGAGGGGAGGGAAGGAGGAAGAGAGAGGAGAAAAGGAAGGGAGGGAGGAAAGGAAGGAGGAAGCAGGGGGCCACAAGCAGGCTAAATAAAACTTGGAAAAACTCAGACGCAGTCTCAGGCTTAGTCCCTCTTGGTGACGAAGCAGCTGTTTCCTTTCCCTCTGTTCCTTTATCAGCAGATGGGAGCACCAACTATGCATCAGGCAGAGTTCTAGGCCCTAGGGACAGAGTGCTGAACAAGACAGAGGGTGTCACTGTCCTCACAAAGTGTCCTTTCTAGGGGGGACTTAGAGACCTCAAAACCTTTCCTGTGGGAGCTTCTAAGACATCAAGATGGTTAGGAGACCCTTCCTTCCTTCCTTCCTTCCTTCCAGAAACAATCTGGTTGGGAAGCAAGGAGGCTTCCTTTCTCCGTGACACAGAGAAAGCAGAAGAGTACTCAGTTTGAGGGGCCAGCCATCACCACTCAGTAAGGCAGGGAAGGGAGATGCGATGAAGCCAAGAATGGGTTCCCCTTGGTTTGGGGCTCGGAAACCCATGGTCAGAGAGGATTCTCACTTCATCTTTTGTCTTTTTAGGAAGGATGGCCCTAAATTTCCAAGAGATTGCTCTCCTCTCTGCCTACATAATATATTTCCTCGCCGGTCTCCCTGCCAACCTCCTGGCCCTGCGGGCCTTCACAGGACGGGTCCGCCAGCCCCACCCTGCCCCCATCCACATTCTCCTGCTCAGCCTGACGCTGGGGGACCTCCTGCTGCTGCTGCTGCTGCCCTTCAAGATGATCGAGATCGTGAACAACTTCCGCTGGCCCCTGGGAGACACTCTCTGTGCCCTCACCGCCTACGGCTTCTACAGCAGCATCTACTACAGCACGTGGCTTCTGATGGGCATCAGCATCGAGCGCTACCGCAGTGTGGCTTTCCCTGTGCAGTACAAGCAGTCCCGTCGACCCATATATGGAGTGATTGCCTCTCTGGTCTCCTGCCTCTTGTCCTTTGGACACTGTAGCATTGTGATCATCGTCCACTACTTACCAGCCCAGAAGGAGGGGGTTGATGATGCCATAGTCCTCCCTGCCTGCTATGAGGACTTCTCCGAAGAGCAACTGAAAGTGTTGCTTCCTGTGCGGCTAGAGCTGTGTCTCTTCCTCTTCTTTGTCCCCATGGTGGTCACTATCTTCTGCTACTGGCGCTTCGTGTGGATCATGCTCTCTAGACCCCAAGTGGGAACACGGAAGCGCTGGAGAGCCGTGGGGTTGGCCGCCGTGACCCTCTTCAACTTCTTGGTCTGCTTTGGGCCTTATAATGTGTCTCATGTGGTGGGATTCTTCCAGAAAACGAGTGAACGGTGGCGGGTGTGCGCCGTGTTGCTCAGTGCTCTCAATGCTTGTGTCGACCCCTTGATTTTCTACTTCTCCTCCTCAGCTATGCGCAAAGCCTTTGATCAAAGGCTACGGGGTCTGCAGAGCTGGGGTGTCCTACTGTCAGGGTACTGTAGGAGGAAAACTGGGGAGCCAGCTGCAGAGAGAGATGGGAGTTTAGGTATGGCCAATGTCAACTTCACAGGAGACTGAAATGGCCAGCTTGCTGTTATATTTTGTGGGAGGAGGGAGGGCTCAAAATGGGGAACAGTGAAACAGAACTGGGGTGACTTCTCCTGTGCCTAGCTTACAAGGCAAAGAAGAGCAGTGGACATCTCAAGTCCAACTCATCCATTGGGAGAGTGTTTTTGTTTTGTTTCCTGGGGGTTATGACATTTCCTTATTTGTGGATGGCACTGCTTCATCGTAAGCCACAGCCCTTTGATCCTTGAAATTATTTCCCCATGCAGTATCTTTAAGATGGTAGCATTCCTCAACTACTGCAGAGCTGTCTTGCTCTGTCCTTGATTCAGAGGCAGGGGGAGAGGTTGCTCCATGCAGCAGGTCTGAAAATCTAGCAAAGGCAAGAGTCTACAGAGCAAAGGGCACCTGGATGGCTTATCCGGTTGAGAGTCTGACTCTTGAGTTCAGCTCAGGTCATGATCTCAGGGTTTTAAGATGGAGGCCTGCGTCAGGTTCCACAATGGGTGTGGAGCCTGCTTGGGATTCTCTCCCTTTCCTCTACCCCTCCCCCTATTCATGAGCTACTTTCTCGAATAAATAAATAAAATCCTAAAAAAAAAAAGTCTGGAGAGCCAGACAGGATCCTGCCATGTGAGCCTGCACAACCAGTCCCCCAAACAAAGCCGTTGCTAGCTCAGGTCTATGCAACAGCAAGTCAGTGCTGGTGTGTAGAAACTAGTCAGGATACTTCTTGGTGGTTACGTCCTATTTTCAGTCCCCAATGCTGTGTATTTGTATCATTTTTTTCTGTCATCAGTCTTGTCAGAGGTCTGTTACTTGGTTTTCAAAAGCCAAAGGCCTTCTGTGGAAGTCACCCACAACTTCTATTTCTTTACTGTTGGTTTGTTTCCTTCCCTGTAGTTTTTTGAGTCTTTTCAGTTGCTCCTTTTCCAACTTTTTGAAGTTGATGCTCATCCATTTTTAGCCTTTGTTCTTTGTTACCTAAGCATGTGAGGTATCTCACTCCCTTAGTGAGGGAGTGAGATCTCCCACCAAGGGCAGTTTCAATGGGATGCTACCAGTTTGGATTTGCATAATTTTTCATTATTTTAAGTTCTAAATAGGCTCTAATTTCCATATGATTTTTTTTTCTTTGACTCAAGTTTAGAAATATTCTTTATTTTTAAGGATACAGGTTTTTTTTTTCCCCTTGATCCTTTTGTCACTCTGTTCTAACTAAAGGCACTGCGACCAGAGAATATGGTGTGAATGGTTCCAGCTCTTTGAAATTTGTTGAGAACTGCTTTTTGACCTGGAATATAGTCGACCTACATACATTCTGCAACCATTGTGTCTCTGTACATGGGGTCTGTGAATGCCTTATATCAAACCTGTTAAACTGTGATGTTCAAATCTTTATAACCTTTATTTACGTTTTGTCTGTTTGATCTATGAGCTACATGGAGAGGTGTGTTACATGCTCCTCCTGTGACAGTGAACTTGGCTGTTTCTCCTCATAGTTCTGTCTTCCTGGTGAAATGAAATGGTCATCATTCTATTTGCCTTAAAATTTATTTTGTCTGAGTTAATATAGCCAAGCCAACTTGCTTTGGGGGTTAGTATTTGCCCAGTGCATCTCAGTCCCTCCTTTTACTTTCCAGCTTTCTATATTCTTAGGTTTTAGATGCATTTTTTATATGCAGTGATATACAGCAGGTGGGGGTTTTATACTTTGATTGGACAATTCAACAGTATTTGTTTTCTACCTATACCATTTTATTTATTTATATTTATATAATAATAATTTCCAATATGCTTGGATTTATTTCTGTCATCTTATTTTTAAACACTTCCAGGAAGTACACCCACAGATTGAAATCTACACGCATACTGCAAATGGCCTAATAATGAATAGCCAGATGAATTATCACAGTGAATACAAACATTTATGAAAAAAAATGAAACACCATCTTACTTTGTGCTATTTTCCTCACCTACTATTATTTGCTTTTTCTCTCTTCTTGCTTTCCTTTGGGATTAAACTGCTTTATTTCTTTTCATTTCTCATATTACTAAATTAGAAATAATCAGCTCTATTTTTACTATTTTAGTGGTTACTTTAGACATTTTATTATGTTAAGAGTTCCTTAGTTGGTTTCTCCCTCCCTTTCTTCCTTTTTCCTTTGGCGTTCCAGATGGCATTCAACTATTTGAGTCCTTGAGAGCACTTTTCTTTCTTTCTTTTCTTTTTTTAAAATTTTATTTGTTTGGTTTAGAGAGAGATAGAGAGCTCAGGTGGGGGGCAGGGAAGAGGCAGAGGGAAAGAAAGAATCCCAAACAGACCCCATGCTGAGCACAGAGCCTGTTGTGGGGCTCAATCCCAGGACCCTGAGATCATGATCTGAGCAGAAATCAAGAGTTAGACACTTACTGACTGAATCACCCAGGTGCCCCTAGAAAGTACTTTTCAAAGTGTGATCTGCAGTCCCCTGGGGACCTGGAGACCATTTCTGGGATCTGAGGGGTCAAGACTATTTTCATAATGATATTAAGATACTAATTGCTTTTTTCACTCACATGCTTCCACAAATGAATGCACAGTGGAATATTTCAGAAACTACCTGACATGTGATATTACAACACACTGAATGCAAAGCAGCTATGAGAATATAGTTGTCTTCTATTAAGCTAGAGGTCTAAAAAGGTCTGCAAAAATGTAACACCATGCCACTCTTCTTCCTAGGATTTTTTTTTAAAGATTTTATTTATTTCTTTGAGAGAAAGAGACACACAGAGAGAGAGAGTGTGTGCACAAGCAGTGGGAAGGGGCAGAGGGAGAAGGAGAAGCAGACACCCTGCTAAGCAGGGAGCCCAATAAGGGGCTCAATTCCAGGACCCTGGGATCATAACCCGAGCCAAAGGTAGATGCTTAACTGACTGAGCCACCCAGAAGCCCCCTCCCTAGGATCTTTGAAAACATAGTTATCTTCTGAAAATATGTTCTATTAACTCATAATGGCTTTCTGATTCCCTTTGAATACATACATATTTAACTTTTTTTGTTTTAATTTCCAATATGGTATGTGTCAACAGCTATAACATAAAAATTTAAGAAGCTCTTTGGGGTCCTAAGTAATATTTAAGTGCACACAGGGGTCCTGTGTTTAACAGAACTGTATGTATCTAAAATCCCATGCTTCCTGGTACATCAGCATTTAATGACTCAAAATTTCATAGTTTAATGCCATTTAAGCTTTTCAAGATGTGAGTTTAAAGTCTGCCAGGTCAAATGCGGAGCTTTTTGATGTTTGAAAAGGGAGAGGTAAAAACAAGAACTACCGTGTCATGAGATAAGGAGGAGCAGACGGATCTAGAGTGTAAGACAGAGTTGCTTTGCACAGGACTGAGGGTTCATCACTTGATGCAAGTCAAGAATCTGGTTCCAAGGGGCGCCTGGGTGGCTCAGTGGGGTAAGCTGCTGCCTTTAGCTCAGGTCATGATCCCAGAGTCCTGGGATTGAGTCCCAAATCGGGCTCTCTGCTTCGGCGGGGAGCCTGCTTCCCCCCTCCTCTCTCTGCCTGCCTCTCTGTCTACTAATGCTCTCTGTCTGTCAAATAAATTTAAAATATCTTAAAAAAAAAAAAGAATCTGGTTCCAAGACATTTCTGCAAAGAAGACATCCAGATGGCCAATGGATACATGAAAATGTGCTCCACATCTCTCGACATCAGGGAAATACAAATCAAAACAACAATGAGATACCACCTCATGCCAGTCAGAATGGCTAAAATTAACAAGTTAGGAAGTGACAGATGCTGGTGAGGATGCGGAGAAAGGGGAACCCTCCTACACTGTTGGTGGGAATGCAAGCTGGTGCAGCCACTCTGGAAAACAGCAGAGAGGTTCCTCAAAAAGTTGAAATAGAGCTACCTTACGACCCAGCAATTGCACTACTGGGTATTTACCCTAAAGATACAAATGTAGTTATCTGAAGGGGCACGTGTACCCGAATGTTTATAGCAGCAATGTCCACAATAGCCAAACTATGGAAAGAACCTTGATGTCCATTAATAGATGAATGGATAAAGAAGAAGTGGTGTATATATACACAATGGAATACTACACAGCCATCAAAAGAAATGAAATCTTGCCATTTGCAACGGTGTGGATGGAACTAGAGGGTATTATGCTGAGCGAAATAAGTCAATCAGAGAAAGACAATTATGATATATCTCCCTCATATGAGGAATTTGAGAGGCAACATGGGGGGTTTGGGGGATAGGGAAGGAAAAAATGAAACAGGATGGGATGGGGAGGGAGACAAACTATAAGAGACTCTTAATCTCACAAAACATACAGAGGGTTGTGGCAGGGAGGGAGGTAGGGATAGGGTGGTTGGGTTATGGACATTGGGGAAGGTATGTGCTATGGTGAGTGCTGTGAACTGTGCAAACCCGGCGATTCACAGACCTATATCCCTGGGGCTAATAATACATTATATGTTAATAAAAAATTAAAAATTAAAAAAAAAAAGAATCTGGTTCCAAAGATTCTCTCAGCTGGAGTTTTCCTTTTTGTTTCACAGAGGAGGATTCCTTCATCTACATCTGTGTGGTGGTGTGTTGATCCCAAATATAGGTAGGACTTGGGATCTACGAAGTTGTATGAACCAGAAGCCTCAATGCTAATTATATTTACCCTATGGCATCCTTGGTGGGGGGGACAGCACATTTGATTCTCGTCCGCAAAGAGAAAAGAAAACTAGTCAGGACAAAAGTTATGAGCATGCTTAGTGTGCTTTATTTTGGAATGAGGGGAGGCTTCACAAAGCCCTAGTAAAAGCCCCAGTTTTGTGGCTAGAGTACTTGATCACCTCTAGTTCATATATTCTAGCTCAACACAACTCCTGTTGCCCCTCCTGGGAAATATATGGTTCCTGGAGCACAGTGTTAAGAAGGGAGACGAAAGGTCTGAAGATACCATTAGCAAAGTCTCCTCAGCCCTCTCTGGTTTTCAGGTTCATGGTGGTGAAGGTGAGCTTCCACTGGAAAGGGACTCGATGTGAAGTCAGGTCCCTTGGTTTATGTAAACTTCAGTGAGAGTGTTCTCTTTAAGCTGGGCTCAAGAAACTGCACCCCCAGTGAGCACTTCACAAATCTTTGAAGATATGACTTTTTGATAATAACAATAAATTGCTCATTATAGTTTATGTTACATCAGAGAAGTTATTATTTGGCAGAGAGAAAATTCTATCAAACATGCCCTGTCAGGGGTACCTGGGTGGCTCAGTGGGTTAAGCTCTGCCTTCAGCTCAGGTCATGATCTCAGGGTCCTGGGATCAAGCCCCACATCCGGCTCTCTGCTCAGTAGGGAGCCTGCTTCCCCGCCCCCTCTCTGCCTGCCTCTCTGCCTACTTGTGATCTTTCTCTCTGTGTCAAATAAATAAATAAAATCTTTAAGAAAAAAAAAACATGCACTTTCAATCCTTCTACTCCATCCTGCCTACAAAACACCTGAGATGCGACCGCTCTCTTGGCAGAGGCTAGGCCCCCACCCCGACTTGGGTGGGGAGTTTATGGCTTACTGGAAGTCTACCGAGAGTCTCACTCTGCCATTTACAGCATCACTTCCATGAGGAAGCCCCACTAACGGGGCAGGGTGCAGGGTGGTGAGAGGCGGGCAGGGGAAAGCAAATCGCTTGGTGGACTTAAAGACTACAGTTTTCTCACAACGTGCTTCGCGATGCCTTTTTGAAACTGACCCAGCGATCTGAGGCAGGCACTTGTTGCTTTGGCCTCTTCGGCAGTCCCCCTTCACTGGTGAGAGCACCTCACTGCCCCCCTTCAACTGTGACGTCCAGCAGAGCTAACATCACTCTTGACTTCATGTTGTGGGGCAGAGGTATGACCCAGGATGAGAGCCATCAGCCTAGCTCCCCTCTGGCGGCAGTGATGCTTCACATCTGAGCACGTGACTCAACCTAGACCAAGCGAAGCCAGCCCAGTCCTTCTCTTTTAACCATTTAGGAGAAAGAATCCCTCTTCTAACTGGACTGACTCTGGACGTGAGTTTAAATTCTGGGGACCACTTTGAGGAGAGACACTGAAGTCAACTTGAAGGCAGGCAGAACATCAAGAAACCAAGTCCATGTCTCCGAAATCCCAAAGCAAACATACTCTGGAGCCAAAATATTCTCCCTTTTTAGCTTAAGCCAGTTGGAATTGGGCTTTCAGTCACTTGCAACCGTAAGATGTATTATTTCTCAAGTGCTCACAGTGACAGCCAGTCTCTGCAATTATTTTAAAATTTTTAGTCAAAAGTTTAAGTATAGAGAATTAAAACCCAACAAATATGCATACACCCCTCTTGCAGAGGGACTGCTCGTCAATGGTCATATTTCTTTGGATGTTTTTAACTTTTATTTTTAAGTGATCTCTATACCCAACTTGGGGCTCAAACCCACAACCCCAATCTCAAGAGTCACGTGCTCCACTGACTGAGCCAATTAGGTGCTCCAATATTTGTATAGGTTTTTTAAGTTGATGTCCCCATTAATAATGTTTCTCCCTCACTGAATTTCCTCGCTTCTTCGCCAGAAGCAACATTATTTTGGAAATTCAGTGTACCTTTCTGGTCCATGAAATGTACTTTGTAGCTGAATCTACAAGCATGGTTTAGTATTCTCTTGGTTTAGTTTTTTTTTTTTTTAAGATTTTATTTATTTATTTGACACAGAGAGATCACAAGTAGGCAGAGAGAGAGAGAGAGAGAGAGAGGAGAAAGCAGGCTCCCTGCCGAGCAGAGAGCCCGATGCGGTACTTGATCCCAGGACTCTGGGATCATGACCTGAGCTGAGGGCAGAGGCTTAACCCACTGAGCCACCCAGGCACCCAGTTTTGTTTTGTTTTGTTTTGTTAATGCCCATAAACACCACATAGTACAAGTCATCCTGGAACTCGCTGTTTTCCATCCAAATCATGTCTTTGATATCCATGCCTTTGACATTCATCACTAAAGGTAATGGCTCTCATTCATTTCTTTTGTCTGATGAGTAATATGATGAGTAATAAAAGCTGTCTTATACTTTCCATCCTACTAGTTATAACCATTTAGATCATCTCCTATGTTTCAATGGCATAACAATGTGGCTTTGGACATCCTGCACATGTCTCTTTGTACACATGTGGGAAGATTCCTTGAAGGAGAGATCTACTAGGTGACATGGAAGGTGCCTTTTCCATTCCAGCAGAAGCTGCCAAGCTACTCTCCAAAGCGATAGTGTAAATTCAACTTTCCCCGAAAAACAGCTTGCAATATAGGAGCTCCTGAGTCTAGTCCTCCAGTGGACCCAGGGTGACAAATGGGAGGGAACAGGCCAGGCATGCACTACCTGCCAACAGGAAAAGGGGTTCAAATGATACCAGAGACCCAAAAACTAACCCAGTGGACATATGCATGGGCCATGTTGGGGTGCCAGGGGGCAGACAGCCTCTCCAAGGACTCTAGGGGTAAGGAGTGACCCATCTCCCCCATTCTTCACCTTTCTTAACCAAATCCAGGCTATCATGAGCATTCAACAAAAGTATGAAGGTAAAAATGATACAATGAAATGCAGCTGAGAAGGGTTTCTGCCCCCCACCATGTAGTTTGTATAGAAAGTGCATGTGGGCCAAGGAGAAATGGTGCCTAGAAGCTAGAAAACCTTGGACCCGGAAGTGAGCACCAATTGACAAAGGAATGAAAGGAAAATAAGATGCTGGGGTCCTAAGGATGACAATGTGGCCTCTGTTGGCCCTGGGCCATGTAACAGGGGCCAAGACCAGACACAGTTCCTGCAGAAAGGCAAAGCTTAATCTGTCATGTGTTCATGTGTCTGTGTCAAATGGCTTCCAAGGCAACTGGGACCACCTTGGATCTATATGGTTGAAGCAGAGAAGAGATAAGAAGGCAGAGGGTGTGCAGAGGCAGAGATACTGGAGCAGAGGAGCTGCCTGCAGACGTGATGGGCAGTATGAGGCCCCACTTTCTTCTGGATCTCCACTCGGGAAAACGGACCAAACAAGGTGCGTGGCCAGGGGCGGGGATGGGAGTATGTGGGACAACTGGCCATGGGCAAGCCTATCTGGACTAATCAGGGACAGACATAAAATGGGATTCCTGAATTATGAAAGCAGAACAAAATTGGAAAGAATGATCACAGCTTAATTAGGTTAATTAGATTTGTGTGAACAGAATTTGGGGGGAAAACAGAGAGGGCTGAGTGGCCTGACAGAGAGCTCCACTCTTGACCTTCCTCTTCCTGACCCACAGCAAGTTCAAGTTCAAATGCTCTTGGCTCCTTGGAGACCCCGAGAACGCAGAGGTACCTGCCTCTGCACCTTATCCCACAAATTGGTAAAAGTTCGTCTTCAGCTGATCTCCAAGAGCAGTCTGCGTGGGAATGGGGCTGAGGTTAGTTACCCATAATACTGAGCAAGTCCAGGGAGAGGGCACCCTGAAGTCTGACCCAGAAAAGGAAGGGCAGGACAAGCCTAAGTGACCACACAGTCATAGCTGGGCAACAAGATAAAGAGTTCATTTCCAGTGCAGGGGCAAACCCAGAATGGTAGGAGATCAAGAAAACTGAATGGAGACTCAAGAGGTAAAGCTGTGGAGGGATTATACACATTGGCATGGGAGGTACCAAGCAGAACTGGTCTCCCTCTTCAGACTAGCAAAATGCCCATATTCACCTGGCCTGGGATGTAAGAGACCTCACCTCACCTCTGTGCTGGCCCCATTTCTTGGGTGGCGACCCGGGGTCTTGCCTGCCAGCATCCATTCGTCCTCCTCCTGGTAACAACATCCCAATCCAATTCTCCACTAGTCAGCCACTCCTCCACCACTGTTAGTCCATGTGGCATCGTGTAAGGGGCAAAAGGTTAGCCCCAACCCAGCTGCAGGGGTGGACATGTTATCCAGACTTAGCTCCAGGTCCAAATCAGTCCATCCAGAGTCACCATTTCTAGACTCTTCTAGAATGATTTGGAGAGAAGCATACTCTTTCCATGGGATGGTTAGGCTGGTAAAATGTAATCCTGGAGCTTGTGGGAGCCATTTTTGCTACCACTTGGAGAGGGCCTGCCTAAGAAGGAAGCTGGCATAAGAAAACAGAGCTGAGACATAGAGATAAAAGGACCGACAGCTTCATTGAAGCACCTGATCTGACCACTCCCAAAGCCACTTTACCCTTTAACTACAAGACTCTTTAATTGCATAACAAATAAGTTCCCTTCTTTGCTTAATCAGCTGGGACAACTTTCTATCACCTAGAATCAAGATATTAGTATAAACAGTTGTTAAATAATTTGTCATTCCTAATAAACAATCAATGTTTCTGAATTCTTTTACAAATATTTTAAAAAAATAGAAAAGATTTGAGTGACCTGTATAATAATTTCACCAATTCATCTGCACTGACATGCAAGGGTCAGAGTCATTGCCCCTGGGCTGGGAATGGCACGCTCTGGGCATGCCAGGGACCGCCTTTCCTGCTCTCATAAATCAGATGCCTAGTTAATGATAATAACTTCTATCAAAGAAGGCTGTTCTGCAGTTGTAACAGTATTTCCACACATATCATCACACTTGAATCATAAAACAATCCTAGGACGTTGGTTTCTTATCCTTCTTCAGAAGGAGGGACTCTAAGAGAGCCCAGAGAGGCTAAATGCCTTCCTCAGATACACAGCCAGGAAGCGGCCATACCTCGACCAGAATCTAGGTTGGTCTTCTGGGGCCAGTGCTCCTTCTCTTCCACCAACTTCCTCAAAATTCAGTGTCCAGTGTGTGGGACTCAGAGACAGTGGTTCCGAAGGAAGTCCAGGCTCACTGGGTGAGGCACTCACAAGGGATTTGAGGAAAACAGAGAACAGAATAGCACGGCTGAGGCTGGAAAGACTCTGGCTGCCTGGGAGATTCCAAGAGCTACAGCATATCCTTTCAAAGGAAAACTCCTGGGGCACCTGGGTGGCTCAGTTGTTTAAGCATCTGCCTTTAGCTCAGGTCATGATTTCAGGGTCTTGGACTCCCTGCTCAGAAGGGAGCCTGTTTCTCCTTCTGCCCTTTCCCCATGCTTGTGTTTTCTCTCTCTCTAATAAATAAAATCTTTTTTAAAAAATTCCTTTCTGGGGGCGCCTGGGTGGCTCAGTGGGTTAAAGCCTCTGCCTTCAGCTCGGGTCATGATCCCAGGGGTCTTGGGATCAAGCCCCGCATCAGGCTCTCTGCTCTGCAGGGAGCCTGCTTCCTCCTCTCTCTTTCTCTGCCTGCCTCTCTGCCTACTTGTGGTCTCTGTCTGTCAAATAAATAAATAAAATCTTTAAAAAAAAAATTCCTTTCTGTTTAAACTAGAGAGAGAGGTCCACTGTCTGCCCCAAGAAGGCTGACCGTTCTCTTCATCTATATCTTATCCATGCCATGTGTCCCTCTGGCACTGTCCTGGCCGTAGGTGACCTCACGGGAAGACTGGAGCCCTGTCCTGCTCCACGCATGACTTCCTGCAGTGGCAACCGCCACTACCCAAAACAGTCAGGCTGTGGCCAGTGGTCTGCGCCATTGATGGTTCTGGCTTCTCCTGTGGTGCATGGCTACTGCCTTGGAATCTGACGCAGGAACGGGGCTTTCCCCGAGGGAGAGGAGATGCTCCGCTCACCCACATCTTGCCCCTACCACCAGGCAGCACTGTGGTCCTAGATCCTCGACAAATGGATCCGACAGCCCCCGTTTCTCTGTGAGAATTGTGTCCAACAGCAGCTGGGTGTGGTGCAGGGAACACTGCAGGACTAATGGCCAGGATCCTGGGAGGAGAGCTGAATCTGTGGGTGCATCTACCTGTGTCCCTTGGGAACAGGAAGCATTACAGAGTACTTCCTGCTCTAAATGTTTCCTACGTTCTAACCCACTACTCTAACTCTCCCAAAAGGCTCTCACTGCAGGCCTTCCAGTAGTCTTGCCAGTGACACAGACACGTGCCCGCACCCTTTGTCGTTCATTCCTTCATTCAACTTATGCTTGTGAGGTAGCTGCTCCATGTCAGGCCTTGCTCAAGCGGTGGAAAATGCGGTGCTGAGCAAGACAGAGGCACTCCCAGCTCTCACGAAGGGCAGCTTCCGGAAGGCACTCAGGTTGAGGGCCTAGTATTCAGGCTCCCCAGAAACAAGACGGTACTTTCAATGATTACTTGTGACCCAGCTAATAAAAGACCTGAGACAGTTACCAATATTGTTTTGATGAGCTAAGTGGGGCTTCCTCCTCCCTGTTTCTGGGCCAAGCTGTGGTAAGAGGTAGCCCAAAAAAAAAAAAAATAATATATATATATATATACACACACACACACGTATATGTGTATATATATAATTAATAAAAAATTTTAAAAATAACTGTTTGTTTTTAAAAATAACTGTTTGAAAGTCTGCCTAATTATCAGGCACAACAAGAAGTTTTTACTGGAACAATGTAAAATCAAGCCTGTGACCTGAGTGGCACCTCCCGGTCACCAAGAACTGGTGATAAACAAAAGGTAAATAAACATTTTCCAGTTTTGGTAAAGTATAGCTACAGCGAAGGCAACAGAACAGCACTGTGATGAGGAGGAGAGGGGCCTTCTGTAGGCGGGGTTGCCAAGGTAGGACTCTCGGGGGCAGAAAGACATGTTTGGCCACCGACTTTCTGCTGATGACATGGCCCATCTTGGTGAAAGCGGACGGAGGAGCAGAACCAGACAAGGCAGGGGCAGCTCTGGTCCTGCCTCTTCATTAAGGAGCCCGAAGACTTCCTTTTGGAGGCTGCCAGTCCCTTGCCCGATAAATAATCAGAATAAGGCAAGGTCCCCAGGTGGCTGCACGTGCTCTGGGAAAAGATGTTGGTGGCATGGAGCAGAAGCAATCAGGGCAGTACCACACTGTTAGGGGACAAGACAAGCACTTCACTTCCAGGGGACAGACAGAAGTAGGGAAGGGAAAGCTCACAGAGAGAGAGAGACAGCAGGGGTGGAGAGACAGCAATGTAGAGACTGTGCCACACTGAACTGGGCTAGAGTGGGGGTGGAGGGGACAGAGCAGATCAGGTCATAGCCACAAGGCAGGGACACGTCTCTTCTGCCCACTAGAACTTCTGACTCAGATGCTGCTGACGTGAGAGAGAGAGAGTGAGTGCGCGAGAGTGAGAGCAGGAGAGAGGTGGGAGAAGTCATAGCTGGAATGCTTTGGGAGTCTGCTCAGCATGTTAGCAGAATCAGTCCCAGGCATGATCCCTGGAAGAAAGCAGAGAATTGCTCCTGTGGAGAGTTTAGTTGTCTGGTGACAACTGACAGCAGAGAGGTATCTGCAGTTTTGCAAAATGATTTCACCTAAGTTACCTCATTTATTCCCTAAGCCATCCTGCTCTATTCCCAGAAGGCTGCAACCTACAGTGAATCCCAGAGAGGTTACATGACCTCCCCAAACCACACAGCTGATCAGGACACCAAACTTGTGGGAATGCAGGCTGTCTTCTCAACTGCCCAGCCAACCTCCCTGAGCTCTGCCTTTGGGAGGTTTGGGAGGGAGCCAGGCCAGAAGACATCCAGAGTGGCCAGCTGTCTCCCCTTCTGCCACTGGCCCCTGTCTGCACAACTGAGCCTTAGAGTTTCATGTGAGCACCAGCTCTCCAGAACAGGACTGTGAAACTGAGCAACCCCCAAACAGCCACTGGACCCATTCTTCCTGTGGGATGGCAACCCTCAAACCCTGGCATGCACCAAAGCCTCCCGATGGACTGGTCAGAATGCAGATCACTGGGCCCCATCCCCAGAGCCTCTGATTCAGCAGGTCCAGGCAAGGCTGGCAAGCTCATGCGTTTCTAACAAGCTCCAAAGTGATGCTGATGTTGCCGGTCCAGGGCCACACTTTGAGGACCATGGAGCAGGAATGTGAAAGGCATCTTCCTCTCCTGGAGGGGAGAGGGGTTATGGGACTCTGGAGTCCGCATGGGGTGATTCTTCCTCAGGTGGAGAAGTAGAATGATGAGAGGGTCAGGTAGACGATTCAACAGAGATCTAGGGAGCTGGTCGGCCGTGAGGCACAGGATAGAAAACTCAGTGAATAGAGCAAATAACAAATTAGATCAGAGGAAGTCAGGAGGAGCCTGTAAGATACAGAGCAGAGGACAGAACGCCGGGGACCAGGTTAGCATTCACTGAAATTATCAAAGAGCTCTACAGCAACATCCACACTGGCCACAGACCACCTGTGGTAGGATTTACTGACGGGTTTTCTACAAATCAACATGGTTCTCACATATTTAGCCTTATCCTAAAAAAGGTAAAAAAATAATAGTAACAGCAGCCAACACACGTGCTTGCGAGGTACCAGATGTGCATGTACATACGTGCAGTATGTTTACACACAGATGCACACACGCACACATACTTAAGTGCATACATGCGCACAGTCCTTTCAATCCTCACGGCAAGACTCCGAGGTCAGCCCTGTATCATTAGCCCCGTTCTACAAGTAAAGAAACTGATGTCTGGGAAAGCAACCCTACCCAAGGTTACACACACAACAAGCACGTGGCTGGGTCCAGAGTCCATGCTCTTAGCCCCCGAAATTAGGGCTTTAGTGGCCTAACTGTGGGTTAGGTAGTTCACCAAAGAACACAGAGCTAGCAACAGGACGGGAACAAGATGTGAGTGTGAATACGACTAAACACCACAGTGTTAACCGCTGACACATCCCCACATGGGCTGTGGCTGGCGATGGTAATGAGGGGGTGCTGGGCTGGGCTGGCATCGTGGACCTTGGCTGGAATAAATCCTAGAGACGGCTCCCTCCTTTGAGTTGGGCTTGAGAGGCCCACCCGTTTCCTCAGTACCTCTCAACCTTTAGTAGAAATAACCCCAAAGCTGACTTTCACTCGTCTGTAGCATGAATCAACTTTTTCAATTTTGTTTTTCAAACCTGGAAGTATACGCGATATGTTTTTTCAAAGTACTTAATCCAGTACTTAATCCAGCCCAACCCACACTCTCTCTCCCCAAACACCCACCCCCAAAAACCTATGCTCTTCTAAGTCTAAGGGGGAAGTTCAGCCTCCCACACAGTGTCAGATGGACAGCTGGAACCGGCAGAAGGGAGACCAGCTGGGGGAAAGCAGGGCATACTCAGCTTTGCCCCATTTGGTTCCTTCCAGACCACAAACTCTCCCTCCTCTTCCGGCTTAACAAGACTTAACACCCCTCCCCATCCCCAACCCTGGGGCTGCAAGGAGGTCTCAGCAGGGGGGTCTGAGGCTCATGGGAATCGCTGTGGCTTGACGTTTGTTCCAGAATGGAGATTCCTCAGTGACACTCAGAGGCTGCTGCCTCTGCTGTGGGGGCCAGGGCGGGCAGGAATGAAGGTGAGACAAGACTCAGGAGAAAAAAGCGGGGCTCTCCCTTCCCAATGCTTCCGATGAGTTTGTGTCATTCACTCAAATCCAGAACATCATGAATATCTATGTAAAATGATGCAAAGGACGCTGGGCAAGAGACAACCGTAAGTGGTCTTGTCCCTTCTGCTTCTGCTAGTCTGGAAAGTGGGCTAGTATGGGAGAACAGCAAAGCCTGGACAGAGAGAATGGAGGGTTAAGAGGCAGATGCTAGGTCCCTGCAGAGACTCCTGAATCAAGAGACCTCCCTCACCTCCCCAAAAACCTGGGGAAGAAGGAAGCTCTGCCAGACAGAAACAAGACTCCCTTGTCCTCCAATAGGTAACCAGAGGGGTCCTCACATACCATAAATCAGATTTCACTTCTCTGTCCAAAGTGTCCTATTACTTTGAACATAAAATCTGAATCTGCCCTTTGGGCTGCAGAGCCCTACATCAGGAGCTTTCCCTACTCAGTCACCTCTCTGACCTCATTTCCCATTACTCTCCCTCACACTCATTCTACCCCAGCCACACTGGCCTCCTTTCAGTTCTCCCACCACACCATGCTCTGTGCAGCCCCTGGGCCTTTGCACAAACTGCCTTGCCTGCCCAAGTGCTCTTCCCCCAGCTCTTCACAGGGAGAGCTCCTTCAGGGCTCTGCTCCATGTCACCCCTCCAGGGAACCCTTCCCTGTCACTCAGAGTACCTCCCTCACACCCCAGGTGACTGTTACAGCATCCTATTTTGTTTCCTTAAAGGAATGTGCTATGACAATAAATTATCTTCTATATTCATGTAGATACTGTTCTATTCTCCTAGCATGTAAATTCCATGAAGGCAAAAGCCCTGTCTGTCTTTGATGCTCTGTCCCCATTCATTCTCAGAGAGATGAAATGCATGATCTGGTTGTCACTCTGCCCTCAGCTGCCTCATCCAAGAGACTTCCAGGAGTACCCGAGGAGCCTACAGCTGTCCTGGGCCTGGAGAGCTCAGAGAGAGGTCACTGGAGAGGAGAGAGGAGGTTGCAGAGAACTCGGGGAAGAGAGATGTGTGGGAGCAACAGTGGAGCCTGATTCCTCAAGCGGCCATGGACTTGTGAGGCCACGTGCCCTCAGACACACTTCCGGGCAACCTTGGGACCCCTGGAACTGAAAGCCAGGAGTGCCCCATTTCTACAAAATGTGCTCGCTGGCCAGGGAATGCCAAATGATGCAAAACCGGAGATGAATCTGCTTTGGCTGGACTCTGCCAGGAAGGGAACAGGAACTTGACACACTTGACATTGTCCAGGGTGGGGGTGGAGAGGAAGAAAATGAAGACAGACAAGAAAGAAAGAGTGAAAAGCAGCTAACAACCGAAAGAAGCCTCCAAAAGAGAAAGTGTGGGCTGTATGATTGTGATTGGAAAGAGAGGCCTGGGAGAGCAGTCAGAACTTGAATTTGGAGACAGATGAATTAGATTTGCAGGGACAGAGACATGGGGAGAAGCAGAGAGGACCTGACTGACTCAGCAGCATTCAGTGAGGGCACTTCCCCTCTTGGATGTGACTCCTTGGACAGGAGAACTCTGTGGCCCTAGGAGAGAACAGCCACGAAGGTGGCTTACAGGCCTGCGTCCTCTCCCCGAAGACCTGAAACCTTCTCGGGGAGCACCGTGGGAGCCATTCCCCCACCACTATTTGTGTCTGGGGAGGAGGGTGCTGGAGCACATGCCACAGGAGCCCTGGGACTGTTGGAGGGCTAAGCTGAGGGTGCCACTCTTGGAAACAATGTGATACTGTCAGGGGTGAAGAGGTCCGAAGGTGAACAAGGGCAGGTGTTTACCTGCACCGCTGCCCCGCCTTACTTCAGGAGCCCAGGTGTGCTGGTTCATCGCCAGCCAGGCCTGGAGCATCTCAGCTCATCTGGTTCTCTAACTCAACAGTTCTCCAAAGATGTGTTGAGACACACTGGTGTGTGGCAACCAGAGGCAAGAAATGCAGGTCAGTGGTTCATGGTAATACTGAAAGGACCAGAGTTTGTGAAGTTAAGTAAACAAAGAAATGATCAGATACAAGGGAAGCCCTTCAAATGTCGCTGTCAGTTGTGAGCGTTCCATCATCCTTTCTAGAGCGAACAGAAAAGGGGAACATCCCAGTGCAGACCAGAAATTGCTCTGGACATGGGCACAGCAGATCCTGACGCAGAACTGCTTCCCCGGGGGGCTTTGAGAATGTGCCTTTCCCCCCTCGCTTTCTGAGGTTCGAGCAGGGAGGACCTGAACCCTGGGACCTCTGGATGAGAGACGCTATCCATGCTGCCTGGTACCCTACGCGGGGCAGAATCATCTCACTGAGAAAGAGTCTCCAAGCTCCTCCCTTCCCTTAAGCCACGTCCGCCCTTCTCAGAAGAGTTCGAGGGGCCTCTGGGGGAGTGAGACAGAACAGGACACAGTTCGAAGGCGGTGATGCCTGTCACCTCTGCGTGTTCATGTGACAGGAGGGCACTTCTGAAACTTCAAACTCCTGTAAGAACACATCTTGTCCAGTGAGGGTAGAGGAGAAAAGTCTGAGGTGTCGAGGAGAGAAAGTGAAGAGTCAGCCCTTCCTGAGACACAGGATGGGGAATCTTTACCCATCCAGGACTCCCAGAACACTTCTATTAAGGGAGCGTGAATGGAGGCACCAACAGACGTTCCAAAAAAGCCAATGGCAGACAAATAAGCAAACAAAAAGCAGAAAGAGATGCATAAATACAGGGAACTAACAAACAAATGGCTGCCAGAGGGCAGGGGGAGGGGGAGGTACAGGTTTCCAGTTCTGGGACGAATGAGTCATGGGGATAAAAGGTACAGCCTGGGGAATCCGGTCAACAGTACTGTAACAGCGCTGTGTGGTGACAGAAGGGAGCCGCATTTGTGGGGAGCGGAGCATAACATACAGACTTGCCCAATCACTACACTGTATACCCAAAACTACTGTAACATTGTGTGTCAACCACCTTTCCATTATAAATAAATCGATAAGCACATGGTAGAAGCTCAGTCAGTTAAGCATGGGGAAAAGGAAAACAAAATCTGGAGGTGATGTATCCTAATTTTTCTTAACTCACTAAGAACATCCCAGACAGCCTCACCTGATTCCACACTTCTCTTCATCTGTGACAAGTCTAGCAACTTCCTTCCTGTCGCTGCCAGACAGCCGCTTCCACCCTTTCAAGGCAGCTGAGGCCATGGCCCCTGGCCCCTTTCAGCTGCCTCTGCACAAAGGAGAGCTTTGCCATCCGCTAGTCTCGCCTCTGCTTCCACAGCAGACTCTCTGGGACCCACAGCTCACAGCTGCTCAGGCACTGAGGGTTATGGCAGTACAGCTTTCCTGGCCAGCGGGTGCTCCCCCTCTGTCCTCCATGTGGGTGGCTGGGCTCCTGGCTCCTACCCCACAGCGCTGTGGCTGATTCTTTCACTGGGAGACAAATGGCGCTTGTGTCAAAGGAAACACAAATACAAGTAATCTAAAGCTGGCCCAGCAACAGCTGGCTGGGATGTTCATAGAATGCTCACGTCTGATTTTGTGTTCCTAACACAAAACTGACCTCCGCAACCAGGCTGAATTCTATTCATCCAACCCCAGGGCCCACAGAACCAGACAAGTATGGCTGATGGCAACACTCCCCATGGTACCTTCTCCCCCACGTGCTGAGGTTTTCCCTAAGATGTGCTCTTCCCTGGGCATATGCCAGGCCTTTGGGGACTGGAGGACAGAGGGCTCATCCATACAAATTGTACAAGTGCAATTTGGAAAAGACTACCAGTTTCTTCATTGAGTAAAAAAGTCTGTTTTTCGGGGCTCTTTAGAGAGACAGAGTGTGTGTGCGAGCAGGGAGGAGTAGAAGGGAGGAGGAAAGAGAGAATTTCGAGCAGGCTCCATGCCCAGCACGGAGCCTGACACAGGACCTAATCCAACAATCCTGAGATCAAGACCCGAGCCAAAACCAAGAGCCAGACACTCAACTGATTGAGCCACCTGGTAGTCCCTCCAAAGTCTGATTTTTAATAATACACTGAACCCAGCTAAAAGGCTGTTTCCCAGCCTTCTTTACAGTTAGGTGTGGTCCTTTGACTAAGTTCTTGCCAGTGAGTTATTAGAAGTGTTGTGTGGAACTTCTAAGAAGTCTATTAAATTGAGAAGGGGTGAGCACTTCTTTTTCCTTTACTCTTATTCTGCTGACAGGAACACAGATGTGATGGCTGGTGCTTCAGCTTTTATACTGGGCCACGAGGACAAGGGCTACTCTAGGATTGGTACTAGAAGAGGACGGGTCTCTTAAGTCTTTCTGCAGCTGACAAAGACAATCCTGGCTACCTTGGACTACAAACCTTCAGGCTGCTCTTAGGCGACAGAGAAAGAGAATTCTGTCCTATTTATACAACTACTACCTAGAGTTGTTCTATTACACACAGTAGAATCCAGTCCTGACTAACTGGAGTTTCAGCTTGTATCAACTTTATAGCAAACTAAAATTTCTATTTTCAGTTTTTGATGACATTTTAAGAGGAAGTTTTTCAAACTGTAATTAGAGTAATTTAAGAGGCAAAGGAGAACAGCAATATTACAAAAGCAACCATTAATTTGGCCTTCTTCTTCCCTTTTGTTCCTCTCTACCCATCATGTTCTCCTTCCAAGATTTATGATGGTCAATATCCCTCTTCTAGTGGTAGAAGTTGGAATAGTGGTTATCTCAGAGGTGAAAAGTTTGCTCTCTGAGCAGGGGCATAGACAGTTCTTGCAGGACATTGAAAATGGTCTATATCTTGACCCATATGGTGGTTACACAAATACACATGTTAATAGTCATTAAGTTGTACCTCTAAGATTAGTATTCTTTATTGTATGTAAGTTACACTTCAATAAAAACAATTTATAAAAAAAATACTTTCTAAAGTCCCACACCTTTTTTTGGAGTTTTTAAAAAATATTTATTTTTTATAAGTATTAACACAGTTGACAAACAGTGTCATATTAGTTTCAGGAGTATAACATAGTGATCTGACAATTCTATATATATTACTTAGTACTCACCACGGTAAGGATAGTCACCATCTGTCACCGTACAACATTATTACAATATTAACTATATTCCCTGTGCTGTACTTTTCATCTCTATGACTTGTTTATTTTATAACTGGAAGTTTGTACCTCTTAATCCATTTTACCTATTTTGCCCATTGGCCCCCACCCACCCACCTCCCCTCTGGCAACAATCAGTTTGTTCTCTGCATCTGAGTCTGTTTCTGTTTGCTTTTGTTTTTTAGATTCCACATATAAATGAAATCATATAATATTTTTCTCTGTCTGACTTATTTCACTTAGCATAATGCTTTCTAGGTTCATTCTTTTTAATGCCTGAGTAACATTTCATTGTACACATATACCACACCTTTATCCATTCATCTATCAGTGACACTTGGGTTGCCTCCATATCTTGACTAGGGTAAATAATGCCTCAGTAAACATCAGCGTGCATGTATCTTTTTCAATCAGTGTTTTCAATTTTGGGGGGTAAATACCCAGAAAGGGAAATGCTGGATCATATGGTATTTCTATTCTTCATTTTTTTGAGGAAACTCCGTACTGTTTTCCATAGTGGTGGCTCCAATTTACACTCCCACCGATAGTGCATAAGGGCTCCCTTTTCTCCATATCCTTGCAGTGCTTGTGCTTTTAATACCAGCCATTCTGACTGGTGTGAGGTGATATTTCATTGTGGTTTTGACTTGAATTTCTCTAATGATGAGTGATGTTGAGCATCTTTTCTTGTACCTCCTGGCCAGCTATATATCTTCTTTGGAAACCTGTCTGATCAGGTCTCTGCCCATTTTTTAATTGGATTCTTTGTTTTGTTTCTTTATGTATTTTGAAAATTAACCTTTTACCAAATATATCACTGCAAATATCTTCACCCATGCACTAAGTTGCCTTTTTTGTTTTGTTGATGGTTTCCTTTGTTGTACAAAAGTTTTTTATTTTGGTGTGGTCCCCACAGTTTATTTTTTTATTTTATTTATTTGACAGAGACAGAGATCACAAGTAGGCAGAGAGGCAGGCAGAGAGAGAGGGGGAAGAAGGCTCCCTGCCAAGCAGAAAGTGGCTTGATCCCAGGACCCTAAGATCATGACCTGAGCCAAAGGCAGAGGCTTAACCCACTGAGCCACCCAGGTGCCCCTCTAATAGTTAATTTTTTTTTCTCTCTTCCCTGGCCCGGAGGGACATATCCACAAATGCTGTGAAGCGTCATGTCTAAGAGATTACTGCCTATGTTTTATTTTAGGAGTTTTATGGTTTCAGGTCTCACAGTCAAGTCTTTCAACCCATTTTGAATTTATTTTTGTGTATGGTGTAAGAAAGTGGTCCAGTTTCATTCTTCTGCATGTAGCTATCTGTTTTCCCAGAACCATTTGTTGAAGAGACTGTCTTTTCCCCTTTGTATATTCTTGCCTCCTTTGTTCTAGGTTAACGAAGCATGTAAGTATGGATTTCTTTCTGGACTCTCCTGTTCCATTGATCCATTTGTCTTTTTTTGTGCCAGTGTCATACTATTCTGATTAGTACACCTTTGTAGCAGTCATGAAATATGGGATTGTGATACCTCCAACTTTTTCTTTTCTCAAGGTTACCTTAGTTATTCAGAGTCTTTTGCGGTTCCATACAAATTTTAGGATTATTTATTCTGTTCTGTGAAAAAATACTGTTGGTATTTTGATAGGGATTGCACTGAATCTGTAGATTGCTTTGTAAAATCTTACCCCTTTTTGTGGTCATCATAGATATTTTAGTTTTAGAATTACTTTTCCTCCATATGTGCTATTCAAGATTTCTATAATTTTGGCATTCTCCCCTCCCTCCTTACCCAATTTTGTCAGGTTGGGAAAATGCCTGGTTAATAATCACTTTCCCAGACAGCTTTGCAGCCAGAAGTTGTCATGAGATACAAGACTAGTCAATAAGAAATGAGAAGTCTGCTGAGTAGGGCTTCTAGAAAAGCTGTCATTATCTTGATTTATAAAGGGATAGATGTGGCTGATAATGATGTGTCAACTTCAGTTCATCGATAGTAACGAACGTATCATTCTGGATGATGCAGGAGGCTATGTGTGCATGGGGTGTAAGAGAAATCTCTGTGCCTTCTGTGTAATCTTGCTGTGAACCTAAACCTGCTCTAAAAGCCTCTCAAGGTTTAGATTCAGCTCACATGCCGCTTTGCTCTTTTCACTCTCCACCCCCTATTTTTCTGCTCAGAATGTAAATGCTTTGTAAGATCATGAAGCAGCAAGTCAAATCTAGGGATGGTGGAAAAGAAAGCTAAAAGCCAGGGCTGCTGAGAGCTCCTTCTGAGAAGCTGCCCCGGCTCTGTCTCCTTCATGTGACGGACGAAAAGAAACCCGTGTATGTTTAAGCCCCTGTGGTTTGGGATTCTAAGCTCAGGTGAGATACAAGGCTTTTAGTTTTATATATGACAAAGACTTCTTGAGACACAAGGGGAGGCTAAGGTGTTAATTCACTGTGGCTTCCTATCACAGCAGAGCAAGGGTCCAGGGGAGAAGAGGGAAACCCCGAAAACCAAGACCCCATCTGCATGCTCCCAACCCGTTCTCTTCCCAACAGCCTCACTGCTTACTGAGGGACCTGAATTCCTCTGGAGAGGAATGGAAGGAGCTTAGGGTGGGTAGAAGGAGGGTGCTCCACATGCAGAAGATCTCAGTTCAAATAAACTTCTCTGAGAGCTAATAGTAAAGGATTACATCAACTGCATCACTGTTTCTCAATCTATTTTTAACCAATTTCCTCTTTTGATAAACAGAAATTCCACTTTCTACAGTCTGCATTAACAAAACCAGGGCTTTCCCTTCTCCTGGGAAATTCCAACTATTAAACCACATGTACTACCGCTTTCCCCACCCAAGAGTTTCTGACACTTTCCCCCAAGCCTCTGGAGGATCAGTGGTGTAATCAGAGTTTTCCCGAGATTCTTCAAACTGGACGGAAACCCGGGCAGCTCCTGTGATGCCACATCTAGCGGGGGAAAGAGGAGTGGCCTATGTGACAGAGGCAGGCAAAGGGGAGGAAAGCAGAGGGAAGGCTGGGCTGGGAAAAGGAACATGGAGCATCAGTTTGGCCCCGAGTCAGCATAGCTTCTGCAAGATCAGCTACCACCAGATTGCAACCACATCCAGTTTTACAGAGGAAATCTGTACGACTTTCATTTCTGAAGACTCTCTGCTCTTCCTCCTTTGCTCAGGGCTAACACTGAAAGGCAGTCCGAGCCAGCTGCCTTCTGCTGTTTCGAAGGAGGCCTGTGCCCCTGAATGCTACCTGGTGTCTTGGCTAGAAGCTGTGTGGAGCCAAGGGGACAGAGGGTGGGGGGACTTTCAGTCCTGCTCTGGGTCTGAAGGTCAGTTTTGTAGGGACAGAGGATAGAGAAGGGGGCAGGGGGTCAGACCACCTCGTCAAGATTCCAGGAATAAAGGAACAGTCTCTTCCCAAGTTCTGAGTCCTATTTCACCATCAAATCCAGATCTTTATTAGTATTCATGCTCATAAGTGCTAGATGACACAGAAAATTAAGTAGAGAGCAACAGAAGATGCTCCCTCCCCTGTATTCTCCTGCGTTTCCAAAGTGGTTAAAGGCAGGGAAGGAGGAATGGATGAAAGACGACCACATCTGACAGGGGCGCCTGGGTGGCTCAGTTGCTTGAGCATCTGACTTGCGACTTCCGCTCAGGTATGATCTCAGGGTCCTGGGACAGAGCCCCACATCAGGTTCTGTGCTCAGCAGGGGAATCTGACCCTCTATCCTGCTTATGCTTTCTCTCTCTCAAATAAACAAATTAAAATCTTGGGGGAAAAAAAAGAGAGAGAGATGACAGCATCCAGGATCTGGGGTGAGAGCATGAACTAGATCATGTGACAGGTTGAGAGTTGCCAGTATCCTAGGAAACTGGTGTGGAAGGTCATTTCCTCATGGGTTCAGGCAAAGAGTGAAGGCCAAAAGCAAGAAGCCTGGAAACCATGCAGACATTCCTTGCGGGAAGCAGATGACATGATCTTACACCCTTGCCTATGTCCTTGTATCCTCCTGTGTGGGATCTATAGGACTTTCAGAGGTTGTTGGGGGAGCCAGTTCTCACCTGGAACTCCCTCCCCTGGCACAAGGCAGAGCAGAGTCCAGTGGTGAAGACGGTCTGGCTCCCAATTTCATATTTCAGCTCTTCCATTTACCAGCTGACTTTGGGCAAATTATTTAACTCCACCACACCTCAGTTTTCTCATCTACAGAATGGGGATGAGTGTGCCAAACTCACAGAATTCTCTTTATTACCTATATTCCCTATGCTGCACCCTTCATCCCCGTGACTTATTTATTTTATAACTGCATGCTCCTCCCCCTTAATCCCCTTCACCCATTTCATCCATCCCCACACATCCTCTCCCCTCCGGCAACCACTAGTTTGTTGTCTGTGTTCATGAGTCTGTTTCACAGAACGTCTTCAGGATTAAATGAGTTCATCTTTGTAAACCTCTTAGCACAGTACCTGATACACAGACTCACAGAATGAGCAGAAAATGTTGGCTGGTGTGCCCATTTCCTATGTCCATTATAACACTTTATCACCAATGCAGTGGCTCAGCACAACATAAACTGAGCCTCTCACCGTTCTGGAGGCCAGATGTCCAAAACCAGTATCACTGGTCTGAGGAAGACTCATTCCTTGCCTCGTCCAACTCCTGGTGGCTGCTGACATTCCTTGGCTTGTGGCCACCTCATTCCAGTCTCTGTCTGTTGATCATACCATCTTCTCCTCTGCTGTCCGAAATCCCCCTCTGCCTCCTTCTGGCAGAATATCTGTGATCACCTTTAAGGCCCCCACAGATTATCCAGGAAAACCTCCCCATCAAAAGCTTCTTCATCACACCCAACGGATCTTTTTCATCATAAAGAGTGACAGTCACAGGTTCCAGAGATTAGGATGTGGATATCTTCTGGGGGGGGGGACAATTACCCAGCCACCACAGCTGGTATTATTGACCAGAAGTGGGATCTGATGAACAGCAAATGGCTGGACAGAGTGAAAGAAGGAGAGGCCTCTGCAGAGGGAGGTTGGGGCACGTTACAAGCAGTGGGCCGCAAAACCCACGCTGCCCACTGAGAAGGCCAACAGGGATAGGCCTGAAGAACATTCCCAAGGAGCTAGGCCTGGGCTACTCCTCCTTGTTCCTCCTCCTCAGTGGTGCAACAGCGCTGGGGATGCAGGTGGCAAGGGTGTAGAACTGGAGGCCACTACTGTTAACTGGAACTGTGGGCAAGGCTGGGCCAGTGGCAACTAAAAGAGGACACACAAGGGGTTGGTGGTCATCAGCTGTCACCTCCACACCTTCATTAGGCCACTGAAGGAGCTCACAAAGGGTAACACACAAATGGAAGGACAGTGAACTCTGCTGGCCCCGGAGAGTAGAGACATCCGAGTCCACCTGGATGCAGACTACTGGTCTACAACCATCTCTCTCACTCCCCAGAAGAGTTCCCTGTCTCTCTGGCATCCTGTGCTCTTCATGCAGTGGCATTTATTTAAAGTTACAGATCCCAAATCCCAGCCGATCTTCTCTGCCTACATTGCCACATTCTCCTGAATCCATGCCATCATCAGTCCTCCCCTGGATGGTCGCAATGCATTTCTATTCTTTCTCTCTGCTTTCAACTTCTGGAGACCAGTCCTTCTGGAGACCACTCCCCACATCGTCCCAGTCTTCTCATATCATAAATCTCATCACGTCATTCTCCTCTTATGGCCCAGAAGGGGATTCCCATTGCTTACAGATGGAATCCCAAGTCCCTACTGAGACCCACCTAGTCTTCATGGTCACAGCCCTGGTTTACCACACTCCGGTCATACCTGCCTTTCTGTCCCCTTCCCCTCCCCCTCCAGAGGTGCTTTCTGCCTTCTTGCACACCTGCCAGCTCCACAGGCCAGATGACTCCTCTGCAGGAACTTCACAGTGGCCAGCCCCAGAATTCAGCCCAACCTCTCAGATGTCAGCTAACAGTAACCACCAAGATGACTTCTCCGATGCCTCTGGCCAAAGAAATCCCTGCCATGCGGTGACCACTCTCCCTGCCACTGCCTGGCTTCATTTCCTTCAATGTCTCTCTCTACAAAATGACTCCCATCTGCGTATTTGCTCGCTCTTGCCCATCTTTCTCCATCAGCATATGCTGGCGAGTGTGAGACCATGTTTGTCTTTGTGACCCTGATATCCTGGTGCTTGGCACAGATCCCACCACTTTCAAGGGAATAGACACATATTTGTTGAACGAATGAATGAAACAATAGCTCTTTATTTACCATTAGTGCCACTACTGCTGAAGTCCTGCATTCCCCTTCACTTACGAATATTTTTTTATCCACAATGCCCTTGTACCTGCCAAGCAGGATCTAGGTCATAAAGGTATATTATCCTGATTTATCAATACCGGCGATGAGGGAAGATCCTGGCAGCTTCCTGCAAAAGTAGGAGTGTCTTAATCTACGAAAGAGCTCTCAAGTGATTCCTGCCTGGGATTTCTTAGGACAGTCCCAAAAGACAATAAAATGAGGCAGCTGGAAACCAAGATCTCTGAGCTTTTGAAAATCGATTTCTCTCCATTACAATTCTTCCACTTATCCATCCACACATCATCCAGGAAATAATTATCAAGTGTCTAGTATGTGCCAGGCTCTCTGCCAGACCCTGGGAATACAATGGTGAGCAAAACAGCCATTTCCTCTGCCACCTTTGTGGAGAGCCTCCAAGGGAGATGCACATTAAGCAAATCCTCACACAATAAATGGATTATAACACTGCGATATGTGCTGTGAAGGGATTGTAAAAGATGCTACAATATAATAATTAGAAAACAAAATTTAAAAAAAAACTAAATCTGCAAGAGCACCAAAGATAAATTATTTAGGAATCAATGTAAGAAAAGATGTGTAAAAGCTCTCTCCTGCTGAGAGAAATTTAACACCTAAATCATGGAGCTATGTCATGTTCCCAGTCGGGAAGGCTCACTGTGATCCTGGCGTCAACAGTTCCAAATTGATCTATGGATACAACACAATCCCAATCAAAATCCTAGCAGGTTTCTCTATAGAAACTGCTTTCTATGGCAATTCAAATGACCTGGAAGAGCCAAAGCAATCTTAGAAAAGAACAAAGCTAGAGAACTTACACCTTCTGATTTTGAGACATAAAACTACAGCTGTCAAGATGTGTGGAAATGAGGAAAGGAAAGACAAAGGATTGCTAGAACAGAACAGAAATTCAAGAAACAGTCCCACTAAGGGCACCTGGATGGCTCAGTTGATTAAGCGTCTGTCTTTAAGAGTTTGGGTCATGATCCCAGGGTCCTGGGATCAAGTCCTGCATCAGGCTCCTTGCTTGGTGGGGAGCCTGCTTCTCCCTCTCCTTCTGCCTGCCTGCCTGCCACTCCTCCTGCTTGTGCTCTCTTTCTCTGTCTCTCTGTGAAAAATAAATAAATAAATAAAATCTCTTTAAAAAAAGAAAAGAAGAAGAAGAAACAGATCCACTCAGATAAAATCAATTCATTTGTAGTAAACATATGAAGGTAATTCAGAAAGGAAAATAAAGTCTGGAACTGGATAGGTAGGTAAAGATTTCTCAGGACATAAAAGCACAAAACATAAAAGGAAAACTAAATGAATTAGACTCTATCAAAGTTAGACTTCACCAAAATTCAAAATTTTTTTGTTCTTCAAGAAATAATTAAGAAAATGGAAACATAAGTCTTATAGTGAGAGAAAATAGAATACATATATCTAACAGATGAGCAGTACTCAGAACATAATAATGAACTTTCAGAGCTCAGTAATATGAAAATAATCTCATTTTTTTAAAATGGACAAAAGACTCAGTTCACAAAAGACACAGAGATGGCCAATAAGTACTTGAAAATACATTCAACATCAACAGTCATCAGGGAAATGCTAATGAAAACCACAATGAGGTACCATGCCACATAATAAGAATGCCAAAAACTCTAGACTAACAAATACCAAGCGTTGGCGACACTGTGGAGCAACTAGAAAGCTCATACACTGCCGGAGGAATAAAAATGGCACAGCCACCTTGGAAAACAGGCAGTTTCTTTAAAAAAATAAGCAAAAAGATGACCATAGAGCCCAGCTAATATAGGTATTTTCCCAAGAGAACTGAATACAGCTATCTTCACAAAGACCTAAACAACAATGTATGTAGCAGCTTTGTTCACACTAGACAAAAACTGAAAAACAAAAACAAAACCCAAAAACCAAATGTCTATTAACAGGTGAATGGATAAATAAACTATAAAATGGCTATGGAACAGAAAACTATTCAGCAACAGTGCTCTGAGAACTCCAAGAAGAGAATCTAAGTGAACCTAGGAGGTCAGGGACAGCTTTCTTAAGGAGAAGGTGGGTATCTGAAGGAAGGCTGGGGCCTGCCCAGGGAGGTGGAGTAGGTAATGAGAAATAAAGAGCACTGCAGGCAGCGGCTTGGTCAGGAGTCCCTGGCAGAGGGAAGGTGGCACATTCACGGAAGCGAGAGATGGTCTAGCTTAGAGAGCAAGGAGATAGAAGAGAGATAGGAGTTGAGGCATGGAAGGGCCATGCCAGGAAGCCCTTATAGGCCTTGTTAAGAGTTTTGATGTTTATCCACAAGGCTATAAGAAACATTGGAAAGGGTTCTAAACAAGAGGGTGATATAACTGGCTTGACATTTTTAAGCCCACTAGCTACAGAATGGAGAATTAGCTGTCAGGGTGTGAGTGGCTGGGAAGGAGACAGTCATGGCCCCTGACAACCTCCTGGTAACAGACTGTGGCTTATATTGGGATAGGTGAGCTAGGATGATGGAGATGGGCAGGAATGGATGCCTTCAATGGGCTCTGAGAACTATGTGGGACTGTACTGAGGGGATAAGGCAGAAGACAGTATTGGCACTGACTCCAAGGTTATGGCTCAGGGGATGGAACGGGAATAGTCCATGGCCCAACACACAGAATGCTAGAAGGAGACCTCATTTGATGGAGGTCTTAAGTCAGCTCTGGACGCGCTGAATTTCATGTGCCTGGCAGACATCCGAATGACAATGTCTACAAGGCATTTGGACACATGAATGTTCAAGTTCACAGGAGCCCAGAATAGATTCAAAACTGGGCTTTATGAAGATGGTAATTAACACAGCAGGAATGCATAAAACAGATTAGAGAGAACATAGGACCAGAATAAGAGACAACATGGAACCAAGACTTAAGGGACTCGAGCATTTAGAGGATGACCAGGGAAATGTGGGCTAGTGAAGGTCACTAAGAAGTGACCTGGGAAAAGGCTAGGAAACCAGAAGAACATAATATAGGAGAACTCATGGAAGAAGAGTGTTTTCAAGAAGGCCATGGAAACTGTGTTGAAGGCTAATAAGAGAGGAAGAAAATGTCCACTGGATTTAGGAGCATAGAGATCACTGCTAATCTTAGGAGGAAGAGATCCTATGGAAAAATAGGGATATAACCCAGATTAGAGTGGGCAGGGGACAAGAGCGTGAATAAGGAAGTAGAGAAAGTGATCATATATAATTTTAAATAATGGGCCCAACTTCCTATTTTAAAGCTGGGTTGTAATGATGAAAACAACTTGGACGAGATTGTGAAAGACATCGCCTTTGTGAAAGCTCAGCCCTTGAATACAGCCCGAGAGGTTGCGTTTCCTTTTCCTGTGACATAGGTGGGTGTTGTGAGTCATGAGTTCAAAGTTTCCTTTATTATGTTACCTTCATAACTAGCCCAAATGTGGAGGACGGGGTTCACTGGCCCCTTCAACACAGGTGACATGTCAGTGACAGGAGGAAGGCACAGAGCAGGGGAAGGACATACAGAAATAAAACAGAGGTCCTACTCCTCAGCACCTGTGTGCCAGAAGTTTCTGCTGGGCCATTAAATCCAGATCCTCAAGAATAGTTGCAGAAAATCATAAAAGCAAAATGACACAAATATTTTTGGTAGCAAGCAACAGAGAACGGTCTCTTCCTTAGTTCCCATTTATCTGGGAAGTGCACGTGTGTGCTGGGAGAAGGAGATAAATGCAAAGATCAAACTCCTTGGTTCTAGAGGAGGGTAGAGCTGAAGAGAAACAAAAGCTAAATATTAAGATCTCTGGACCCCAGGGTTCTAGGCTACAAAACTAATGACTGACTGAGGAAATGACTGAACAAACAACAGGGGGCAAGTATAAGTGCTGGGGAAAGAATTCTGAGAGCAGGGATCAAGCCACAGATGGCAAAACAGACAGCCATTCCCTAAATCAAGAGGAAAACGTGTTCTGACTTGGTTTCCTCAGATGTGTGTATTTGGACAGGAATCGAGGAGCTTCTAACCTGGATCTCCACAGAGGGGGGAAAGTAAGGAAGGAGCAAGGGTGGCTCAGAGGCTGGACCCAGCCTACAGGGAGAGGGAACACCTGGGGGAAAGACACGGGAGCCTGAGTCCAACTCCCCTGTAGAAAGCCACACAGGCACATCCCGCCTCCTGAATCCCTGACACTCCCCCAAGTCAGACAGCACATCAGTGCCCTCAACCTCTGGATATTTTAGCAAGTGGCTCATTCTCTCTAAGGCTGCCAGCAGGCTTCCAGTTACCGGCACCCACTAAGCACTCAGCGCTGGCCCATATGCTTCATACATGCTATCTCATCTATGCCTCACTGAAACCCTGGGAGGTAAGTATTCCCATCCTCACTTGACCGAAAAGGAAGCTAAAATTCAGAAAAGTCCTCTGCCCCAAGGCCCCAGGAAAGGGACTTGGATTTGAGCCCACACCTGCATGACTCTAAAACCCATGCTATTTCCACCAGAACAAGACTCAGGCTAGGTGAAACCCATCTGTCTCAATCAGGAGAGCAAAAGGAACCTGTTAGGGGCAGAGGATAAGAGACCACATAGAAAAGAAAAAAACTGAAGACTAAAAGGAAAAGAGGAAACTTCTTTTCTGAAAATGAGAAGAATTACAAAAGAAATTGCCTAGAAAAGAGAAGATAAGATCATCTGACTTGAGAAATGGGAAAAATGCCTGGGAATGAAAAAATAGTTCAGGACCCAGAGACAGAGAAGCTGGGTTTGGAAGTCAGAGCGAGGATCTCTAGGGGGAGACTGAAGATGCTGGCGGGTGCCCCATCCTTCAGGTTTGAGAGGAGACAGCGTTCAATTACTGACCTTCCTCTCTCTGGTCACATGACTTGTGCTAGTATAAAAGCTTTCTACCAGCAGGTTCCTTACAATTTTTTCCTGTGTGAAATGGGCAGTAGCAGTGGCTAGAGCGCTATTCCTCTTTCCCAGAAGATTTCAGACTTCCCTTCAGGACTAACCCCAAGAAGCCATCTCTCTGGACTGAAGACAAGGCAAGGCAGCTGGCTCAGTGCTTGTGCTCTGGGAAGTGATGCTAGGATCTGGAGTGGAGGGGGAGGTACTGGGGGGGCTGCTGGAAGCCTGTAAGAAACTGGATGTGAGGCTCATACCTAGAGACAGGAGCCAGTGTAGGTGGGGTTGAGGAAACAGACGGGGACCTCAAGCCCAGAGAGAGTATGGAGGGGCCGGGCTGTGTTTGGGCAGCAAGGGTTACAAGCCAAGTGGAACCTGAGTGACCCCGTTAAGAGTTCTTCTGTTAGGAGTCAAAACACTGGACTTTCATGAATATGCTCTAAAGTCTTTGAGGGGACAAGCCCCAAAAGATAACACAGGTTCACCCTTCCTTCCCTCTGCCCCTCCCTTACACCTCCTTAGCTTCCTCTTTTCAGTACTAGTCCCAGAGTCTGGCATTGGTCAGGGGAGAAAAAGGCGGAGGAGAATCTGTGTTCTGCAAAAGGAGAGGAAGAGGAGGTAGGGGGATGGGTTGGGGGGGGCAAGGCACCTGCTTCCTGGGCATGTGGCAGGATCCGGTGGAGAGCTGGCACTGGGTCTCACGGCCTGGATTCTCCCGAGAGGTAGCTCACGGCCCTCCCCTCGTGAGATGAGGCTTGCCTTTTCTCTCTGCAGATCTCTAGTAAAGAACTTAAGGAAAGGTGGAAGCTGATAACTGTAGCTTCCTGTATCTGTAAGGAGAGGAGAAAGCCAAGGGTTGGTCCCCCCCAGAGACACATGATGGCAAACGTAATAACTACTGCTTAATATCCCGCCCCAGGCAAAGTCAATAATTGCTCTGGGCAGTTCTGGCAGGTGGTGTGAGCAAGCGGTGGTGGCAGCAGAAAGCTTTGGTCTGGGAAGGGGAGAGCACCAGGGAGGATGTCTCCATCCTGAACCAGAGCTGGGAGAGGGGGACCACAGGCTGGGAGTGGGACCTCCTGACCCTGCCCTTTTCCAACCTCTTCCAGAGCCATCATGACCTCCTGGCGCAACCCCCTCATCCTCACGGCCTACATCGTCATCTTCCTCACCGGTCTCCCGGCCAACCTCCTGGCCCTGCGGGCCTTCATTGGACGCGTCCGCCAGCCCCACCCTGCCCCCATCCACATCCTCCTGCTCAGCCTGACACTGGCGGACCTCCTGCTGCTGCTGCTGCTGCCCTTCAAGATGACCGAGGCCGCGTATAACTTCCGCTGGTATCTGCCCGAGTTGCTCTGTGCCCTCACGGGCTTCGGCTTCTACAGCAGCATCTATTGCAGCACATGGCTCCTGGCGGGCATTAGCATCGAGCGCTACCTGGGAGTGGCTTTCCCTGTGCAGTACAAGCTGTCCCGCAAGCCTGTGTATGGAGTGATTGCTGCCCTGGTGGCCTGGATCATGTCCTTTGGTCACTGTACCATTGTGATCATCGGTCAGTACTGGAACTCAACCCGGAATAGCACGAATGAGGACGGCATCACTTGCTACGAGGACTTCAACAGCTCTCAGCTGAAACTGGTGCTCCCAGTGCGGCTGGAGCTGTGCCTCTTCCTCTTCTTCGTCCCCATGGTGATCACCATCTTCTGCTACTGGCGCTTCGTGTGGATCATGCTCACCCAGCCGCATGTGGGGGCCCAGAGGCGGCGCAGAGCTGTAGGGCTGGCTGTCGTTACGCTCCTCAATTTCCTGGTGTGCTTCGGGCCTTACAACATATCCCACCTGGTGGGGTTTTTCACGAAGAAGAGCCCCCTGTGGAGGGCTGAAGCTGTGGTGCTCAGTTCCCTCAATGCCAGTCTGGACCCGCTGCTTTTCTATTTCTCTTCGTCAGCTGTGCGCAGAGCCTTTGGAAAGGGGCTGCAGGTCCTGCGGCATCGGGGCTCTTCCCTGCTGGGACGCAGAGGCCAAGAGACAGCAGAGGGGACAAATGTGGACAGGGGTGTGAGTCAAGCAGAGGGAGCTCCGAGTTCTGACTTCACCACAGACTAAGGGTGCTCTAGACCTTTGGAGGCACTCTGGGTGACACAGGCATTGAACAGGCTAGGAGAGGGGGAAACAGCAGGGTTCCCGTCCCAGGGTCAGAAATCCACAGACCAAGCCACTGCTGGGGCTGTAAAAAAAATCTCTCTCTGAGGCTTGGTATCCTTTTCTGACTGAAGTTTTCTTCCCAAAGGAGCACAGCTCCAGGACAAGAGGAGAAATGGTTGGGCCTAGAAGCACTCTCAGATTGGGGTTTCGGAAGCAATGTAGCTAACACAAAGGCAGTCCTTGTGAGATAGCTGGGAACTGAGGATGATCAGGCTGAAGCAGAGTCCTAAAGGAATCTTGCTACACACCTTGAAACACCACCCAGACACTGGTCTAGCTGTGGATAGTAGAAAGGAGACAACAGGGACGAGATGGATGAGAACACCAAATGAGGTCAAGGAAGACTCAGGAAGACTATGAGTCAAGAGGACTAAGCGGGAGGACTGAGGACTGTGCCTTCTAACGATCTAGGTTTGCACTGTATTGCTTTGACCTGCCGCTTTGTAAGTATGCTCCAGTCATCATGTGTATATCTTGTCTCCCCGTATTAAACCTGCCTGAAGTCTGGGTCTCGTCTTCTCCCTCTGTGGCACCTCCACACAGGTCAGGACACAGCCTGGCCAGTCAGAGGTCAACACAGACTAGCACAGGAGTAGACAAGCTGGACTGGCAGATTGAAAATAAAGATGGTAAAACGCTGAAGCAAGTGTTCACAATTTCTGTGCTTTTCTACAGGTTTGGGGAGGGTGAACATGCAAGGAAGAAGCCAACTCAGCAGCACAGGGGGAGGGTGATGCATGTGAAACCACAGAAGTATTTTAAGGTCAGGGTGTAATGAGTGGAGTTGGGGGGGTTTAGAATCCTGTTTCCATTGGTGAATAGAGACGGGACTTAGAAAGAGAGTGGGGGGTGGTGGTGAATCCTAACTTAACATCATCAGGTGGACAGGGGCCTAACCACGTGATTCTCCCACTTAGAAACCTGCAATGTTTTCCTATTGTCCAAAGTTTTGGTCCCAGGAACCCTTATCCTATCATTCCATTGCCTACTTCTATCCTGTCTCCCTGCCCAATCCCATCTTCCATTTCTCCACAATAAGGACCCCTCGGCCACTCTCTTGTTAACTGCCCCTAGCCCCAGTCTAGTGGTCTGCAAGAGAGGTCATACAGCAGAATTGCATGCAGACCTACCAAAACAGTACACATGGCCCCCTACAATCTACTGGCTCTTTAAGGGTGGGACAGCAGATGAGCTTTGAAAAGCTTCCCAGTGAGTATGCTAGACAGCTCAGGAAAGGAATCGCTGGCCCAGCTCGGAGGCCCAATCTGTCCAAGAAAGCATCCTTCAGAGAGACCCTTCCTGCTTCTAAGTCCCTCCCAGTGCAACCCCATACTCCCTCAACTTCTGCTTACTTTTTCCACTTTCATAAAACCCCACTCAATAGTCATTTTCTCCAGAAGGATTTTCTTTATTATTCCCACCCAACAGAGAGCTCACTTTCGCTGTTTTCCTTCCTCAAACACCACTGGACTTGTGTAAGAGCCCTGACTTCACTGTTGGTCCTGCTTCCTAGCTGGATGGCCTTGAGCAAGTCCCGACCTCCAGCCTCTATTTCCAAACCATAATCACGAGGATGACGGACGCCTCTCAGGGTTACTCTGCAGTGCCAGTCAGACTGTGTATTTAAAATTGCTGAAAAACTTTATAGTAACACTTAGCTTTAAGATAGTGACCCAAGTGAAATACAGTTATACCCCTGCTTAGAAAAAATATAGTAAGTAGAAATTTATTTTTTTAAGATTTATTTATTTGACAGAAAGAGACTGATCACAAGTAGGCAGAGAGGCAGGCAGAGAGAGGGGGAAGCAGGCTCCCCGCTGAGCAAGAGAGCCTGATGTGGGGCTCGATCCCAGGACCCTGAGACCATGATCTGAGCCAAAGGCAGAGGCTTGAACTACTGAGCCACCCAGGCACCCCTATAGTAAGTAGAAACTAAAAATGATGGAAATCACATATTAGAAAGCCAACTATATAGGCTGCTTTAACTTAAAAATGTGTGAGAAAGAAATCTGGGATTTCCTGCTGACTGTACATCTGGGATGTATTACATCTTCCAAAAAAAGCTAATTTGATTTTGGATGCCATTAAAAGAAATAGAGTCTAAACAAGTTGAAGATAATCCCACTTCACTAAGGTCTTAAATCAGTAGCATGTTCAGCATCTGAGCAGCACATTTTTAAAGAAGATTTATTTATTTATTTTGGGGGGGCAAGTGGAGGTAGGGGCAAAGGGAGAGAATCTTTCAAGCAGACTCCTCACTGAGTGAGGAGTCCGAGGACCCCACATCCCATGAAATCACAACCTGGCTGAAACCAAGAGTCAGGCACCCAACCAACTGAGCCACTCAGGTGCCCCATGAGCAGCATATTTTTAAAAGACATTAACTCAGGGGTGCCTGGCCTGCTCAGTCAGTACAGCATGTGACTCTTGATCTCAGAGTTGTGAGTTTGAGCTCCATGTTGGGTACAGACATAACTTAAAAATAAAATCTTTAAAAAAGAAAAAAGGACATTAATGCAAGGAATCAAGCTCAGAAGAATTAACCAAAATGTTTCGGATTTAAAACCATATAATGACAATGACGATTGATGACAGTGACATGTAATAAAAGCCAGACACTGTTCCAGAGAAGTAGCCTGAGATGATTAATGGAGCTTCTCAAGGTCAGCAAGTGAGAAGAAGCATGAATCCAGGTCTGCCTTTCTCCAAAGTGCCTGCTATTTTCATTGACTCATGAGAAGCAAGTAAGAGAATTCTGGCTATGTGGCTGAACCAAGATGAGGTCCATCACACGGAAGACACGTTCTAAGTAGCTCCATCGGGAAGAACCACCACCACCGGCAAAAGAAGCATGGAGCTGCCTCTCAAACAGTCAGGGCTGTTTAAAGATTTTATTTATTTATTTGACAGAGAGAGAGAGAGATCACAAGTAGACAGACAGGCAGGCAGAGAGAGAGGGGGAAACAGGCTCCCCGCTGAGCAGAGAGCCCAATGCAGGGCTTGATCCCAGGACCCTGGGACCATGACCTGAGCCGAAGGCAAAGGCTTAACCCACTGAGCCACCCAGGTGCACCCCCCCTGCCCCGCCCTCCCCCCGTCAGGGCTGTTTAAATGGAACTGAGCTAACTCAACAAGGAAGTCATCCCCCAGGTCCAGCAATACTGAAATGGAAGATAGAAAACACCCATCTTGGGACATTGAGGAAACACACATCTGGTAAGAGTAGAACCAGTTAACTGCTAACCCCCTTCCAGCTCAGTGATTCCCAGGGTTTCAGAGACACAGCTGCTCTTCCCAATCATAAAAGTAAAAGAAAATTTCCTGACCTGGTTTGAGATTTTCTGGATAAAGTTTTTGCTACTCACTAACAAGTAGTTGGTCTGTATAAAAGTCACTTGATATACAGCCCATTTCTGGTAAATTAATAATTCATTTGTTCGACAAATATATATTGGTACCTACTATGAGCCAGATACTCTTCCAAGGGCTAGGGATACAGTACATAACAGACAAGGGACCTGTCCTCTTGGGGCTTCCATTCCAGTATGAAAAAATTGTTAATAAGCAAGTAAAAAATAAGGTAATTTCAGAATATGCCAAATGGTATTTACAACTGGACTAAAATAGGAACATGGGAGAAAGTCTAATGAGAGGTTAAGGGAGTTTAGCAGATTCTCCTGAGTCAGTGATGTTCAGCAGAGAGCTGAATGATGAGAAGTTGCCATACAAAGGCCCACGGAAAGAGCAGTCCAGAAACAGGAACTGCTGATGCAAAGGGAAGGAGGAGGGAGAAAACCTTAGCTTCCTAAAGGCTGATAGAAGGCTAGTGTGGGGCTCAAGCCATGGTCTACAAACTTGGGCATATATGAGAATCATGTGGAGAGTTCACATCCCCACAGTTTCAGAATGAGTAGGTCTGGGAAGGGACCCAAGAGACTATAGTTCCAACCATCCTAGGTGATACTGATGCTGGTGGCCATGACCACACTTAGAGAACCAGTGCGCTGGAACACAGTGACTTAGGCAGAGAGCTATGGAAGATGAGGTCAAGGAGGTCAGCATGGACCAGACCATGCAAACCTTTTAGGCCATATATAGAAGTCTGAATTTATTCTAAGAGCTTTGGAAGCCATTTAAAAGTTTTTAAGCAAGAAAGCAGAATGATCTAATTTCTGTCTTAAGTCAGTCACTCTGGTATCTGTGCCCACCACTGAATGGAGATGTTTATTAGGATCAAGGAGAGAATGCGCATGCCAGAGCTAAGAACCATACCACACCACAGCAAGCATGCAGGCTTTGCATCAGAGTGGTAGCTCCCTGACAGTAGGGACTGTTTCTTCCTTCACTAGAATTGGCTGTCCAAGGACGAAACGGCCAAGAGGAGGCCCTTCTAAGTTATTATAAATCTATTTGATAAACAGATGTCCCTAGCGTGTGCTAGAAAATGTTTAACAACTAGGTTTCAGGATTGGTGGGGAGGGGTTTGGTAGAATGGGTAACAGCAGGGTGGGGGGTGGTGAAGCCCTGATTTGTAGCACTTGCCAGTTTCCGTGGTCTATACACTCCCCTGAGGGCTGGTTTCTACCAACATCGAGATGCTGAATGTGGGTCTGGCAAGTGAGGTTTATTATCAGTTCTTGCAAGCCAGCATCACTGGACGTACCTCCCGGCACGTATGCTCAAGTGGCAGACGGAACACATCCTGTTTGAGAACATTTTCTCTCTCCCTGGCTACCTATAGTACAAGGCTCTGGCATAGGACTTTTGAGATAATAAACACTGGCTAAATGTGGCTCGCTGGGCCTGATCCAAGAGGATCTGGGTGGCTGTGTGATTGTGAGACTTCTCTGAATCCGCTGTAGGATGACAGATGGGTAAACAGAAATATTAGTGCCTGGTTAATGAATAACACAGACGGCAGCCTAGAGCCGCTACCAGGAAACAGGAGTGTAGGGAGCTGGCTCAGCCTGACTTGGGGGCCTGACCAGCAGGAAAGGGGAACCTGGCATTGACTATTTCACTTCCTCTTTCTGGAAAAGATGCTGTTGTGCCCCTTCCTCAGAAAGTCTCATCTGACCACACAGCCAGAGCTCTCCTATAGTAGTGTTGTGTGTGGCAGTCGCTGTGGTACAAGAAGGTGGGGGTGGGCAGGCTGGAGAGTGTCTGAAGGAAAACATACAGCCAAGATTCTAATCACTCCCTTAGACTTCCCTGCCCTTTACCTCCAGGTTTTTGTCAGTTCTCCCTCCCCTTTTTCTTTTTTCAGCTTTCTCTACCTTCTGCGGTTAAATACTTTGGCCCCATTTTTTTTTTTCATTTTTTTTCTCTAGTCACAGGAAATGAGGACATTTCTCATCTACAAATTGCACATTCGACCAGGAAATTGGGCCAAAGATCTCTAAGTCCTCAGTACTGGCAGTCCAGTAACCTACTTGGCAAAGGTTTCAATGTCTAGTAAAGATGAAGATGGGAGGTCAGAGAGGGAAGGGGGTGTGGCATGGGCAGCTGTCCACCAGCAGCTAACCCAAGGAGGGGCTGCCCCAAGCTCCAGTAAAATCTCAGGCTCCCTCTCCCCAGAAGTTGTCCCTTGTCATCTGGGAGGCCGCACTAGGATCAGCCTCAAGGAGACAGTGTTAGGAAAGTTAATATACTGCTCTCGAACCTAGATTTAAAAAAAAAAAAAAAATATATATATATATATATATATATTTATTTATTTATTTATTTATTTATTTGACAGAGATCACAAGTAGGCAGAGAGGCAGGCAGGGGCGGGGTGGCAGGGGGTGGGGGGAGTAGACTCTCTGTTGAGCAGAGAGCCTGATGCAGGGCTGGATCCCAGGACCCTGAGATCATGACCTGAGCCGAAGGCAGAGGCTTAACCCACTGAGCCACCCAGGCGCCCCTCAAATCTAGATGTTTTAAATAAAAAGCCAGTAAGCACGTACTATAGTCTAGAGTCTTTAGTGTCACAGCAGACATTACATTGTTACATTACATTGTTCAACCTTCCACAGGTGTAAGCATTTGTTAACCCACAAAAGTTTGCTGAGGCCTACTATGTGTCAGGCCCTGCTCCGTGTGCTAAAAACAGCAGTGAAGAAGAAGATTCCTGCTCTCATGCAGCTCACACTCCAGTGGGAAAGTGGAACAGGAAGACTAATACAAAGACACTCTGAGGCAGGGCTAAGAGCTGTGAAGACACTAAGACAGATTCAGGGATCGAGAATAACCTCAGGAAAGGGAAGAGGTGGCTACTTTTGAATGAACGGCTTGGAAAGTCCTCTCCAAAGTGACCATCTGAGTTGCAACCAGAATGCCAATGATCATGTATGCCAAGCACTGGCGTGGGAAGGTTGGGGAGGGGGGATGACGAATGCTCCAAAGTGTTCAACACGGTGCAAGGCTTGAATAAGCTGAACGTGCACAAAGAACACAAAGGCCAGGGTGACTGGGGCTTAGTGACTGCTAGAAGAGCCAGCAAGGGTCAGATCACAGGGATTCACAAAGGTTTTTGATAAGCAGCGCCGCAGGGGACCACGTGGGTGGCTCCGTCAGTTAAGCATCTGCTTTCGGCTCAGGTCATAATCTCGGGGTCCTGGGATGGAGCCCCGCATCGGGCTCCCTGCTCAGTGGGGAGCCTGCTTCTCCCTCTCCCTCTGCTGGTGCACTTTCTCTCTGTCAAATAAATAAAATCTTTAAGCAGCAGCAGCACAGCAGATGCCTTCTCCCTACTTCACAACAAGAAATGCTGAGGGCCAGAGGGGCTAAGTGTCATGTGTCAACCCCCATCGAGATGGGTGTTCTGACCCCAGCTCTAGGACCCCAGAAATGAGAAGCACACACTCTCTTTCATTCTCTCAATCTGTTACCCCACTGCGGAAGAGAAAGGTGGGCAGGACACACGATCCATGCCGTGGGCTTTTTGCGGGGAATAGAAAGTTGTGGAGGGAGGGAAAGACGGATTGGCAAGATTCTGAGGAAAGATAGGAAGCGGAGGCAGAACAGACACCTAAGTGTGAGAGCAGAGACCGGCATGGAGAGCCAGCTTCTGGGACGGAGCAGTGGCCAAGGAGAGGTGGGATCCCTGGGCTCTGAGGAAGAGATGGAGGTAAAGAGACATCCCATGCTGTCCTCATGTCTGCTGGCCTGGTACAGAAACAGCAGTGTGAGGACAGAATCGTGACACCTTGGGGAATCGTAGAAAGCCTCCAGTCCAGTGATTTTCAACCCAGGCTGCACACTGGAGCCACCTGAGGAACATCTAAAAATGCCAGTGCATTTGGGTGTTTTATTTAGTTAAAGGTCCCCAGGTGCTCAGGAAGCTCAGAGGGTCACGAATCACTGTATCTGGCCCTGATGTTCTGCTGGACAAGCCAGCCGGCTTTCCAGGAAGGCAGCAGGGCACGGTGACGGGGTCTGAATTCAGGCTTACACTGTGCACCTCAGCTTCTCCGGGCTGTAGTTGTCTAACTAAGAAGAGCGGGGCTCATAAGTTATCGCAATACCGCGAGGACTGAATGAGTTTAATGTTGTACATACAAAACAGTTTGAACAGCGTCTGACAGATGTTCCCACAGTAGATGTCCACACACGTTTATCTAAGGCCATCTTTTTAAAAGGTTAAGGCCATGTTTCTGCAGAGAAGGATGCTTCTGCCTCCAAATGCTTCTCCTGGCTCGAAGAATCAATCTCCAGCTCTCTCTACGGCCGGCAAGGCCCTGCAGGATGTGATACTCATCCATCTGCCCAAGCTCTTCTCCCTCTCCCATGCCCCCTCCCTCCCACTTCAGCTTTCTGGCTTCAGAGCCTTTGCAGGGATGTTCCCTTTTCCTGAGGTCCCCTTCCCCCAGTTCTCACAGTGGCAGAAACTTCATCTTTCAGGCTACCTGGGACTTACACTTCATTTACTCGCTGGATTTTTTTCCCCAACCCATTCCAAAGGTGCCTCCCTCTGATAGATACCCTCACTCACATTATCCCGAGTTCCTGATTTTACTGCCTTTACCACAATCTAAGATCATCTATTTTTGTCCTACCCGCTATTTTCATGAAAGACACATGTACACTTACTTTAATGAGTCAAATGGTTTGCTATGAAAAACAGTATCCCTCACCCTCTTGCCTCTCCCAGGGCATCTACCCCTTCCTGGAGGCAAGGGCTTTCACCTCTTTTCAGCTAATGTCCTATCCTTTGTGGCTCTAAGAAAAACTTGCTTATGTTACTATACTTCTTCATTTTTTTCGTATCAGGTTTTATCTGTGAACTTCCCCTGATGGCAGATAAGGATTAGCACCTTTTAGCACATGCACATTTCTACTCGGTATCTCAGTTATGCCGTAACTGTGTTAGAACAGGGCACCTGGGTGGCTCAGTCGGCTAAGTGTCCACCTCCTGATTTTGGCTAGGTCACGATCTCAGGGTCATGAGATTGAGCTCTGCATCAGGCTCCAGGCAAAGTCTGCTTGTTCCTTTCCCTCTGTCCCTTCCCCCCACCCCCACACTTGCTCTTTCTCAAATAAATAAATAAATTCTTTAAAAATAAACAACAACAAAGTAACTGCGTTAGAATATTCAATGCTTCTATTATTGTGACTACATAAATAGTGGAGCTCTACAAGACACCGGGATTACTCTTCTACCCCACACAACTTTTTCCCAACCCCTATAATTAATAATTACCTCATTTTTCATTTGCTTCCTTTTCTACATGCATATCACTAATTCTAACCAAATTCTTTGCCAATACCTTCAGAGGTATTAGCAAGATATGGATTTCATTTTCCTGAAGAAATCTTTTCCAGAACTTTCTGACCTGCTCCTATGCGGACTGGCGGCTGTTTATGTCAGGTATACAGCTGGTCCCTGGATGCTCTTGGAGAGGCTTTTTGCTTTACTGCTCTTCTTTCTCTTCCTTGGTTTATGCCCTCTAACAGCTTCTTTAAATAGTAAATGTTTTAGGGCTCTGCATGTCAGAAATTATTCTACCTTCATGCTTAATTGGTAAGGGCTACGTAAGGAATTCTAGATTGGAAATATTTTTGTTCAGAATTTTCAAGGCATCACGATACTGCCTTCTAGCTTCCGGTCCTGTGGATAATTCCCAAAACACTTTTGATTCCTTGTTTCTGTCCTTTTTCTCATTGGAAGCCTGTAGGTGCCTTATGTTTCTGACAACTATTTGAAAATTTCATCTTTTTGTGCTAGGCATTCAATGGGCTCTTTCCATCTGTAAAATAATACCCCTCAGCTTGAGGAATTTCTCTTAAAACATGTTGTCGTTTTTTCCTTTCTTTCATTTTCTTTCTTCTTTCTTTCTGGAAGACCCATTATTTGGGGCATATTGGACCTCCTAGGCTGGCCTGCTAATTTTCCCTTCTCTCCTATTTTCCACCTCTCCACTTTTTTCTAGAGAGAGAGTGAGTGTGTGTGAGAGGGCTGCAGATGGATAAAGAGAGACTCTTTCTCGGGCAGACTCCCTGTTGAGTGTGGAGCCCACTATAGGACTTGATCTCATGACCCCGAGATCATGACCTGAGCCAAAATGAAAAGTCGGACACTTAACCAGTGGAGCCACCCAGGCACCCCAATCTCTCCACTTCTTTGCCCCACTTTCCGTGGGGGATGTCAAGTCTATCTTCCAAGCCGTTCTATATAATTTTTTCCTCTTTGCTACCCCTTTTCATTTCCAAGCACTCTCTTTTATTCTTGACCTTGTTTCATGGTTGTAATATCCACTCTGATCTTCCTGAGGAATTTTCATCTCCCTGCTCCAAGCTGCTTCTTTGGCATGGGTCTCTATTCCTTTATGTTAGAAGTTTTCATCAGGTATCTGGTAATTCTTGTTTGTCTATTCATCTTAAAGGGAAAGAAATCTTTTTTTAAGATTATTTATTTATTTGACAGAGAGAGAGAGATCACAAGGAGGCAGAGAGGCAGGCAGAGAGAGAGGGGGAAGCAGGCTCCCCACTGAGCAGAGAGCCTGATACGGGGCTGGATCCCAGGACCCTGGGATCATGACCTGAGCGGAAGACAGAGGCTTAACCCACTGAGCCACCCAGGTGTCCCTAGGGAACTAATTTCTTTGAGGTATATAAAAAGCATAAAAAGGTAATAGGACATGATTCCATGGTTTACTTTAAAAGCAGAGAAAAAGAGAAGGAAAGAAAGGAAGTGAAGAAGCCAATATAGTAAAATCTCAATGACTCCTGAATCCAGGTGATGGATAAATTAGGTTCTATAGTATTATTCCCTGTACTTTCGATCATCTTTGAAAATATTCAAAGTAACAAATGTGATTGTTGACAGGATTCAGTTCCTTGAAGGCTATTAAACTGAGGGCCTTAGTTCCTTACTGGCTGTGGCCTGGAGGCCTCCCTCAGTTCCATACCACGTGGGCCTCTCCACAGAGCTGACTTCCACCATAGCAAATAAGCAAGAGTGGACAAGACAGAAAGCAGCCTTCTTATAAACCTAATTGTCAGCGTGCTCTTCCACCATTTTTTCTCAGCCCTTTCTGAAAGGGAGAAAGAATTACACAAGAGTGTGAATACTAGAAGGTGAGATCACTGGGGCCATCTTGGAGGCTGCCTTCCATAGATACAAAAAAATGAATGAAAGCTATGAGCACATGAATTAGGCTTCACCATAGGGTGATTCTACCGGGTCATCTAGGTGGGGAACCTCCAACATCAACACTAAGGGTTTTTCCTCTTGGGCTGATCAAATTTCCCAGAAAAACAAAAAAATTAACAAATGAGTCTTGTAATCTCCGGCCTGGAGGATGAAAGTTGCACTACCAGTCAGTTAGAAGCCAAATGGAGAAGAGGGCTGGGGGTGTCAACATCCAGCATTCCTTTAATTTCCTTTTTACATGCTGATCCCTCTTGCTTTTTTTTTTTTTTTTTCTGATCCCTCTTTCAATTGTCTGGTGTCCCATGTTCCAAAGACGCTCTGTGTTATCCTCTCCAGAGAATAAAATGTAGGTCTTTTCCTGGGTGAGGAGAACTGAGGAAGAAATCTGGGGATTTTTTAAAAATAAATTTTCAACGAATCTTTATGTTAGTTTTCAAGGTTTTGTTGCCATCCATTCATGAGCTTTATGTGGACCGTGTGGTAAAAATTTGGTTGAGTCCTGGCTTTTCCTGCCATTGGCTTAGGATTCCACTTCCATGGGTCTACTAAATCAGTTTCCACTTACCACTCATTCATCAGCTTTCCAGCTTCCAAAATTTTGTTGGCATTGCATCCTATATTATTCTCCCTGTCCTTGTGGCTCTAGGGCCTTTCTTTTTTTTTTTTTAATTTTTTAATTAGCATATAATGTATTATTTGCCCCAGGGGTACAGGTCTGTGAGTCATCAGGCTTACACATTTTATGGCACTCACCATAGCACATACCCTCGCCAATGTCCATCACCCAACCACCTTCCCCATACCCCCTCCCCCTGGCAACCCTCAGTTTGTTTTGTGAGATTAAGAGTCTTTTATGGTTTGTCTCCCTCCTCATCCCATCTTGTTTCATTTTTTTCCTTCCCTACCCCCCAAACCCCTACTCTGCCTCTCAGATTCCTCATATCAGGGAGATCATGTGATAATTGTCTTTCTCTGATTGACTTATTTCACTCAGCATAATACTCTCTAGTTCCATCCACATCATTGCAAATGGCAAGATTTCATTTCTTTTGATGGCTGCATAGTTTTCCAGTGTGTGTGTGTGTGTGTGTGTGTGTGTGTGTCCCACATCTTCTTTATCCGTTCATCTGTTGATGGACATCTAGGTTCTTTCCATAGTTTGGCTATTGTGGACATTGCTGCTATAAACATTCGGGTGCACGTGCCCCTTCAGATCACTCCATTTGTATCTTTAGGGTGAATACCCAGTACTGCAGTTGCTGGGTCATAGGGTAGCTCTATTTTCAACTTTTTGAGGAACCTCCATGCTGTTTTCCAGAATGGCTGCACCAGCTTGCACTCCCACCAACGTAGGAAGGCTCCCCTTTCTTCGCATCCTTGCCAGCATCTGCCGTTTCCTGACTTGTTAATTTTAGCCATTCTGACTGGTGTGAGGTGGTATCTCATTGTGGTTTTGATTTGTATTCTCTAGGGCCTTTCTAAAAAATATCTTTACTGTCATTGTAGTGTGATTTCAGGAGAGAGCCAAAGGACATGGATATGTTCAATCCACCATCATTAGCCTCAAGTATTTCTTCTTTATTATTATTTATCCACTTGTTTGTTGTCTGTCTCCCCTCTTGAATGTAAGTTCCAGGATACCTTATCTATTTCATTCACCTCTGCATCCCAAGAACCATTCATAACACAGGTAGATGTTCAACAAATGACTGAGCCAATTTGCCGAAGACAGAATCCTGCTACTCTCTATCAAAAAGCTGGCAGCAGACCCATGGCTCCTGCCTTCTGTCCAGTGCATTTCCTGACACAGCATGTGTGGGATGTAGGTAATTTTGCTAACTAATGATACCTAACAGGTTATAAAGTGCTTTACATGTTACAAAGTGGTTTCAGAATGTTATCTCACTTGTTCCGGACAATAGCCCAAGAGCCAGATAGGAAAAGGATTATTACTGGCCCTAATATAGTTATAATCCTTGCCAAGAACTACCCTATGTCAAAGAAATCACCAACCTTGTTCCTGACTTTTCACCTCAGGCTTGTTGCCATTTGGCTTGGTCTCTCCCATAACTACCTCTGCAAATGGAAACTTTAAGGCCTGTCATCTCTCAAGGAAATAGTCCTCAAGGACCAGAACCAGCTCTCTCATAAAGAAGGAAACAGGTGCACACATGGGTAAATAATCCAAGGGCCTTGGGCAAAAAAGATGTCTGAGTTTTGTGACATGATTGGAGCAGGGAAAAAAAGGAAAGTGGGACTCTCTCCATTTTAGTAGAGCATAGAGAAGAGGTTGGTCCTCCTTAGGTCCTGAAAGGAATAGGAATAAGTCCCAGAATTAATGAGCAGTATATGTACAGTGGGGAGAGAAGGGGAAGGAAATAACCATCTACCATAACCAGAGGACTCCCTTTTTTAAAAAAAAGTAATGACAGGGGCGCCTGGGTGGCTCAGTGGGTTGGGCCTCTGCTTTCGGCTCAGATCACGATCCCAGGGTCCTGGGATGGAGCCCCGCATAGGACTTTCTGCTCAGCGGGGAGCCTGCTCTCTCTCTCTCTCTCTGCCTTCTTGTGATCTCTGTCTGTCAAATAAATAAATAAATAATCTTAAAAAAAAAAAAAAAAGGCAATGACAAACTATAATATAACATAAAGCCATCAAAAAACACTCAAGACAGCAGGTTTTATAAAACGATGACATGAAGATCTTGGGTTCTAAGACTAGCTTGGACTCTGGGGAATCTGAACTCTGTCTAAGGACCCCCAGGGAAAAGTAAAAGCAGGGTACAGGGACCCTTGATGGAAACAAGACACAACCTCAGAAGTCACACTAAATCCCAAGGAAGGGCACAGGTCTCAAACCCCACACCTTCCCTGTTGTCCTCTCTTGGAATCTGCCTGCCACCTCCTGGGTAGATAACGTTATTACCTGCCTCCAGAGCCTGGTAGGCCCAGGCAGAACAGAGGGCGTGACCCCTGTTACTCACGTGCAGCCCGGAATCTCTCAGAAGGGATGAGGAATTGGAAGTCTGTACCAAATCAAGTCTTGAGTGGAAAGAGATTCAAGACATCTTATTAAGCTACAAGAGCAGCTGCAGAAGGGTGTAAAGAAAACAGTGTTATCTATAATATTAAAATAAATACAGAGGTATACCTCAGAGATGTTTTGGCCTTCGTTCCAGACCACTGCAATAAAGGAAGTCAATTGAATTTTTTGGCTTCCCAGCACAGATAGAAAGAATACTGTAGTTTATTAAGTGTGCAATAGCATTATGTTTAAAAAAGAAAAGCAGCAGCAATGTACATATCTTCGTTAAAAAATACTGCATTGTTAACAAATGCTAATCATCATCTGAGCTTCCAGTGAGTAATAATCACTAATAACAGATTGCCATAACAAATATAATTATAAAAAGTTAACGAACCATGAGAAACTATGGATCCCAGGAAACAAACTGAGGGTTTCAGAGCGGAGGGGCGTTGGGGGATGGGGTTAATGGGGTGATGGGTACTAAGGACGGCCCATGTTTTAATGAGCACTGGATGTTATACACAACTCATGAATCATTGAACACTACATCAAAAACTAATGATGTACTAACACAATGGCTAACCGAACATAATAAAAAAAAAAGAAAAAGTTACAAATATTATAAGAATGACCAAAATGTGACACAGAGACACAAAGTGAGCAAATGCTGTTGGAAAAATGGCGCTGAGAGATCTGCTTGACACAAGGTAGCTATAAACCTTCAATGTGTAAAAATAAATGCAGTTTATCTCCATGGCACAATAAAAAAGCAAAGAACAGATGAAGTATATGCCTGTATAGAGTAACAGCACCTACGTGTTCAGAGACCTTCGTCCATGCGGACAGTGCTTCCACACACACCATTCAGCTACTCCTTACCAAAGCATAACACTGGTACTGCCTGACTTTTCCAATTACAGAAAGGGAAATTGAGACTTAAGAGTGAACATTAAATCACTTGCCCAATATCTCACAGCAACTAAGTGGCATGGGTAAGACTAGAACCTGGGCCTGTGTGACTCGGGAATCTGAACTCTCAGCCATTATCTTACACCACCTCCTCAAACAGAGCGTGACCATACACACACATATGCGTGTGTATGTGGAATTCTGAAAGGTTCTGCAACAGTCAACAGTGGTTACTTAAAGAGTTAGGGGAAGGAGAAGTAGGTCAACTTGCATCCGCTACTTAACATAATTCTGCACTGTTTATATTTTTTCAGGGGACAGGCATTATTTTGTGATTAAAAATACAAAGACTTATTTTAAGTGATATTTCTTCTCCCCAAAAACACACAGAGAAGAAAATTCAAATTAGTCTAGCATTTAGGCCCTGTTTACTGAGCAGTTATCATATCCTACACTGAGGGTTAAGGACTCCACATTTAAGACTTCACTGAATTCTCACAACTGTGTCTGCAAGGAGGTTATTATCGTTCACCCGCTTTACAGAAAAGGAACCTAAGGCTCAGGCATGTGAATTGACCTCACCAAGGTCACGTAACAACGCAGGGACTCAACTCAAGTCCGACTGGTTTTAGAGTCCATGCTTTCACCTACTAAGTATGCTAGTCTTGCAGGAATGATCACGATGAAAATAATAACACTTTAAGTGCTTACCATGGGCCAGACCCATGTTCTTCATGCATAATGTCATCAACCCTCCATGGTGGGGCACCTGGGTGGCACAGTTGGTTAGGCAGCTGAATCCTGGTTTCGGCTTAGGTCGTGATCTCAGAGTTATGAGCTCAAGTCCCGAGTTAGGCTCCTTGCTTAGATTGGAGTCTGCTTAGGGTTTTCTCTCCCTCTCCCTCTAACACCTGCCCCCCAATTCTCTCTCTCTCTCAAATAAATAAACCTTTAAAAAATCTCCATGGCAATCCCAATTTTATAGATGAGGAAACTGAGGCTCAACAGAGAAGAAGCCACCTATTTGCCCATGGCCACCCAACAGAATTGGGACCGGAATCCATATCACTGTACACATATCCACCAAGAAAAGAGAGAGTGCTAAAATAAAACAAATCACTTAGGGGTGCCTGGGTGGCTCAGTCAGTTAAGCACCTACCTCTTGATTTCCACTCAGACCATGATCTCAGGGTCATGAGACAGAGACCCACAGCAGGCTCTGCACTCACCAGAGAGTTTGTTTGGGATTCTCTCTCTCCCTCGCCCCTCTCCCACCTTGTAGGCATGCATGTGCACACTCTCTCTCTTTCTGAAACAAACAAAAAAACAAAAACAACAAAAAAGCACTTATTTGCAATTCAGGGAGCACAGATTTGGATAGCAACCAAAATTGTGTCCCTCTCCAGGGAACAAAAGTCAAGGGACTTTTAAAGACAAACTGGAATGCTTGTATATATTGTTTACAAAAAATTTTGATTGGTTTTCATGACAAAAAACTAGCTGCACTGAATATAATTGCTTGCTAAGGCTATCATTAAGCAAAGCCTCTTACTGTTGCAGGTGTTCAGGCTGTGTCCTTGCAATATTCACTGTTTGACCCAATTCAGAATTTCACGGGTTTCACCAGTGGGAGTGCATAAGGCCCATCCATTTAATGGCTTCCCAGCTCCATCTTAAAACCCCTTGACACAAGTGACGCCATGTCACTTCACCTTTCACACATGATGGGTGCCTGGGTGGCTCAGTGGGTTAAGCCGCTGCCTTCTGCTCAGGTCGTGGTCTCAGGGACCTTTCACACATGACACTGGTACCCACCCAGTTGCTCAGGCCCAAAACTCAGTAGTTATCCTTGACTCCTTCCTTTCCCTCCCCATGTCTAATCCTCTACCTCCAGTTGGTTCTAGATGCCAAGGTACAAGCTCACTTCTCACTATCCAGCTATTTCAGCCCCAGTGGAAGACACGACCAGCAATCATCTGGGCCACTGTGAAGACTCCCCACTGATCTCCATGCTTCCATTCCTTCCTCTCGGTCCCTATCCCATTTACCATCTATACTATGGTCAACGTGGTCTTTTTCAACTCTCTTGATAAATATCCTCTCACGCAGCCTTTCTCAGGGTCTTAGAAGGGAATTAAGCCCCCCAGAGAATGGTATGAGTGACTGTTTTCTCAATTTTCCTAAGGATGATACTAGCTAATAGCCTTTTCTCTCTAATACAATAGATGACCTACTTCATTGTGTGTAATGGATTCCTCAGAGTGTCAGGGCTTGATTCTCTGCAAGAACTGGGTGGAGAAGGCTGCAAAAGTTTCCTGTCACGTTTCAAATACCAATGGCTAGAGCCTACTGGGCCTTGATGACCTACCTACAGGACACCACATTCCCACCTCTGCAGGCTCATCCTACTACTTTTTTCCTGCGAATGAGAGCTGTTTTCCATTTCTCACTTACAGAAGCCTCATTCCTGCTTCAGGACTTTTGGAGATTCGGCTCCTTCTGGCTAGAGATCCTATGCCCCCGGTCTTCCAGGGTCAGCTCCTTCTGTTAGTCATTTAGGCCTCCGCTCAACTATTACCAGCTCAGAGAAGCCCTCCCTGACACCTTAAAGAGACACTGTCAGTCCTGGCTATTCCACTGCCCTTGTTTTCTTTCTTTTACAGCACTTAATTAATCATGATCAGAAAGTGCCTTCTTTCTGTAATCACTTACCTATTGTGTGTCTCCCCAGTTAGAGCTGAGTGCCACAGGGCAGTTCTGTCTTCCTCAGGGCTGCATCCTCAATGACCACCAGAAAGCTTTTTCACAGGGGAGCAATCTGCAAAAAAAAAAAAAAAAAAAAAAAAATGCTCAGAGAATTTGTCAGACTTTCATTATGTGCCAGTCCCTGGTCTAGGCGCTTTGCAATGTGTCCTATCAACCCAGCACTATCCAATGAAAATATAACGTAAGCTATTTTTAATTTTCTAGTAGCCACCTTAAAAGAGAAAAGAAACAGAATTAATAATAACATATTTAATTTAATCTAACATGTTCAAAGTACAACCTGTAACAGACTTTACAAGAGAGAAAACATTTTTGGTACTCCTCCATTCCTCCTCTCTGCCTTTGGGATCATGAGGACTTCTGCGCTGTCTCAAAGTATGGGGACTCATAGGCTCCCTCTTCAGGACCGAACCCCCAGAGGCCCACAGCCAAAAAACGGGGGCTCAGCTTTCCCTCCATTTTTGTACTTTTCCGTGTGCACTCACCCTTCAGGGCCTATATCCCGAGAAAGAGGGAAGGCAGTCCTCAAGTGAAGCCTGAAGACGCCTTCCCATGGCAGATGCTAAACCCAGACCGGTACGAAACCCGGCCAGTGGAGAGCTCTGGGCCAGCAGCCCTCTTAACCGAAAGTGGTCCTGAAGGACCAGGAGCAGGGACTCCAGAGCCAGGGAGCATGCGCAGGATAGCTCCAACCGGAAGCGCACCAGGAAAGAAGGGAAGCGTCTAGTGAGATGACTGAAAGCTGTGGTGTTCCTCCCGACAAGAAGCGGATGGGCCCGGATGGCAAAGCTCAAGGCCCAGGCCAGCTAGCAGAGCGAGCGGAAGAGAAGGTAGTGGTGGTGTCCGAAGCCGAGTTGAAACGGGAAATTGACTTCTCCACAGGGGATAGAACTGTAAGTTTGGGTCTTAATGGGGGGGGGGGGGGATATTCCCGAGCAGGGTCTTTGCAGGGAGGGAGCTGGACCTCAGGGATTCTCCGAGGCCGGGAGAGACCGGGCGGGGGGTGGGGGGCATTTATATGGAGAAATGAAGCAATACCAAAGCAAAGTTTGTTAAAATATTGCGCCGTGTTTTAAAAGTTTACATGGAACGAATTACACAAAAGTGTATCTAGGGCAATACGATTGTGAAGTCGATTTTAGTTGTAAGAATTAACAAGGTGGCTTGGTGATGGGACATAGTTTTTATTTTTATTTTTTTTAAATAATTTTTTAAAAGATTTTATTTATTTATTTGAGAGAGACAGTGAGAGAGAGCATGAGCGAGGAGAAGGTCAGACAGAGAGAGAAGCCGACTCCCCGTGGAGCTGGGAGCCCGATGCGGGACTCGATTCCGGAACTCCGGGATCATGACCTGAGCTGAAGGCAGTTGTCCAACCAACTGAGCCACCCAGGCATCCCGGGACATAGTTTTTAAGTAGTACAGTGAATGAGATCCCGATCTCTCAATCTGGTCAGCCTGCCTCTCAAAATAATCTCATCTGGAGATAATACAAGGCGTCAAAAGTTAGTGTTCCTGTCACTTGTTTGCTTCCAAAGAGGCGGGACCCCGGATGTTCTGTTAGGAGTTTGTGAGGAGGTCTGTCCTGAGAATAAAATGTAAAGGGGAATCTGTGGCTGGTTGGAGCCCCTGAAGGGTCTTCTCCTCAGCTCGCCAGGGCTGGACGGACATTGATCCCTGATGTTACGTTAGGAATGAGTGATGAGCGCTGTATGTGGAAGTGAGGTGTGACATGGTGAGAGAGGGTCTCCAAGACTGTCACAGTGACTCCGTGACCACATATCCTATCAGGAATTTGGGACATCAGTGCGGAGAGACACTCTGGAATTTTAAGGTAGAGATCCTTGCCTATTGGAGAGGGAGTGAGAGAATCATATGAAGGGAGGTTCTTGCTGTGGGAGATGTTTGAGCCCTTATTGTAGGGGCCAGGGTTGTGTGGTACCTTGGAGAGGGGCTCTCGGCACGAACAGGTGAAGGGAAGTTACTGTTTGGCAGTCTCTGACAGAGGCTGGATTGCGCATGCCCAGATGTGGGCATAGGCTTGGACAATAGAGCCAGTCCATTCAATCCACAAGTGTTTTTGAGTACCTGCTCTCTGCCAGGCACTGTGTGCTGGGCATACAATGGGAAAGGAAAGAGTTCCCATGAACTTCATGGGACTGATCTTCTTCTAGGCCAGCTCTACTAGAAATGTAATGTGTGCCACATCAGTAATCTAAAATTTTCCTATAGCCAAATTTTGGAAAAGTAAGAAGAAACAGGTGAAATTAATTTGAAGTTTAATATATTTTATTAAACCTAATAGATCCAAAATATTATTTCAGTATATAATGCAAAAAATATTAGTGAGATACTTACATTCTTTCTTCTTTTTGTAATGTCTAGAATTTGGTGTGTGCATTTTATACTCACCATATCTCAGTTATGGTTAGTCACATTTCAGGTGCTTAGTAGCCACATGTGGCTTATTGCTACTGCATTTGACAGTGAAACTCTAGAGTAATATAAAGATAAGAAACTGTAGATGTTGTTAGTAATGATAAATGTGCTGAAGGGGTAGCATGAGGAGTGCTCTGTCAGCCACAGAATCCCCTCATGGCTGAAATGGCTTTGGGCAGGTTGAAATTAAAGTGTCTTTACTGTCATTGCTTTAAAATATTTGATTATGAGATACTTCATACATACGTAAAAATATGATAAACTGTACTGACAAAGCCTGGTGTACACATTACCTTTATCCATCTTAACATTTTGCATAACCTATTTGCTTCAGATTGTTTTAAGAATTCAAACATTGCAGGGGTTCCTATCTGGCTCAGTGGGTAGGGCATCTGACTCTTGATCTTGGGGTTGTGAGTTTGAGCCCTGAGTTGGGCATAGAGATTACTTAAAAAATAAAATAAAATAAAATTTTTAAGATTTTACTTATTTATTTAACTGGCAGTGAGAAAGAGGGAACACAAACAGGGGAAGTGGGAGAGGGAGAAGCAGGCTTCCCACGGAGCAGGCAGCCCAATGCGGGGCTCCATCCCAGAACCCTGGGATCATGACCTGAGCCTAAGGCAGACACTTAATGACTGAGCCACCCAGGCACCCCTAAAATAAAATTTTTCCCAAAGATTTATTTATTTGTATTGGGGAGAGAGAATATGCATGGAAGAGAGAAGCAGAGGAAGAGGGAGAATCCCAAGCAGACTCTCCCTGCTGAGTACAAAGCCAGACACGGGCCTCCATCCCATGACCCTGAGATCATGACCTAAGCCAAAATCAAGAGTCAGATGCCCAACTGACTGAACTATCCAGGTGCCCCAACTGTATCTCATTTTTACCTCTGAATACCTACCATCCCACTGGATGGATGTACCATATTTTAGTTTTCCATTCTCTTCTTGATGAACATTTAGGTGGTTTCCAACTTTAAGCTCCTATAAGCATTGCTACTGTGAGAATCATTATACCTACTTCTTTGTGTATACATGCAAGAGTTTCTAGCATATCACTAGGAGGATACTGGGGGCACATATCCACAACTTTGTACCTCAGTCTTGGTTTCCTCATTCAGGACTCTGATGAGAAACTTCAGTGACAGCAAGGTGAACTCAGCCATGCTTTGCCCTTTGTTTTACTTTCCTTTGTGTAAAATGAACAAGATAATAATACTTACTTCATAAAGTTGTAAGAATTAAATAAGAGCAAGAGGTAAAGTCCCTAACACAGTAGCTTACACTTGGTGGGCCCTCAATACCTGGGAACTATTTATGTCTTATGGAGACAGGGGGTTAAAATGGTTAAAGGTCTGTGGCTTTGGAGTCTAACAACCTGGGTATAAAACTTGGCTCTGCTATGTCCTCCCAGGCTGTCCTGGGAAAGGCACTTCATTTTTCTGAGCTTCCTTTTCTTTATCTGTTGGAAGAAAGCAAATGAATGTAGACGTGAATATCAGTTCTGCAAGTATGAATCTGTCTGGGTCCTGATCTGACTGGAGATGTATAGCATAATAAGAACAGCTGCCAGGGCGCCTGAGTGGCTCAGTGGGTTAAAGCCTCTGCCTTCGGCTCAGGTCATGATCCCAGGGTCCTGGGATCAAGCCCCGCTTCTCCCTTCCGTTCTCTCTGCCTGCCTCTGCCTACTTGTGATCTCTGTCTGTCAAATAAATAAATAAAATCTTTGAAAAAAAAAAAAAAAGAACAGCTGCCATTCGCTAATATGAATAAAGTTGGGCTCATCTTTATTGAGTGTTTCTTAACTCCTATAAAGTATTATTCCTACATTACAAATGAAGAAACTGAGGGCCTTGACAGCATGGCCACACGGAAGTCACATAGCTAATAAAGTGGTAGGAATGGAATTTGAACCAGGTCTGACTGATTTTTTAAAAAGCAAACAAAATAAAAACAAAACAACAACAACAACGAAAAAAACCCAAACCCTGTAATTTAATCACTAGACAGTATTGCCTTAATGTTTTCAGCAGCTGCCTATCATTCATAGCGGCGATTTCCAGATCTTTTTTTAGGGAATGGAAGCATTTTGTCCAATAAATCTTATATGGAACCCTAGTAGGTAGAGCAAACGAAATTAGAGCTAGTGCAGTTAAAGTAGGGGTGATATTCTAGGCATGGGCAGGTTTGATCCTGACTCTGCCAGGTACTGCTGTGTGAGCCTAAGCAAATCACTTTATCTCTCTGAGATTCAGTTTCTTCATTTGTAAAATGGGGAAGTGATGCCAACCTACCAGCGTTGTTATGTGGATCAACTGAGATAATATATGCAAAACACTGGCATACAGTGCGGCTCATGATAACAGCCAAATAAGGGTGGCTGTTGCAGTTGTGCCTGTGGCTATGACCACCTTCACTGACCACAGGATGGAGTGGAAATTTCTCAGCCTTGCATTCATGCCCTCCATCATCTGACCCAACCTGCATTTCTAGCCTTCAACACCTACACCATAGCCAAGGTGAATTACAACATCCCAGGCCAGGATCCTGTACTACCAGTTCTGTGTGTATAGCTTTGCCCATGAAGGGGGACCATCTTTTGTCTTTTGTCCTCTCCCTTGCTCCTAAAGTATGAAGATATGCTTTTTGTTTTAAATTTTTTTAAACTTTTATTAGGGAAATTTTCAAAATATTCAAAAGTTAGAAAAGCTAGTATAATGAATCCCCATGTATCCATCACTTAGCTTTAGTAGTTACCAACTTTATTTCCTGTATGTACCCCAGCCTACTCATCCCACCCAGATTAAATCCCAGTTTATCACTGTATCTGTAAATTCATCATTATGTTTCTCTAAGGTAAAGATTCTTTTTTAAAAATATAACTACAATACCATTTCACATCAGAGAATGATGAGTAATTTCTCAGTATCAACCCTATCAATGTTCAGTTTATCATTTCATAAATTTTTTTGTAGTTGATTTGTTTAAATCAGGATACAAAATCTATACATTGCATTTACATGATTTCTCCTTAAATTTGTTTTTATTTTTAAGGTCCTTCCCCCTTTTCTCTTTTTTACCTACAATGTTTTTTTGTTTTTGTTTTTTTTTCAAGATTTTATTTATTTGCTAGAGATAGAGAGAGAGAGAGAGAGTACACACAGGCAGGCAGAGAGGCAGGCAGAGGCAGTGAGAGAAGCACGCTCCCTGCTGAGCAAGGAGCCCGATGAGGGACTTGATCCCAGGACCTTGGGATCATGACCTGAGCTGAAGGCAGTGGCTTAACCAACTGAGCCACCCAGGTGTCCCTACCTACAGTGTTTTTGTTAAGGAAACAGAGTAGGTAGGCCTCTAGAATTTCCCTTAGGAAATGCAGGCCTTGGGAGAGGAGAGTGTTTGCTAATTTCTCCCCAGAACCCTTTACCAGGTTCCTCTGTACCCTTTTTCCCCCTGCAAACCGGTGGTTAGATCTAGATTCCAGAGGTTTAATCAGTTTTGGGGTTGACTTGTGGCCAGAATACTTCACAATGGTAATCCATCCCCGCTCTTGTATCAGATCTGTAGAGACAGGTCTCCTAAGTCTTAGTGTTGGGTGGCTCCATGGGTTCACAGGGGGTCAGCCTGACCCACCACTCTAAACGTCCCTGTCAGCCTTGTCAGCCTTGCCTCAGTCCATTATTTTATTAAGTCTTGCAGAAAATGATAGTATTATAATTCTGTTATTCCATCAGCATTTATTAGCTACAAATCCTTGTATAAAGAAAACTTGTTAGTTTGCCCTGAGGCACATTTACATAAGAAAGAGAATAAATGCTTGAGCCATTCCCTTTATTTATCAGTTCTCAAAATCATGAATTGGTTCCTGGCAACCTCTGAAGTTAACCAAAGAGGTTGTTGTTATCATTTTTTTAAGTTTTTGTTAAATTCCAGTTTGTCAACATACAGGGTAGTATTAGTTGCAGGTGTACAATTAAGTGATTCAACACTTCCATGCAACACCTTTGCTCATCACAAGTGCCCTCCTTAATCCCTATCACGCATCCCACCTACCTCTATTCTCACTACCATCAGTGTGTTCACTATAGCTAAGTCTGTTTCTTGGTTTGATTCTCTCTTTTTTTCCCCTATGATCATTTGTTTTGTTTCTTAAATTCCACAGATCATGAAATCATTGTTTTTTAGTCCTATCTTGAATACCTGGCTCAAAAGTTACTTCCCCTGGTGCTCTTACCTTGACTCAAGAGGGATTTCTCCCTTCTGCTGAAATTAAACACATCTTTTCTAGTGGCATCCACCACTCTCCATCTGTGTACTTCCTTTATCTTCAGCTGGATCATAAGCTCTTAGAAAGCATTTCTACACAGCACTTAACATAATGCCTCAGGCAGTGCTTCTCAAACTTCTCTGTGCATCTGAACCAAGGGAGGGGGCAAGTCTTGTTAAAATGTGCATTCTGATTCCTTAGCTCTGGTGTGGGCTGAATTTCTCCCTTGCCAGGTAATGTTAATACTACTGGTCTAAGGACTGCACTTAAAAAAAAAAAAAAAAAAGTAGGGTGCCTGGGTGGCTCAGTGGGTTAAAGCCTCTGCCTTCAGCTCAGGTCCTAATCCCAGGGTCCTGGGATCGAGTCTCACATTGCGCTCTCTGTTCAGCAGGGAGCCTGCTTCCCTCTCTCTTTGCCTGCTTCTCTGCCTACTTGTGAACTCTGTCTGTCAAATGAATAAATAAAATCTTAAAAAAAAAATCATTTGGTTACTATACAGTGTAATATCAGTTTCAGAGGTAGAATTTAGTGATTCATCGTTTGCATGTAACACCCGGGCTCATTACATCAAGTGCCCTCCTTAATGCCCATCACCCAAGTTTCCCCATCCTCCCACTCTCCTCCCCTCCAGAAACCCTCAGTTTGTTTCCTGGAATTTAGTATCTCTTATGGTTTGTCTCCCTCTCTGAATTCATCTTGTTTTATATTTCCTTCCCTTCCCTTACGTTCATCTGTTTTGTTTCTTAAATCCCACATATGAATGGAATCATATGATGTTTGTCTTTCTCTGACTGTTATTTCACTAAGCATAATGCCCTCTAGTTCCATCCACATCATTGCAAATGGCAAGATTGCATTTTTTTTCATGGCTGAGTAATATTCCACTGCCTATATATGTACATGTACACACCCCACATCTTCTTTATCTGTTCATTTGTCAATGGACATCTGGGTTCTTTCCATTGTTTGGCTACCGTGGACATTGCTGCTATAAATATTGGGGTGCAGGTACCCCTTCGGATCACTACATTTATATCTTTGGGGAAGATACCTAGTAGTGCAATTGCTGGATCATAGGGCAGCTCTATTTTCAACTTTTTGAGGAACCTCCATACTGTTTCCACAGTGGCTGCACCAGTTTGGATTCCTACCAGTAGTGTAAGAGGGTTTCCTTTTCTTCACATCCTCACCACCATCTGTTGTTTCCTGAGTTTTTAATTTTAGACACTCTGACTGGTGTGAGGTGGTATCTCATTGTGGTGTAGACTCCACCAATAAGGACCACACTTTAAGTAGCAAAGAGGGGGGTGCCTTGGTGGCTCAGTTGGTTAAGCATCTGCCTTCGGCTTGAGTCATGATCACAGGGTCCTGGGATTGAGCCCTGTGTCAGTCTACCTCCTCAACCAGGAGCATGTTTCTCCCTTTACCTGTCACTCCTGCTGTTTGTGCACATGCTCGCGCTCTCTCTATGTCAAATAAATAAATAAAATCTTTTTTAAAAAAGTAGCAAAGAAGTATAGTGAATATATGGGAAATTGATTTCATTCATTCAGTAAGAAGTACCCAATCTGGGGTGCCTGGGTGACCCAGTTGGTTAAGCATCTGCCTTCAGCTCAGGTCATGATCTCAGGCTCCTGGGGTCAAGTCCCGCATTCGGCTTCCTGCTCAGTGAAGAGCCGGCTTCTCCCTTTCCTTCTGTCCCCCCACTCATGCTCTCTCGTTCTCTCTCACTCTCTATTTCAAATAAATAAATCCTTAATAAAAAAAAAAAAGTGCACAGTCTCAGCTAGTTCATGGGCTCTGTCCTATTACCTTAAAATGCAAAGTGTTGTTTTACGTTTGTTTGTCTTATTAGAGAGTTTTAGTTTTTTAACAAATTCTTTTGAATATGTAAGAGTGCACAGAATGAAAAAAATTTTTTCATAAAATCCAGAAAGACTCACAATGAAAGTGCATCAGTCCCTAGAGGTGAAAGCTGTTACTCCTTGAGTTTTATTCTAGAGTTGTTCTATGCGTGTCAGAACATCTATTTGTATCATCTCTCTTTTTCTTTTTTTTCAACATATTGTTCACACTGCTCCGCTGCTTTTTTCATTTTACTATATCTTAGAGACTTTTTGTACCATCTCTTTTTTTTTTTCAACATATTGTTCACACTGCTCTGCTGCTTTCTTTTTTCATTTTACTATATCTTAGAGACTTTGTTCCATATCTCAACATATATCTCTACATCCCATTTAATGGGTGGCATAGTATCTGCCCAAGATGCATTTGTGGCTTGTGTGAAGTATCCAGTGAAGTGTGACTCCGTCCTGACTTCTTCCTCATCCAACACATTTCACAGGGAATAGGGAGTCTTGTCTTCCATTCTTTGAATTCTCTGAATTACCTGGCCCATGTTGGTATGTTTCTGTCAGTTTCATTTGATCTTAAGTATATCCATCACTCACTTACACAAACATATCTACACTTCTTTTTTCCCACAGTATTCCCGTCTTCATAAACTCAAATAATTACTTTTCTCTGTAATTCCCTTATTACTCACAAGTTACTCAAAGATATTCTCTTGTTTTAGTAATATCTTATTGTGAAATGTTACATACATAAGTGTGTATAAAACATATTGACAGAGTTCAGGACATGCTACCCCGTAATATGGTGCCTAGGCATACTCAATATTTCAAGCTGAAGGAATTTGAGAAAACAGGTACAGGAGGGACTCTTTGACCTTCTCCTGAATTTGAGAAAACAGGTACAGGAGGGACTCTTTGACCTTCATGTGAGAAGTGCCATCCCTATACACTGCGGAAAGGATCATTTTTATCTCCAGGAGGGAGGACACCCCCTCCCAAGAGGAATTTGAATGAACAGGTCTTGCTGAATTTCCCCGTTTACCACACTGAGTTTTTACCCGCCTTGTCCTATCACATTTCTCCATGACTTTCCACTCTTCGTCAAACCCAGCACAAAAACACACAGTTTTAACTATTTCTTCAGGTCTTCATTTCCTTATGAAGGCTCCCGTGTCATATAAAATTTATATTAAATAAATTTGTATACCTTTCTCTTGTTAATCTGTCTTTTGTTACATAGACCTATCCAAAACCTAGGATAGAAGAAGACATTTTTTCCTACACTATGATATATTTAAGGAAAAAATTAAAACATAAACACTAGAAGCCTTCTGTTACCACTCCCTTCCAGGGGCCCTTCCCCTATCACATGATGGTCTCTCCCCCAAGAGGTAACTGTGGTCCCAAATTTTACAGTAATCATTAGCTGGCTTTCCTTTTGTCAGTGGTTCTGAAGCTTTAGTGCATCCGAATCATCTAGAGAGCCTGTTAAAATACAGATTGCTGTGCCCACCCCCAGCTTCTGATTTAATAGATGTGGGCTGGTGCCCAAGGATTTGTGCTTCTTACAAATTCCCATGTAATGCTGATGCTGCTGACCTCAGTTCTACACTTCAAGAACAATTGCTTTGAGATCAAAGATGCTCCTGACTTGTGTATGCTGACTCTTGGCTTCCCCTATTATGAGCATTCAATCTTTGCTAAATATTTTAATTGATTGTGGTACATGAGCACCCTCCATTTTTTTCTTTTCTGTCAGTGATCCCATTTATAAGTTGCTTCTCATTTGTGTTGTGTGTCTATGGTTTTTAGTTACCAAAAGAAAGGGATATAAGCAGCATGTACATGTCTTATTTGTCTAGTCTGGAAGCTCTTTGGAAGCAGAAGCCAAGTGAAGGTTCCGAGCATGCCACCCCAAAATGCACTCCTTTTTGCATATTCATTATTTTAAGTTGAAGGCAGTTGAGAAATAGAAGATGCAGGAAGGATTCTGTGACATTGCCCTTTCTACCTAAAAAAAAGTCATAGAATTTTCCTTGAGAAAGGTGCCCTCTCTGTACCAGGAAGAGAAGACCGTTCTTATCAGCAGAGCCTGGGAGTCAACTCCAGTCTGTACAAACAAGCATACTAAAACAACCCTTATCTCCCATTAGTTTCCCCCATGTATGTCCTAATCACTCCCACAGCTTCTTGTCCCCAGTCCAAGCCCTTTTGTCTTGTCAGATCTCTACAATCTGTCATTCGTTGCATAAAAAGGTGTATTAGCTTTGGGGCTTAATAGCCTTTGAGTCTTCCTTTTCCCTCTGAAGACTCCTGTGTATGTGTGAAAATATATTAAATAACTTTGTATGTTTTTCTCCTATTAATCTGTCTTATTATGTCAGTTTAATTCTTAGGCCAGCCACAGAATTTCAGAGGGTAGAAGGAAGTTTTTGCTTCCCTACACAAGTTTAATTTCCCTTTGTAGTCCACTTCCTCAAGTAAGCTACGGGCCACAGTTTGCACACTCAGCCACTGATAGAGGCCACAAGGCAGTGTAAATAAGTGAAACTTGCCGAGGGAAATTTTACTGATCTGGAGACCACATCCTGTAAAAAGGGCAGCTGTTGCTTGGATTTAAGCCAATCTCAAGTTCATTGCTCTCCAATTTTCCCAGTTTCCCAGTTGAGAAACCAGAAATAATCTCAACTAAGTCAACATTTTAAGTACCCAGAATAAACACAGAGATTCCGTACAGAACACACGTATAGAACCAAGATGGAATCCATTCCATGTTTCAAGACCTTTGCAGTGGGTGGACGGATGGATGGATGGATGGATGGATGGATGGATGGATGGATGGATGGATTGGTGATGATGTGGGATGGATTAATACCCACATTAATGAATGTGGGTATTGGGGCAGCTCTCTGGGGGAATGAAGGGAACATATCATTGCTGAGCATACCTACTGTATGCCCAGCCCTGTGCAAGGGGCTTTACCTACCTTATCTTATTTGACTTTCATAACAACACCACAGGGTAATAACAGGGTAGTTATTATCATTCTTGTTTATTTCCACTCTCCACACACAGATAAAGAATCGGAGGTTGAGAAAGGCCCAGGATTACATCACTAGTTTTCTTTATTTATAACCTACCTAATTCTTTTTTTTTAAAGATTTTATTTATTTATCAGATAGAGATCACAAGTACGCAGAGAGGCAGACAGAGAGAAGGGGGGAAGCAGGCTCCCTACTAAGTAAGCAGAGAGCCTGATGCAGGGCTCTCTCCCAGGACCCTGAGATCATGACCAGAGCCGCAGAGCCGAAGGCAGAGGCTTTAACCCACTGAGCCACCCAGGTGCCCCTAACCTACCTAATTCTTAAAAAAGGATTTTAGATGAGCTCATATGATTTCAGGTGGCTTGTGAGCCTTGAATTCCAGATAGCTCTCTTATACCAAATTGCCCCCACCAAGGGAATCAGGTTCTCAGAAGGCAGGTGGGGAAGGCACCAGTAGTTCAGGGAAGAGGTCTGATTCCTTGAAGATCTTAGTAAACAACTCACAGCATTGTGCCCTTCAAGTATGTCAGCCAGTACCGAGGAATTAAGACACACTGCCATCTTGATAAGCTCTCCCCACTTCCTCCTACGTCACTGCTTACTACCCTCTTAGAATTCAAGTTTTCTGCCTACCAGCCTTGGAACCTACTTCATCCTAATTCCCTTCTACAGCCCAGTGGGATAAGGACAGACACAGATACAGGAGCTGGTAGGTTGGAAGACATTTTATTGATGTTACTGAGCCCCAAGAGAGTGCTTATAGAATGGTGACCAGAGAGCACACTAGCCCCTCTTCCAGTGGGTGTCAGCAGTGCTTGGTCTTGAAGGGAACAGTCACTGGGCGTCAGGAGTTGCACTCCTCAAACCCTTCAGCTGGAGGGAGAGAGGATGTGGTCAGATGGGGGACCCTTGGGTGCAGGGAGCTGGAGTCTCCCATGAGTAAGCCCAGGACAGCATGGGGCAGAGATAGGAATCCCTGCCTTGCTCTGAGTTCTCATTCTCTAAATACAGTAGCTGATACTTCCCGTAGCTCTAGTGAGAGGACAGCTTATCCTCTGTTACCCATCCTCACCCTTCCTCCCACATCATTGGCTTCTTCCCTCCCCACCAACTTCTGTCCTACTGCCTGTCGTCTCTTACCTTAGGAAAGGCATCCCAGTTGAGGAAAGGAAGTTTCCTTTTGATAGACTAAAAGAGGAAAAAAGAACGAGAGTGATGTGATTCAGGGCAGGTGAGTGCAGATCAGTGAGTGAGCTCTCCGGAGTGGCAATGGTGTTATCATTTATAATTAGAGGAAAGACGAGTATTTCCTGAGCCTTTACTCTCTGTCTGCCTTATACTAACTGCTCCATAGGCATGCTTTCATTTGGTCTGCACAGCTACCTTTTGAGGTAGGTCCTGTCAAGCCCACATCAAAGACGAGGAAGCTGAGGCTCAGAGGCAGTTGTGTGAGGACACATAGCGAGCACGTGCTGAGTCATATGACACAGGCTCCAATGCCCATGCCCATGTCTGACTTCACCTTCTAAGTGTGACCAAGACACCCAACCTAGGACCTCAGTTTCTTCATAGATGATAAAAGGACTCAACTAAACTCCTGTCTGGTTAGCTTCTGTCTTTTCTGGAATTGTCTTTGTGGCTCTGCTCCCCCACTGCTGCATTAGGAAAATAGGTGTGGCCATGTCAGTGTTCGGAAGGAACTTTTCTTCTGTCAAGCAGGGCAGTTACTACCTCCTAGAACTTGGGAAAGAACCGAAAGGGCTAGAACTAGAAAATGTTGACCGTCCATTGGAGAGACCGCAGTCAAGGAGAAGAAGGGGTGCCCACACACTTACCTCAAAGAGGGCATGCCAGTTCAGGAATTCATCGGGCTTAAAAGCCTGTGGAGACAGGGAGACAAGAAGAGGGTCAGTGCCAGGGGAGGGCAGAGCTCATCCTCCAGGCCCTGGAAAAGGTGAGGGGTCCAGGCACTTTGCAAGCTGTCTACTAAGGCATTGGTCTCCTTTATGGTGTGGCTGTTGGGGTGGGGGCAGCCCTGGAGAATGGTACTTACAGAGCGCAACTTGTCGATGTTCAGGAAGTTCGCGTTAAAGGCCTAGGCAAAAAGACGGGGTGTTAAGAAAGTGGTGAAGGAGCACAGAAAGGAGCACAGACAGAGGCTGGAGTGTGGGAAAACAGGTTGTTTACCTCAGGGCCTGCTGCATAATTACCAATGGTGGTTTCTTCCTGGAAAGTGAAGGGGAAAAAAAAGATCACATAATGGCAAGTCCTTGTCCCAGACCCTCTCTGCCAGCCCTGCCTTCCTCCCCAGGCCAGTCCCCAAGATTGTAGCCCATTCTCCACTATAGGGCCTCAGATAGCCTGCTCTGTTCCAGTAAGACAGATGGTGGACAGCAAGGCGAAGAGGAGGGATGGCATGTGTGAGACAGAGAAGCTAAAAGTCCAGGCCTGCATCCTTGGTAGGCAGCAGGTACATGGGGTGGGGAAGAGAAGACTCCTCCCAAGAAAATCAGGCTAGTGTTGCTGCACAGTTGACTTGGGGTGTTCTCCAGACTCCTACGCTTAGCGCATAGAGCTGGGTGGGGGAGATTGGCATGCATGTAGGAGCCAGGCGCTGAGGTGCCCGGCCTGCCTTTAATTGATTGAGGTTGGCTTGCCTTGTGACTTTATTGCCACCAAAATCAGAGTCACCATTTCCCTCTCCTGTATAGTCACTGCCCTGGACCTCAGTGCCCTGGACCTCAGCGCCCTGGACCTCAGTGCACCCCATCTTGTCCCTCTCCCTGCTTTAGTTGCCCAGTTTCATTGTCCCTTATTTCTTCCGTTCCACAACAAAGTTCACAATAGGCTATCCTATAGGCTAGACCCAAGTTTTTAACTCTCAGTAGTTTGGCTTGTTTTTAAGTTTGAATGAAACATTTTTAATTAGTATTAAATTAATATTAGTATTTAAGTTAGAATTTATGTATTCTATAAATCAGATTTCTGGTTTCTCCCAAAAACTTAAAAAATTTAAAAATTAAAAAACTTAAAAATTCTGGCCACACTGGGTACATTTTCTGCTTAGCAGCGTCCGATGTACACAGATTGTCCCTTTTTAGATCAGGCAGGTTCGCTCCACCAGCCCTCCTGCTCGTTGACTTCATTTGTTTGGATCCCAAGCAATTGTGTATGTGACCCCATCTCAGACTTTTAAATCTAGCACGGATGCTCTCCCCCAACCTTGGGAGAAGATGGGGTCTCCAGCTTCCTCCTGACTGGAGACTGCCTCCTAAGGGTCCTTGCTATGGCCTAGGCTCCAGAGACAGTAGGGAGCTCCCAGTCACCTGGAAGCCATTTCCTGGGAGACAGATGAAACGCAGGTGAAGCTGAGCCCAGATGACGACCTCAGCCCCTCTTGTCTCCTCCCTGGATTCAGTTGTCTAGCCTCCACCTATACATTCATCAACCCCTCCAGAAATAAAGCATCTCCATCTACATGTCTTCCTGGGAATGATTTATTTCCTTCCTCCTTTCTTCCTTTCCTCAGAGCCCCTGCTTTTTTGTTCAGCCTCTGATAATCTCCAAAAATAGGAGCCATGCATCCAGTAATGCATTGAAGGTAAAGAAATGGAGGACTCAGCGAGGTAATAAGTAAGAGAAAGAGAATTTAGGTGATGTGCTCACCTCGGGACTACCCAGGGAAGCCCCCTGAGCAGAGTGGAGCGCCAGAAGAGAGAGAAGAACCACAGCAGGAAGAACTGGGATCTTCATGGTGTCAAGTTTGGGGTGCTCTGAGGCGGGGCCTCACCACTTGCCCTTTATATTCCCAAGGAGGTGGATGTGAGCAGAAGTGGGGTCCCCACCCCACTGACTCACCCCCAGATCCCATCGCCCACCCCCGGGGCTCTGGGAAGGGGAGGTGGAGACTGTTCCCCACTTACTTTGGATTTCTCAATTCACATTCTGCCCCAGGCACTAGGAAGGTGAGATGGCAATGGGGTGCTTCATGCCAATGGAGCTGGGATGGAGACAGGTCGAACCTGTCCCTCCAAAGGGTTGGCAGTGGCACCCAAGCAACCTCTCCTTTTCCCTTTGTCTCTTTCCCTTATATCCTTCAATCTGCTGTTATAATTTGGACTTTTTCCCCACCCTACCCAATTCTGTATAAACTTCTTAGACTGGCATCGAAGGCTTTCCATGCTCTGGCCTTGACCTGCCTTTCTGACTATTCTGACTATTTTACTCCTTTGCACGTGACACTGCATTCTAGCCAAACTGGACTCCCTACCAAATAAACCCTTCTTGGTCCTCCAAGCATCTTCCCGTGCCCTTGCTTATTCCTAAAATGCCCTTCTGTCATCTCCTGTTTTCAGAACCCAACATCCATCTTGGATGAATCTTCCCTGATTTTTCCCATCATCCCTCACCACCACCCCCACTCCCCATACTGTTCCCTTCTTGGAGTTGCCATGACAATTCATTTGTTTATCTCTGGAGTTGTACCTGGGATAACTTATGCTCTTATTTCTCTCTTAGAATAGTAAGTTCCTTGAAGCCGAGAACTCTCTCTCTTTTTTTTTTTTTAAAGATTTTATTTATTTATTTATTTGACAGAGAGAAATCACAAGTAGATGGAGAGGCAGGCAGAGAGAGAGAGAGGGAAGCAGGCTCCCTGCTGAGCAGAGAGCCTGATGCGGGACTCAATCCCAGGACACTGGGATCATGACCCGAGCCAAAGGCAGCGGCCTAACCCACTGAGCCACCCAGGCGCCCCCTAAGAACTCTCTCTTAATCACCTTTATATGCCCCTACACTTTGCCTTAGACAGAGTGCAGGTGGAGCGAGCATTTGTTTGATTGGGTAAGTTAGGGTTCAAACATCCTTCCACCAAGTTATACACTTTCCTCCTTTGGGGCTGGACCTCTCCCGTTTTCCAGCTGCCCGTCTTTTACTCTTGGGTCTTCAGAGAGATGGTTGTCTTGAACTACAAAGACAAGGAATAGAGCACATGAGGATGGAGGGGGAAACTACACAAAAAACGCAAAAAGCAGGTCTTAGAGATGCCCGGTTGGAGATAGGATCTAGGTCCTAAACTTTGAGTGTCTTCTCCATCCCACCCTCTGCCCCATCCCCCAACTCATGAGTTGGACCACCTCAAAGTGACAAAATATTCTAATCAAGTCACCTTCCCTACCATGAGGTTCAGGTGGCCCAGCCGGTTCCTGGTGTCATAGGGAGGGGCCGGACGTAGACTGGAGCAGCCAGGACAAAGCAAGACCTTACTTGAGAGCAGGCCTCTTTACCCCGACCTGATGCGGTGCACACAGGTGGCAGGAGTGGGGTGGAGGGGCTAGATGGCACTCATGAACGATCTTCGGGAACCCCAGAAGTTTGTGCTTCCATTCAGTTCCCCATGCTACCCTCACACCCTACATGTGGCCCCTCTGTTGGCTCAGGAAGCCTCCTCTGTCTTTGTAACAGCACCTCCCACTTGGCAGGGCTACCTGAGGAGACAGAGCTCGAGGAACACTCACTAGCACAAATGGCCAGGTGGCAGGGGCTATCGTGCAGTCATGCTGCTGGAGGGGATGAGCGACAAAATGCCCGAGGTATGTGGAGTGCCTCTCAAAAGGTTTTCTGGAGGAATGTTTTTATGTGTAATGGATTCTAACTGATTAATGAGCAGTGGCTGAAGGAGCTCATTAGCCACCATTCCGTCAGCATAGGGTCAGCTCTGGGAGCAGAAGGAGAGGAGAATGGACAAAGGAGAACGGATACTGTATAATCACTCCACTTAGGCATGCTAATGGGGGAGCACTTTGGCCTGGAGGATCCAAAGCACCAGATGAGCCAAACACCATCATCTGATTTGCTCTAGAGTTCTTTTGTAACAAATTGACTTCCCAGTGTTTTCCTCTCCACCAAATGCTAATGCTGCTGATAATGTTAGCCAATTTATTGATATGTTATTATGTGGCAGGCGTTGTGCTAAGTGCTCTACATGAACGATCTCATTGAAATAGCACAATGATTCTATGAGGTAGATATTATAATTATCCACATTCTGTAGGCAGGGGAACCGCAGCATGTAGAAAGGTTAAGTGACTCACCCAAGGTCACACAGCCTGTGCGTGGCAAGGCCAGCATGAGAACCCTGGGATTCTAGGGCCTGCACCTGGATTGCACCCGTGCTGTACTGTGGCGTCGTGTCCTCCAAAGGACCTCGCCAGCCCACGTAGCACATTGCATGAGTCAGACCCACGCCCTGAGAGTTGGGGGGCAGGCTGCACTTAGCCCCCATTCGTCCCGTGGCTCAGGTGTCCCTTCACAGCATGCCGCCTGCATAGCCAGAGGTGGCAGCTCCCTGCATACATGCATTAATTTCAGTAAGTTAACCTGTACATGTTGGGCAGAATGAACACAGAAAATTAAGAGATTAATGGCCCTCCACGAGCATATACCCCAGAATGAACCTGCAATTGTCTCGGACTCCAGGTGCTTCTTGGAGTAGGAGCACCTTGGTGCACTAAGTGTGTGTTTAAAGACCGCCGACCCATTCCAGTTCTGGCTTTACAGTTCGGGTGTTTAAAAATAAGTACTTCTGGGACGCCTGGGTGGCTCAGTTGGTTGGACGACTGCCTTCGGCTCGGGTCATGATCCCGGAGTCCCGGGATCGAGTCCCGCATCGGGCTCCCAGCTCCATGCGGAGTCTGCTTCTCCCTCTGACCTTCTCCTTGCTCATGCTCTCTCTCACTCTCTCTCTCTCAAATAAATAAATAAAATCTTTTAAAAAAAATAAATAAGTACTTCTGTATAATGCCTCTGAATACAATGTGCACATCTGAAGAAATCCATTCTCCCGCTGGAGAAGAGAACTGGCCGTGCTCGACAGCTTTGTTTCCACTTGGTACCTTCCTGATGGACCCTCAAGGGCAATCTTGGCTTTACAGGATTTATGCTTAAAGTGCTAACTTTAGAATGTAGCATCTCTGTGCTGCCTCAGTGGGTTGGTTTCCCGAGTGCCTGGTCCCGTGGTTGGGCAAGTAGGGGAAGAAAAGGAGAGGGGAGTCTCACCATCCCAGCAGTTTGGGTAACGGGTGGCAGGAGAATCACTGGATTTCAGCAATGCGTTGGATGCATCACATAGGGTTAATGGTGTCAGGCAGAGTCACACAGCCTGGCTCTGCATCAACCCATCTCCAAGCCCAGTTGATCTTCTAGTCCCTCCTCGGAGACTACCAGTAAACCCCTGTTTTCCCACAGGCCTGCCCCGACCCCACCCCATATTTGCCAGAACTTGAGTGTGGGTAGGAGACAAGGCCCAGCCCTGATTGCTACATTACAGACACACCTAGGGGCTAGGAGCCAGACTCCTGGGTTCAGAAAGGGAATGTGGGATTTGAAGGGATGCACACCAGGGCCTTGGGACCTTGGTGAAGACCTAGGTGAAAAGCCTAAAATCTTTGAAGAGAAAAGGTGCTGGGGTGTGGGGTATTGGGAGGCAGAATTCAGGACATCCTGTCCCTTCCTTTCCTGTGCCTCTCCCAATGTTGCTATCACACCCAAAAAAGCAGCCATGTTGTCCAGCAGGTCTGGTTTCTTCCTTTGCCACCCACTTTTTGTCCCTATGTACCCTTTGCTTATTGAACTTCTACCAGGAAGACTTCCTGGATCAATCCCACTGAATTCTGATCCCTCCTCCCATTCTCTCATTCACAAATATTGAGCAGCCACTTTGGCTCTTGGTGCTAGGCATTCAAGATTGATAAGGTACCTGTCCTGTGGAACTTGTGTTCCAGTGGAGAAGACAGATCATAGTCTAAATTAAAAAAAAATAATAGGGAACACTGTAACTTCAGAGAAGGGCAAGTTGTGGGGAGAAAATAAAACAGGTGCAATATGATTGCAATCAGGTAGGTATCCTTGGTTCCACTGGCTGTTGGGGGGGACATTTTAATGTAGACTGAAAGCAGTTAAAGCTCCTGTCTTCTGAAGACCTTGAGTTGCGGGGACAGGAAGCAGCAGCATTCCTTGAGAGCGTCTCCCAACAGGTCTGAGTTGACAGGAAGAGGGAGGCCAGAGCCATATCATCCCCAAGCCACAGTGAGGAGTTGGGACTTGATTCTAGGGCTACTAAAAAACTTATGGAGGATTCTGAGCATGGATCCTTCCTGGGTGGCATGGGAGAATGGATTTTAGGGAAAAATGAAAGTCAGAGGCTGCTTCAGAAGTCCGGGAAGGAGAAAGGGACATCCTACCCTTTTATTAAAGAGTCCTTTACACCAGAGGGTCTTTGCCTGCATCAAGTGGCACTTTGAACTTTAAAGGGCTGGTTCGAGCCCTTTGGACCAGGAATACCCTGGGAGTCTAGAACCATGTTGACCATCTCAGCTTCTCCCACCGTCCCTTAGGGACAGGCTGCAGGAGACCTGAGTTCCAGCTCTTTTTGATTCATCACCCACACTCTTGGCAACCGGCTGTCAGTCAGCCATAGAATTGACGGACTACCCTGGAAGAGCTTGGTTCTCCTCCCTGTGGCTTCCAGGAGGTACTGCAAGGCCCTCCCTACACAGCTGAAACCCAGGACAAGGATGAGCACACCTTGGAGATACGGCAGGCTGGGTTCCAGACCACCACAATAAAACAAGTCCAGTGAATTTTTTAGTTTATTTTTAAAATAATTTTTAAAGATTTACTTACTTGTTTTAAAGAGAGAAAGAGAAAGCACAAGCATGGGGAGGGGCAGAAGGAGAGGAAGAAAGAATCCTCCAGCAGACTCCCTGCTCAGGGTGGAGCCTGTCATGAGACTCAGTCCCTGAGATCATGACCTGAGCCAAAAACCAAGAGTCGGATGCTCAACCGGGCACTCCATTGAGGCAAATGAAGTTTTTGGTTTCCCAGTGCACATAAAAATTACGTTTACTACTATCCTGTTGTCTAGTAAGTGTGCAATAGCACTATGCCTTTAAAAAAAAAAAAAATGTACAACACTTTATTGGGTGTCAGGGTGGCTCAGTCGGTTAAGCATCTACCTTCGGCTCAGGTCAGGATCCTAGAGTCCTGGGATTGAGCCATATGACGGGCTTTCTGCTCAATGGGAAGCCTGCTTTTCCCCCCTCTCTGGTACTCCCCCTGCTTGTGCTCTGTCTCTGTCAACTAAATAAATAGAATATATTTTTAAAATATGTTTAAAAAACCACTTTATTGCTAAAGAATGCTCACCATCAAGTGAGCTTTCGGCAAAGTGTAATCTTTTTGCTGGTGGACGGTCTCACCTCGATGTCCATGGCTGCTCACTGATCAGGATGGTAGTTGCTGAAGGCTGGAGTGACTGTGGCAGTTTCTTAAGACAAGCTGAAGTTTGCCGCATCAGTTGACTCTTCCTTTCATGAACAGTTTCTCTGTAATATGTGATGCTGTCAGGTAGCATTTTACCCACAGTAGAACTTCCTTCAGAACTGGAGTCAGGCCTCTCAGATTCTGTTGCTGCTTTATCAACTCTAAGTCTATGTCATGGTCTAAATCTTTTGTTGTCATTTCAACAGTCTTCACAGCATCTTCACCAGGAGTAGATTCCATCCCAAGAAACCGCTTTCTTCGCTCATTCATGAGAAGCAGCCCCTTATCCCTTCAGTTCGATCATAAGGTCACAGCAATTCAGCCCAATGCTCAGGCTGCATTTCTAATTCGAGTTCTCTTGCTATTTCCCCCACATCTGCAGGAACTTCCTCCACTGAAGTCCTGAACCCCTCAAAGTTATCCTCGAGGGCTGGAATCACAGTCTTCCTAACTCCTGCACATGTTCATATTTTGACCTCCTCCCATGAATCACAAATATTCTTAATGGTATGTAGAGCAGCGCATCTCTTCAAAAAGTTTTCAACTTATTTTGCCCAGCTCCATCAGAGGAACCATTATCTATGGCAGCCATTGCCTTACAAAATGGATTTCTTAAATAATAAGCCTTGAAAGTCACAATGACTCCTTGATCCTTGGGCTGCAGAATGGGTGTTGTGTCAGCAGGCAGGAAACCCTAATCTCACTGTCCACCTCCATCAGAGATCTTGGGTGACCAGGAGCCTTGTACATGAGCAGTAATATTTTGAATCTTTTTTTTTTTTTTTTTCTGGGCAGCAGGTCTCAGCAGTGGTCTTAAAACATTCTGCAGACCGTGCTGTAAACAGATGTGCTGCCATCCAGGCTTTGTGATTCCACTCTGCACAAGCAGAGTAAATGGAGCACAATTCTTTTGAGCCCTAGGATTTTCAGAATGGTCAGTGAACAGTGGCTTCAACTCAGTTACCAGCTGCACTCGCCCCTAACAAGAGGGTCAGCCTGTGCTTTGAAGCTGAGAAGTCAGGCATTGACTTGTCGCCAGCTTTCCAAGTCCTAGATGGCATCCCCTTCTAATAGATGTTTCATCTGTACTGAAAATCTGTTGCTTAAGTCCTACAGGAACGGCCTTGGCTCGATCTTCTGGGTCACTGGCTACAGCTTCTATATTAGCACTTGCTACTTTACTTTATGATTTTGTTATGTCATGGAGATGGCTTCTCTCCTTAAACCTCATGAACCCCCACTCTGCTAGCAGCTTTTCTTCTGCACCTTCCTTACCTCTCTCAGCCTTCACAGAATTGGAGAGAGCCAGGGCCTAACTCTGGATCAGGCTTTGGCTGAAGAGAATGTTGCAGCTGGTTTGAACTTCCATCCAGACCACTGAAATGTTTTCCCTATCAGCATCAAGGCTATTTGCTTTCTGATCAATCGTGTGCTTACTAAAGTAGCACTTTTCATTTCCTTCATTTACTTTTCTTTTGCATTCTCAAATGGCCAGGGAGCAAGAGGCCTAGCTGTCGGCCTGTCTCAGCTTTCCACGTTTTCCTCACCAAGCTTAGTCATTTATAGCTCTTGATTTAGAGTGAGAGACACACAAATCTTCCTTTCACTTAAACACTTAGAGGGCCAGTGTAGGGTTATTAATTAGCCTAATGTCCTTTCTTTAAAAAAAAAAAAAAATTAGAGGTGGGAGGAGCAGAGGGAGAGGGAGAGAGAATCCTTAGCAGACTCCCTGCTGAGCATGGAAGCCGACAGGGGGCTCCATCTCCCGACGCTGAGATCGGGATCCAAGCCAAAATCAAGAGTCGATGTTTAAGCAGCTGCATCACCCAGACACCCCAATTTCAATTTGGCCTAATTTCAGTATTGTTGTCTCAGGGACTAGAGAGGCCCAAGGACAGGAGAAAGATGGGAAAACATCCAGTCAGTGGAATAGTCAACACACACAACATCTATGGATGTAGTTTGCTATCTTATATGGATGGCATATAAGGCCGTCCTTATATAGATATATAAGGTGGTGCCCCACAATAATTACAATAGTAACATCAAAGATCAGGGACCGCAGACCACCACAACAGATATAATAATAATAAAGTTTGAAATATTGAGACAATTACCAAAATGTAACACAGAGACACGAAGCGAGCAAATACTATTGGAAAACTGGTGCTAATAGACTTGCCTGTTGCAGGGTTGCCACAAACCTTCAGTTTGTAAAAGACGTTAATATCCACAAAATGCAATAGAGCAAAGCACAATAAAATGGAGGCATGTCCACGAAGTGGGAGCCCCAATTTAAGGACAAAACTGAGAGGGGAATGCAGGGCAAAGGAATGGTCTTCATCTTTCTCTCACCCAGATGGGTTTAATCAAGACAGTTACCCCAAGTCCATTTTGGACCAGGTTTTTTTCATTTATTCACCAACTATTTGAGGCCCACCCTTTGTCAGGTACTGTGGTCAGTGGTGAGGATGGAGCGATGATGACCAAGGCAGACAGGAGCTGTGCCCTCGGGGAAGACCTTGGCTGAAATGTTTTCCCTATCAGGGTGCTTCCTGCCCTCCTTTTTCTTCTTGGGTCCCTGCAGGGATGTCGGGGATGAGTGGTGGGGACTCCCTAATTTGGAGACATTTTATGGCCTTGACGGGATTTTGACTCGGAGACTCTCAGTGCGGACTCTCCAGGCCTGTCTGCAGAGTTGCTAGGCTTGGGATAAGCCTGGGCTCAGCCTGTGCCAAGAACCTCTGCCTGTTTCCTTGGCACATTCATAGAGTAGAAGTCTCCGCCACGCCCTCTGTATTCCAGAGACGCAGAGCCACTGCATACAACAAGGCACTGGGCTGGTTATGAGCCGCTTGCCCACATCTTCCTAAGCACACAGTCTCATCCACACCTCCATGTGTTTACAAGGCTGAGGCATGTGCTGTGCTAGCCCCTGGCCCCTGTTCTTGCACCTTCCTGACCCTCTGGGACTGGCCTCCTCGCTTGAAAACCCTCTTTACTTCCACCTCCTGATGTGGATGACTCCCCTCTTGCCTTTTCAGGCTAGCAGAACACCTTTGAGCGCCTCAACGGGGGGGGGGGGGGGGGGGAGCATGGCATTCAGATGTAGGCTGGGCCGAGATGATGTCTTACAATGAAGAAACTGAGGCACAGGGAGAGCAGCTAACTACTGCTTGTCAGGACCACCCAGGTCTTACCTCTCTCAATTCCCCCATTTGGTTTACCACTCTCAGCAGGAAGGCAAATTATCTGCCCCTAGATCACTTCCATCCTCCCTGATCAGGCCATCAGCCTAACATTAAAGAACACAGTGTGGGAAATTGTAAGGAAACAAGATTCATATTTTATTTCCACAAAGAAACTCAAAAGTAGGAAGCTTCTCCTGAAGAATTGTTACAGTGACTTGAGGTCACAAAACGGAGTAGGTGAACAAAGTGGCAGGTTTATCCGATGAGGTTGCTGGACAAGGAGACCTCACAGTTAGAAGAAATGAGGGACAGACAGACCAAGTCCCCAACCTAGAAAAAGCAGGTGTCAGCACCCAGGCCAGGTCTGACACAGGGAGAGAGTTGGGGGCAGGGCACAGATGGTCTCCTTGACAGCTGATGTTCAGGGCATCAGTCCTGATTGGAAGTAATTTTCTAGAAGAAAAGACAAGACCGAATGGTAGAATTCGGCTATTCCTGAACGTGTTGAAACAGGGTATCCTTTCATCCAGCCTCTGCTCTCCCAGTTTTTTGGTGTCCTGTCTGTTTCACCTGCGTGTCCCTTTACTCTTGCTTCTCCCTGAAACAGATTTTGTGGCTCTGCCAAGTTAATCTATTGCCCTTCCCCACTGGCTACTCACTTCCTCCTGCAGTTCTCCCAGAACCTTCTGTCCCGTCCCTCCCCTCCACCTTCCCTCTGGCTGTCCCTCTGGCGGGCCTTCCATCGGTACTCAGAGGGTGCTTTCCAAGTGTCCTCAGTGGTTTCCTGATGAGTCTTTCTCCACTGGGGTCTCCTTCTCCATGCCTTTAGAGCATCCACCCAAAGCAAAGCAAATGCCAAGACCCCAGCCCTGCCCCCCGGGGTGTCTGCTTCTCAGCTCCTGGATGGAGGCCTGCACCACTCGCTCTGACACTCACCTACCAGAACTTCACCCACTGCAGCAGGCCAGGGCGCACCCGGGAAGCCTGTGGGACATAGAGAACATTTGAGTGGTCATGGCCCTGACCCTGGCCCTGCACGCCCTCTGGACCCAGATCCCTTCTCTCAGGAGCCTGATTTTCTTTTTTTTCTTTCTTTCTTTTTTTTTTTTTTTTTTTTTAATATTTTATTTGTTTATCTGACAGACAGAGATCACAGTAGACAGAGAGGCAGGCAGAGAGAGAGAGAGGGAAGCAGGCTCCCTGCTGAGCAGAAAGCCCGATGCAGGACTCGATCCCCGGACCCTGAGATCACGACCTGAGCCGAAGGCAGCGGCTCAACCCACTGAGCCACCCAGGCGCCCAGGAGCCCGATTTTCTCGGCCTCACTACTCACCGAGGAAGAAGGCGTGGTTATCCCCTGGAAAGAGATCAGAGGAGGTGATGTGGGGCTACAGTGACCTCTGCCTTGTTCTTGGGGCCCAGGAGGGACCCGATGGCAGGGGCAGGCTCAGACCCAGTTTATCTTGGAGGCCCTTGGGTCTGACTGTGGACATTCAGCCCATGGACTTCTTTTCAAAGCAGATTTATCATCCTAAGTACATTTACCCAAGATGAGCACACACTGGCCAAGCGGAGTGAACAGAAGGTAGATAGGGGGATAGATGGATGGAAATTAGCGAGTGGATACCCACGGACAGCATTAACTACTGCTTCACCCGTTTCCAGTCAGGAGGTGACTCCTGATCTCTCAGTATAAGTCCCGTCCCTGAGGCCAGGGGCTTCCTTGTTCTCCTTGTTCTGAGAGATGGCGGGAAATAGCACCTGTTTTTTCTTCACCAGTCTAATTAGTATTTAGCGTGTTCATTTATTGAATATATAAGGTTGCTTTCTTTGCATCTGAATGAAACAAAATTCTCAGGGTTGGGTTTTTTTTTCCCCCCCGTTATTCCCTTTGTGGAACAAAACATTAATTTTCCCACCAACCACAAGTTTCTGGGCAAGCCTCCCCTAAGTGTTAGCGTGCCCTCCTCTTGCCTTCCACCCATCCCGTGAACAAATGTCAGCAGTTACAGAGGCAGAGGGAGCAGACTCTACTACATGGGAAGGCTACTTGTTTTGCTGTGTGTCATGTGAGGTTTTTTTTAGAGCTGTATATCCCTCTTTGAGAGGATGTTGGTTCCCAGTTTTCTCCAGGGCATGCGACACAGCTGCTGCCCCCTTGTAACCTTTTCTGAGTGGGTGGGAGTGAAGAACATTGAACCTCCCACCCTCCACTTCCAAATGGCTCTCAAGGAGCCTGAGTCTCCCTAAGCAGGGGCGGAGAGACATGACTGTCAAAATGAACAGGATTCTGCCTCGGCCTCAGCTCAGCCTGGCCATGAAAGCCCCTCAATGCCCCCCCCACCCCATGCAGAGACCCCAGTGGGGAAATAAGGCAGTTGGGAGTCTTACCTTAGAGGGGACCTTGGCTGAGTACTGCCCACCAGAAGAAGTAGGGTATGCCTGCTGGTTATAGGTATTCTGTGGAAGAAAGCAGGGGGGTAGAGAGAGAAGGGATGAGGGCATTTTGCTGTGGAATAAACACACCGGTTCCTGGCCTGGACCAGACCTGTTTCCAAACCCTGCCTTCCTTCCTTGTTTCATGCATTTTTTTTCTATAGAATCTCCTTCAGCCAGCCAGAGCCCATAGCCTCACCTCCCTTATAGTCTGAGTGGCCCTGCCTCCCCCTTCCCTGGTACCTCTCGCATCTCCTCAAGTATCACTTTGGGAAGTGAAGGCAGGAGACCAGGAAAATGAGCGTGGTTTGAATCAGGTGGTCAGGTGGCAGATGTCTTACCTTAGAAGTCACAGCGGCCACTTCTTGCCATCCTCCGCCAGACTGAGAAAACAACAGCATGGGGGTGTGGAGGAGAGAGAATTTCAGATTGGCCAGCCCCGAGAACCAGACTGAGAGGGACCTGGGACCGTCAACGTCAGTCTGAGGGCAGAGAGACTCACCTGACCGGCACCACCTGACCTCTTCTGGAGCGATGCATCGGCACCCTTGAAGGGAGAGAGTATCCATGAAGGGGTCTTTGTCCAAGGTCCCTGGAGCCCTGCCGGACTCGCAGGGCTCCAGCAGCCTGTCACTCAGGCCCTGTCCTCCCTCGCAAGCACCAACACCCACGCATCCCGCTGCACCCCTCTCCATGGTCCAGGATCAGCAGTGCTTCCAGAGAAGCCAGTGAGCCTGAGGACACTGATGACCCCAATAGATACAGGACAGATTTCTACACTCAGTGTGGGGGAGCGAGGCAATTGCCCCCACCTACGCACTTGGAGCTCTGGCAGGCCAGCCTCGGACAGAGCAGGAATGGCAAGTGAGCAGTGCCTACGTAGGCACCTTTGGGGCAGACACGGCCCCTCAGCCCCAACCCACCTTCTACCGACACCAAACCCTGCTCCCTCCTTAGCCCTGTAATTCCTATTCACAAACACTGTTCCCACAGGGCTCCTGGAAGAATGGGATGCTATCCTCAGCAAACAGAGGCAGAGTGAGGTGATTAGATTCACACTGAGCCAAAGGAGAGCGAAAGGGGAGAAATGCAAGAAAACCCATGAGGCCACGTGAGACACAGCGCAGGTGCATGGGCCCTTCCCCTCTGCAGTCGAGGCAAGAGGAAAATTCTCAGCAGCAGGAGAGAAGTTTAGCTTCTGTGATTACCACCTCTCCACTTGAAACCCCCACTCCCACCCTCCCCCTCCCCCACAGAGTTAGGGTGTTCCTCCTAACTCCAACTTAACTCCTACTGAATTGTAACCCCACTCTTAGCCCTAACACCGAGGTCTTGACCACAAACGGCTTGACCACAGGCCTCCAGGGATTTTTTGCGTGGTCTGCATTTTTAAATAGTTGTGAACACCTAAATTCAGATTTCCCTCAGACAACAAGGCACACTGGTCATTCATGAGTGCATGACAACACGCACCTGGAGGGCCCTGACCTCCCCCTTTGCATGGCTCCACCTGTCCAGCCTCGGGTACCTGGCCCACACAGATGAGTGAGTGGGCAACCTTAGCCTCTGTGCCCAAAGGCCACTGGCCAGGAAGAATCAAGATGCGGCCTTCTGCAGGACCCCTCCTTCCGAGAACCCAGATATTCAGACCTTCTGCACCTGCTCACACTTGACCACTGCCTGACCTGCTCCCCTCATGCCTCCTGTTTCCTTTCAGCTTTCCTCCTTAACACCCCTTTTCCAGTCCTGAGAGTTGGTCCCAGCTCCAGGCCCCTCTCTCTTCCCCACCTCACGTCCCCTCCCCTGCTCACCCTGCAGTACCCACCCAGCTGTGGCTCCCCCTGAGCCAGGCCACGCCCAGCAGGAACAGCAGCAGAGCAGAGAGGGCGGCGGGCTTCATGTTCCTGCGCCTGTGAAGGCCCCTGTCCTTGGCTTCAGTTTTTATCCCAAGGAGGACCGCCCACCCTACTCCTTCAGTAGTGACTCACTGGCTTCTCTCTCCTACCCCACCCCCACTTAGCAGAAAGGGTGGAGAGTGGGAAGAGAGGGAGGAGCTCCCTCAGCAGGGAAGGTAAGCTAAAGGGACTGAATGCAAGCCATTGCCAAGAGCCCAGGTCCCATGTCCCCAGAGCTGGGCTTCCAGAACGAGCAGTTCTGCCACCCTTACCTCAATAATGGCTTTCCAGTTCAGGAAAGGGGTGTTGTGTTTGAAATCCTAGAGGGAGGAGAAGAGGTGAGTGGGGCTCAGAGCGAGGAGTATGGCAGCTTGTTGGAAAGGTGCAAGAATGGGTTTTGGCACCTGGGTGTGGTTTGGGGTTAGATGAAGATAAGCATACAGGAGCTTGAGGGTGTTAGCACTTCTGATGGTATTTGCCCATCTCACAAGGAAAAAAGGGCGAATTTTGTGACAGGTGGGCTGGAGCTTGAGGGAGGTGGGGAAAGGGACAGATGACCAGATCCCCGGTTCTCTGAAAAGTGAGAGATCTCCTACCTCCCAGAGTCGGCTGAAGTAAAGCAGGGCGCGTGTGCTGGGGCGTGGGACTTGGCCCTGTGGAGGAAAGGTGGGGTAGGGGTGAGCAGGGAGCTTGGCCTCCTGCTCACCTATACCCCTATTCCTGCTACCACCATCACTCAGCCTTCAGAATTTCATCATGACTAAGGTTTGGAGGGAAGCTGGGGTGTCTTAGGAACACTAGTAAATTGCTTTTGGAAGCAGAGGGGGAAAGAGAGACTAAGATCTCGGGAGCCGCTAACCAGCCCCCCTCCCCCCTACACACACCACGCTCTTCACTCTCCCTGCTTCCCCGGCCTCTGACAGAACCTCACTGCAGCCAAACCTCAGGACAGGACCAGGACCCCCAGCCCATTTCCCGAAGCTGCAGGGCTGTGGATGACCCTTCCAACCCCCCTGGAATGACAATGGAGACGTAAGAAAGGAGCAGAGACCAGGAGTGTGGGGCAGCTACGGTTTATTTCAAGGATAAGGGTTGAGATTAGTAGTGGAGTAGTGGGGTTTTAAGAAGGGGTTGGGGGCTCCCATCCATCTGGTAGCTCCTTGTCTGGAAGTCACGGGGTGCGAAAGCTCTCGTCCTGGGCAAAGAAATAAGTTCTAAGAGGAAGCTCAAGGAGTAAGAATTCAGGACCTAATGGGCCAAGTCGGGTGGATCAGGCCTCTGCTCCTGAAAACGGCAAGGCTCTTTTTGCCCAGGGTGGCTGTCATCCAGCCAAATCCAGAAATTCCAGTTTGGGATGGAACAACTCATACTTGCCAAGAACTGTCACGTATTGTCTCCCTGTTGTCACTGCTCAGTCTGGCCCCAGCGCTCAGCTCCCTCCCTGTTAAGGAGATGGGCCTTCTGTTCTCCTCTCTGCCAATCTCTGTCCTGCTCCCCTTCTTAGATCTGCTTCTGGGGAAGCTGCCCCAAATGGATCCTGCCTAACTGTGAGCACTCCCTTTACTGCCCACCCGCCCCCCCCCACCGATGTTCACTGCCTTTCTGGCCCCTGGGGAAGTATCCTTCTGTGCCTCTGACCCTAAGTTCCTCATGTTTGGGGGCCTGGTCTCCCCGAGATCCACAGTAAGGAGTCTCGCCCCTCTCAGACACCATTTCCTTTAAAACAGAAAAGTCCATTTGGCTCTTTTAGTTCATCCAAACCTGCACTGCCCTGCACCTGGGAACTTCTGCCTCCCACATCTTCTCTCTCCCACCTTCTTCCCCAAGGCACAGACTTGACCTTGCCTGAGTTTGGGGCTTTCTCTTCACCTCCCTGCCTACCACCACCAGTATCCCCCACGAGTTTTAGAGGGCAGGGACCCTTGTCTTCCTTCTGCTGTAAGGGTCAGAAGCTCAGCTGCTGGGGTGACTGCTGGGCAGCAGGCATGTGGCTGCAGGAGAGAAACAGCCGCTATTCATTAGAGCGGCTGTCCATTAGAGCTCGAGGAAAGAGGGGCCCAGTGTTGCCTCATTTTCCAAGAGAAGTCAGAATTTCAAGTCATTTTGTAGAACCTCTCAATTTTTAAACTTTGGCAACTAATTCATAGTGTTTTTAAAATTAAAAAAAAAAAAACAAAAACAAAACAGTGGCTCAAACAAAGCACATCCGTTGGCTGTCACTTGCAACTTCTGCCTTTGGAGTTTGTTCGGATTATCGGCCTGCCTCTGCTCTGGAGGCATGTCTGCTATTTAGGCGTCAGATCAGCCTGGCCAAGGGATCCCTGAATGTGGAAGGGGTGGGCAGGGGGGAAGGAGAAGAGGGTTCTGGGCTCCAAGTGCCTCTTCAACCTATGCACACCCAGGGCCCAGAACACCTGGCACCCAGCAGGCACTGGGCATATAATCACTTTCCTTCCCTTCTTTCTCAGTGTCATTCCTCCTGGGGCCTCTGGCTCCTCCGGACTGTTAAGTCCTTCCCCTGCAAGGACTAGGCCTCCTCACTCTCCCCTTAACCTTCCAGGTCTCAAAGGAGAAACAGGTTGACACCTGTTCAGTTTGTGTGTTGAGACATAAGAGGCCCATTCCTTCCTCTTCCCGGACTCCTAGCTGTTTCCAAACTACCCTCTTCTTGCCTCTGCCTCCTTCCTCTTTGTTTTTGTCCTTTTTTTAAGCCCTGGACAGAACGCCCCTTCCACTGCCATCGTCACCTCCCCAGCTCCCCAGGTTAGGGGGTAGCTGTTAGCTTTCTTCTCTCTTTCCCTCTCCCACAAAGATCGAATGGCACGGCCTTCTAGCCCTTACCTTGTTTATGGCATCCCAGTTAATGAAACCCAGCTTGGATTTAAAATTCTGCAGAGATTTAAAAAAAAAAAAAAAAGAGGAAAATGGCAAATTGAGTTGTAATGTGATGTAATGTTGTCTCAGGACCTCAGGGCAAGAGGTCAAGGACCACCACTGGCAGTCGGTCTTTCTGGAAAGAGGGCTTCAAGCCCACAGGGCAGAGGGACAGAACTTCGATTTTCCATGAGAGAGTGGCTAGAGAGATCTTGTTGAACTCACCTTCCAGAAAGTGTCAAAATTGAAGATCCCAGGAGATGTCTGAGAGTTCTAAGGAACCAAAGAGAAAGGGGATAAGAGTAGGAACCCACCCTGTGAGCAAGAGGCAGGGGCGGGTACTCTGAGGGTCCGGAGGGGAGGCAAGGGATCGCTTGATGCCATGGTCCCGGCCAAAGGTGGGGTTATGCCTCCACTCACCAAGGTATTGATCCCACTGACAGCTTCACCTCTTCCGCTGGGCCCTTGCCACTGGGTAGGAAGGGGGGACTACTGTTCAAGGCCTGTGCCTCCTGTCACGCATGCCCGCTATTAGCCTGCTCCGGGCCCACCAGCTCTGCCTTTGCTCAGGCTCTGTGTACTCTGGGTAAAGTCACCTCCTCTCTTTTCTCACACAGCAATAGGAAGTCCCACCTTCTTGGAATGTTCTGCCACTTATTTCTAGAATAGCCCTGCCCATTCCTTTGAATCATATTCTTATTCTGCCTTCCCCCAAAGCCTGTCCCAAAAAGACTGCTGGGAGCTCATGTGTAGTCCCATCACGTGCCTAGCACAGTGCCTTATCATGCCATATTCCTGTGTGGAGACGTCTCCACTTAACAGAGGAGTGAAGCAAACTCAGAGCTGTCCAGCAGCGTGCCTCAGGTTCTGTTTCATTGTCGGACTCCAGTGTCCAGATCCTGAATCACTTTGCTCTGGTCACGATGCAGAAAGCTCTGCAGTAACTGTGGCGTGGAGCTAGTTAGGTTTTGCCATCCCCATTTTACCCGAGAGGAGGCCCAGGCTCAGAGAGGCTAACTGCCCTGCCTGAAGATGCACAGACAACAGACAGGTGGGACAGCTGTCCTCTGAACCCCCGTCTTCTAACTGAGAGGTCACTGCTTTCTAACTCAGAGGTTAATACTTCTAAAGTATGGTTTCCAAAAATAGCCCCTTGACCATTCTCCTGTTACTTTTGGCTGTGTTTCCCTCTCAGTGATAATACACAGTGATGATCGTAGTTTGTAGAAGGGAGAGGAATGGATGAACCAAGGAGACAGGGATCCCAGACCCCTGTCTAGTCTCCTGGTGGTCACTCAACACAGAGTCAGAGCAGCTTGCAAGAAGGTACTGATGTTTCTCTTTCTTTTCCCCATCCCTTAGTGTTCTGTCCCCACACTTTACCAGCCCTTCTCCTAAAACCATCTGTGCTCACCTGATAATTGTCTTGGGGACCCCCAACTAGATGACTGCCCTCTTTGCTTATTTCCTACAGAGAGAAAATGGAAGAGAGTCTGTGGAGGGCTCATGTAGGATGAGGGGGCAAGATAGCAGGATGTGGGCAAGGGACTCCTGAATCAGGGCACAAACCCAGCAGATTTCCCAGATCCCCAAGAGAGGCTCTTCTCCCTGGCAAATCTTGCTTCAACTTCCTGTGGATTGGGTTATTACTCAGTTGGTAACATAACCATCTCTTTATATTCACTTCCGCAACTGCCCAAAATCTAACGGGAAGGGCCTTTGCCACCAAAGTATCTGAACTTTCCCCTGGTTTTGAGGCAGAAGCCAGCCAGACTGTTGGACTAAACTGATGCAGACTGTAAGCCATGGTCTGGGCAGATGTGTCATATTGGTCAGAAAGGGGCCACTGGCTGGAGAGTCAGTGGGAGCCTAGTGGCACAGAAGTCCTCTAGTTCCTCTCCTCCTAAGTTAGAGGGAGGCACTTCTTCAGTCCCACTTTGCCAGTGCTGAGATGAATTCCCTGAGCTAAGATCAAGACCAGCTTGGGTGCAAGACTGTCAGCTCTGTTAGCATTGCTGTTGCAAAGGAGACTTCCATCCCATCTCCCGCCACCGGTCTCTACTCTCAGTGCCGGTCATCTCCTTACCCTGATGTCGCCATAGCCGCCGGAACCTCCCTGTCCTCCAAAGCCCTGAGGGATAAGACAGTGCAACAGAGATCATTGTTTTAGATCTTAGGTCCCTCCCTGCACCTTTCTGTATTGATTTAGTACAGTTCCTCTAATAGTCCTCATGGAGTTCTCTTTTGGAATTGGCCAAAATAATCTTGGAATTCATCTGGAAGAATAAATGTTTAAGAATAGGTGAGGGTGCCTGGGTGGCTCAATGGGTTAAGCCTCTGCCTCGGGCTCAGGTCATGATCTCAGGGTCCTGGGATCAAGCCCCACATCGGGCTCACTGCTCAGCAGGGAGCTTGCTTCCCCCTCTATCTGCCTGCCTCTCTGCCTACTTGTGATCTCTCTCTCTCTTTGTGTGTCAAATAAATAAATAAAATGTTTTTTAAATGTAAAAAATAATAATAATAATAATAGGTGAAAAAACACTGGAAAAGATAGGCAACAAAGGATGACCTGTACTGGCGGATATTAATGTACCATAAAGAAAGCCTTGTCACGGAACAGATGGAGTCAGTTTGACCAGATAGAACCCAAAGTATGAAGGTATTTACAAGTGACATTTTACATCAATGGTGTAAATAATTCAATGTGTGTGGCTGGCAACACCAGGTAAATATTTGGAGGGTTCAAGGGGCACAAGTTATACCTAGCTGGTACCCCCCCTTCTGTTTTTATCTGGTTTTCCCTTCATAAGAGAGCACGCAGCTCTGATCCAAAATGTGGGGCAAGTCTAGCCGAACTGAGGAATGGGACTAGGTTGTATATAGCAAAGTAAAGCCCTGGTAGATTAAAGAGTTAAATATAAAAAATGAAAGTATAGATGTATTAGTAGTTCTAGAAGAAAATCGAGGCCTTTTTCTTTTCAAGAGCAGAAACCATAGAAGAGACTGGTATATTTGACTACATATTTAAGACTTTGGTATGCAAAGAACTAGAAACAGTTACAAGCTGGGAAGTTAGTTAGTTAGGAAATCGTTAGTTAAGAAACTAACACCTACCTACCCATGGAGGTTAGTATCCTTAATATCCGAGGAGCCTAATATTCAGGGAGCCTTCTCCCCATCAGCTGTGCTCACACCATTGCACATCGGCCTTGCCAGAACCTGGTAGAAACCAAAATCTCAGCCCCACCCCAGGCCTGCTGACTCAGAACCTGTGTTTTCACAAGACCTCTAGGCTCTTCGTGGGGACCTTAGCGCAACACTTCCTCTTGTCAGTGCTGTAGATGCTGACAGAAAGCCCAGATTTCCAGAATAACTAGGAGGAAAGTCTGTGCATTCCAAACCCAGTTTCCAGATGCTGTCGAAGAGGTCATGGCATTCTGTTCAGGCCTTCTGTTTACTGGCCGGGTGGGTGTAGATCACTTGAAGTGATTATGTTTCTAGAAGGACTGGTTTCTATGTGATTTTTCATAGCCTCCTCCATGGTATAAAGTGAGGCATATCATGTAAGGATTTGCAATTAATTATTACTTTGGAGATTTTTAATATTTGTCGGAGTATGCGTTTGGTTTCTTTCCCACAGACAGGGCTGGGATGAAGGTTAGCCTTAGGAGTGGCGCCAAGCAGGAGTGGGCACAGTCCCAAGTTTGGCTCTCACCTGACCCCCAGATCCTCCGGATATGCGGACTTCATTCCCTGGGCTGTCACACTGTGAGAGAGAGAGAGACAGCTTTCCCTCTGTTGCGGCCTAGACACCAGGGGCAGCCCCCACACTGCAGCACACATGAATCTGTTAACCCTGAGGCTAGCCAGCAGCCACCCCACCTCGGCCCCATTCTCAGCTCTGGCCAGCGCTCTCCCAGCTCTCCCATCATCCAAGGAGCCTCAGCACCTGTTATCTCCCCTCCCCCCCAGGAAGAGGAGGCAGATCTGTGCACGTGTGCACTCAGCAGACACTCACCCCAGGTTTATTTCCACTGCCACTTCCGCCACCACTGCTACCCCAGGAAGAGCCGGTATTGTATCCCTACAAGGGGAACATGAGTCCACACAGGGTCTTAAAAGGATTCAGTGGGAACCAGATCGTTGTCTGGAAATTATAATTTGTTTTACTCCCCTCTGCCAACCTCCATCTCTTCCCATCTGGAGCCAGCTGGCCAGTGAAGGAAGTTATTCAGAGCACAAAGGACAGGTATGACCAGGTGTATTCGGAAATGCAGGACAGTTTGGGGATTTTGAGCTGTCATCCTCTCCCCCTACCACATGCCAGAAGCCAAAAAGCCTTTGGAGCCTAACATCTTAAGAGCCTTGATCCTGGCACCTAAGGGCTTGTCCTGTCCTCCCCCTTCTTCTCCTTACCCCTCCCTCTCCTGGAACATAGGCAGAAGAAGGGACCCCAAGAGTCCTTACCTGTGAACCTGAGTAGCCGCTTTGAAAATTCCTAGAATTTTCTAAGGGACGGTCCTAGATTGGGAGGGAAAACAGATAGTATATGGAGCAGTAAGTTAAAGCAGCTTATGTGACCTGGCTTGTTCTCCTTACTTACCCCTTCTTGCCTCAGACCTTTCCCAGATACCCGGGGGAGCCAACTGTGCTCCCGCTTTTGCAGGACTCCTCTGGGAGAGTCACCCTAAGCCAGCTGCCAGGCTATAGTCCGCTCTTCCCCCAGTCCCCTCAGCCCTTTGGGAGGGGCCCTGTATTTATCACCCCAGCTCTGTACGTGTCCTTGTCTCTGTGTGTGCGACGGGCCTGCCACCGTTCTCTTGGGAGCTTCCCAAGCCCGTTTCCTGCATCCACCCCTCTTCTCCCCTCTGCCACCCCCAGCTCTAGACCTATCCACCAAGTGGGCGCGGCCGCAGGAGTGGGTTAGACAGGAGGCAGGGCATCCCCACCCGCGCTGGGCGGAAGGGAACCGAGTGAGCAGATGCAGCAGCGGGGGCACCTCTGCTGAGGCCCCAGAGAGCCGGCTGTGTAAGGAAGCCTGCCTGGGGGGCTGCAAAGGTGGGGAGCAGGAGCTGAGGAGCCCAGGGATGGTGAGCAGCAGAGTAGAACTCACCCAGCTGGGTCCATAACTGCTGCCGCCGCTGTTGCTGCCACCGCTGCTGCCGCCACCGCTGTTGCTGCCACTGCTGCCGCCGCTGTTGCTGCCATTGCTGCCGCCGCTGTTGCTGCCACCGCTGCTACCGCTGCCGCTGCTACCACTGCCACTGCTGCCACCATGGCCATTGCCTCCACCGCTGCCACCACTGCCGCTGCCACTGTCACTGCCACTGCTGCCACCACTGCCTCCCTAAGGGGCAGGAAGGGACCAGAGTGAGAATATCAGGAGTGTTTGCTTCCCTCCCTCCCCTCCCTCTCTGGCTCTAGCATATTCCCCACAGCACAGTCTGAGGGGAGCCGATGTTCTGTCTACTCCCTGCACAACATGCTCCGACGGCCCATCTCCTTACCCCGAAGTTGCTAGAGCTTCCGCCTGAGCCGGATGGTGGGGGGTTGGTGCACTGCAGAGGAAAGTTTCCAGGGACAGGTGAGTTTCCAGACTTCAGTGAAAGCCATGGCCACAGGCCGGGCTCTCCTGATTCCTGTGGCTTGGCCTTCTTTCCCCACCTGTTTCTGCCCCACACCCATCCCACTTCCCTCCCTCTCTTCCTGGCCCCCTCATCTAGCCCATCTCTTTCCTGTCCAATCTGCCTTGTACCTTGACCCCCCAGCCTTTCTTTCCTCTTCATCTCTCCTACTTTCTGGCACACGCACCTGGACACCCTCTTCCTCCCCATACTCTTTCCCTTACCTCTGAATGTGAGTTGCTGCCTCTCACTGACCCGTAACCAGGTTGGACCACAGTCCCCTGCAGAGAGGAGGAGGCCGAGTGTGGGTACCGACAGTAAGATGAGGGAGGCGTGGAGAGCGTGGGCTTGAAGGGCAGGAGGTGGAAAGCCTCAGGGCTCGGGTGGTTACTGTACCTGAGCGTTGGTGCCCGAGCTGAAAGACCCTCCGTTGCCTCCTTGGCCCCAGGAGCCTCCCTGAGAGTGGGTTCCAAAGCTGCCCTCTGGACCTCTGGGATACCCCTGGCCCCAGGGAGTCCCTGGACCTCCAGAATTGCCTTGGCTGTGGACTCCAGAGCCACCCTGGGAGCCAAAGATGCCATGGCCTCCAGATGGAGGCTGGCCGCCGGTTCCCTGCAAGAACAACACACACCTGCACTGAGTGTGTGTGCCCTTCCCCCTCCGTGATAGGGGAGGGCAGGCACAGCAGGACATAGGCAGAGGCAGGTAGAGGGAGACCCCAGCATGGTGGAAGAAGGAGGCATCATCCCATGGAGGGAAAACACCCCAGACAGCCACAAATAAGAGACCCAGTCATCCTTCCAACTGATTTCCAAGATTCTCAACCCAACTGCCCACAGCCTTCCATTTCCACACCCAGCTGCCCGCTACTCACCCAAGCACCGTTGCTGCCAGGCATCCCCTGCCAGGAGCTGTGGAGAGCATCTTCTCCACGTCGAATGATGTTCTCAGCCTGTCTGCCAGCCTCGCCCCCAGTATTTCCAAGGGCACGGGCTGCCTCCCCCGTGCCATGACCCATGACTTCTCTGGCTACAGAGCCAGCTGCCTCTCCAGCCCCTTGGCCAACAGCCTCTTCGACTCCATGGCTAATAGCATCTCCCACCCCTTGTCCAATGGCATGTCCTACCCCATGTCCCAAGGCATCCCCAGCACCTGCTCCAGCCCTCTCCCCTCCTCGCAGCAGTGGGCCAGCCTCCCCACTGCCCAGGCACAGGGCCAGCAGGAGGCAGGCCAGGGAGCCCTGTGACTTCATCTCTGCCTCGCTCCTTTCCCTCCTATTTTCTTCCGACCCGAGTTTTCTTCTCTTTGTCCTTCCTCTACCCCCGTGTCTGCGTGTGCCCTTCTCTGTGCTCTTCCTCCTGACTCACTCCCCGTTCCTCTAAGTCCGCAGCCTTCTCTCTCCTTTCCCAGACTCCCCTGCCTTCCCAGAGTCCTCCTCCCTGCCGCTACTCCTTATACTGTGGCCTGGGAGAAGGTGACGGGGCTAGGGAGCCCAGAGTCCCTCCCTCATGACTCAGGGCCAGCCACCGATAGGGTAATGAGCTGTAATTGTGAGTCTGAGAGTCTGTGTTGAAACAGAGAGGGAGCCCGAGCATCAGGGAGGAAGAAATGGGATGAGGCAGGTGCAAAGGTGTTCTGATTTCCCAACCCCAGGAATTTGGGGCGCAGGGTGGGGAAAGGGGCATCTGAGGAGATAGGTGGTTGATGTCTCCTAGAGGTGGTAGGTGGAGGGGACTCAAGAGAAAGGAACCACAGGCAGGACCCAACCAGGAGGCAAGCGTAGGGAACCCGATGGGGCGAGACGCACCCAAGGTGTAACCCAGCCTGGATCAGGGGCACTGGGATGAGAGGCAGCTGCTTTCTCGGCCTTGCTCTCTCAGTTTTGGTGGCCTTTTCCTCTTCCATCTCTCTTCCCTCCCATGCTGCCCCCTAAAGGTGACTGTCCTCACACTCTTTCATGCTTTCCACTCCACAGAGACTCTGGGAGTTGTGAGACTGCCCTCAGTGGGGACCCCAGGTATGGAGGTAGGAAGTAGCCAGAGTGGTCATCAGGGCGTCTCAGCACTCGGGCTGCTCTTGGCTGAGAAAGCTGGGTGCGGAGCAGGGAACTGGGCGGGCCAGCCACCCCCAGGGAATGAGTGGGAGGGAGCAGCTGACCCAGGCACCCATCCTGTTTACCTGGCCCACAGGGGCACGTGTGTGAGCTCAGAGCCTCCTGAGAGGACTGGGACTGCCGCTTGCCCCACCCCACCCCCAGTCTCCCCAGGACCTGGCGGCAGGGGAGGAGGAGACAGCACGAGCCCCCCACCCTGCCCCCTCCCAGGGCCCTCTGTCAGCAGCGTGGCCCTCTCCCTGTCCCAGCTCAGGACACAGAGCTCAGTCATCTAACCCATCTCACCCCTGTCCAGCACCTGTCCACTTCTCTGCTCCCAGGGCCTTGGGGCCTCCCACTTGTCGCCAGCCTTGTATCACTGGAACTCATCACCGACTTAGGAGGGGCTGGTTTCCATCCGCCTTTCTCAATGTCTTTCAGTCAGTCTCTCTCCACCCCAGCATCCGCACCCCAGCTTGTAATATCCAGCACCTCTCACCGCGTAAACACAATCCCTGTCTGTCCTGGGCGCCTCCCACCTCCCTGTTATTCCATCTCCCTTTAATGAGAGTGATAATGGTGGTAGTGGTAATCATCATCGTAATTTTCACCACGGCTCCAGTCTATCCATGGCTCTGGGTGCCCAGTGCCGGACTAAGCACTTTAAGGCTCACACAGCCCTGGGAGATAGTCTTAGAATTACCCCATTTAGAGACAGAGAATTTGGGGCTCAGAGGGGAATGGTGGTGTGTGGTAGAGCCAAAGCCAAGCCCAGGCCTGCCCCACTCCTAAACTCTGCTCCCAGCACATTCTGTCATCCTCCATCTCAGACCTCCCGCTGCTTGTCAAAATCTTCATTCTTCTCTGGATGGAATTGGTGGCGGTTTTGCCCTGAGGCCTAATGGAAGGCAGGGGACAGGGGGCAGGAGTAAATCTGAGGCCTCCGGATTGCTGATGGACACCTCAGCCCCTGAGCCAGCTGCTTCCACGTCCGAGGACAGGACCACGGGGCTGGGGGTAGAACACTCCCTGCCTCTGAGACTCCTTCCCACACTTCCCTCATGGGCCACCACCTTCACCGTGGTGTATATCTGCCTCCTGACCCATCTCTGTTATTAATATTTTTCTTTAAGCCAGCTTACTTTCTTAAGTATATTTTACGTTGCTACTGTAAACAGAAAGCCAGGATCACTTGTCCACAAATAGAAAGTAACAGAAAACATAGTGAGAAGTACACAGTGGTGTTACATGAGAGCTGGTCTTGGCTCCTGTGTTAAAAAAGGAGACTGGCAAGTCTGAGGGAGGTAGTCAAGGCACAGGAGCACAGAACTTGAGTTTTCCTCTCTAACATAAACAGAAAGCTTGAGGGGAAATTGAGAAAAGGGCAGGGCTCTCACTGAGTAATTCAGGCTTACGCAAAGCCATGTTCCTGAACCAGCTGGATTCTCCCCTGTGCTCCCATGTTCTGCCTTCTGGGGTAAACTGCCCTGAGACATCTCCGGACCCGAGAGGTCACCTCATGCGGTCTGCAGGCATATTTATGAAATGCCTGTTGTAAACCAAATAGAAGGCTAAGTGCTTCCATATGCATGATCTCATTTAATCCATACAACAACCTCGGGGCAGGGGGAGTAGACATTCCCATTTTGCAGGTGAGGTAACTGAGGCCCAGGGCTGGTCAATACACATATAAGAGGTATTTTGAAAATATGGTGGTAAAATGGTGATGTCCAAATATGACCCAGGTCTGTCTGACTCCAACCAGGTTTTCCTACCTCATTCCCATGACTCCTTTGTGCCTGTACCGAATGGCATCCACATATCTGACCTACACGACCTCACATCCAAGACCCTCTGATTTCAGCTTTCCTAAGTCACTAATTCATTCATTCTGCTAAGTATTTATTGAGTACCTTCTGTGTGTCAGACCTGTTCTAGGCACAGAGGATACAGCGTGGGAGATCATCTAAATCTCTCCCCTTAGGGAGCTCACATTCATTGTGAGGATGTTGGACAATTAACAGAGTAGGTGGTGAGCACTAATGAAAAATACAGTGAGTATTTTAAATCAGGAAATCAGGAAAGGCTTTTTGAGATGTGACCTATGAATTGACACCCAAAGGAAGTTAGAGAGTGAGCCATAAGGATGTCTGGGGATAGAGTATCCCAAGCAGAGGGACAGCAGTGCAAAGGCCCTGGAGCAGGAACCTACTTACTCTATTTGAGGACCACTGACAGGAGCAGGGGGGAAAATGGGAAGTGTTGAAGTCAAAGAGAAACGGGCCCAGACAGGGGGACTTGGGGCCATCGTGAGGACTTGGACCCTTACTCTGAATGAGGTAGAAAGAGTGGTGGGTTTTGATGGAGGAGGGCTGTTGTCTGACTCAATGTTAACAGGGTCCCTCTGAGGAACAGACTGGGGGGCAAGGGGCACGAGGTGGGTACAGAGACCAGGGAGGAGGGTTCAGTGGGGGGAGGACAGAGGCTGGACTCAAGCAGAGAAAGGAGATGAGGCTTCGGGTCTGGGTGCTGTCTCTGCTCCCCTCCATGGTGTCCTGAGCTTCCAGCTGGCATCTGCTGATCCACCTGTGCGCAGTACCTGTCCTGGAGCCCAGCTTCAGATCCTGATACCCCCCGTTACTAGCTGTGATCTTAACCTGTGCAGCAGTTTCCTTGACTGTCAGAGGCAGGAATGCGAGGGTGAAGGGAGGGAGTCCTGGCGGGGTGCTCAGAATGGTGTCTGGCACACTCCCGTGCACGCGCTCTGTATTCTTGCTAGTGGTGGGCATGTTGGGATTGTTGGAGTGGTTTTTTGGCAGTTTAACTGTGAGACACATACACAAGCATGCACGTACCTCCTGAAGGCAGAAACTTAATTTTATAGAGGACTTATTTTGAAGTAGCTCCTTCTCACTCCCCCAAGGGTCCCAGGGAGGCAGGCCCCCTCAGCAGCAGAGACCAGCAGCAGGGAAATGCTCGTGACTAGGAGGAGCCAGGTCCATCACCACTCACTAGCTGGGCGTCCTCAGTCTGGGAGGGGGACCGTCATGGTGCCTGCCTCACGGGGAGCTTGGGCGGGTAGAATGAATCATGTCTGAAAGTGCTCGGCACAGACGTAGTCAGCCCCAATAAAAGAGGGCTGTGAGGGTCCCGCCCCAACTCCCCTCCCTGTTCTTCCACTTCTGCACAAACTGGCCCCTCCTCTCCTCACCCCTAGCCTGCCTCTGCCTGTCTGTCTCAGATGCCTGCTTCCTGCTCCCACTTACTCCATGCCAATGGGAAAACCAAGTCCGCACAAGGCAGCAGACTCCCCCCTGTTAGCTGCCGGCCATCTGTGCCTGGCCTCAACCTGTCCTCTTGTACATGTTATTCTAGGGTGTAAATGGACGTCAAATGAGTAAATACCTAATTACACATCGTCATAAGTGCCGTGAAGGAAAAGATCAGTTTGCCAGGCCAGAGAGTAGCAAAGGCAGCCCTCTGTTCAGGTGGTGTGGTCAAGGTTAAGATCACAGCTAGTAAAGGGAGAAGTCAGGATTTGAAGCTCAGCTCCAGGACAGGTACTACCAACACCTGAAGGGTCAGGAGGTGACAGCGCAGGGCACAAGAGGGACATGGGGGAATATTCCTGGCAGAGGGAGGGACACACCAGACCTCAAGGCAGAAGTGATCCATGCCTCTTTCCACACTTGAAAACGGGCAAATAAACAGGTGATTGCCATTTACTTTGAAACACATCAAAAATGTATTGATGCATGGTTTGATGTATAGATATGTGACAGACGGATGTGTGATAAAGCAAGGAGAGTAAAATGTTAATGGGAGACTGTGAGTGGTGGCTACATAGGTATTCACTATGAAACTCATCTTTATGATGCATTTGCAACATTTTCAAATTAAAATATCATAAGGGAAGGAAAGGACCGCAGGTCATAAAATGATGATAGTCTACAAATCAGGAAAAAGGCAGTGACCATGAAGTGGCAGGGACGTCACCTTTATTGTACACACACAGCACACCCCCCGCCCCAGACCGTTCCTGGTGGCATCTAGTTCTTACTGATGCATTGCTTCGTATTTGTTTTCATATTCTGTTTATGTGCCTTGTATCCACAGGAAGCCTGTAAATTCCCCAAGGGCAATTTTTGGTCTTTTATTTTTGACCCCACAATTGATGGAATTTTGGTGCTGGAAGTCGTGTTTGTTGTCCCTTCTCTGCAGATGCAACCCCCCCCAATATATAAAAGGAAATTGTGGCCCCCAGAAGGGAAGGGAGCTGCCCACAGGTATATGGTCCTACTAGGAAGGCACGTCTCCCCACACCCAGGCCAGTACATGGCAAACCTTCTAGAGACTTTTTAGGCAACTGTGAAAGGTCAGGTTCTGGCAGTGGACAGCCAGGACCCTGACCCCTCTAAGCCTGTTTCCCCATCCATACAATGGGGATCACAAGAGGACTTCTGCCTTTGGGTTATGGGAGGCTTAAATGGTTTTAGCTCTTCACACAGTCCTGGAAGCTAGCTAGTGCATAGTGAACAGTCTCAGCTATCACACATCTGAAAACTAGGACTTCTGTGTCCCCATTCTTGTCGTTGTAAAGAGGCCCACCCTCCTGTCACCAGGGTGCCTTCCCCCTGAGCCTTCGGTGCTTCTCCCGCGCAAGGACCTCCCACACGCATCCCTTTCCTCTCCTCTCTGCACGGTTCCCCACTACTTGATACCAAACAGGAAAAGACTGTATTTTCAGAATATGCTTTGTAGCTCTTAAGTCGCTTTTCCTCCACTTCCTGACTATGTGACCTTGGTCATGTTTCTTAACCTGCGGGAACCTCCATGTGCTTCTCTGTAAAAGGGGCGATACTTAACCAGGGGGTTGGGAGGATTCAGTGATGTCATGCATGGAAAGCACCCAGCAGGGAGCCCAGCATTGCACAATAAATACAAGTTACCATTGTTATTCCTTTCATGCCACACACCCCCCCCAACGAGGATGCTACCCCCTTGGGCTCCACCTAGGTTCTGGCCATTCTCTTCACTAGTGCTTTGCCCCGACTGCTGGCCTGAGGTGGCCTTCTCTGCACAGTGCTGAGCACGCATGGATTTTGACTGCTAGCGAAGCCTGGCTTGTCCCCCTGAACGCCCTCTTACATCTGACCTGCCTGAAGTCTCCAGCTCAGCACCTCTGTGCATCAGCTCCCAGCTCCTTCTGCAAAATAGCAAGGAAAGAGTAGCCTCCCCCCACCCACCCCTCCTCGGGGAGCACAGGGGACCATGATGAGAGTATAATATGTCATATTTATTCACAAATCCCAGTACAGCCCACTTCCGGGACTTAGGAAATCTGCCCACCCACCCCACCCCACCCCCGCCCCCAGCTCCTCCGGGTCATTTCAGCTAGTATGATAACAGGAATGGCTGTCTGCTGAGTGAGGCCAGTGCGTCAGTTTAGGGAATGATGTTGGCGACGCTCTGGAAGAGAGGAGAGAGGGAATGAATGCAGGAAACACAGCCCTGAGGGGACCCAGACCTCTGCCCTCACGTCCGCGAGAGAAATGAGGGGGACATCGACATGAGCTTCTCAGACCTAGAAATTGCTTATGTTCTGCGGACTGTCTTAGGAGAGTGTCAAGGGCCTGTGGAGGAGCCAAGAAGCCTTGTCTGTTTTGCCTCCGAGGGTCCCCTGGCATGCCCACTGCCCAGGAATAAACAAGGCTGTGCCTTTGGGTTCAGGGCACAGTCCACGGGGCTGTTCCACACCCTCATCCTCTGCCATATGCTACATGCAAAGAGATAAATGCAAAACTAGGACTTTGCTTTGGGCCCAGAGTAGGGAACAGGGTTTCCCAGGAGGCTTTCTACTGCGGGCTCCTGTGAGCCAGGAGAAGCCCAGAGCCTCAGGTTCCTACCCCAGCGTACTGCTGTAAGGCAGCAGAGGGCCTCGTAGTGGGTTGAGGTAGGGAGAGACTCGGGGCGGGGGGGGGGGGGGGGGGTGATGAGACATGACGAGCACACAGAGGGATGGGTTCAGCAGCACCTCTCTCTCTGGCCCCTGGGGGTCTGTTCGCCAGCTTGCATTTGCCTCAGCAGGAACGGAAAGCAGGCAGAAGAGGAAAGCAGGGTGTCAGGGACAAAGAACAGGGAAGGCCAGAGCTGGGAAACAGGTTGGAGGGTTTCTGCAAGGCCGAGAGTCTGTCCCCAACGAAGTTGTCCATGAACACGCAGCGGGAAGGGAGTGTGAGACCATCTCCAGAGACAGGAAGCAGAAAGTTAAAACCTCCTGGGCACTCACCTTCCACAGAGCTGGAAAGTTGATGAAGGGCTTGTTGACCGAGGCCTGGAATTCAAGAACAAGAGGGTTGGTCACCAGCATCCATCCCCGCAATCCTAGGAGGGCTCCCCTCCCCCCACCGAGTCCTGGCTGCGCTCCGGAGACTTACTCCAGATGTTGCTGTTGTGGTTGCGCCCCCTCCGTGCTGGCCGGTGGAAACGCCTGGATGAGCGCCCTGTGGACAAAGCCCAGACTGTCATTATAACCGCCCCCCCCCCCGGCCCTTGAGGGTCTCTTTCCCCTCTTAAATCCCTCGAAAGTTCCTCTTCCCAGGTGACCTGCCATCCTCTAGGGTGGCTGGGGCCGGGGTGGAGGCAGAGGCTAACCCTCTACCCCCTCATTATGCAGAAAGAAACCCAAAGCCCATGTCGCTGTGGGAATTCTGTGAGATGGAAGGAAAATCCTGGAAGGAAGGATGTCTGCCCCTACTGACTAATCTTCCCCCAATTCCCTTTTATGTCGGTGAATGAAATGCCCTCAGTCGCTGAAAAGGGCCTGACTGGAAACTGGAAAGGGAACCCAGGGGACCCAAGCAAATCCTAGGACCATAGTTTAACCTCAGCCCCGACCTCAGCTCTACCCCTCCTGTACCCCCTCTGGCCTGGTCCCTAACATCCATCCGTTGATCCCTGTCCTCGTTTTACGCCCAGATACTCAGCCATGCCTCTGCTCCTGCTGTGGCCAGCTCTGAATCCCATAACAAACCTCCCCCTCCTGACCCCTTCCCAGTGAAGACTGTCCACTCCTCTACTGGGTACACTTTCTGTGGAGTCCCTGCCTCCGCACTCACCCATCCCTGGGTCCCTGCCTGCAGCCCATGTGGCTATCAGCTTCCAGGTCTGGGCTGGTCTTCAAGATGGTGTCCCAAAGACTCCTCATGGAGATTGGAGAGTGGGGACTGAGGCAGGCAGAGGTCAGCCTTTTCCTATTCCCCAAGCCCCCAGCCCGGTCCGCTGTGACCCTTGCTTCCCCCTGGCCTCCAGTATTTGTTCCCTTTAGAAAGATGTTTTCTCTACAGAAATCCTCCAGGAGACCTCCCCCGAAGGGGCAGTATAGGGTAAGAGAAAGAACCCTGACTTATGATTCGCCAGACCTGCGCACTAGCCACCTGACCTTGGCAAATCCCCTTAAAACCTCACTGAGCTTCTGTCTCCTTATCTGAGAATCAGGGAGTCAGCCTCCTCACCCTGACTACCTCAGAGGCTTGTTATGAAAATTAAACCAAACAGGGCTTATCTCCCAGAGCCATTCCTCATGCTTACTCTGATGCTCTGGATTTTCTTAACACTCACTCTGTTTGCACTGCGCAAGATCTTGACTCAGTAATCGTTTCCTGTTCCCCAAGAGAGGAACGTGAAGCCTCTCTTGGCTTCTCAGAGGCTTCACGTTCCTCTCTTTACACCTCCTCAACTAGGAGGGCAGCTCCCTGAAGTGTGAAGGTTCTTGCTGTCTGATCTAGGGCTTTGCGGACGAGATGGTTTGATCCATCTGACCGGCTGAGCACCAGCTCCTTTGTGAGGAGATGGAGAGGAAAAAAGAGAATGTGGTCATAGAGCTCCCCAAGCTTCTTTCACGAAATGAAGCCTACATGGACAACCCAAATGTCCCAGGGGCTTAACCTCTCCCTCCCCCAGCCCCTTCTCCCCATTTCCCCACCTCTGTTCACCTACATTCAGCAGCTGGTTGGCCTCCTTGCCGGCTTGGTTGACCCCATTATGAACATTCTGCTGCAACCTTTCCACCTCCTTCCCGGCCTGGCCAGCAGCATGGTGGACACCTTGGCCAAGTTTCTCCGCTTCCTTTCCAGCCTGGCCAGCAGCGTGGTTGACCCCTTGGCCAAACTTCTCTGCCTCCTTCCCGGCCTGGTTGACCCCATCGTGGACCCCTTGGACCACCTTGTCTGCCTCCTTTCCAGCCTGTTCAACGGCATGGTGAACTCCCTGGCCAAAGTGCTCCACCTCCTTCCCAGCCTGGTTGACCCCAGGATGGATCCCCTGGACTATTTTGTCTCCCTCTGCCCCAGCCTGCCCTGCAGCGTAATTAACATCATGGCCAAACTTCTCTGCCTCCTTCCCAGCCTGGTTAACCGCATGGTGGACTCCTTGGACTATTTTGTCTCCCTCCTTCCCAGTCTGCCCAGCAGCATGGTGGATCCCCTGGCCAAATTTCTCCACCTCTTTCCCAGCTTGGTTAACCCCATGATGGACCCCTTGGATTATTTTTTCTCCCTCTTTCCCAACCTGCCCACCAGCATGGTGGATCCCCTGACCAAACTTCTCTGCCTCCTTCCCAGCCTGGCTAACCCCATGATGGATCCCCTGACCAAATTTCTCTGCCTCCTTCCCAGCCTGCCCAGCAGCATGGTGGACCCCTTGGCCAAACCTCCCTGCCTCATTTCCCGCCTGGTTCACCCCATGATGGACCCCCTGACCAAACTTCTCTGCCTCCTTCCCAGCCTGGTTCACCCCATGATGGATCCCATGGCCAAACTTCTCTGCCTCCTTCCCAGCCTGGCTCACCCCATGATGGACCCCCTGACCAAACTTCTCTGCCTCATTCCCAGCCTGATTCACCCCATGATGGATCCCATGGCCAAACTTCTCTGCCTCGTTCCCAGCCTGGTTCACCCCATGATGGACACCCTGACCAAACTTCTCTGCCTCGTTCCCAGCCTGGTTCACCCCATGATGGACACCCTGACCAAACTTCTCTGCCTCCTTCCCAGCCTGGTTCACTCCATGATGGATCCCATGGCCAAACTTCTCTGCTTCCTTCCCAGCCTGGTTCACCCCATGATGGACCCCCTGACCAAACTTCTCTGCTTCCTTCCCAGCCTGGTTCACCCCATGATGGATCCCATGGCCAAACTTCTCTGCCTCGTTCCCAGCCTGGTTAACCCCATGGTGGATCCCATGGCCAAACTTCTCTGCCTCATTCCCAGCCTGGTTCACCCCATGATGGATCCCATGGCCAAACTTCTCTGCCTCGTTCCCAGCCTGGTTAACCCCATGATGTACCCCCTGACCAAACTTCTCTGCCCCATTCCCAGCCTGCCCAGCAGCATTGTGGACCCCTTGGCCAAACCTCCCTGCTTCACTTCCCGCCTGGTTCACCCCATGATGGACCCCCTGGATCACTTTGTCTGCCTCCTTCCCAACCTGTCCAGCAGCGTGGTTGACCCCATGGGCAAACTTCTCTGCCTCCTTTCCTGCTTGTCCGACGCCATTGTTGATCCCATGGGCTACCTTGTCCAAGCCGTTGTTGAGCCCCTGGACGCCTTTGTCCAGTTCCTTGCCGGCCTGGCTCCCCATGTGGCTAAGTCCATTAAAAACTTTCTCCACTTCCCTTCCAGCGTGAGTGATTCCATTATTGATGCCTTCCAGGGCCTTGCCCACCTCTCTCTCTGCATTGCTCAGCCCTCGGTTGATTCCTTCAATGACCTTCTCAATGGGGTCATCATTGGCTGCCCATCCAGGAAGGGCCCCCAATAGCAGTAGGAGGGAGCAGGAGCTGACCAAACTGGCAAGGTGCATGTTGTTGGCAGGGTGGGGAGGATGCAGAGAGGTGCAAGGGAAGCAAAGCTGCTATTTATACTCTACCTCCCTCCTATCTCCACCCCTCATGACTCAATTACCCCTGTGAGGCACTGACTTGGTCCCCAGTCAGGGAGGTATTTCCCAGGGAGCTTTGAGTTGAGCAACGAAGAGGAGGAGGAAGTGAAGGTGAGTCATGAATGGAGAACACTCACGTGGCATCTTTGCTCCTTGCCCAGCTCAGGCCCTCCACCCCAAAGCCCAGATGTCTGCTCTTCAATCACCTCCTCTTTTCATTCCTCACCCACTATCCAGGCCTCCTCTCTCCCAACCCCACCTTCAATAACCCCCATCTCCAGGACCCAGGCCTGCTTCTTCACTCCTCTCAGGGGATCGAAGGATCCAGTTTCCCCATCAGCAAGAGTCTTGGAAGATGGGGGTGCTCAGTCAGGGGAGGGAGGGCACTCCTGGGGAGTTGAGGGCATCATCAGACCTTCCTCTTTCTGTCCTCCTTGACTCCCCCCTATGCTTACCACATCCCAGCCCCACAGGTCTTCTTCTCCTTGGTTCTCAGACACACCAGGCTCATTCCTGCCTCATGGTCTTTGCACATGCTATGTACATGGAAGATAGAACTCACATCTTTACATTGTGGGTTCTTTCTTATTCTGTTCTTGGTTCAAATGTCACCTCAGAAAAACCCTTCCCTGGCCATCCCTCAGTTATACTGGGTGATATCATCCTTTTGTTTTTACAAGCACTTACCACAATCCGAAATTATCTTTTATACCATATGCCTCACCTATTGGATTGTAAACTTCCAGAGGACAGGACTTTTGTGTTGGTCACTGCTATATCCCCAATTTTTAGAACATAGCCTGGGGTTCAGTAAATATTTATATATTGAACAAATGGATGGATTTAAAAAAGCACTCCCAAAAGGTATGCGATGTAAGTGCACATAGTATGATTGCTAAGGGAAGCCCAGGGAAGACCAGTCAAGCCTCAGCCTGAGTCTCAGAGGTGCTGGAGAGAAGGGTGCCTGGGCCCCCAGAGAAGCCTGGGGCCCCTTGGGGAGGCTTATAGATTTTGGAGCTGGGACACATTCTCATAACAGAACCTTGGCCTCCCGCTTCCCAGCCCTTGGGCGAGGGCAGAGGACCAATTGCCATGAGCTGGGACAGGACGCAGTGTCTCCTGAAAAGCCGGTTGAGGCAGCCACGGGGAGGAGTCTAAGACCTGCTGCAGCAGGAGACTGTCAGCCAGAACCTGGGCTGGAGGCCAGGGGCTCATCCTTCCCTCCTCCCGCTGGGACCTCCTCAGTCCCAACCTAAAGCTCCAAGCATTGACATGGTGGCACGGGTTGGAGGGGAACAGCTGGGAGTCTAGCCTGGGCATGAAGAGGGTCATCAGAAGGAAGGGCAGGTGATAGCTGGGAGATCTGTGGCAGCATAGCAATCTGGGGCTAGCTTAGAGGCTGGCCAAGACCAGAAGGGCAAGAGCCAGTGGGTGGGTAAGTTGGGTGCAGGGGTGAAAGATATTTGGGTTTTGGTGCCAAGGGGAGAGATAGAGAGGGGGTGGAGGTGGGATTGCGGGCAGGCAGGCTGGTGGGAAGGAATGTGTAGGGTGTGAGCTGGTGGGGTGGCAGAGTTATGTGTGTGGGCGCCTGGGTGTGGTGAGAATCCGCACGTGGTTTCAGGCTTTGCTCAAATAAGGGTGACCAGGCCCACTCCCTTCGGAGGACCCATGCTTCCACCCTGGGTCCTGGACACCCAGGCCCAGAGACCCAGGAGCTTCTGCCATTTCTAGGCACTGCCTATAGAGGGTGACTAATCAGGCCGTCTCTCCAAGCTTGAGCTCATTAAATCTGTTTCCCAGTTTCACGCTCCAGGGACAAAGCCAGATCCCTGGGCAACCTCAGGCGTGGCTCTTCTGCCCTTGTCCAGTGCCTAAATGAGGGAGTTTCCCATGCCAGGAGATTGCAGGGTGGGGAAGGGTGGGCGGTGAGCCGCAGAATCCCAGTCCACCCTGAGATGGAGAGGTGGGGTTTCTCCTTTTGAAATGTATTCCCATCTTCTCTTTCCACCCCTCTCTCTGCCCATCCCACCATCTTCCATCAGCCCCAATCCCTCCTGGTCCCATTCCCATTTGCCACTAATTGATTCAGAACTTTGGCATCTGTCCCCGTAAGAGATTGGCCTGGAGTTGTCCCTTGTTTGCTGCCCTCGGCTGGTTTGGGGAATGTGAGCCTGCTGCTTTGCCAGAGCAAGTGGAGGAGATTTCCATGGCCCATCGTCACAGCCCTCCCGCAGAGCACTGCAGAGCGCTCCAGGGAAGAGTGCGGGCGGGTCTGTGTGGCCCTGGGGCCTGGGGGCCTCAGAGCGTGCGCCATGCCCAGAGCCTCACCTTGCAGAGCTGCCACCTGACTTCCCTACTCTGGTTGGGATCCGCACCAGTTCCCACTGGCTAGCAGACATTTGTTCCCAATGCTTTTTGGCAAATCCTGCCGATAAAGTCATCTGGATCTGGATCTGAATCAGCCTTGGGGAGAAGAGATCATAGCTCCAATTCTTCTCTTGTTATTTGCCTGCTGAGATTTGCCATTTCTGTTTGAAGCAGGGTTGAGCCTTTATATTTTATAAGAGAAATTTTAATTGCATCTAGCTTCTCATATCTATTATTGTAAAGTTGTACAAAATTGACCCCTTTTCAGTCCTGTTTTTATTTGTGTGAACTTCCACACCCTGCCTCCACCCAACCTCCATCACGTGTGTTAAATTTGTCCCCTTTGTTTAATTAATACCTGCATTTTGGCCTTGGGTCATTGAAATTCCCCATCTGTACACTGGATTTATTTTCAGTTCCACCTCCCTGGACCATCCAAGGAGGAGAGCCTTGCCCTTACCCTGTCCCACTGCAGGTGCTTGGTGAACTGAGTTCCTGTGAAGACTCAGGGAAGGAAGAGGTTATGTCATTCTGCCCCTTCTTGCTTCCACACCTCTATCTGGGATGATGACTCCTTCCTGGCCCAAACCCCCACACCCCCTAAATCTTGGTCACAGCTGTGTCAGCCAGCCCTGCAGGTGAAGGCGCCTATCTGTGAATCACAGGTGTGCAAATGAGTGCCCACCCCCAGGGCGTTAGAGGAAAGAGCCACCTGTCCTGTTCTTTCCCAGAAGCTGCTTTGTGCCAGGCAGAGTTCTAGGTGGTGGCAGAAGGCCCCATGGTGAACAACAGGACACAGTGAACAAGTAAATCAGTAACTAGATCATGACAAAGCTACGTGAAAAGCCCCGAGGAAAAGAACGGGGTGCAGTGAGGGGATCTGGCTTGGAGGTCACTTAAAGATTGGGAGTCAGAAGGAATGGGAGGCAGTGATATTTACATATGCATTCTGGCACCCACAGGTGCCAACCCTTCTAACCAATGGGATACAAAAGCGAAGGTAGACCAGCAGTCTGCCCTCCGAGAGTGTACAGTCCATTGGGCAGAAAACTGGCAAGAAAACGTATAAACAGGACGATTTTGAGAGAGAGACATATGCTATGAGGAAAACAAAAAATATAGAGAGGAGAAGCTTTGCACACTGGAGCATCTCTCCCATCAAGCAAAGTCAGAGGAGGCTTCTGGAAGATGAGCGGGTTGAGAGGGTGAGGGCTATGGTGACTGAGGGAGGAGAGAACTTTACATGGGGACTTAGAAGGGCCCCTCTTAAAGGGCTGCACCTGAGGGAAACCAGGAGCCCGGAGCAAGGACTGGGCAGGGCTTTCCAGGCAAGAGAAAACAGCTAGGGTAGATAAGTATCAAGAGGAGGGTAAAAGAGCAACAATGAGCCAGGGAGAAGGAAGGTAAGGGGGAGAGAAAAGGGCTTTGAAGCCCTGTGTAAAAAGCTGGATTCTATGCTGGAGGCCGGGGGTGGCCTGGGGACCGTGGGGCTCGACATGCGCTCATCACGTGCTTTGCCTCCGCCTCTGTGAAGTCATTGGGCACCGTGACGTCACAGCGAGAAGCTTCTGCCCCACTAGCCCGGGCGCCCCCGCACCGCAGTAACATCGCGGCGGTCCCCAGGCGCCTAGGTCATGAAACCTTAGACCATGTCGAAACGCGACATCGTCCTCACCAATGTCACCGTTGTCCAGCTGCTGCGACAGCCATGCCGGGGTGAGGGAGGCAACGGGGCGGCCTCAGGGAAGGGAGACAGGGCAGTCGGGAGCCCCTGCGGCGCTCGTGTCCGCCTCGCTGTGTGCAGGAGGGAGCGGGCAGGAGGCCGGCTGCGGCGTCCCTTCCCTCCAGCTCTCCTGCCCCACCCTCCCTACCCCTGCCCTGCCGGTGGAGTGGTTTCTATAGCGATGGTGGCGGGCCAGGAAGAGGGTCCCCACCTGTCTTGGCGCCGCTAGCAAGCGGTGGAAGGGTGGAATCCGGGCCGGAGCCGCGCCTCCCTGTGCGCGTTTCTGGGGATGAACGCTCCGGTCGCCCAGCGCCAAAGGGCCGCTTGGGGTTTGGTGGGCTTTGTCCTCGTGGACGCTAGCAACCTGCCGGGGCCGCGCCAAGCACTTTGCACGCGTGCGCGCACTGAAGCCTCACAACCCCCCGGGGAGGCCAGTGTGTTTACTGTCGCCACTCACGGAGGGACCACAGAGGTAAGAGGGCGCAAGTCGCCTCCCTAGGGCTCTCAGCACCGGAATAGCAAAGTTGACACTCAGAGTCCCCTGCTCGCCCCCACTGGGCAGCCCTACCCATCCAGCCAGAGTTGCACACACACTCCAGCCAGATGAACCCCGTGGATCCGCAGGGCAACACGCATTCCCTCGCTGCCTCCGCACTGGCTGGCCGGGCCGGGGTGGGCGGGACGGACGTCAGGGTCAGGGCGGTGGGAGGGACCCCCCAAGAAGCAGCGCCCGCCGGGACAGGTTCTCTGCTGCCGGCTTCGGACCTCCTCCCTTGCTCAGCACTCGCTCTGTGACCTCGGGCCTCGGTTTCCCCTCCATAAGGTAGTTTATAGCGCACGCCTTACAGCGCTCAGTGAGCTGGTGCGCGCAAGGGCTCAGCACATTGCCTAGCCCGTGGCAGCGCCCAGGAAGTGCGAGCGTCATCCTAATTAGGAGAGCGCGCGCCCGTGTCCTTGTTTCACCTACCAGGTGACGCTTCATCACTGAAGCTCCTTCAGGCTCTTCCTTCCTAGTGCAGCAGCTTTCCTCCCACCCAGGCACCCCACCCCTGGAGAGGAGAGGAGGAGAGGAAGCCTGGGGGAAGATGGGAGAGGAGAAGCACCCGAATTTTCTTTTGAAAGGTCGAGAGGAGTGGGCTCGGATTCCCACTCAATCCCATGGACAGATCTTCCCCTTTAGTGATTGTGGAAGCAGAACCCCTAGGAATGCAAACACCCTAGGGGCACCAAAACCACAGGGTCATTGCTGCAAATAAACACTCATAATACCTTTAGGAACTGGTATTGCCATAGGAAACCACAGCGCAGGCTCAGACCACATGGTCTGCAGCAGCCCCTAGAGGTCAGGGGGCCCCACAGGCCAGCTGGCCCGTGGTTTCCAGCCCACCTTCTCCCAGTGCCTTTGACTCTGGTGCCAAGAACAAGGGCCACCTTCCTCCTCCAGTCCCACTCCAACCTCTTCTCACTTCCTTTCCTCACAAATACTCTTAGTAGCAATTTCCTCCCTCTGTTGACGCCAGCACCTACCGGGTGGTGAGATCTGAGTCCTCACAGTAGCCCCCAGGCAGAAGGTCAGATGTGGCCCCAGCAAACAGGCAAGAGAGGTCATTAACTTGCTCAAGACTACACAGCTGGCAGGCGGCTGGGCAGGGCATGAGAGTCAGGCCTGATTCCCAGCTGGAAACCTCTGCCGACCCGACTGCTGCCTCCACATCTGCCCACCTCTCCTCCTTCTCGGCAGCCAGGCTCACACACATCCGAGCACGGGGATTTTCAAATGCAGTATAGGAATGGGGGGGTGTGCATTTGCAGAGGTGGACGCTGCGTGTGTTTCCAGCCGTTTCACCTCTATTTCCTACTCTGAGGATAAGAATCATCTGGAGTGCTTTTAGAGCCAGGATTCCTGGACCTCTGAGTCAGATTTCCCTGGGAAGAGGCCTACCCTGGGGTTCTTATCATAACAGCTTGTGCTCTGCTGAATTGGAGCAATTATCAGATGAGTTTGGGAAACAATCTTTGAAATACTCATGTAAGTGGACTCTTTCCTAGACACTCTCATAAGCATTACATCACCTCCCTTCGTCATCAGAGTGACTCTCAGAAGTACCATCATCTTCCTTTTACAGAGGAGGAAACTGAGGCACAGACAATATCACCCCAAGTAATTGTTAAAAAGACATGTGCACTGAGTTAGACTCTCCGGGGAAGGGGCCCTGGCATTGGTATTTTAAAGCAAGCCTAGCCCCTGCTCATTGTTTGGATCAGGTATTTGGGGAAACAGCTAGATGGTTAGCTGCCAGGGGCCAGGAGCCAGCAATGGGTTCTGGTTGGTCAAAATGGTTCGTTCTCTCCCACCGTGATGGCGCAGCTCATTCCCCCCATCCAACCCCCAACAGTGACCAGAGCACCACCCCCGCCAGAGCCCAAGGTTGAAGCCGAGCCAGAGCCCCAGCCTGAGGCCGAGCCAGAGCCCCAACCTGAGGCTGAGCCAGAGCCCCAGCCTGAGCCAGAGCCTGAGCCAGTCAAGGAGGAACCCCCACCTCCTCAACCTAAGAAGCCTTCTGTGGTTCAGAAGCTGACAGTGGGCATCAATGGGTAAGTTGGCCCCGGCCCGAGCCATGCCTGAAGTCTTAGGGCCCAGTCTTTCCTCTGGTTGCTGCCTGGGACATTTCCCCATTTCTCACCGTCAGTGCCTTCCTTCTGCCCACCCTTAGGAAACACAGGGAAAAGGGCTCCACCCTCAGAGAGTTCACATTCCAGAGGAAAGACAGCAATGAAAGAAGGAACACGACAGTTCAGTGACGCATGTTGTGAACAGTGTGGAAGTCGGTTACATTGAGACTGGGGAGTGCAGCGACAGCCAGATCAGGGCTCAGTGCGCTAAGAAGTCGGTGTGTGGAGCAAGCAAGGGAGGAAGGGGAAGGGAGGTGGGAAGGTGGCAGGGGCCTGGCAGCCACGGTAAGCAGTCCGGATCTGGTTTTACTGATTGAGAGCCATAGAGGTGTTCAGGCCAAGTGATACACCCTGACCTGAAGTTCTAGAGGATCCATCCAGCTACAAGGTCAGGAATGCGAGGGAGCGATGGATGGCTAGAGGAAGCAGGAAAAGCAGTTAAGAGCCTGGAGAGGACATCTGGGCAAGAGAGGACAGTGCCCACACTTTGCCGTCTTTCCCCAGACTGAGGCGTCCCACCCAGCCCCCTAGAGCGCACCACCTCTATCATCCCTTTCTCTCCCATCCCCTCCTCTGCCTGCTGGTGGTTAGGATTCTGAGCACAACCCCACCAGCCTTGTCCCTGAACAGATTCGGACGCATCGGTCGCCTGGTGCTCCGCACCTGCATGGAGAAGGATGTGAGGGTGGTGGCGGTGAATGATCCGTTCATTGACCCGGAATATATGGTGAGCAGCGGGCAAGGCGGAGACCCGGGAAAGGTGGGACACGGGTGGGGAGGAGAGCTTCCTGGAAGGCTCCCAGATGCCATGTGGAACCTTCACCAAGGTAGGGACTCCCTTGGGATGCTCGCACCTCTACCCTTGCCACCCAAGACTGGGAACCATCCTGTCCCCCGCAGGTGTACATGTTTAAATATGACTCCACCCATGGCCAGTACAAGGGGAGTGTGGAGTACAGGAATGGAAAGCTGGTGGTAGACAAGCAGGAGATCAGCGTCTTCCAGTGGTAAGCACAGCTGGCTGGCGCCTACCTGCAGCATATTAATACCGGGGTTGTGGGGGGCCTGGAACAGGATTCCAACCTCTCAGTTGGGCTCCAAAACCCCCCAAAATGTGTGTGTGCATGCCTCTGGGTCCTGGGTCAGAGAGGGGTCTCAGAGAAGTCCCTGACCCCTAAGATGGTTAAAAAGCACTAATCTAGAAAGGTGTCCCACTCTACTCAAAATACTTTTTATTTAACACACATCTACATGTTTCCTCACAGGCGTGTCAGCTCAGTAAGTATAACACTCAACTTCTGATTCTCCTTCAACCCCCAAACCTAGTCACCTCCCTCCCCAGGAAATGGCACGGCCATCTAGCCAACCCTTTCCACTCGGTTCCTGCTCAGCAGCCACAGAGGTCTTTTATGAACGTCAAAGGACCCGGTAATTCCCGCACTCAAACCCTCCAATGGCTTCCCATCCCCCCACGAATAAAATTCCAGCTCCTACGGGAGGGCCCCAACACTATGCACTGCCCCACTGCCTTTTCTCATCATCCCAACTGCTCCAGCCGTCCACAGAACCATACGCTGTCTTTTTTTTTTTTAAGATTTTATTTGTTTATTTGATAGAGATTACAAGTAGTCAGAGACGCAGGCAGAGAGAGAGGAGGAAGCAGGTTCCCCGCTGAGCAGAGAGCACGATGCGGGGCTCCATGCCAGAACCCTGACACCATGACCTGAGCCAAAGGCAGAGCCTTTAACCCACTGAGCCACCCAGGTGCCCCCATACCCTGTCTGTCTACTGTGAATTAGCAGCCTCCGTGGGCCCCTCCACGGCATGAGATTTTCCCTTTGCTCTGGCTTCGTGCACCGGCCCTGGGGTGCAGCCTCTCCCAGCCTCGGGCTTGTACCTGTGGGTAGGAGAGCTTGTGCTGAGGTGCTCGGCCTCTGGGTGTGGGAGTAGGAGGGTGGGTGGAGGCGGGGACTGGAGACTTGGTGCCGATGAGAAGCTGCCTGACCCAACTTTGAAATCTTAACACCAAACACAGTTCCAGCAGAGGAGTCGCTGTCCAGCCATCCGGTGTCCTTTCCTTACTCGGCCCGGCACTGCTGCCACGCAGGGCACTCTCCCTGTCTTCCTGGTCCCCACACAGCTGTCCCCTCAACAGCACCAGGTGCTGCCCTCTCTGGTGACTCCAGCAGCGTTTCCCATCTGCCCCACTCCACCCCTAGGCCATGTTCTCTGGGCACTTGGCACAAGCCAGGTTGCTTGCATACTTTACTCCCACCTCACCCCTTCCTACTTGGGTGACTTTGGGCAAGAGATTGAACTTGCCCTAGCCTGTTTAATAGGGCATCTGATGGGCATGATGATCACAGCCCCCAGAGTGGGAGCAGGGAGCACAGTCGGAGGTAAAAGGTATGTGGGGACACCAGGAAGGGCATCTCCCTGCAAAGCCACAGCTTCATCATTGGAGGGCCCCCGCTTGCTTCACGTCTCCATCACAGACACAGGCCATGACTCTGGGTAGACTCTGTACTTCCTTAAGAATGAATGAACGCAATCTTCAAACCAGCCAGCCCTCTGGGCAGAAGGGCAGGGCCCAGGACAATCTAGACAAGGGGCCGGGGTCTTCTGGGGCACCAGCTTCTCCCCTTCTCCCTGCCCTGGGGCTGGCTGGCTCTGAGAAATGCCAGGATTGGTACTTACTCCCCAGGTCACCAGGGTTCACGGGGTCAATACAGGTAAGAGCACTTAAAACATGAGCACATGGCAGGTAATCAATGAACGTGTAGAATGGTTAACAAAACCCACATTGATTGAACCCTGCCAGGCTCAGTGGTGTAGAGTGGTCTAGAGGACAAGACAGATGTTAACAAATCATCACAGAAGAAAACACCACCATTGGGATAAGCCCTGTGAGGGGGAGAAACCAGTATACGGTTTCTTTATTCATCGCTTGTTGGCTAAAGCCAAGTAGAAAATGGCAACATCTAGTAGATGTTTAATGTTTCAAATATAAACATTTGATATCAAGTAGAAATGTGATCTTCTCAAACAGGAAACAAAATCTTTTCTTTTTTTTAAGATTTGAGAGAGAGAAAGAGAGCAGGAGGTAGGGAGAAAGAAATCCAAGTAGACTCTAGGCTGAGAGGGAGCCCGACACAGGGTTCCATCCATGATCCCGAGATCTGAGATCCCAACCAAGAATTGACCACCCAGGTGGCCCTCCTTTCCCTTTCTAATGTAAACCACTAGCCACTGCTGGCCCCGGGGCTGCCTCAGGCTTCAGTCCTCCCCGCCAACCCCGGAGCTGCTCTCTGGGATGCAGTGTGTCTTCAGAGACTGTCCAGCCTCTGGCAGCAGGAGCCATGTGGTAAGGAGGGGCCGTGGGGAGGTTGCCAGGGCCGGGTATCAGAAGCAGCCAGCCGGCCTCACCTTCCTGGGGTGCATTCTGGGCAGCACGGGAGGAATGGGCCTGAGCTAGCTGGGAGCAGTCGCATGGTTCCCCCTGAGGGGTCAAGAAAACTGGCCTGCAAGGTGGAGTCAGTGATGGAAGGGGAGCCCAGCAGGGTGGACCGCATCAGGACAGTGAGGATGTTGGGCTTGGGGGGAAGAGATGGTTGCAGGCCAGGCAGGAAGGCGTCTGGCACAGCGAAGGCCTCTGGCACAGTGAAGGCCACAACTGCAAAGGCCAGGGCATGCAGAAAGAGACTGACTTGGGCGCCGCCACCCCTCCACAGCATGCAGCCCCGAGACATTCCCTGGAAGTCCGTCGGGAACCCCTTTGTGGTGGAGTCCACAGGCGTGTACCTGTCCTTAGAGGAAGCTTCAGTAAGTGGGGGAGAGGTGCCTAGGGCTGGGCAGTGGGAGGGGGCGTGGAGGTGGTGCTCAAAGGGCCCCCCCTGACACCTGTGCTGCTCCTCTAGGACCACATCGAGGCAGGTGCCACACGTGTGGTCATCTCTGCACCCTCACCCAATGCGCCCATATTTGTCATGGGGGTAAATGAGAAGGACTATGATCCTGGCTCCATGAAAGTTGTCAGGTAACAGGCAGCCAACATTCTCAAGAGTGTGGTCGGCACCCAGAGGACATGCCAGCCTCACCCTCCTCACCCCCACCCGCAGTAGACCCCTGGGGCTGTCTTCACACCTCCCTTCCCAAAGCCTTAATGCCTGGCTGTTAGAACAGCAGGACTCCTGGAGAACATGCTTGGGGAGCTTCCCAAACCATACCTCTGGGGCACCCCCATTGACCCCTCTCATCTCTATCCTGACTTCCACAAAACCAGGCCCCTGTGCATCAGCCAGGAGGGAGGGGAAGGTGCAGGGCTGGCTCTGCGACTCCCCTCACGGTGCCCCCTCACACCCGCACCCTTTCAGCAATGCCTCCTGCACCACCAACTGCCTGGCCCCCCTTGCCAAGGTCATCCATGAGCAATTCGGGATCGTGGAAGGGCTGATGGTGAGTTGGGGAGAGGGCCTGAGGCAGGAGGGGTGGCAGAAAAACTCTTACCTCTTCTTCCCAGTATTGCTTAGTGTGTGGGGTGAACAGGGAGAGATAGTTTTGGTTGGAAGTGGTGAAGTCTCTTAAAACATGGGGCAACTTGGGACGCCTGGGTGGCTCAGTTGGTTAAGCAGCTGCCTTCAGCGCGGGTCATGATCCCAGGGTCCTGGGATCGAGTCCCACATCCGGCTCCTTGCTCGGCAGGGAGCCTGCTTCTCCCTCTGCCTCCGTCTGCCAGTGCTCACTCTCTCTCTCTCTCTCTCTCTCTCTCTCGGACAAATAAATAAATAAAATCTTAAAAAACAAAAACAAAAAACACCAGGTAACTTGCAGACAAGTCTGGACCCTGGCCTGCACATGGTCCTCTTGTGGTCTGTGGGGATGGTCCCACCAGCCTCCACACCTGGGTCACCACCTCAGGTCTGAGAAAAAGAGGCAGGGGAGCTTAGGAGGAAGGGCTCACCTTGGCTTTCTTCTTCCCCAAGACCACAGTTCATTCCTACACTGCCACCCAGAAGACAGTGGACGGGCCATCAAAGAAATCCTGGCGAGATGGACGGGGTGCCCATCAGAACATCATCCCAGCCTCCACAGGGGCTGCCAAGGCTGTTGGAAAAGTCATCCCAGACCTCAAAGGGTATGAGGGCAGAAAGCTGCAACCAGGGTTGGGGATACACCCCAGGAGGACTGGACTGGCTCCCAATCCCTGAAGTGTCTGTTGAGGGGAAAGTAGAGACGATGTGGGATGGATGGAAAGGTCCTGGGTTGACTCCCATCTCTAATGTGGGATTCTCCAGGAAGCTGACAGGAATGGCGTTCCGGGTGCCAACCCCAGATGTATCTGTTGTGGACCTGACTTGCCGCCTGGCCCAGCCTACCTCGTATGAGGCCATCAAAGACGCCATAAAAGCAGCAGCCAAGGGGCCTATGGTGGGCATCCTCGCCTACACTGAGGATGAGGTAGGGGCTGAGGAGAGGGACCCTGGGTGGAGCCCTCTGGGGAGAAAATGTGATTTTCCACTTGCCAAAGAGCTGTTACAATGTATCAAGACAGGGACTGTAGGGCTGGGAAGGTCTGCTCTTGCTGCCTCAGGGTCTTTGCACTTGCTGTTGCTTTGGACTGGGTAGCTTTTCTTCCAGGTGGCCACATAGTCTGCCCTCAGCTCTTCCAAATCTCTACTTCAATCCCTGTCCTCAGTAAGATAGTCTCTTTCTGACCCTTTCCCTTACCTGAAATTTCATTTTATAGTCACTGTTGGCCCTGCTAGCATGTGCACAAGAAAGCAGGGACTTTGGGACTCCATGGCTCTAGCCATCATCCCAGGGCCGGCCACCCCAGCAGGTGCTCAATGTGAGCTTAGTGAACAAGACAGTGGCTCCTCTTTTTCAACACTTGTTCAGGGCAGGCCATGGCCAGGGGCCTTCCCTGTGAAGAAAGGATGTCACCGTGCATTTGCTGGCAGCCGCGCCATCCCTGGACCTCCTACAGCTCCCCTCTCACACAGCCACCAGGATCTCTGGTTTTAAGGTTTTTAAGGAAAGCAGATCACATCCTCCCACTGCTGACAACTTTCCTCTGGGGCCTTACACTACATCACTAGGGCCAAACCCTCAGGGCCTCTGTGCTGTAGCTCCTTCCACCTCAGCCACTGCGGAGGGCCCGAGGTGACTAGATCCTCCTAGACATCCAGATCCAGCCTCCCCGTGTGCCCTCAGAGAGGGCCTCTATGCTGGCCCCCCATAATGGTGAAGGCCTGCATCACTGCCAGAAGTGATGTGTACTGGTGCAGCATCAAGGGGTCTGTGGTCTTCGTCCTCTGGCTGCAGACAAAGCCCCTGCGTGCCTTCCTCTCGCCGTCCCCAGAACCTGGGCACAACAGGGCTCCACCAGATTTTGTAGGTGAAGGGATGGCCCAGGTACCTAAGAGTCAGAGCCTGGGCTCCTAAAGGCCTTGCTCCACGACCCACACTTATCTTTGAAATTCGGACGCCCAGGTCGTCTCCACGGACTTTGTGGGCAACACCCACTCGTCCATCTTCGACGCTAAGGCTGGCATCGCGCTCAACGACAACTTCGTGAAGCTAATTTCCTGGTGAGGGGAAAGGAATCCCCGGGCGTGGGGGGCGGACCAGGAGCGGTCGGGAGGGATGACCAACCCGCCGCCTCCCTCCCCAGGTACGACAACGAATACGGGTACAGCCACCGGGTGGTGGATCTCCTCCGCTATATGTTCAGCCGCAACAAGTGAAGCAGGATGGCCCCTCCTCCGCTTCCCCGGGTTCCGGGTCCTGGAACCCTTACCTCCCGTTCCCGCTCTCGCCTCCCCGGGGAAAGGAGGGCGCCCCGCTGTAGAAATAAAAACACAGAGTGTCACAGCCGCACCCCTGTCTCTGCGCCGGTCACTACGGGGTCACGGCACGCCCGGCACTTAACCGCGCTCTACCTGCGCCCGCTAGCCACCGCTCCCCACCTCCGAGCCTAGCTCCGCGCGGGCGCACTGGGGCTCCTCAGGCTCCGGGGGCCGGCCGCGGGCCGTGACGTCAGTGCGCCGCGCCACCAGCCTCGGGTTCCCAGAAGGCCGCGCGGGTCGCGGCGGAGGCAGGTGGGCGGCGGGCCCGGGCTCGGGCGCCAGGCAGGCCGAGGCAGAGACCCGCGCTCCGGCGGGCCCGGGCGGCCGGCGCCATGACCCTGTTCCACTTCGGGAACTGCTTCGCCCTGGCGTACTTCCCCTACTTCATCACCTACAAATGCAGCGGCCTGTGAGTGCGGGGCGTCCGCGGGCGGGAGGGCGCGGGCCCGGGCTAAGCCTCACCGCCCGCTCCTGCAGGTCTGAGTACAACGCCTTCTGGAAGTGCGTGCAGGCCGGGGTCACCTACCTCTTCGTGCAGCTGTGCAAGGTGAGGACGCCTGGGTACCCCCCGAAAATACCCTGGAAGACGTGCTCCGGAAGGGGTGGAACTGGGGAGAGGTCCCCGAGCAACTTTTGTATAGCATCTTAGTAAAATGGAGAAAACTCAGTTGTGTGGTGGAGCGTTTTGTACTTTTAGGGAGTGCGAAGGAACCCCAGGGTCCACTCGGTGCTGCTAACACTGCTGGGGTAGCTAGCCCTGGCACCTGCGTGCCTTACCCGATGGCCTGGGATCACCACAGAACCCAAACTTGAGACCCCTATCCTCTGTCTCCCCTGATCCTATAATCTCGTCCCCCCCTTCTGGTGGTGTCTCTCCACAAGGGTCCCCTAAACCTCAGAGCCTTACCCTCCACATCCACACTGATTTCCTACATATTCCACTTGGTTTATTCTCTTCCCCTGCAGTGATCTCTCTGTTTCCTGTTCTCAGATGCTGTTCCTGGCCACTTTTTTCCCCACCTGGGAAGGCGGCATCTATGACTTCATTGGGGTGAGTGGGGCAAGGGAGGGGGAGGGAGTACAGGAGTGGGGCCCCCTGGCACCTGTGCTCACTCAAACCTCAACCTGACCCACAGGAGTTCATGAAGGCCAGCGTGGATGTGGCAGACCTGATAGGCCTAAACCTTGTCATGTCCCGGAATGCAGGCAAGGGGGAGTACAAGATCATGGTTGCTGCCCTGGGCTGGGCCACCGCCGAGCTCATTATGTCCCGGTGTGTGCAGCATCCTGGAGCCCAGAATCCTGAGAAAAGACACCTGGGTTCTAGGGAGGTGCTGGAGGGCGGGGGCTCAGATTCTGAGTGTGTTTGGATCTAAGGGTGTTTGGATGCTAGAGAATCCCTCCCTTTGCCTTCCTCAGCTGCATCCCCCTCTGGGTTGGAGCCCGGGGCATTGAGTTTGATTGGAAGTACATCCAGATGAGCATTGACTCCAACATCAGTCTGGTACGAAGTCTCGCTCTCCCACACACCTCCTTGCCAGTGGCTGTGCTCTCCCTCAAGGCCTGGCCCTGACTTCCTGCCTCCCTGCAGGTCCATTATATCGTCGCATCTGCCCAGGTCTGGATGATAACACGCTATGACCTCTACCACACTTTTCGGCCCGCGGTACTCCTACTGATGTTCCTTAGCGTCTACAAGGCCTTTGTCATGGAGTGAGCTGCATGGGGTTTGAGGTTGGGTGCCAGTGGGGGTGGATTATCTGTTCTCCTCTCATGATGATGTTTCCCCACAGGACCTTCGTCCACCTCTGTTCCCTGGGCAGCTGGACAGCACTGCTGGCCCGGGCAGTAGTGACAGGGCTGCTGGCCCTCAGCACCCTGGCCCTCTATGTCGCCGTTGTCAACGTGCACTCCTAGGCTTGGTGCCCCAGGCATTCACATACCCTTTCTCTGCCTCCAGGTTTCAGTGAAGTAAACAGTATTTGGAACATTGTTTCTGCCTTCATCTCTGTCTCTAGAACAATCTACCAGTACCACGCTCATTGGGTTCTAGAGGCCCTTGTTCTGGCTTTGAAGCCAGGTAGACAGGCTGGAAACTGGCCAACACTGGTTGGTTCTGTGTTCTGCAGTGGTTCCCCAGCTCCTTGTTTTCCCCGGATAGAAGGGCTTAGAGTATAGGGATCATCTTTGAGCTGCTGCAGAGACCAGGGCTCTGGGGCAACAGGTGATATAAGGGAGCCAGAATCCAGGACTATAGTTCTTGGAGGCTTTTCTTGTCAGCCTTAATGTGGCCCTTCCCTGGCTGCTCTCCTCTGGGGCTCTCAGTCCTGCTCTCTTCTGATCCACCCTTCATATGGCAGCCAAAGAGATCTGTCTGAAATCCCAGTTTTATTAGTGACCCTCCTTGTCTACAACCATCTGAGACATCCATTGCACACTGAACAGTCCAGCCACCTGCACACTCGGGTTCTCTTGAGAGGAGACATCCATGATTCCGAGCTCTTCCATGCTTTGGGTCTGTAGCCCTCCCATCCAGTCCTGGCTGGAGTCTCCTCAGGGTGGGGTACGGACACCACTGCGGCCGACTAGCACGGTAGCTGAGCCCACCAACTTGGATATTGTCCCAGATGTTGCCCTCCCTACCTCTTGTTTCACAAACTCTTTGGGAGCTTCTCAGGTGCAATCAGAAACTGCCCCCATTAGGCAGAGGGCAGAGAGGAGAAAGGCAGCCACTCCAGGTTGGTAGGTGGCGGGTTTAAGAAGCAAGGGAACTTTTCAAGGCTTTTCTTTGGGTTGCAAGACACCTAGATCTCTGCACCCACCTTCCAAATTTTAAAAGTTTAGATCGGGGCCTTAACTGGGTTCAGTCATACACACCATCTAATACTGCATCGCTATCTCAAGGCCACGTCCAGCATCTGGGAGGGGCAGGAGAATGCACATTCCCAGGACTAAGGGGGTGAGGAGCCTCCCAGCTCAGGTCAACCTGTCACGTTCACAGGCTCTCCAGCTCCAGTATCACCCCAGCCTTTCCCCAGTGGAGCCAGCTGCCTGCCCCATTCCCTCCCCCTCCCTGAGGGACATGGGTCAGAAGCAGGGCTTTGAATGTCATGTTTATGCCCACCCAGGAAGGAGCGCCCCAGCCCTGATGGATCTCCCAAGGCACCTGCAATAGGGCAAGTGCCCGCTCCCTCCGTCCCTCTGGCTGGCAGGTCCTGCCACACTGTTGCTTAATCCTGGGCTAGGAAGGCACGGAGCACAGCTGTGCTGTGAGTCTTGGTATGTTCAGAGAGCGAGTTTGCCCTCAGGTGGGACAGCCACCACTTAGCCCTGCACCCTTATTCTTGTGTCCCAGAGAAGCAGTCCACAGGAGTCCTGGGGGAGGGGTGGGGAGGCGAGCGATTGAATGGTCATGGAGAATACGGGCACTCCCCTAGTCCAGTGGGGTGGACCTGTGATAGGATTGCGCTCCCACATCTCCATCCCATCCCCTGCCTAGCCTCGGACCAGTATAGGGACAAGTGAAGGTTGCAGAAATGATTTCAACTCTTTGCTGAGCAGGGACTCTGATCCGGAGCCCCTGTTGTTGGCTAACTGTGTGCAATAATCCCAGCTTACGTGGGGAGACCAGAGCGGCCGGGGCTGAAGTGGGGGGAGCAAAGGCCATATCAGGGCTGGGCTGGGGGTAGGAGGAGTTCCCTGGAAAGGAGATGGGAGCTGAGACCTGATGAGCTTTGGGGGCAGGAGGAAAATCCTGGTAGCGAATCCTGTGTAAAGGCCTTGAGGTTAGAGAGCAGGCCTGGCTTTTCCGGTGAAACAAGAATTGGCTAGAATAAGATCGAGGTGGCTTGTGAGCTCACTGTGAACGCTGTCACCCCAGGCAAAGGAATGGGAATTCATTCCCCCAAGGAAGGTGCCAAGCGTCCCTACTCTGCACGTGGCTGTGTTTAGGAACTGAGCTGCAGCTCTGAGCAAACAGCTCCTGAGCTGGAGGACTGTGGGAGACGAAAGGGCATCAGGAAAGACACTTGGACAGGCGCTGGCACCAAATGAAAGCCTGGTTCGTGTGAGCAGGTTTATTACTACGACGCAGCACAAGTGTGTGTGTGTGAAGAGCCCCAGGCAGGGAGCTCCCACCCTCTGCCCACCCCCCAGAGCACCGGGCCCTGGACGGCTCTGCCAGGTGGTGCAGGGTGCTCTCTGTGGATGGGGAAAGGGAGTGGGACGGTCTCTCCAAGGTTGGGGTGCTGTGGGCCATGGGAGCAGACACAGGTGGTGCTGGGGCTCTTGATCGCTTAGATGTTTGGGTGGCTGCCCAGAGGGTCCCCCCACCTCTGCTGTCGGGGGTGCAAGGGTGGCTTGAACGCGGCAGTCCCTCTAATAGTACAGCTCCTGATCCCACCAGCCTGGGAGAGAGAGAGAGAGGACTCAGGGCTACGAGACGTGGGTCAGAGGCACCAAGGGCTCAGAGGTATGGATCAATGGAGAGTCAAGGGCTTGGAGGTCAAAGGTCAAGGGCAGCTGTTCTGAGGCTCTCCCAGCACCCCCAGCCCCAGGCCCTTGGTCTCCACGCTCACTTCCTGGGCAACAGCGAACTCCCAGTTTCCGAAGCTCATCATAGACGAAGATGAGGAGGCCAAAGGGCATGGGGACCAGCCACCACTGGTACCTGAAGGTCCAGGCGAGATGACAAGGTGAAGGCTACGCTCAAGTCTGTGTCCCTGTGCCCATCCCCCTACTCGCAGCTCCCAGCCCCTCACCGGATGGGCATGAAGTTGAAGATGTTGGGCATTCCAGGGCAGTAGCAGAGGAAGCAGCCGATGCAGACCTGGAACACGATGGCGATCACCAGGATCTTGTTCCTGTGGGCAGGTGGGGTGGGACAGGCTCAGACCGAGGGGTTCAGGACAAGGACAGGCCGCAAGGAGCGGGGACCACATGTCATCAGCAGCAGGGAAAGTAGGGAGATGCTTCAACAGTGGACTCGGGTCCTGTCCCATCTCCCCCTTGGTGAATAAAAACGGAGGGGCCGGGAGCTGCGGAGGCAGGTGGTGGGAGCTGGAGCAGGGCTGGGATAGGAGTGCCGGGGCGGGGGCGGGCCAGCTGGGGACACCTGAAGAAGCCCTGCTGGAAGGCGGAGAGACGGCGTGTCTTGCGGATGAGGACATCAGCTATCTGGCACATCTCAATGCTGATGAAGAACACGGTGTAACAGGTGTACTGCTGGTACAGGCGCTGCCCGAACGTCTGCAGCCAGAGGGGAGCAGAAGCAGCCTGAGCTGGGATGGAGACGGCCTGTGGCCGTGAAGCCCTCCCATCAGAGGCTGGTGTAGGGGAGAGGAGGGAGACGATGTCTCTCCCAGGTTTGCCGGACCCTGGAAGTTGGCGGGCGGAGGGGGGAGGGTGGCTGGAGATCGTGACCTTGCAGAGATTAGACATCACACCTGGGCACATGGGAGCTCAGGCCAGTCGCTCTCACAATGAAGAAGCACTGCAGCCTTTCCCGCACACGGGAAGGCACCTGGGAAAATAGAGTCAGACTCCTATGGCGGAATTTGCAAAGTCCAGTGACTCTGATGCCCAGGCAGATGGCCAAAATGAGTGATGTGGGCCAGAAGGGCCTTTGGGGAACAGGACGCACGCCCCATTTAAAAAGAGCAACCACTACTCCGACCATTTCTTCAATGTAACTGTTTAGAATACCAGCTAATTGTGAGGAACACACACTATGCTTCAGGCCCCACGTGTTACACATGGATTACCGCACTGAATCCCCCCTGCAAAATCCTACGAGGAAGATCCGGGGGTAGGGGGTGCCCAGACTACAGTTTCCTCAGCATTCTTGGAAGGGCTAGCTAAAACACAGCCATCCAGGCCCCATGCCCAGAGGTCTGCGGTGGGAGCTGAGGATTTGCCTTTCAAACAAGTTCCCAGGTGATGCTGTTGCTGCTGGTGTGAGGACCGCACTGCGAGGTCACGGAGGCAGAGAGCATCTCCACTTACAGATGGGAAAACCAAGACACAGAGAGGCAGAGCAACTTGCCCAGGGTCACACAGCTGGTGAAGAATGCTGGCAGGCCATGAATCCAGGCAGCCTGGCTGCCAAGGTCCGCATTCCCAACTGTGATCGTCAATGATTAAGGGGAACATCCTGAACTGTCACAGCACAGGGCAAACTAACAACCCCTGCTAGCCAGATCTCGACTCTCCGGGCTCCAAACCTTCATTAAAGGCGGCCACGCAGGCGAATACTCTGTAAGTGATGCCGCAGTCACAGTGACAGCATCAGGATGCTGTCCATCCCAGAGATGACAGGCCACTGCCAGGCGAGGGGCTGCTGTGACCATCAGCAGCAGGAGGGCGGAGCTCAAGACAGTGGTGGGAGAGGCCCCAGGAACACACACAGAGTCTGGGTACCTGGGATGCCCCAGCTGAGCTCCGTCACGAGTGGACAACTGGAAATGAGGGAGCCATGGGATGGGGGTGAGGGGCTGGGGCTCACCCACTCCTGGCCGTAGCTGTCCTGCAGATCTTGTAGGTGGTGGTTCTCCCAGTATGGTCGCAGCCCCACACACAGCAGTGGGAACCAGCCCTCCTGGGCCATGGCCGTGAAGTAGTCAGTGAAGCCAGCAAATGACTGGATGGCACCTGAGGGGCAGGAGAAGTGACATGGGGAGACAGAGATGGAGACCCAGACAGGGACATGGAAAGACAGGGACACAGATGCCACAGAGAGAGGGTCAAGGACACAGGATCACAGACAGACAGTGCCAGACACAGAGAGACACAGAGACAAGGATCCCAAGAGTGATCAACAGGGGATGGAAGAGACAAGGCAGAGAGAGACAGAGAAGGGACACGGGGATCACAGCAGACAGACTCAGGAAACAACAGGGAACCAGGATTGAATGCCAACCCCACGATCCAGAACAAGCCACAGCTCTGGTTAGAGACTCCAGGGCAGGTGAGAAGCCCTGTAGGAAACCCGGGGGTCCCTGGCCCCACGGACACTCACCAATCTGGAAGTAGGAGTAGGCAGCCAGGGGCTCGTTGACCAGCCGGTCACGCTTTGGGTTCCGGGGACGGAGATGCATGATGTCACTCTCTGCCTTCTCATATGCCAGGGACACGGATGGGAACTGGCCGGGAGCGGAAAGTGTTGGGATTATGGGTTTGCCCATCCCCTATGTGTCCAAGTGCCCTCCACCAGGGCAACCCCCCACCCCAGTGGAGAGAGACAGGACTGAGCTTGGGAAGCAGGTGGCCGTGCAGGCACACCTGCCCAGACAGCACAGACCAGCTGGCCCCCAACAAGTCCATGTTGCCATGTCCCTCCACAGCTGTGTCCACATCTGACCAGCTGTCCATCTCCATCAGAACATCTGCCACTACCCACCCCTTACTCCCCTACTGTCTTTTTGTCCTGGTCTCTTGTCTCTTTCTCTGTGACTGTCTCTGCTTTTGTATCCCTGTGTCCTGTCTCTCCCCGTCACTCTCTCTGCATCTCTTCCATCTCTGTGCTCCCCCACACTGTCCTCCCCACCCCCCACCCCATCTATCCATCACAGCAGAGTGGCCACAGTGTGGCCTGGTCAAGAGCAGAGGCCCTGGGGCCCCAGACTGCCTGGGCTCCAACCCCAGCGTGCAACTTATTTGCTGTGGGACCAGCCGCTCAACCTGTCTGTGCCTCATTTCGCTCGTTGGTAAAATGGTGATGACAAATAAATAAAGCTGCTCCATAGAGTGTTTCTGAGGACAAAATTAAGGAAATTAATGCCAGCCTGGCCCAGAGAAGACACTAGGCGAGTGCTTCTGAGTAAGAAAGTCAACATGGCCACGTCCCCGGCTGCATTCGTGCCTGTATCTATCGTTCTCTGTCTGTCTGTCTGTCTGCCCTGGGGCCTGACAGCATCTGTCCACGGCTGTTGAGGGATGTCTGCTGTGATCCAAGTGTCACCAGAGATACGTGTGTGTGTGTGTCTGAGGGTCCTTATCTGAGTCCATAGGTCTGTGCTGACCTGAGTGTCCACCTGCGCGTCCATGTGTGTAATTTTGTCTGGGACCACCCGCCGGCCTGCCTGCGTGTCCCCATCTGGCTGCCTTTGCACACTGCGTCCAAGGGCATCATCTATGACGTCTGTGGGCAGTCAGGGGTCCGTGGGCCCCAAGCAGGGTTGGGGGGTCGGGAGACTCACGATGTCGGTGCAGAGTTCTATGAAGAGGATGGTGATGCAGCCAAGGGGCAGGGGCACGCTGACGGTGATGTAGATGAGGTACGGGGTCAGCTCAGGGATGTTCTTGGTCAGTGTGTAGGCGATAGACTTTTTCAGGTTATCAAAGATCAGTCGGCCTGTGCGGGGGGTTGGGGGAAAGAGCGGGCACCTCAGCCTCCTCGTCACCCACCGCCTCCTGCGCCCACGTCACCTCCCCTTGGCCCCCATCTCCACCCTGGCACAGACCCTGCTCCACGCCTGTCACAATGGAGGCAAAGTTGTCATCCAGCAGGATCATGTCTGCTGCATTTTTGGCAGCATCCGACCCAGCAATGCCCATGGCCACGCCGATGTCAGCCTTCTTCAGGGCTGGGGAGTCATTCACACCATCCCCCGTCACAGCCACAATGGCACCCTGCGGGGCGGGGGCGGGGAGTCAGGGAGAGGCCCATGGAGGGCCAGCCTAGCCCACTGGGCTGCCTCCCTCTGCAGAGCCGTACCAGGCGCTGGCAGCTCTCCACGATCACCAGCTTCTGCTGGGGACTGGTACGAGCAAACACCATCTCGGGGTGAGTGCGCAGTGCCTCGACCAGCTCTGACGGGTCCATGTCCTTCAGCTGCATGCCATTGATGACGCAGGCACGGGCATCCCTGGGAAAGGGGGGTATCACCAGGGTCACCATCTACGCGGGCTATGGGAAGAACCACAGGGAGGGCAGCAGCGTCCTTACTTCCTATTAACTTGGTCCACAGGCACACGGAGGCGGGCAGCGATGTCCTCCACGGTCTCGCTGCCTTCCGAAATGATACCCACACTGGCCGCGATGGCCTTGGCTGTGATGGGGTGGTCACCCGTCACCATGATCACCTGTTGGGGAGGGGACCATCAGACCCCTGATGCCTTCAGTGCAGCCCACTCCCAGCCCTCCCTGGCGGACCTCTACTGATGACCCATTCGCTCATTCAACCACTGAAAGTCAGGGACAAAAGAGACGAAAATCTCTGTTCTTGTGGAGCTGACCCTCTTGTGCGGGAGACAGAAGAGACACAAATTACGAGGACAAATGATACAGCATGTTAGGAGAGGGGGGAAAGGAAGCTGAGTAAAGGAGATGGTAAATGTTGGGTGGAAAAAGTGGTGTCGATTTTCAGTATGTCCAGGGAAAGCCTCATTGAGAAGGTGACAACTGAGCGGAGGTGTGAAAGAGGTGAGAGAGTTGGCCACATGACAAATGGAGAGAAGAGTGTTCCTGGCAACAGGAACAGCCAAGGTGAAGGCCTGGGATGTGAACATGAGTGAACTGTTGGAGCAACAGCGGGGAGGCCAGCACACTGGAGAGCAATAAATGAGAGGTGGGGGGCTAAGGAATCAGCTTAGAAAGGTAACAGGACCCAACCCTTATAGGGCTTAGAGACCATGGGGAGGACGTGGGTGTTGTTTGCCCAATCTTGGCTCCCCAACTCTTGGTTTGTCTATCAGGGACCACCCCCTTCCCCCAGGGTTAAAGGTCGGTCTCTGGCCAAGAATGGGCAAGTAAGCCCAGAGCCGGTCAACTAAGGTATCCCCATCCCCCCAGCCACAGTGACTGGGTTCAGAAAGGAACCCGGGCACCAATCTGGGACAACAGCAGAAGAGGTGCTCTTTTCTGTGGAGTGGCTAAATAGGTGGGATATAGGTTGGAGCTTCTGGGGGGTGATTATCTTTCTCCACCCAAATAAAGGAACTACTTGAGAATAAAGCCACCAGAGAGAAAAGGAGAACCGAGACATGGAGAAAGGCAAGTTCCTAATGACACTCAACTCCTAGATCCAGCTATACCTGAAGCTTCAGTCCCCAGAACTTTTCAGTTTTGTGAATCAGTATATCCCTTTTTTGGTTCAAACGACTTTCAGGGAGTTCTCTGTCACAGGGTTCCTTGCCCCCAGATACTGTCATTATCTGTTCTCACCCCTGCCCCCTCCTTTCCCTGGTTGCATACCCGGATGCCTGCCGTGCGACACTTGAGCACGGCGTCAGGGACGGTGGCCCGGGGCGGATCTATCATGGATACAAGTCCCGCAAAGCACAGGCCACTACTTGGAAAGTTCATTGCCTCCACGTCGAAGGCATAGCCAGGCGGGTAGTCCTTCTCATTCAGGTACAGCTGGCAGAAGCCTGATCAGAAAACAGGGAAGTCAAAGAGAAGTCCTGGGCAGACACTTGCCTAACATGGCCAGGTGACGGGCAGAATCACCAGGCCCCTCACACCAAGCACCTACAGATACCTGACCCTGTCCTGAATCCTTCACATGATCAGTCTGTCCTCACCACCAGCCAGGGAGGCTATTAGCATGCTCATGTTGCAGATAGGGAAACTGAGGTCTAGAGAGGGAACAATCCTTGCCAGCGGTCCCACAGCAAGTAAGATGAAAGATCCAGAACTGAACCACAGGTTTGCACCTCTCAGGGTCGAGGCAGTGGTTAGGGAAGTTTAGCAGTCGGGACAAAACGTTCAGGGAGGTCAGAGGTCAGGACAAGGACTGGAGAGTCTTGAGTTGAGGCTGGGATTGGGGAGGGTCGAAGGGTCAAGAGGAGGACATTGAAAGGTGGAAGTAAAAGTGATGGCAGGTCAAAGCTAGGGCAAGAGCTGGGAAAAATCAAGGGATGTCAGGTCAGGATAAGGAAGATCCCAGGGAAAGGACAGGTGGGGAGGGCCTGGGTCAAGGTAGAAATTGAGGATGGGAAAGGGTCAGCCCTGAGACAGGGAAAGTCAAATGTGAGTGTGTGCACTTGGACAGGTTAGCTGTCAGCCAGGGACCTCAAAGGTCATGGTCAGGGCTGGGCCAGGAAGGTTGGGCAGGTTCTGTGCTAGCTCCTCCAAACCCACAGGTTTACCATCTACTGTGGGGGCTCACCGAGCCCCGGGGGTCTCACCAAGCACACGTTCACCCAGGCCTCCCAGGCTAAGGTAGGCAGTCTGGAAAGCCTCGCGCCATTGCTCGTCCAGCGGCAGCTCCTGTCCCTTGATGAGGATGGAGCTACAGCGTTCCAGCACGCGCTCGGGGGCGCCCTTCATCACCAGCACGTGCCGGGGGTCCCGCGGGTCCTCCAGTGTGTGGATGGACAGCTGCAGGCGAGGAAGGGACCGGTGGCTAGGAGGCGGGCCGGGGGCGGGGCTTGGTAGAGGGACGCTGACGGCTAGAAGGTGCCGAGGGTATAGAGGGTGCTGTGTGGCTGGGGCGAGGCGCTAGCGTGCTGAGCATGGCTTTGGTGGGGATTGAGGGTTAGGGGCGCAGTAAGAAGCCTGGGGGCTGGGATTGGGCAGAATTAGGGTCGGAGTTGGGCTGGGGCGGGATGTGGATTGCGAGCCACCCCACGGAAGGCCTAAGAGCCCCAGCTAAGGGACTGTGAGAGTCCCCTGAGCGCAAGTGGGCAGCGGCTGTGGGAAGAGCCGGAGATGTGGGTGCGTGGAGAGGGAGGAAACAGAAAGAAGACCCGCGATAGGTCAGCCCCGAGTGTGGGTGGGGCCTGAGGTGGGCGGGGCCGCCCCGTGGGCGGGGTGGGGCGCGGCGGGCGCACACCTGGAATTTGTTGGTGGAGTTGAAGGGGATCTCGCAGACTTTGGGGAAGCGCTCGCGGTACCCCATGGCATTGCCCAGCGTCAACTCCGAGAACTTCAGCAGCGCCGTCTCGGACGCGTCCCCGATCACGATGCGCTGGAAGCGGGGGCCGGTGTCAGGGGCGAGCCTGGCTGCACCATCTCCCAAGTTTCCCCGGAGTCCCCGGGGATCTCACCTTGGGCACCGGCACAGCGTCCTGGCCGGACTTGAAGGCAGCGCGGTTGCACAGGGTGAGCACGCGGCATAGCGCCCGCCAAGTCTCTGAAGACTGGTCAAATGTCTGCCCTGGAGGCCAGGCGTCCAGGCTGGGACCAAGCGGGGTGGGCCCCAAGCCCGGAGCAGCATTCTCCCATACCAGAAGAGAGCCTCTCCCCCTAGACTCATGAGAAGGTCCCCTCCCAGACCTGGTGGGACCCAAACCTCTTCTCGTACCCCGGGGCTCTTGTCTCCTGAGCCAGTATTGAATTTCCTAGGACCTCTGATACCATGCCGCTTTGCAGACCTGCAGCTTCATAGACCCTGTCCCTGATCGGGAAGGTGCCCCTCTCCATCCAGGCAGAGCCCTCCCCAGAGTTCCCTTCCCAGTCTGCCCTCTACCAGATGCTGGCCCAGCCTGGTCTCCACCCACCGCCACACCTGACTGGTCTTCCGTAGTGTCCGCAGTGTGAATGTGGTTGTCAAACCATAGATGGGACACGGTCATGCGGTTCTGAGTGAGGGTCCCTGTCTTGTCCGAGCAGATCACTGACGTGGAGCCCAGTGTCTCCACGGCTTCCAGGTTCTTGACGACACAGTTCTTGCTGGCCAGCCGCTTGGCTGTCAGGGACAAGCAGACCTGTCAGAAGGGGCGAGAAGCGGTTAGGGGGCGCAGTCCTTGCTTCTGGTCCTCCTTCCCTTCTCCCACAGTGCAGGGAGCCTTGACCCCAGCCACCATACTATGTACACAGCATCCCTCCGCAAAACCCATGCTTTTCTTGCCTCAGCCTTCGTCCAGCCTGTGCTTGCCACCTGGGATGCCTCCCCAGTGGGCCCAGCTCACTAGGCCCCTCACTAAGCTGCCGGAGCTGAGGTTCTCTAAGTTCTCTCATCAACACAACCACACTGAGAAAACAAACATCCTCCGAGCCTTCTCTGGGGCTGGTCTTGCCCAGGGTGCTGACTGTGGAGGGCTGCCCGTGCTGGGTCTCAGCCTCCTCTGGTCAAGGACAAGGCCTGTTCACCTGTGAGTCCTCAGCATTCAGTCTGGGGTGCGGCCCAGAGGGGCCTCGGTGAGTGATGGCTGAGTGGGCGGATAGGTGGAGAGCAGGGGACGGGGGAGGGGGGCTGAGGGAAGGCACAGGAGGGCAGGTGAGTGGGTGGGGACGGCCGGAGATGATGGAGGCAATCCTGGGAGAACGCACAGAAGGATGGATGAGCCTTTTGGCTCTCTGCGCCTCTCTTCTGTCTCCCCCACTCACCGTGACAGTGGCCAGCAGCCCCTCGGGCACATAGGCTACCACGATGGCCATGAAGAAGACCATGGCCCTCAGGAACGTGTAGCCAATGCACATGGCCACCACAAAAAATGTGGCGCCGAAGAGGATGGCCAGGCCCGCGATGATGTCCACAAAATGTTCGATTTCAATAGCGATGGGCGTCTTCTCATTTTCCACTCCCGATGCCAGGGACGCAATGCGCCCGATGATGGTGCGGTCACCCGTGTTCACCACCAGGCCTTGTGCTGTGCCTGCAGTGGAGCCGAGAGGGCGCCTCAGGGCCTGGCAGGTGGCAGCAGGGCTGTGTGCATCGTGGGAACTGAAGCCGGGTGGGGGGTGGGGGGGAGGCGGGGAGGCGGTGTGGCTCAGTATGGGGCAAAGAGGGGCAGGGCAGACAGCATGGTCAGCTGGGGGAGGTAGGCCGGGGCCTCACCGACCCTCAAGGCACATGGTGGAGAAGAAGGCGATGTTGCGGGTCTCCAGTGGGCTCTCGTGTGTACACTCGGGCGAGCGGGTCTGCGGCTCAGACTCTCCGGTCAGTGAGGAGTTGTCCACCTTGCAGCCCTGCGCCTGGAGGATCCTGATGTCTGCAGGCACTCGGTCCCCGCCTTTCATCTCCACTAGGTCGCCCACCACAAGCTGATCCGCGTTGATCTGGAACTTGTCCCCATCTCGGATCACAGTTGCTTGCTGTGGGGCAGGGGCACAGAGTTGAGCTGGGCAGGGGATGGGGGTGGAGGTTGCGGAGTGCAGGGGGAGGTGGGGAGGGGCAAAGGGGGAGCGTTGAGAACCCAAGGGGCAAGCCAGAGGCCACGGGTGCAGAGCAGCTTGGGCCTGGTGGGAGGGCCCACACAGATGCCAGGAGCCTCACTGTGCCTCCTCCCCCAAGTGCAGACCCAGAACTGACGTGACCGGGCTGCAGCACCCACCTGGGGCACCAGGTTCTTGAAGCTGGCGATGATGTTGGTGCTCTTAAACTCCTGGTAGTAGCCAAAGCAGCCGGTGACCACGACCACGGCAATGAGGGCCAGGGCCAGGTACAGCTGGGTAGAGGAGGGAAGGGGGCCGGGCGGATGAGAAGGGGCCCAAAGCTCCCCGCACAAGGGCCCCTGCCTGCTCCCTGTCCACTGGTGTTCTTGGGCTCACCTGGGGGTTTTCCCTGCTCTGCTAGAAAGTCACATGTGCTGTTCTTGGGGTCTCTTCATGTCCCTTTCTCAGCTTCCCTGTATTCTCAGTGTCCTATATCCTTGTCCCCTGTGTCCCATATTCTTTGCATCCTGGATCCTATCTCCCCTGTGTCCCCATATCCTGTGGCTTTGCGGTGGCACAATTCACCTTTTCCTGTGTCCTCCAAGTCTTGTGCTCCGCATGTCACTATCCTTTGTCTCGTGTTCTCATGCCCTGTAACCTGTGCTCCAGCTTTTGTACTCTGTGTGGTCATCATCTGCTCACTGTCCTCTGGGTGCCTTAGGCCGTGTCCCCATTTCCATGTTTGTGTGCTGTCCGTCTTATGGTGCATACCCTGTAGACTCCACGATCATGTTCCACATTCCAAGTCCCTATGTCCAGAGTCTCGCCACGTCTGTGTACCTCTAAGTCTCCATCCTGTGTCATATGTCCTGTCACTTTCTTTTTTTTTTTTTTTTAAGATTTTATTTATTTATTTGACAGACAGAGATCACAAATAGGCAGAGAGGCAGGCAGAGAGAGAGGAGGAAGCAGGCTCCTTGCTGAGCAGAGAACCCAATGCAGGGCTTGATCCCAGGACCCTGAGATCATGACCTGAGCCGAAGGCAGAGGATTTAACCCACTGAGCCACCCAGGCGCCCCTGCCCTGTCACTTTCAAATGCCTGTCCAATGCCACATGTCTTTAAGTCCCCATGTCCCTTATTCCGACCTCTTGTCCTGCGTCTCAATATTCTCTGTCTCTGTGCTTCCTTATCTGTGCTCTGTCTCTCCTGAGTCCAATGTCCCCATGCCCTTGTGTCCCATGTCTGAGTCCCATGTCCCCTGTGCCCTTGGTCTGTCACATGTCGTCTGTTTCCCAGTCTCCTATCTTAAGGATCACATTTCCATGTCTTTGTATCCCCACCTGTGTCCATCATATCTGAGACACATTCTCCAGGTCCCCTGTGACCTGGGTCATTGGGGCTGCCCCACACCTCAGTGTCCTTCAGCGCCCATGACCCATGTCTTGACTGAATTTCCACATCTCCATATCCCCATCCTGTGTCCCTTGCATCCTGAGTCCATGCCCAATGTCCCCTCTCCTCCAGGTCCCTGTGTCCCATATCAGCCCGCAGCATCTGCCACTCACATTGTCGTCGGTGGTGAGGTCACCCTCACTGGCCTGGATGCCAAAGGCGATGAGGCAGATGGCAGCAGCCACCCACATGAGGCACTGCAGACCACCTGCCAGCTGCCGCGCGAACTTGACGTACTCAGGGGTGCCCCGCGGCGGCCTCAGAGCGTTGGGCCCATCCCGCAACAGCAGCTCAGCGGCCAGGCCAGCAGACAGGCCCTGGGGATGGGGCAGGCGGTCATGGTGGCTGCTAAGGGCTTTCCTTTCACCGCACGCTCCTCCGTGAGGGGAGCTCTTCTGCCTCCTTTCCCCCCTGCTGCCCCCCCCCACCGTCTGTCTTGTTTCTCTTCTTCATTTCTGTGTCCATCCTCACCTCCGTCCTGCCCCTTCCCCCTGCCCTCTGCTGTGTCTTTCTTATCTTTCTCCCTGGCTCTCTCCTCCTGTTGTCTCCGCTCTGTTTCTCTCTTTTACCTGTCCCTGTCTCTCTGCCTCTTTTTATCTGCTTCTCCTACTCCATCTCTCTCTCTCTCTCTGTGGTCCTTTCCCTTTCTCTCTAATGCATTTCTCCCTTTTCTCCCTCTCCCTCTCTCCCCTTCTCTGTACGCCCCCCTCCCTCTGCACCCAGCTCACCTTGGTCGCACTGGTCTGATATTTCTGTTCCAACTCTGCCACTGACAGCTGGTGGTCGTTCTGTGGGGAGGGGCAGGACACTCACTGTCCAGCTCTCACCAGCCACGCTCCGGTCCCCCGCCCAGGCCCCCGGCCCCACGCTCACGATCTCCATCTCCTTCTTCATGTTCTCCAGCTTGTCCTTCTTGCCTCCTTCCTTGCCTGCCTTCTTCTTGCTCATCTTGGCGGCCATGTCCCCACCGGGGCCAGGACCCAGCTCTACCGAGTACATCTCGTAATTCTCCTGGGGATGGGAGGAGGGGGGAGGCATCAGATCCCACTGCAACTCCTGCCTCCAGCCTCCATCCCCCCGACCCCTGCCTCCGGGCCCCACTCACTGCCTTCCCCATGGTGCCCGGGGCAGCCACCCTCCTTTGCTCAGACAGAGCCTAGGGTCTGGACCAGCCCTGATATACCCAGAGAGGGAGGGGGTGGAGCAAGACAGGCCCGATTAGAACTGATTGCGGGGCTCCTTGAGGTGACCTCCAGGCCTAAGAAGCTCGGGCATTAACTACTAGGCTGCCCCAACCTGCCCAGACCCATCTCTACCTGCCACTGAGATCAGGGGATCTCTGAGTAGGTCCATGGTAACAACAACAAGAATATCAAGCATATGGTGCTCATTGTGTGCCAAGCACTGGGCTGGGGGCTTTCCTGTAGTAACTAATGGAACCTCCCAACAACCCTCTGAGGCGCGTACCATTCTTACCTCCCCCTACCATAGTGATGGGGAAACTGAGGCGCAGGGAAATTAAGTCACTCGCTGGTTGTCCCTAAGCTAGGATGGGAAAGAGTCAGGACTCAGAACCAGGTAGCGGGGCTGCAGTGTCCTCTTTCAGACCACACCGCCCATGTCCGACTCCTGGAGGGGGAAGGTGCTCACAACGGTGGCTGTAGCGGCTGTTCTTTAGGGAGGACTTCCCGTGTCGCGGGTCTGCCCAGGGATGTTTGTGCTTTCAGTTCAGGTCATGATCTCAGGGTCTTGGGGTCAAGTCCCGCATTGGCCTCCCTGCTCAGCGGGGAGTCTGCTTTTCTCCCTCTCCCTCTGCCCCTCCTCACCCCCGCTTACGCTCGCTCTCTCTCAAATAAATAAAATCTTTATTAAAATAATAAATAAATAGGGGCACCTGGGTGGCTCAGTGGGTTGAGCCTCTGCCTTCAGTGCGGGTCATGATCTCAGGATCCTGGGATCAGGCCCCGCATCGGCTCTCTGCTCGGCGGGGAGCCTGCTTCCCCTGCTCTCTCTGCCTGCCTCTCTATTTGTGATCTCTCTCTCTCTCTCTCTGTGAAATAAATAAATAAAATTTAAAAATAATAATAATAATAATAAATAAATAAAGTTGTGGTGACTAAGTGTCAGGAGACGGTTCTAGCCCAGGTCTGACCCCAGAGCCTAGTTCTCCCATGGGGCCACTGACGAGAGAGCCCAGACCTCACAGCAGTCACGGTGATTACGGACCAGGTGCTGCACACTGTGACCCCCAGCGTCCCCACAACTGTGTGGGTGGCACTATCACTCCCATTGTGCACAGAGGGTAACCGAGGCTTGGAGGGGCTCAGGGAGGGTCCCAGCGGTGCCCCACACTTCCAGCTGTAGCCATCACAGCTGGAAACTGTTTCCCCAGAAGGGAAACAAAGGTGCAAAGTAGGGGAAAAGAGGTGTACAAGGTTCCTGGGCTCGATCTTGGTATTGGTGCCAGGGTTGAGGTCCCCCATGCAGGGATCTCTGTGGGCCGCAGTGAGGGGCTGGACCGCTGGAATGGCAGGTTCTCTGTATCTCCCGTGTGGGCTGCACAGAGTGAATGTATCTGATAAGATAATTGCTAGGGCGATGTCCTTCTCTCCTGGGGCAGGTCACCTGGGAAAGGCTAAGCTGCTGAGCAGCCCAACCTCCTCCCCAGAGCCACCAAGCTGGTCACCCCAGCCCACTACCGGGGACCCCCAGAGAGGAAGCAGGTGGGGTGAAGTCACACCGACAATGAGTCTGCCTCTCTGAACTGTACATGTGAAACGCCGTGTGTCCCGTCACTCCCCTGCTTACAACCATCCAGAGGCATCCGTTCTCACACAGAATAAACTCCACAACCATTCCTGCAAGATCTAGCCCAGTCTCACCACCCCTGGCTCAGTCTCTATGACAATTTCCCTGGCACTGGCCTTCTTGCTGTGCTTCGTACAGGCCAAGGTCATTCCTGCCCCAGGGCCTTTGCATATGTGATCCCTTCTGCCTGATGCTCTCTTCGTTAGAAACCTGCATGGCTCTTTCTTGCTGTGAGGCCTCAGTTCAAATGTCATCTCTTCAGAGAGTCCTCACTTCTAATATGGGACCCCCCTTAGGCCTCCCCTTTACCCTGCTTTACCTATACCCCCTGTCCCAACCTAACACTGTATTTTATTTTCATTTGTTTGGTATCAACCTTGCCACACTAGAAGGAAGACTGAGACTTGGTTGTATTTGCTGTTGTGTGCACAGCACCCAGACCAGTTCCCTAGACACACTGTCGATGGTCAGTAGACACTGCTGGGTGCCAACTAGTCACTAAAAAACCTGGCGCTCTGGGCAGGCCCCCAGGAAGTCTCAGCCATTGGGAGTTCCTCCAGTGCCTCTGGCTCTCTCTAGCTCTTCCACCATGACCACCATCCCTGAAAGCATCCAGAGCCTGGGGCAACTATGGGACTGTGTCTGCACAGATTCAGGAGCAACCTAAGTCACAGTGGGGAGACCGGGGCACCGTCCCCAGCAGCAGGTGACTGACCCTCTACATGGGCAGACATCTGTCAAAATCGGACTATCCTTCTCTATTCTCTGCCCCATTTGTGGCCCACCCCCCCTTTTTTAAATTTCTTAGTTTTATTACGTTAATTTTCAATGGTTTACTTTAAATATTTCAGACCCCCAAGTGACAGGGATAGTAAAACCAAGACCTGCCTAACCTTCAGCTAAATTGAATAATTTTCCCATATTGTAGTTTCTACATAGACAAGAGATGAGGGAAAGAAGAGATTCTTTTTTTTTTTTTTTAAAGCTCAGGCTGGCCCACTTGAGAGTGAGTTTGAGACAGGATGCTTGTTTCCCCATGAACACGTCGGTGTGGGTCTCCCGTGAATAAGGACACTCTCTTACATAACCACAGTCCGGTGGTCAAATCCAGGACATTCACATTAAGAAGTAATCCGGAGAATATATTTGAACTTCACATTTTCCAAGTCGTGTCCTTTTCCTGGTCCAAGATCACACTTCGCACTTAGCTGTCATGCCTCCTTGGTCTCCTCCAATCTGTGACGTTTCTTTACTCTTTCCTTGTCTTTCATGACCTTGAAATTTTGGAAAAGCATCAGTCAGTTGTGTTGCAGAATTCCCCTCAGTTTGGCTCAGTTCAGGATCAGATTCAGGTCTTGTGCGCTGGGCAGGAAGGCGGCAGTGATGTGCGCCCTTCTCAGACCTTCTCGGCAGGATGGGCCCCATTTTTTAGTCTTCAGGCTGTCTGGAATGGGGAGCACATTTGGAGGCTTAAGGAATGACTAGAGGGCTATTCAGTGATCTCTTTATTTTCTATTTAAAACGCTGTCACAGGGGCACCTAGGTGGCTCAGTCAGTTAAGCATCTACCTTCTGCTCAGATCATGATCTCGGGGTCCTGGGATCGAACCCTCCCACCGGCTTCCTGCTCCATGGGGAGTCTGCTTCTCCCTCCCCCCAACTCATGCTCTCTCTTTCCCTCTCTCAAATGAATAAATAAAATCCTAAAAAGAAAAAATAAAAAGAAAAATAATGGTCAGAATTGAGTTTTTCTTTTTCCTGAGAAAGATAGGGCAGCGGACAGACTCTTCAATGGCTGGTGAATATTGAGTGGGTTTTGCGGGGGAATCAGAACAAGAGTGTCTTGGAATCATGGCCACACATAACTCAGCCCCCTACAAGGCCTGGCCATGCCTCCTTCTCCATGCCTTCCCCTTTCATGCTTTGGGATGAAGCCCTTGCAGTCCTTCTGTTTATCAAAACTATTATTTCAAGATCTTGGCCCGTGAAGCTTCCTCTGCCTAAAACACTCAACCTGCGCCCTCCCTACGTTCAGCTACTCCCCATCTTTTGCTTTATCCAGGGAACATCCCAGGACCACCCATGTACCAGCTGGGGCAGGTACCTCCCCTGGGTTCCCAGAGCCCCTAGGCTTCCCTATCCCAGCCCCGACCCCTCTGACCAGTAATTCCTCCATCACAGGCTCTGGGCGGTCACCATGTGATGATGTCTCATTGGCCCCCAGGACGCCTGTGGACGGGATCCAGGATGTCTCAGTCGCCCCCGCGTGCCCTGTATCACCCAGTCTGGGGAGTGTTTGCTGACTGAAAGAACTCATTGTGACCGTGACTTTTGGTTTGTGTTTGGATTCTCTGATAAGATAGTGCATTCAGCAATGCCCTTCGCCTCCTGGGCAGGTCACCCATCCCCCGCCATCTCCAGGCCCTGGGAAGACTGAAGAGAGGGGCAAAGCCGGAAGGAACCTTGCTTCTCCCTCCCTTTCAGGCTGGTATAGGAGCAAGCGGCAGGTCAACGAGTCCGGGACAAAGTCTGGCCCCAGCCTGGCTAAGCTGGCAGCCAGGTCTCCTGTGTTCTGTTCCTCTACCAGCTTTTTCAGATGTGGAAATGTCAATCACCCTCAAGAGATTTGCATGGCTGTCCTCATCTGGGATCTTAAAATCATATCCAGAACCCAACCATCTCTCCCTTCCCAGCTCCCATGCTGGTTCCACCTCTGTCCCTTTCTGCCTGCACATCAGAGCAGCCTCTGCCCCAGGCTCCCTGCTCCCGTCCCTGCCCCGCCTGCCCCCCACCCAGAGCCAGAGGTAGCCTGTGAACCCCTGGAGTTTGGGCTCTCCAGGCTGACCCTCCCTTAGCTCCACTGAACTCTCGAAAGGAAGTCTGCACGCTGGTGCCCAGAGCCAACGGTCTGGCCTTGGCCTCCCAGACCTGCCCCCTTCCTCTACAGCCACACTGGCTCCCTGCTCTGCCTCAGACACCGCAAACAGCCTCCTGCCTCTGCCTGTGCCCTTGCCCTCCTCTTGGAATGCTCTCCTCCCAACGCCTGCATGGCTCCCTCTCCCCCTCAAAGGTCTGCACAAATGATGCCGTCCCAGTGTGAGCTCCTTGACAGGCCGAATTCACATTGTGACTTGCAGTTCCCCTGCACCTCTGTCCCCTTTATCTTCTCGTGCACTGGGTCATTGCTCTCATCTGTCAGGTTCCTTGTGTGTTTTCTGAATCCCCCTGACAGAATATGAGCTCCACGAGGGCAGGGATTTTTGCCTGTTTTTTTGTTTTTTGTTTTTTGTTTTTCCGGACTGATGTCAAACGGCAAATAATAGGCACTCAAGAAACTTTTGTTGGAAGAAATAAATCTCAGGGTCCCCGAGACACTCCACAACATGCAGCAGCAATCCTAGCCACAAATACTGACATGGACACATGGTCCTGCCTTTGGGTGATGCTCTTGGCTCCCCAAAGACACACTGCCCCAACCTAAAGCAGAGGGACAGGCTCAAACAGCCACAATGACAGGAAGCCTGTGATAAGAATGACGCTCACTAAGAACTCACTGCTCTCGGGCCCGGGTGAGTGTGTCACTTGTGTGAGCCCATTTCATCCTCCCAACAACCTTATAAGGAGGGTACTGAAATTTTACTGTGAAGAAACTGAGGCCCAGAGAGGTTATCCTACTTGCCTAAGGTCACACAGCTAGTAAGGGGCAGAGGCAAGATTTGAACCCAAGCAGCCAGGCTAGAAAGTCTTTCACTGTGGGTACACAGAATCACGCCAGACACCATTTCATAAAGAGACCTCCAATTAAAACTGCACTCTGTTCCATGACTTACGGAATGTTGTTGGAGCATCTGCTATGCGCCAAGCTTTTTGTTGAGCCCCGGGATTTGCAGGGAACAAAACAGTCATGGTCCTGCTTACACTCCACTCTCCTGGAGTAATCAAACCAATGAATCTTCACTGGCAGATAAGAGCACTAAGGCAAATCACAGGGTCCTGGAGGAGAGAGGCAGAGGGGAGAAAGCTGATAGACTAGGGTATCAGGCAAGGGGCTCTGAGGAAGTAACACCTGAGCTGAGGCTTTGAGGATGAGGAGACAGTCGGGAATAAATGATATAGGGAAAGGAGCAGAGAGAACACAACCCAACCAGTTGGGAAAAGGGCTGGGAACAGGGTGACAGTAAGAGTCAGCCAGGAGCGGTGGTGGAAAGGCTGGGTGAGGTCCGTGAGGGGAGGGCGGCACAACGTGAGGGCGGGGGTCAGTTTATGTGCGACCTTGTGGACCAGGGGGAGGAGTTCGGATTTTAGTCTAGGAGCAGCAGAAGGCATTTGAGGTTTGATCAGAAGAGGGGCATGGTCAGGACTGAGTCTGAAAGATGTCCCCACTGCCTGCCATGTGGAGGACACTCAAGGGAGGCTGAGGTTAGAAGCTTCCTCCTGGGGAGGAGGCTGGGGGAGGGAGGCTCAGGAGATCTCCTATGTGGACATGGGCTGGGGCAGGAGGTGTCTGGCCTGGTGCGGAGAGGGGGGTGCTCCCCTGGGATGGGACCCAGGAGGAGGGGTAGGTTTGAAGAAGGGTTAAAGCCTACATAGGAAATGGGGGACCCGGAAGCTATGGGACAACTGGGTCTTGGAGCTTCTGGAAGAAGATGGAATTCATAACTGTGATGAGGGCCTTGTTAGTGTGGAAAGGGTAGACTGAGGTAGGGGAGGTGGGACAGCCTCTGGCAAGGGTGGGCAGAAGAGCTAGGAGGGGAGCCAGTGCTTATTAAAGAGATAAAAAGCACAATATGAAAGGTAGAGGAAGAACCAGGAAGGGGTGGGTGGTAGGGGGGGTCAGGAGGCAAAGGAAAAGGGAGCCTCAAGAAGGAGGATGGGTTCAGCTGTGGTTTAGCTCAGCATTCCTGAGTGACCCCCGTGCCCAGCACAGAGCCTAGCACACAGCAGCTGGTTCACTTTCTGCTGAATGAGGGCACACATGGGCGAGTTGAAGGCAAAACTCACTTAGATACAAACCCTGAGGCCTCCAGGGCCTCATTTTATGCCTAGGGCAGGCCATCTCCCCCACTCCCCACCTCTGTCAGGGTAGCTTGAGAAAAATGGAGTTAGAAAAGGTATCCTTGGGGGGCGCCTGGGTGGCTCAGTGGGTTAAAGCCTCTGCCTTCAGCTCAGGTCATGATCCCAGAGTCCTGGGATCGAGCCCCACATCGGGCTCTCTGCTCGGCAGAGAGCCTGCTTCCTCCTCTCTCTCTGCCTGCCTCTCTGCCTACTTGTGATCTCTGTCTGTCAAATAAATAAATAAACAAAATCTTTAAAAAAAAAAAGAAAGAAAGAAAAGAAAAGGTATCCTTGGATGGAGACGTATGCAAAAGCTCAGAACAGGGCTCAAAAACCAAGTATGAGGGTATGAAAGGTAATCAAGGGAAACTTCATTTAAAATGGTAGGCCTGGGCGCCTGGGTAGCTCAGTTGGTTGAGCAACTACCTTCAGCTCAGGTCATGATCCTGGAGTCCCAGGATCAGCTGGGAGTCTGCTTCTCCCTCTGACCCTCCCCCTTCTCATGTTCTCCCCCTCTCTCATTCTCCATAACATAACATAACATAACATAACATAACATAACATAACATAACATAATATAACATAACATAACATAACATGGTAGGCCAGAAGGGGGAGCTCTCCTGCTGTACAGCTCCAGGTTAATTACAGGAAGTCCTGTCAAGTTCAGACCCCAAGGAAAGACTTCTTAATAGGAAAGAATCATCAACTACAGGGGTCAAGGGGGAAAGAATGTAGGTTGCATCTCCTACTAGAAATCACCCCCCCTCCCCTGCAACTCAGTCAATGAGAAACCAACATCACCCTGGACTCATGCCTTTTTTCCAGTGGACTCTGGTTCAAAACAACCCCTCCAGGGGTTGAACCACTTGGGTGGCTCTGAAGCATGGGACTCTTGGTTTCTGCTCAGGTGTTGATCTCAAGATTGTGAGATCAAGCGCAGCTATGGGCTCTGGCTTGGGCAAGGAGCCTGCTTAAGATTTTCTCTCTTGGGGTACCTAGGTGGCTGCTTCCTCCTCTCTCTCTCTCTGCCTGCCTCTCTGCCTACTTGTGACCTCTGTCAAATAAATAAATAAAATCTTTTTTTAAAAAAGTATTTTCTCTCTCGTTCTTATTTTGCCCCTTCCCCCACCACAGGTGCCCAGTTTCTCTCCCAAAACAAAACAAAACAAAACAAAACACACAACCCCTCCCAGCTTCCTCCCTCTCTATAAAATAAGGTCCTTTCCTTTGATTGCCAGATTTGCCTATTTTTTCCCCAAATCATAATTCTCTGTTATTCCTGAATAACCCATTGGCTTTGGTAAAATAATATTTTATTTTTAAGCTTAACAAGGGGTATAGGCCTCTTGATGTGGTTGGTCATCTAATCTAGGAGCCAAAATTCACAGGTGAGGGGGTTGAGGGGTAATGGTACTTCTTCAGACAAAGTTTATTCCAACTTCCAGCCAATTACAAAGGCAGAATCAAGATTGGACCAACCCAATCAAGAAAGTAAGAAGGTCTCTATCTGCTGTCAGCCAGTTGGTAAAGAAGAAGGGACGGGGTTGGGCGGGGAAGCCAGCCTAATCAAGATGGTGGAACTAGCAGGACCCCTGGTCTCTGTCAGCCAATCACAAAAAGAGAACAAAATGAACGGGCTGAACCAGTGGCTTCCACCCAGGTCAAGTTCCTAGGCTAAAGGCCCTTGGTTTCCTTCCTCCCTTTCTCCTTCCCTTCCTCTCTTTCTTTCTCCCTTCCTTTCTATCCTTCCTTTCCTTCCCTCCCTTCCTTCTCTCTCTTTCTTTTTTAAAGATTTTATTTATTTGTTTATTTATTTGTCAGAGAGAGAGAGCACACAAGCTTGCGGAGAGGCAGGCAGAGGGAAAAGCAGTTCCCCCTGAGCAAGGAGCCTGACTGAATCCCGGGACCCTGGGATTATGATGAGCCAAAGGCAGATGCTTCACCCACTGAGCCACCCAGGCGCCCCAACTCCATTTAAAATGAAGTCTCCTGGGGCGCCTGAGTGCCTGGGTGGTTCAGTGGGTTAAAGCCCCTGCCTTCAGCTCAAGTCATGATCTCAGAGTCCTGGGATCGAGCCCCCCTCCCCCCATCCATCGGGCTCTCCCCTCAGCAGGGAGCCTGCTTCCTCCTCTCTCGCTGCCTGCCTCTCTACCTACTTGTGATCTCTGTCTGTCAAATAAATAAATAAAATCTTTAAATAAAATAAAATGAAGTCTCCTTTTATTAATTTTCACACCACTTAAGCAAGAAGGGTTCCTAAGTTCTGGAATGCAGTTCCTTTAGACTTATGTGCATCCACAGCTGTTTGCTATCTTTAAAAGATAAGAATTTTTGTTTCTCCTTTCCCCTCCTAGCTATTATGGTAGGAGACTGTGATATTATATTGTGATTTACAATAAGAAAAATCTTGGGGCACCTGGGTGACTCAGTTGTTAAGCATCTACCTTTGGCTCAGGTCATGATCCTGGGGTCCTGGTCGGGGCTCCCTGCTCAGCGGGAAGCCTGCTTCTCCCTCTCCCACTCCCCATGCTTGTGTTGCCCCACTGTGAACACTGTGTCTTTCTTGGTCAAATAAATAAAATCTTTTTAAAAAGAAAAGACAAGAAAAATCTTGGGTCTTCCACCCATTCCTGGCTCTGAGCTCCTAAAACCCAAAGAGTTTCCTATGATAAAAGCAATCAAGGTGTCTTTTGTTATGTTCATAACGTGACTTTTGGCAAGCTCTTAGGTGGCCTAAGGGTGGGGGTTGGTTGCAGGCGAAGCAACTCTGTGATTAGAGTTGGACCTTCAGTACCTCCCCTCAACCTCCAGGGAGGGGAGAGGCTGGAGGTTGAACCAATCACCAAAAGGCAACGTCAAATCACAGCTGTGTCATAAAGCCTCCATAAAACTCCAAAAGGCCAAGGTCAGAGAGCTTCTGGGTTGGTGAATACAGAGAGATTCCGGAAACGTCACATGCTCAGAGAGGGTATGGAAGATCCACCACCTTTCACCACACTTCCCCTATCCGCATCGGATAGAATGGCTGAAAGAACATTTCTCCCGGTGCTGAAAGTTCTGTTAGACAGCACTGACCTACAACTACCTTGTTGCTTTACATTTGACCTTTTTTCCTGTGTCCTCTTAATATACCATAAGTTTTATAGGCGCAAATATCTCATTTATCCATCAGCACTGAACCACTAAGGTCACACCCAACAGCAGTTGCTCTATAAATGTTCACTGAATATATGGATATGCCCCGTGGTACTCAGCAACTGTGGACACACAAAAGCATTCGAACACATGTGCGTTGAACAGAAAGCAGAAGCCACCTCATAAACTTTACTGCTCTTAACAAATGCTAAAGGAGGGGAGACTTCCTCCAGTAAAGGCAGGTTATTAATGTCCAGATTCAAAGGCTCCAGAAAGTGCAGTTTATGACTCTTTGAGGGAGGTGAGCTTTCAATACGATCTCATACTTTACGTTTCAGTGATGAAGTTCCAGAACCTAAGTCAGGTTCGGTGGGGTGAGGTTCGGAGCTGACGACTAAAGAAAGAATTCTTAAGACATCTTTGGTGCAAAATGGTGGTTTATTAAAGCACGGGGACAGGACCCGTGGGCAGACGGAGATGCTGCTGCCCCGGGTTGTGAGGAGTGGCTGGTTATATACACAGGAGTTGGGTAGGTGAGGACAAAGGGTTGTTCAGAAGGGCTATTGGGGTAAAGAAGACTGTCAGGATATTGAAGGCCTGGTTACTATCAAGCCAAGGCCACTTTCCCTCTAATGAGGCACTAACATAAAGACAATTGGGAGTCTCCTGGTGGAATGTTACATTCCTGCTATCAAACGTCCTTGTTAGTGAGATTTAGGTTTTAAAAGAAATTTAACTTTATTTACTTTTCCTTCTACCTCCGTCTCCTTCGGTTTTTTATGGAGGGGAGGGTGACGTTAGGGCTTGAGGAACTGAGTTATGTATCTTTGGAAATTGGGCTATTGATAAGGCAACTTCTTTGTTGTAAATCTCAAGGACATTTGTAAACCAAGAGAGACTCCTGCCTTGCAGGACTGTGATCTCTGCAAGATAACCATTTGCTCTTCTTTTAGGGCAGTCAGGGGTGCCTGTGAAATGTCACACATATTACCAAGGGGAGTGTGTGGAGAGGGGGTGCAAGGCGCCAGCCCCTGCTCCGTTCTCAGCCAGCCTCCTGCTCCCTCATCATTCCCCCCTGAACAATTTTGACCCTTAAATCTTTAAGGTGGTTGAAGGTGGAAGGTCTCATCTTCTGTAACTTCTTCCTGCTGAATAGGGGTGTAGAGCTGTCCCTACCTACTCGGGTCAACATTGATCAGTGGAGGAGTCACGAAAGGCGGAGGCAGCTGAATCCAGCGCTGACAGTGAAGGAGTGTCTTTGCGCGTGGTAAGGATCATCTGTCGTGGTGAAGTCATTGCAGCAATGGAGTCTCGGCACCAAGTAGAGAAACACTGAACAAAGCAACATATTAAGGTTAATAAGGCGATAAGAATGAGAAGCCCGAGAAGGAGATTTGGCCATAGTCCTCCTTCAAACCAGGAACTTAACCATTCACTGAGAGAGAGAGAAGGATCTTGTAGGGCCTTAATCTGGGTATTCATATCTTAGTTCTGTGAGTTATGTGGTAGTGTGGGATGAACACACAACATTCTGCTTTGATAATTGCGCATGTTGCACCCTGTGCTGCTATCAGGACATCTAAGGCCATCCTATTTTCTGGAGTGCCTTGGTATCTGTGAGACTTCGGTATTAAGTAGGGAGATTAGCTGGAGTGGTGATAAGTTTTAGTAATGCACCCATGAATCTAGGCAAATCCTCTATAGAGAAAGAAGTACAGTGGTCAGGTTCAGGCATACAGGTAACTAGGTTTAAAGTTTGACAAGTTTTAAGTATTATTTCTGGCATATCTGTTAGTGTAGCCCACTATTTAATAAGTCGGCCTCCATCATCCATTGGTGGCCTTTGGCTTCTAAGACAAATATGGACCTGATGTGACATCATTACAGTCATGGACTGTCCCATATTGAGCTTTGAGGCTCTTTTTATGAGGGCTGTTCTATGCTTAGCTAAAGCATCTGTTTGCAATCGCACCTCAACAGAGGTGGCCTCTAGGATAAATATGACTAAGGGATGAAACCAATAAGATGACCTTTGAGTGGTCCAGCCTTAACAATATCCTGATTACAGAGGATCATTGTCAAGTGGGAGAAAACTTGTCAAGAGATAAGGGGAGTCCCCCATGCATTATACAATCCACTCATAAAGAAAGTGGGGTCATCCATTGTCTCCACAAGTCCATAGTTAATCCTATGGAGTGCATAGGCTGGCTTTTAGGCAATTTCATTATCCCAGCCACACATAAGGTGTTAGTTAAGTTATACAATTGTAGGGGAAATCAATCCCATTTTCCAGTTGTTTAATCATGTGCCACGGGGTTCTGCTAATATCCCCACAAAATAGTAAGATCGACTAAAGAAGCTATTGTGCAACTTCTCTGAAGTTTACCTCAAATTGTTTAGCTTAGGTAAACAAGCATTTAAAGACAATCAAATCTAGAATTTAACAACCATAAAGGTGTGTTACTAAGACATAATTTTTCTCTCTAAAATAACCCTCATTTACAGAGATAGCCAAATCAGGACTAATTCACTTGTGAAACAAGTCCAGTTTTAACAAACTCGGCCCATTATTTACATAAGCTCAGCAAGAACAGTGAGTGTGATCAATAGATCTTTTAGAATCTGCTTTGCTGGAACTTTGTATAAGGAATCTCTAGGTTGAACTTTTAGTAGCCTCTCCGGGCCAGAAGCCAAGCCCTGTACTTGCCATGAGGCATGCCTGCAATACCTTTGGCCGAATTCCTCTTCCCGAGACTGCACCTACCAAGGAGTGACATTCTTTACTCACCTGGTGAGGCTGCTGGGAACTCTGTAAGCAAGGTATCAGGCCAACAGTCCCAAGGGGCTTTATGGCTCCAGGTTTCATAAAGTCAACCTTAGTTCCTTTAAACTGTCTGGTCATATCTGTGTCTTTTCAAATATGACATCCCAGTCAAAGCCTTGGTAAAATAACCAGTTTCCAATGGTGTCCTGTTACAAGGAGAACAGATTCTTATTGAACTTATGCAAATGACTGATTGCCATGGAAGAATGCTTACTGAGACCTTTGGTTTCAGAGGGTTCATATAGAGAGAAAATTTGAATGCCTTGAGCACTTTTACATCTCTGTAAGTTACAGATAACTTAAGAAAAAGTATCCCTAGTCTGGAAGAGCAAACATTAGAGAGAACCGGCAATGTTTAAAATAAGACAAAACATTAAGAGACACAACACTATAATCTTTTAGTTCATTTAGTCCCATGTTACTAAATCTGGTGAATGCGGCTTTAGTCAGTTTTGGAAATTCTTACCCATTTCAGTTTTAGGATTTTCAAGTACATCAAATATCTGTATTTGTCCTGAAAGTCCTTTATAGGAATCTCCTTGAAGATAAAACTCATTTTACAAGAAAATTAAAACAATTATAAATGACAAAAACTCAGAATGGATATGGTTAGAGCTAAAGAGACACGGGAGTTTACAATTTAGCTGCAAGAAAATCAGGTTACAATTTCTGTGACACATAACGTTCCCATAATTACAATTACAAGCGATGATCTCTCAAAACATTAAAACTTTAGGAAGTGCATAGAATCTCTAGAATAGTTATAGCATTTTCCCAAATGTAACCCAAGGTTTATCACTGGTTCAGTAGTACTTCACATATCAAGGAAAAGCCTGAGTTAAAGAGATTTACAATTTAAATCTTGTCAACATTTGCTAAAACCTTAGAAAGTTTAAAACACATGCCTAAATATAATTAGGGATGTTAAACACCTGATAAAACAAAACATAGAAACTGGTTTTTCTGGGCAGGCAAAGAGAAAACCATTTACATTTTCTTAACAGCAGATCAACTGATCTAAGAAAACATTGTCCTTTTGAACAGAGACAATTTCAGTGTTGTACCAATGTACCTTTAAAACCCATTCATTTCGATCTTAGTCCATTCTGGACCATAGCTAAAATTCCTTTTCTGAAGATTTCCCTTCACAAACCTTCTACAACTTTCCTTTGCATTCAGGTTTTGTCCCAAGCCATTTCCTTCCAAACAACCATCTCATTTAGGACAAAATTACCTTTTATCTTTAATAAAATGCATTTCCCTTCTTTAAATCTTTCTTACATATCATCTACTTTCCTGCAGAGTTTCTCTTATTTCCATCAGTCTTAGTTACACTAAGCAGAACTTTGTATTCTTAGAAACACCTTTAGTTATTAACCGATTGTGAACTGTTACAACAGAATTCTTCAGGTGGCAATTTATGAATCAGTTAAGTGGAAAACAAATTTACCAACAGATTTAAATACTCTTAGTTTCTTTGCAGTAAGAAGTCAAAAGCACAAACCTACATTCAGTAATTAACGACTTAGCATTTTATCCTGTTTGGTTAAGACCTAGATGTCCACAATTTAATTCCATTTGTCATCCAAGCAAAACTTTAAAACTTTCAGGTTACCAAAGACTTTGAAAGTTCCTTCAGCAATTACCCATTAGAACTTTGAGACAGACAATTAACCATCAGTTTAGTCATTTCTTTACTAACAAATTTTAACAAATAACACAAGCTTATCTGACCTTCAGTAAACTTTGATAGAATAAAAGTTTCACATTTACTGCTGTAACTTCAAAGACACGTCTTATCTTAATTAAACCAACAAACTTAACTTAGTTCCAACTCTGATTTATGTTCCACCTGGACCCACTCCACTTTGAATGTTTACCTGAGACATGCGTGGGAAGATCTGGAGTGGGGAGGTGTTAGGTCCAGGGGGTGTTCTTCTTGCTCCTTGACAGTGAAGAGAGGAGCCGTGGTGCATGATCTAGAGGCTAGTCATGCAGGCTGCACGCACGTTGGTGCACAGAAACAGAAGGGGAAAACAGAGGAAACAAAGTGCTTCCAGGAGGCAGAGAAAGGATTCCCGGTTTTAGAGCTCATAAGGCCCAACAGAGGAGCAGACGCCATGCTTTCCCACCAGCAAGGGGGGAGGGGTTAGGCAGTCCAAGTCGGCCAGAGAACACAGGGAAACTTCCCCGAAACAAAGAGAGTTTCGGCAGCTGCTTGGGAATATTCCTTATGGTCTCTGTCTCGAGTTAGACTAACCCCAGTTGGCTCCAGTTATAGCCATTAACACGGGAAGTGAGTGAGGGAGAAGCCCCCACATCTATTAGGAGAAACAGAGAGAAATAAAGCCAGAGTCCCCTTTGCTAGGGATGGCCCAGCAACCTGGGTTTACTAGAAGAAGGCTTATTTACGTAATTATCATCGAATATGTCAGGAGAAAGTTTACTAGCTGACTTATTTGGGCAAACACATTCCGCAAAAGCCCCTTAGTCTGGAGTCCTGGTGCAGAGCAATAAAGACCTAGGTATCCTAGGTCCATTTGCCCTGTTTCCTGCAGAGGAGACCTAACTGATAGATCACACTGAGGCCATGCAGTGTTACAGGAGCTCAGTCCTTTCCTAAGTTTTGCAATCCAAATTATTTCCAGTGGGTTAAAAGGCACCCCAAGGTAGACTCCTTGGGAACTGAAGAAGCCTACTGAGGCCATGCTTCCAGAAAAGTAATGAAGGTCCATTACCAAATCCCCCGACTCCTGGGTGGCGTCCCACACAGGGTATGTCAGAGGTTTCTGTGTGTCAAAAGCGACCAGAGGCGTCCCTCAAGATATCGCTATTGATCACCATCCTGCCTTCCCTGGGAAGACATTCCTGCCATAAAAGGCCCTGGAGGGGTGCCGGCGTCCCTCCACTTCCCCATCGCATCCTAGGCTACAGATGGGTGCCTGGTGAATGGACCAAAACGCTGTGCCATGCCATGCTCATTGTCTGTCCTGAAGACTGCATACTGTTTTGCCATTTTAACCCATAGAAATACTAGAAAAGTTTGGCAAGGGGAAATTACCCAATTTCATATCTTTAGGCAGTTTGTAGAAGACACTGACAAGAAACAGTAAAGTCTGAAATCCATCATGGTCTAAGCGACATTCCAACACATGTGGTCCTTACAGCCAACTTCCCTAGGAAACGGTCCCCGGTTGCGTTTTAATTCAATCGGGTACTGGTTTCGGCCGGCTCCCAGTGGAGGTCTCGCGGCCAGAAGTGGCTAGACCAGGGATGTGGAGGGGATCACATTAGATCAATCAGGAGGAAACCTCACACGGGAGTCTTAAGATTGGCAGCCGTCCTGGTGACTTAGGTGGCTGTCCCGTGCCCAAAAGAGACAACTTTCTATAAGAACAGGAATAAAGAGAGGCCATCAAGTTTCTGGGTCTTATTGCCATTCCGGCCAGGGTACTAACTTACAGCCAAAAGGCAGACGTTCTCCTCCCCGTAGAGTAGCCACGGGCTAGAGGATTACAGCCTGAGCAATTGACATGCAAGTGTTCCAATAAGACCATACTCCTTGAAAAAAACCCTGGAATGAGAGTAAAGGAAAAGGAGAGAAAGTACTCACCAATTTTGCACCGAAGCTCAGAGTCCAAATGTAAAGACTCATAAATCTCCTGGCTGGCTCGCCAAAAATGATGAAGTTCCAGAACCTAAGTCAGGTTCGGTGGGGTGAGGTTCGGAGCTGACGACTAAAGAAAGAATTCTTAAGACATCTTTGGTGCAAAATGGTGGTTTATTAAAGCACGGGGACAGGACCCGTGGGCAGACGGAGATGCTGCTGCCCCGGGTTGTGAGGAGTGGCTGGTTATATACACAGGAGTTGGGTAGGTGAGGACAAAGGGTTGTTCAGAAGGGCTATTGGGGTAAAGAAGACTGTCAGGATATTGAAGGCCTGGTTACTATCAAGCCAAGGCCACTTTCCCTCTAATGAGGCACTAACATAAAGACAATTGGGAGTCTCCTGGTGGAATGTTACATTCCTGCTATCAAACGTCCTTGTTAGTGAGATTTAGGTTTTAAAAGAAATTTAACTTTATTTACTTTTCCTTCTACCTCCGTCTCCTTCGGTTTTTTATGGAGGGGAGGGTGACGTTAGGGCTTGAGGAACTGAGTTATGTATCTTTGGAAATTGGGCTATTGATAAGGCAACTTCTTTGTTGTAAATCTCAAGGACATTTGTAAACCAAGAGAGACTCCTGCCTTGCAGGACTGTGATCTCTGCAAGATAACCATTTGCTCTTCTTTTAGGGCAGTCAGGGGTGCCTGTGAAATGTCACACATATTACCAAGGGGAGTGTGTGGAGAGGGGGTGCAAGGCGCCAGCCCCTGCTCCGTTCTCAGCCAGCCTCCTGCTCCCTCATCATCAGGACCCCAACTATAATGGAGCAAATGATCCTAATGGAGCCCACTAGGATGCCTGAGATGCTGAAGCCCATGGCCAGTCTGGAACTGATCTGAGCTTTCCTCTGATTCCCATGAAAGTGGGCTTGCCTGGTCTGTGGGGATGAAGGCAAGCTGGTGGGAGTGTTTCCAAGGGAAGAGGGGGATAAAGCAAGGACATCCCAGGGGAAGGTGGGGAGTTCAAGACCAGGAATGGTGGTGTGAGGGAGGTAAGGGCAGTGCTCAGTCCCCCAGCGGGAAAAGGAAGAGGAGCAGTGAGGGGGACCCTGGGGAGGAACAAGGGCAGCTAGATGGTGAAGGAGGGAGTAAATTCTCCAGGAGGAACACGAAGAGGTCCCTAGGGAGGAAGAGAGAGGAGTGGGGAGGGAGGGAGGAGGCATATTTGGGAACAACGGGAATTGTTGGTAGCCAAACAGTACCCACCTTGAGGGAGAGAAGAGGGCCGGGATTGCCAGCAGAATGAAGAAGAAGAAGAAGGAAAGGATGGAGAAAAATAAATAATCCTTTTCGGGGGGACTCAAGGATATCAGCACGACTGGCTGCATTGGTGTGACCTTGAACTCCAGGTTCCTGGGCTCAGTCATAGCCATGGACCTTGGCCTGAGGAGGAGATGCTGGGTGGGCAGAATCTGCAGACGGGAAATGGGTCCCAGACAGGGAACATCTAAATTTCCAAGAAATGAAGATCAGCTAAACCATCCCCTCTGCCTAGAAAGACACTGAAAACAGACACTGCCCCAAGCCAGAACCCACTACACCTCCGTGTTCCTGTATAATAGCTTTACTGGCCTATGAAAAATTCAACCCTCCTCTACCCTCTCATAATTCCTCTCTGTACCCTCATTACACCCTCCATGTCTTCCTCCAACTGGTTCACTTTTGTCTTCTAAACTCTCCCCACCTCACTCCAGGCACATACACTTAAACTCATCACTCTTTTCTGATTATCCCATCTCAAAACTAGGTAACAGCCCTAGGATTTCCCTGGGCTTCTCAGTTCCCGAGAATGTCCAGGTGATTTCTGTCATGGGGCGTGGGCTTCTCTACTGACCCCACTCACTAAGATGAGGGGCTCAGGTTAGATGTGTCTCAAGCGCTCAGACCCAGCTTCTGATTGGCTCAGTGTGTGTAAGGGGGGGTTATGTAGCCACTGCTTTCTCTTCTCACCTTCTTAATCAATTCAGTGAACAGGGGGATTGGGTTAAACCTTTTTTGTTGTTGACCCCAGTCTGAACTCCTGACTGGTTCAACATATAGTGTGTGGGTCCCACTTCTAGACTGGATCTAAGTGCAATGGGCAAATTTACTGGTAGTCCCACAAGGACCCTACTGTATGCATGGCCCACGCGGGGCTTGGAGGACCACGTGGTGACTACAGCCGACAAGATCACAGCTCTCCTGGAATCCACAGCCCATGAGATAGAAAGAGGGAAAACACCCAAATAGATAAACGAAACAATTTAAGGGAGAACCAAGGGCTCCAAGGAATAACTAAAATGAGAAGGAAGAGGGCATGTGTGCTATGCATGAAAGACAAGATAACTGTCACAAATACTCATGTTGTGAGCTACATATCAGCTACATCGTGAAAATGAAAGAAACAACAAGAAATTTTTATAAGCCCACTAGAAATACAAGGAGAAATGTCTAAAACCACAACCTTAGTGTGAGATCTAAATATGCCTCTTAGAAAATTTGAAAATGAAGTAGAAAAAGAATGCAAAAATACATACAGGATTTGAAGAATTTAACTAGTAAGTATAATTATAGAGTTATTTAGAAAGCTATGCCCTAAAGTAGTTACCGCACCTTCTTTAGTTATATCAAAGAATATTTTTTTGATATAGAGATAAATAAAGAAATATTTACAAATTCATCAAGAACCTGGCTGCAAATAGAAATTTCAAAATGTGGAGTTCCTGAAACAAAAACAAAAACAAAAAAAATCAGAAGTAAACAAAAAGGAGACTTAGAAATATTCCTATTCACAAACTAAGAGACATTCTCATAAATTACAGTCATAACCCTCAGAGATACTGCAGGTTGGGTTCCAGGCCACTACAATAAAGTCAGTAACACAATAAAGCAAGTCAAATGAATTGTTTGGTTTCTGAGAGCATATGAAAGTTATGATTACGCTATACTGTCACCTATTTAGTGTGCAACAGCACGATATCTGAAAAAAATGAGGCACACACCTTAACTTTGATACTTTATTGCTTAAATTTTAAAAATACTTTATTGCTAAAAGATGCTACCATCATTTGAGCTTTCAGTAAGTCATAACCCTTTTGCTGGTGGAGAATCTTGTCTCCATGTACATGGCTGCTGACTAATCAGGGTGGTGGCTGCTGAAGGTTGACATAACTGGCAATCTCTGAAAGTAAGACAAACTGAAGTGTGCTGTACTTCATGGATGATTTCTCTGCAGCATGTGATGCTGACTGACAGCATTTTAACCAGAGTAGAACTTCCATCAGAATTGGAGTCAGTTCTCGGGATGCCTGGGTGGCTCAGGTGGTTAAGCTGCTGCCTTTAAAATCTTTAAAAAAAAAAAAAAAAAGAATTACAAGACGGAAACCAACAACACAATTTAAAAATGGGAGAAAAGATTTGAACAGATCCTTCACTAAAGAGACTATAAGAACATCAAATACGCACAGGAAAAATTTTCAAAATCATTAGGTATTAGGGAAATGAATATTAAAACTTTGATTAGAATAGTTCAAGTCAAAAAGGGTAACAATATCAAGTGCTTGTGAAGACGTGGAGACCTGGAACCCTCATTCACTGCTGGCGGGAGTGAAAAATGGTATAGTGTTCTGCAAAAACAGATTGGAAGCTTCTTATAAAGTTAAACACACATTTATCCTATGACCCAGCAACCCCACTGCTGGGTATTTACCCTAGATAAATGAAAACATGTTCACATAAAGTTTTATGAGAATATTTACAAATACCCTATTCACAATCTCCAAAAATGGAAACAATTCAAAGGTACCTCAATGAGGGGGTGGATAAATAAATTGTACAGACTGATACATTGGAATATTACTCAGAAATTACATGGAACAGACTGATGATATACTCAACAACTTGGATACATCTCAGAGGCATTAGGCTGAAGGAGAGTAGCCACTTTCAAAAGGTTATATACTAAGAGTGATGTCCATGAGTAAGGAATTTCAAAATCCCATCCCCCCATGGAAGCAGTGAATAAACCAACAAAAACTGTCAAAATCAACTTTATCAGAATCAAGGGTTTATAGCAAGCAGGCAAATGCTTAATTAGGTGAAAATGAAACCCCCAGTGTCAGTAAGGGAGCTTTGTGGTGTTTTAACTTATTCTGGAACCATCTCCCATTCCCCACATCACTTGTAGCCTTGAAGACAACAGCCCACATTCCCAGTACAAGTTCTTAGTACCTATCCTAGGTACTAGATATAAAATTCATTCTCAAAGAATCATGGTTGTTGCTTTGACCTGTCTGGTGGCCCCCTTAAAGACCAGCTCAAAAGACTTGCCTTTATTTCCTCTAACTGAGAACAATCTTAGGGATGAGGCAGCTGCTAGAGGTGGGGGAGGTGTCCAAGCAAGTTGGACAACTAGGCTAGTGGGAAAACAGTTGGGGCAAACCACAGACAAACCAAAGAGCTTTAGAGGAAAAGCTGGGGAATGAGATGCTTGGGAAACAAGGGGGTAGAAAAGCTCCCACATATTTCTGGGAATATACCAGTCTACATGTTTGTCCACTGGGTGCAGAGCCTGCTTAAGATTCTCTCTCCCTCTGCCCTCTTCCCCACATTGTGCAAGCATCCACACATGCTCTCACTCTCTTGAAAAAAATTAATAGACACATCCCTGAGGAGATTCAGACATTAGATTTATCAGCTAGAGATTTTTAAATCAACTATTTAAAATAGACTCAAAGAACTATAGGAAACCATAAGAATGTGAAATACATAATATCAATACAGAGAAATCATAAAAAGGAACCAAATAGAAGTTTGAGAGCTAAAAAAGACATTATCTGAAATAAAAAATTCAGTAGAAAGATGCAAAAGCAGAATTGAGCAAACAGAAGAAATAACCAGTGAACTTGAAATAGATCACTTGAGATTCCCTCTGCTCAGCTTCCCCCACTCTCTCTGCCTGCCTCTCTGCCTATTTGTGATCACTGTCAAATAAATACATAAAATCTTAAACAAACAACAAAACCCATACAAAGATATCAGGAGAAAAGAAGAACAGACCAATATCCCTTATGAATACAAAGGCAAAAATCCTCAGCAAAATACTAGCCAACCAAATCCAGCAGCATGGCAAAAGGATTATACCCCATGAGCAAGTGGGATTCAGCCCAGGAATGCAAGGTGGTTTAACATACAAAACTCAACCAAGGTAATACACCACATTAATAGAAAGAAGGGGAGAAAACAGGATTATCTCAACTGGGACAGAAAAAGTGCTTGACAAAATTGAATATCCCTTCATGATTAAAAAAGAAAAAAACAATCAGAATGTTAGAAATAGAGGGAAACTAGCTCAGCGTGACAAAGGGCATCTAGGGAAATCCCACAGTTAATATCATATTTAATGATAAAAGACTTGATGCCCTCCCCACTAAGATCAGGAACAAGACAAGGACATCTGCTCCTACCACTACTATTCAACACTGAATAGTTCTAGCTGGGGCAATTTGGCAAGGAAAAGAAATAAAAATCACCCAAATTGGAAAGGAGGAATCTTTAACAATTTCTGTTCACAGATGACATGATCCTATGCTTAGAAAAATTCTGAAGAATCCACACACACACACACACAAAAAAACCTGTAATAGTTATTAAATTATTTCAGCGAAGTTGCACAATAACTAAGATCAACATGTAAATATCAATTATATTTTAGTACACTAGCAATGAACAATCTGAAAATGAGATTAAGAAAACCATCCCATTTACAAAACCATCAAAAAGAATACTTAGAAATAAATTTAATCAAAGGAGGTACAAGACTTGCACCCTAAAAACTATAAAACATCTCTTAACTGAAGAAGGCCTAAAATAACTCAGATCTCTTGCGTTCATTGATTCCAAGGCTTAGTATTTTTCAGATGCTAATACTCTCCCAATTATTCTACCCCGTTCAGTGCAATCTCTACCAAAATTTCAACTTCCTTTTTTTTTTACCTTTTTAAAAGATTTTATTTATTGAGAAAGAGCATGAGCAGGGGAGAGGGACAGAGGGAGAAAGAGGTTCCCCACCGAGCAGAGAGCTGGATGTGGGACTCTGTCCCAGGACCCCAGGATCATGACCTGAGCCGAAGGCAGACACTTAACCCACTGAGCCACTCAGGGGCCCCTCAACTGCCTTCTTCGCAGAAATGGACAAACTAAATCTAAAAATCATACAGAAATGCGGGGGACCACAAATAACAAAAACAATCTTGAAAAAGAAAGTTAGAGGACTCTTATTTCCTGCTTTCAAAGCTTTGATTACAGCTACAGTAATTCCAAAGAGTACTGCACTGGCCTAAGGATAGACATATTGATCACTGCAGGAGAACTGAGATTGAAATAAACCCATGCATCTATGGTCAGTTTTGGTGTACCAAGGGTACCAAGTTCAGGGATCCAGGGACAAATCACCACCAGGGTTCTGGGGCATGACCTACAGGACCTAAAGGGCAGCAGACTGAGGATGACCATGGCCAGGGAAAGGGTCTCAGCACAATGGCAAGAAGAATGGACAGCAGAGACACCAGTGAATGGAGACCAGGCTGAACCAACTCTGCAGGTCAGAGGAGCCCTGAAAGGAGGGGCAGCCTGGCCCCCACACCACCCCACTGCCCCAGTATGTTTCCTTACTGTCCTCTATCTAGAGTTTCCTGATTTCCCTCCCTTCTTGATTTATCCTTCCTGTCCCCATCAACTCTCCCTGACACCCAAAGGCTCTCTCCCTATCCTCCATAACACTGTTTCTGTCCCAGTGAATGTTCTCTGTTCTCATTTAAATCTTCCTATAATCTTTTCATATCTCCTTATGACTTTGCCTTTTGCCATTATGATGACACTGTTTTCCTGGTAACACCCCATACACACGCTTTATCCCTCTACAAAAGCTCCCCCATTTACCCTGCAATGTGTCCCCTATAAGCTCTCCCAGTCCTCCTATAACCCTCTCCCATTCCCCCAATCACCCCTTCTCTGTCCTTCATTAATTTGACCCTGGTCCCCTACCAGTCTCCTTTCTTTATCCTCTAACCAGCTCTCTTTCTTCCTCACCCCCTCTCTGTCCACACACGGTCCTACCCTGGTCTTTAACTTCCCCACTCTTTTCCGATAACACTCCACTTAACCTCACTAAGGTACTAGGGCCGAGCCTCCAGTCCCTCAGGCCTGGAAGTTGCCACGTTGGGGAGTGACGTCATGGGGCGTGGTCTCTATGCTCACTTCCTTTGCCCTTATTTCCTCGATGCAATTGGCTGTTAAAATAGAAAGGGTGGAGTCCAAAGTGTTCAGACTTCTGCTTCTTTCCCTTGAAAGTGAGGCTGACACCTAGGAAAACCTCTTCCGCTGAAAGAATTGGGTGGGGCTTTAGTTATTTGCATTTATCCTCCAGCCTGAACTCCTGATTGGTTCAACGTGTAAAATATGTGGGTCTCCCTCACCACCAGGTATATTCGTGATTGAACTTCTGATTGGTTCCATGCATACAGAGGACAGGATTTATTAATTCATTAAACATATTTTAATTAGGAGCCTACTGTGTGTCAGGTCCCGAGCTCAGTCACCAGCGAAGAGTGGTGACCAAAGCAAACAAGGCAAGGCCATGGTTCTTCTGGGGTTAACAATTCATGGGGGAGATGGAAGATAAACTGCCTGATAACTCAGAGAACTTCAGAATAGACCAGTGGCTATGATGGTAATAGAAGGAAGGAGGGAGGCCTGACAGAAGAGGGAGGGACCATTTGAGCTCAGATGTGCAGGATGAGCTAGCCAAGAGCAGATCTGGGGAAATGAGAGTTCCTGGCAGGAGGGCAGCAGGTGCAAAGGTCCTGAGGTGGGAGGGAGGTTTGTGGGTTCCAGAAGCAGGAAAAAAAGCCTGTGGTTGGAGTAGGGGAATCATGAGGGGAGGATGTGAGGGAGAGTAGAAAGTAGACTAGGCAGGGTTTGGACATCTGATTGGGGGTTTGGATTTGATCCTAAGAGCCACAGGAACGTCCTAGAGGCTGTAAATCTGGGAGAGATGAGATATGATTTAGATTGTGAAGAAGCTCTGGCTGCCTTGAACAGAATGAAAAGTGGGAGGCAGTAGGTTCCTCATTTGCCAGGAGCCTCAAACCCTCACAAAGCAGAAGCTGCATCAAGGGGTGAGCAGAGCAGGTGCCAGGAAGGTGCCCTCACTTCCAACCTTCACAAGAGCATTCTCTGAGATAAGGCATGACTGGCTATGGTCTGTCCAATTTCCAGCTAATCTGGGTCCCTTTCCTGCCCTGCTCAACCGACTTTGGTGTAGATCCAGGAAAAGCAAAGTCCTCTCAACTCTTATCCTGGGGTCTTAAGAGTCACCAGGACACACTTCTTCCCCTACCCTATACAAATCTGTATCACCAGTTCTCTGCAGACCTCACAAACCTCAGCTCTACCCTCTCTTCTCTGACTCACTTTACCCCAAACCAAAGCCCCCTGAAACAGTGTCTTGCCTTGCCATTGGAGCCAGATGCAAAAGGAAGAATATGCACCCTATTATGTACATGTTTTTAACCAGTTAGTTTTTTTCAGAAAATGAAAGTAGCTAAAAATATATTTAAAGAAAAGTAGTTATATTAAAACATACAGTTGGGGTGCCTGGGTGGTTCAGTGGGTTAAAGCCTCTGCCTTCGGCTCAAGTCATGATCCCAGGGTCTTGGGATCGAGCCTCACATCGGGCTGTCTGCTCAGCAGGGAACCTGCTTCCCTTCCTCTCTCTCTGTCTGCCTCTCTGCCTACTTGTGATCTCTGCTGTCAAATAAATAAATAAGATCTTTTTTTTAAAAAAACAGTTATTTTTAAGTTTACATATTTTACTTATACTCTTATAACTAATTTGTTACAATCTTACTTTCCTAGCTTTAATGAAAGCAAACTCATCAATAATATTTTCAAAATATCTTTATCTTGTTTTTAACTGAGAGAATTGCCATATTGACAATTTCCTTTGAATAAATAAATAATTTTAAAATGACTTCAGCTTACTAAAACATCTTTTTATTTTTTTTTAAAGATTTTATTTATTTATTTGACAGAGAGAGATCACAAGTAGATGGAGAGGCAGGTGGAGAGAGAGAGAGAGGGAAGCAGGCTCCCTGCTGAGCAGAGAGCCCGATGCGGGACTCGATCCCAGGACCCTGAGATCATGACCTGAGCCGAAGGCAGCGGCTTAACCCACTGAGCCACCTAGGCGCCCCCATCTTTTTATTTTTTTAAAGATTTTGCTTATTTATTTGAGAGACAGAGCAGGTGAGAGAGCACAAGCAGGGGGTGCAGCAGAAGGAGAAGCAGGCTTCTCACTGAGCAGGAAGCCCAACGCGGTGCTCGATCCCAGGACCCCAAGATCATGACCTGAGCCAAAGGCAGACTCATAACAGACTGAGCCACCCAGGCATCCCCTGAAACTACTTTTATAAGACATCAGTGTATTGTTAAAAAAAAAAAAAGAACTCTCAAGTTCACTTTCAAATTTGGATAAGATTGTACTAAGCAAAATTTGTGCATGGGGTTTAGAAGATCCAAACCTGACACTGATAAGACAAGTTATTTATATACCATACTACTGGGACGCCTGGGTGGCTCAGTTGGTTAAGCATCTGCCTTCAGCTCGGGTCATGATCCCAGCGTCCTGGGATCGAGCACCGCGTTGGGCTTCCTGCTCAGTGAGAAGCCTGCTTCTCCCTCTGCCTCTGCCTGCCATTCTGTCCGCCTGTGCTTGCTCTCTCTCCCTCTCTCTCTGACAAATAAATAAATAAAATCTTTAATAAAAAATATATACCATACTGCTTACAACTATTTCAGATTAAATGTCACACTACTTGAAGCACCAGAATATTTAAGATCCAACTTACCAGAAGATTAATTTTTCTGTGGGTAAAAATTTTAAATCTTAAGACACAGTTGGTTCAGCAACTGCCTTCCACTCAGGTCATGATCCCAGGGTCCTAGGATCAAGCCCTGGATTGGGCTTGCCCCTAGAGGGGAGTCTGCTTGTCCCTCTGCCCCTCCTCCTGCTCATGCACACCCTCTCTCTCTAATAAAAAATTTTTAAAGAAAAATTAAGACAATTTAATTTTTCATATCTCCATTTCAATGTAAAACTAGGATGTCTATAATCTACTTAATTTGTATTGATTAATTACATTATAGGTTTTTTTTATTTGACAGAGATCACAAGTAGGCAGAGAGGCAGGCAGAGAGAGAGGGGGGAAGCAGGCTCTCTGCTGAGCAGAGAGCCCGATGCGGGCTCAATCCCAGGACCTTGGGTTCATGACCTGAGCTGAAGGCAGAGGCTTTAACCCACTGAGCCACCCAGGTGCTCCGATTAATTACATTATAAAAGTGATGAGCACTTTTTTTTTTAAGATTTTATTTATTTATTTGACAGAGAGAAATTACAAGTACACTGAGAGGCAGGCAGAGAGAGAGAGAAGGAAGCAGGCTCCCCACTGAGCAGAGAGCCCGATGCAGGACTCGATCCTAGGACCCTGCGATCATGACCTGAGCCAAAGGCAGTGGCTTAACCCACTGAGCCACCCAGGCGCCCAGTGAGCACTTTGATAATCTCTAGTGATTAATACATTTTCAATTTTTTTACTTTGCTTTTTTTGTTTATATTCAAATTTGGCACATCTGTTCAAAGTAACTTTCATTTATTGTAAGCAAAGGATTTGACCTTCTATTAAGTGTAGAGCTTTATATACAGACATCTTTTTCAAAGTATGGAACTTTATTCACTTTTCTACCTGTTCAATAGATTTTCCTGTACAGATAGATAGCATAAATACTAGTAATCTATTTGCACCAAAATGTTCCTGATTTCAGCATGATGTATTTTGTCATCTGATCTCCTATCTTTTAACGAATTTAATTTTTGTGCAGTGCCTTGATTTCTTTTGATCTTGAAAGTCACTGAGTATCCATATGTGTTTTTACACTGAGCCACCCAGGCGCACCTGAAGCAGGATTTTTGCATATTAAATTAAGAGTATGAGCCGGGCAAGATACAAACTTAGCAGAATCACGTTTTGGGGAGATACTGCTTTGTACATCTTGTACATATTTGCTCTGTTATCATACCTTACTTTATACTTAACTGTCATGTCTCCTAAGCCTCCTCTGGTCGGTAAGAGTTTCTCACTTGTTTTTAATGACCTCGGTGTTAAAGTCAGGTATTTAAGGATAACACCCCGCTGAGCAGGGAGCCCAGTTCAGGGCTTGATCCCAGGACCCTGAGATGATTACCCTAGCCAAAGGCTGACATCATCATGTCATATAATTACGATGTTGTTTTTGGTGAGAACATTTAAGATCCACTCTTTCAGCAACTTTCAAGTATATGATAGATAATGTAACATAATATAAATATAACATATAATCACTATGTTGTACATTATATCTCCAGAACTTATTTACCTTCTAACTGGAAATTGCACCCTGTGAAGGCTCAGCTCTTCACTAGCCCTGCTGACAGACGAGGGAGGAGGGGTGTAAATCCAGACAACTAGAGACAGCCTCCACATCCAGAGCCCACTGGTATTATTCAGACAAGTCAGTCTTTAGCCTGCTTGCCCTGCTTTGGCATGCCTTTCCTGCCAAAACCACTAGAAAGGCATTTTGCTCAGGTCATCCCCTCACCTCCTCTGTGTCCTGGCTAACCTTGGCACTTCTGTTGCTCTGCACAGTGTGGTGTGCCCCTTCCTCTTAGGAACTATGAGTAAGGATCTATCTTTTCGATGGCAGTCATCTCCTGATCTGTTGGCCTTGCCATGCCTGAATAATAATAAAGCCTACATTTTATTTATTTTTTAAAAGATTTTATTTATTTGGGGCGCCTGTGTGGCTCAGTGGTTTAAGGCCTCTGCCTTCAGCTCAGGTCGTGATCCCAGGGTCCTGGGATCGAGCCCCACATCGGGCTCTCTGCTCAGCAGGGAGCCTGCCCCCCCCCCACCCAGCCCCACCTGCCTCTCTGCCTATTTGTGATCTCTGTCTGTCAAATAAATTTATAAAATCTTTTAAAAATCTTTTTTTTTAAAGATTTTATTTATTTGACAGAGAGAGAGAATGAGAGAGCACAAGCAGGGGGAGGGGCAGAGCAGAGGGAGAAGCAGGTTCACTGCTGAGCAGAGAGCCCAACATGGGGCTTGATCCCAGGACCCAAGGATCAAGACCTGAGTTGAAGGCAGATGCTTAACCAGTTGAGCTACCCAGGTGCCCCTAAAGCCTACATTTTAAAAGAAGCTCTACCATTTCATTTCTACCAGCAGTGAATAAGAGTTCTAATTTTTCCACATCTTTACCTACACTTGTTATTTTTCTTAAAAGAAAAAAAAAAGCATTATTATAGCCATCCTAGTGACTGTGAAGTGATATGCCATTGTGGCTCTGATCTGCAGTTCTCCAATGACTGATGATGTTGCACATCTTTCCATGTGCTTATTGGCCATTTGTATATCTTCTTTGGAGAAATGTCTATTGAAATCCTTTGCTTATTCAAAAACAGGTTTTATGTCTAATTGTTGAATATCTTTTTTAAGTAAGGTCTCTGCCCAGTGTGGGACTTGAATTCAGAACCCTGAGATTAAGAATCACACACTCCACTGACTGAGCCAGCCGGGCACCCCAAATATCTTTTTGTTTGTAAGGTATAGATATTCTACATTTTTTTTTAGGTATAAGCATTGGCTTTTCGTATACATAGCACAAGTATATTTTTCTATGCTGTGACTTTCCTTTTTTACTCTCTTAATGGTATTTTGGGACGAATAGAAGTTATTCATTTTAATGTAGTCCAATTTGCAAACATTTTCCTCATGTTTAGTTTTGTGTCCTATTTAGGATACCTGTGCTTTGTCTAAAACCATGAAATTGTCTTCTGTGCTATCTTCTAGAAGTTCAACTGTTTTATATTCCACATTCAGATCTGTGAGCATTCTGGAATTTATTTCTGTATACAGTGTGAGATTGGCTCTAGATTAAATTATTTCCAGGGGTGCCTGGGTGGCTCAGTCAGTTAAGTGACTCTTTTTTTTTTTAATATTTTATTTATTTATTTGAGAGAGAGACAGTGAGAGAGAGCATGAGCGAGGAGAAGGTCAGAGAGAGAAGCAGACTCCCCATGGAGCTGGGAGCCCGATGCGGGACTCGATCCCGGGAATCCAGGATCATGACCTGAGCCGAAGGCAGTCGTCCAACCAACTGAGCCACCCAAGTATCCCAGTTAAGTGACTCTTGATCTGACTCTTGATCTAATACGCAGTAGTGCTAAGTCCAATGCCAATCTGATTCTTTTTCATTATAGATGACAGGTTTTTTCCTCTCTGAAAACAGCATTGTCCTTTGTGTTAAGAGACTATAATGGGGCAGGGGGTAGGGGGCGCCTGGGTGGCTCAGTCATTAAGCGTCTGCCTTCAGCTCAGGTCATGATCTCATGGTCCTAGGATCAAGTCTGGCATCAGGCTCCCTGCTCAGCAAAGAGCCTGCTTCTCCCTCTGCTTCTGCCCCTCCTCCTGCTTGTGTTCTCTCTCTCTCAAATAAACAAAATTTTTTAAAAATTAAAAAAATAAATTATTTCTATATGGATATGCAATTCAACCTGCACCATTTATTGAAAATTATATCCTCTACCTACTAAACTACAGTGCCACCTCTACCATAAATCAAATGACCACATGTATGTGGGTCTGTTTCTAGACTCTGTTGCATTAACCAACATGTCTATACTCAACACCAAGACCACAATGTCTTAGTTACTATAAAATTCTAGTAAGACTGGTTATTTGTTACTGTAAGTCTCCCAACTTTGTGTTTCCTCCTCAAGATTGCCTTGCCTCGGGGCGCCTGGGTGGCTCAGTGGGTTAAGCCGCTGCCTTCGGCTCAGGTCATGATCTCAGGGTCCTGGGATCAAGTCCCACATCGGGCTCTCTGCTCAGAGGGGAGCCTGCTTCTCTCTCTCTCTCTCTCTGCCAGCCTCTCTGCCTACCTGTGATCTCTCTCTGTCAAATAAATAAATAAAATCTTAAAAAAAAAAAAAGATTGCCTTGCCTCTTCTTAGGACTCTGGATTTCCATATATATTTTAGAATTAGTATAACAATGTCCACCAAAAAAAAATGGTTATATACATCAGTTGGGAGAGTTGATATCTTTATTGTACAGTTTCTAATCCATGAACATGGTCTAATCCTTCCTTATATTTGGGTCTTCTCTAATATTTTTCACTGATGTTATATAGTTTTATGTGCAGAGGTCCTAAGGGGGAAGAAATCATAAGAACCTCCAATTTGTGTGCCAAGTCAGGCAGAAGTTTTGGGCAAAACTACTACTACTTGCAATTGGTGTGCAAAGAGCAGCAGTCTTCAGGGACTGAGCCTTTAACCTGTGAGATCTGATACTATGTCCAGGTAGACAGTGTCCAAATTAAATCACAGGACATCTAGTTAGCACCGCCGAACTGCTTGCTGTCAGAAAGATCCCTACACATTTGGTGAACATAAGCGTCAGAAGTGGAGTATTCTGTATGAGTAGTAAAGGAGGCAAACAGAAAGAAATACTGGGATTTTCCTTACACAGATGTTAATTTGGTTTTTTCACTCTCATTTTCTCATGCGTATAGTTTTGCAAGAGCTACATGCTGTGTGATACACAGCAACAGACTGAATGCAGAAGCAGGTGTGAGAATCCAGTTATCTTCAATTCCGCGAGACATTAAAGAAATTTGCAAAAATGTAAAACAATGCCACTCTGCTCTCAAATGTTTTGGAACATAGAGTTATTTTCATGACAACACTGTTACTTGTATTAGCATGCAAAGGTTTTTTACTGTTATTTTAAAATTAATAAACAGTTAATTTTTCCAGCTTTAACCCCGAAATAGAAAATGCCAGTAGATACAACTCACATAAGCGAAAGCTTCTGGAGGGTCCTCAAAAAACTTAAGAGTGAAAGAGGTCTTGAAACCAAAGAGTTTGAGAACTGATGTTTCAGGGTCGTCATCAGCACTTGGTGGCATCCCGCTTCCAGGCTCCCTTGCCTGCCAGCAGTGCCACACACTGGAGGTCGGAGGAACTGCAGGGAATCACCTGCTCGTGGCCTTAATACCTACTGACTGGGACGTACCTTATCTTCAGAGATCTGGGCATCAGCCACCCAGCTCCCCCTTCTCTAAGTCCTGTAACACCACCTCTTCGTTTTGTCCTCCCAGCTCTAGGAGTAGGAGGAATGGAGTCACCTTAGTCTTTTTCTTTTGCTCTTACAGGATTCTAATCCCTGTGTGGCCAACCTCTGTTTCAAATCCCCTCTTTTGCAAATACCTATGGTGTCTGTTGGCTTGACTGAATTCTTTATTTTTTTTATTTTTTTATTTTTTTATTTTTTTATTAACATATAATGTATTATTAGCCCCAGGAGTACAGGTCTGTGAATTGTCAGGTTTACACACTTCACAGCACTCACCATAGCACATACCCTCCCCAATGTCCATAACCCAACCACCCTCTCCCTACCCCCCTCCCTCTGGCAACCCTTAGTTTGTTTTGTGAGATTAAGCATCTCTTATGGTTTGTCTCCCTCCCCATCCCAGTTGTTTCATTTATTCTTTTCCTACCCCCCAAACCCCCCCCAAAAGTAAAAGAATGAAATAGAAAAAGAACAAGAAACAATAGATACACAGTAAAGAGGTAATATTCATCAAATCTGTCCACTGTCTTTAGTCATCATAACTTTCTCAGGTTAATCCCAGCTGCTGTCTACACTCTGAAGCCTGGGCACTGTCATCACTGCTCAAGATCTAACCTCCAGAATATACAACCCATCCCCACTCTTGTATCTATTTCTGCCCAGAAATGAGCACTAGAAGTGGAAGATGTCCTAGTTCTTATCTTGATGGAGATCCTGAATAGTACTCTCAATTCATTCTACAAAGCCACTCATTCTTTCCACCATCATCCCCTAATAGATCAAGAAAGCCAACTGGGAAGCAAACTGTTACACAGCAAGGACATATTCAGGTCAAATGCTTTTCCCAAGTTTACCTGCTATTACATGCACATAAATGCACCTTCTATTTTCAGTCTCTTGTTAGCTAACCTTCCAGCCAAGGGGCACACCAGCTAAAGATCACAGTAGTCAAGAGATTCAGCTCGGGACGCCTGGGTGGCTCAGTTGGTTAAGCAGCTGCCTTCGGCTCAGGTCATGATCCCAGCGTCCTGGGATCGAGTCCCGCATCGGGCTCCTTGCTCCGCAGGGAGCCTGCTTCTCCCTCTGACTCTGCCTTCCACTCTGTCTGCCTGTGCTCGCTCTCGCTCGCTCTCTCTCTGACAAATAAATAAATAAAATCTTTAAAAAAAAAAAAAAAAAGAGATTCAGCTCATGAGGGATTCCTGAGCTCAGAAATACCATATCAAGTTACCATATCAAAGCCACCTCAGACAAAAGATTCACTAGTCAAGAACACCTCATCCCCAATCCAAGGTTCCCACCATCCTTGGGACCTGCCAGAAACCAATCTGCATTCTTCATCCCACCCAACCTTGAGTTCTGTCTCCCCTCACCTCTTATTTTTTTGCCTTGGAATATCCAGCTTGCCCCTTTTAAAATGCTCTGAGCTAATTACTTATTCTGTCAAGCAGATCACCATGCACTAGTTACCAATAAAAGGAGAGGGCTCAAAATACGTGGAGGGTAGCAAAGATCATCACAATGTCAGAAATACAAGTCCAAACACTTCTGCCCACGGAATCTTGGTCTCAGAGTTGCCAAGGAAGACACAATACAGTCCAGCACTGGAGGAGACACTTCTGCTCACGTGAAGAAGAGACAGCACAGGACCAGCTCCAACAGTGGGTGTCTGGGCAGCACGTGCAATTGGCCTTTATGAAATCCTCTTGGGCCACAGCAGAAGAACCCTGATCCCTCCTTCATGGAGTCTGAAATACTAAAAGCTGGGGTCAGGCCTGAGGACACAGGCACTTAAGCAGAACAAAGAAATACACGATGAGCCTGAAATAGGGAGAGATATTCCCACATGAGGTGACGAACCCTGCAGGCTGTGTGGGCTTTTTAGCTCTTGGTCAGACAATGTTCCACGCCCAAGGCCTATTCTTCTGTGGTAGGCATAGGTTGAAAGACTCTGCACATGAAGACATTCCCTGAAGTCTTCCCTGGCCCCTGGAGTGTGTGTCCCTTGGGCTGTTCTTCGTGCTTCTAAGTCCACGCCTGGGCTTCAATATGGTTGTGTCTTTGACCAATCACCCTGGAATCTGTATTTGTGGACTTCACTGTGTCATCTCCTACCCACTTACAAGTCTCTACAGATTGGCTTCTCACACCCTCCACTCCCTTGAAACAGCCAGCGAAGGGAAATATCAGCTAAAACCCAGTGGCATTAGCATCCATTGATAGTTCTTCCCTGAATCAGTAATGACTAAGGTGTTTAAAATGGCTGCCAGTTTTCTTTTTCTTTTTTTTTTTAAGATTTATTTATCCATTTGACAGAGATCACAAGTAGGCAGAAAAGCAGGCAGAGAGAGAGGGAAGCAGGCTCCCTGCTAAGCAGAGAGCCTGATGTGGGGCTTAATCCCAGGACCCTGGGATCATGACCTGAGCTGAAAGCAAAGGCTTTAACCCACTGAGCCACCCAGGCACCCCCAGCTGTTAGTTTTCTAGTGATGGATAACAAATGCCCTCAAATTTATTTATTAACTCACAATTCTCTAAGTCAGAATGTCTGTGTTCTCTAGAACATTCAGAATCTCACAAGGCTAAAATCCAGGTAGTGTTGGCCAGTCTCAGGAGCTAGGATCCTCTTCCAAACAAATATGGTTATGACAGAATTCAGATCCTTGCTCTTACAGATATAAAATAGGTCCTGTTTCCTTGCTGGGTATCAGTTGGGAGCCACTTCAGCTAGCGGCTGCCTGCATTCCTTGCCATGTGGCCTCCTCCATCTTCAAGCTAGGAATGGAGAATCTCCCTTGACTGCACTCCTTCACAGGCCTTGAGTCATTTTTGCCCGTAAGACGCAGTCCCACTGAAGAACTCACTGGATTATGGTTGTCCCATGGAGGATATTTTCACTGTCTTAAAGTTAACTGATGGGAACTTAACTCCAAGAACCAAACCCCTCCACAGCAGCACATAGATTAGTACTTGAATGAATAACAGGGAACATGTGTGTGTGCACCAGGGAGCAGGACTCTTGGGGCCATCTTAGAATTCTGCCTACCACCATGTTGAATTCCCATTTCCATCATTCCATCCACACTTATTAGATGGCATTCTACTTTAAAAAAAAAAAAAAAAACTTTCTGTTTTTCACCTCCTTTCTCTTTCAGTCAATATGAACTAAAGAATTCTTTTCTAATTCAATATTTTGTAATCTATTATTGACATTATTCCTTTTCCTCCCCTTCTGATTGTGAAATCTCCTAGTTTTCTTACGGGCCTTGTCTACTTCCTCTCTCCCACCATTCTATGAGAGGCAACTGGGGTACTGCCCTCCTGTGAGGCCCACAGATAGGGTTCCCCAGCAAGGAGGAGCCAGGATCAGTTCTTACGATGGCTCCCAACCAATCCCTATCAGGGCGGGTGGAGTCAATGTCCTGATAGAGGATAGAACCGGCTCTAAGCAAGTCCTGGAGAATGAGAGAATAGTGAGACCACGCCCCGTTATGCAGACAGCCAATCAGAACTTGAGGTGCTGGTTTCTCCATTGTGAAGAAGTGGCCTTTAAACACTGGAGTCTTGGGATGCTGGAGTCTTGGGTTAGAACGAGGGGAGGTAGAGTGGGTTTGGCTCTCTGTTTTCAAGACACTCGGGATCTGTCTTTGTCTGGGTGGAAAGATCATGCCCCCAAAACAAGCCCCAGCTGATGCAGGGGCCGCACCAGCTGCAGGGGCCCCACCAGCTGCAGGGGCCCCACCAGCTGCAGGGGCCCAACCGGCTACGGAGGCCCCTGAGAAGCCGCCAAAGGAACCACAGACTCCTGAAGAAATGGCATTTTATGCCCCGAATTACCTATGTTTGACCATCCTGGCTGTACTTCTTTTCCCTCCCCTGGGATTAATAGCTGTATTCTTCACTTACAAGGTAAAACAATACCTGTGCCATGGCCCATCCTGCCCTCTTGCAAGCCCCTTGCACCTGCTTCCATCCTGGGACCCGGGTAGGGGTTTCCCCTCAGTGCCCATTGGTCTCCAGCCCTTCCCCAAGGGTGTCACAAGGCTGGACTCAGGAACCCACATCTAAAGCTCCTATCCCTACAGACCTGGCAGGCCAACAAGAACAGCCAGTGGGAAGACGCTTACATCAACTCAGGCCGAACTGGTTGGTTGGATGTATTCGCCATACTCATCGGTTTAGGCATCATTTATATCTATGCCCTATTTATGTGAAGGTCAGGCCAGTAGTCCATAGGTCCACCCCAAATAAGACCCACCCACCAAGACACCAGCCAAATCAGCCGCCATGCAAGAAATCAACAGCTGAGACATCTTCTAGCCAAGAAACTTATCAGCCAAGGAACTCAACATCTGAGCAACCCACTAGCCTAGGGACATCATACTACTTCCTCATCTTGGCCTCCAGAGCCATCTTCATCCACCTTGGGGATCCTCACTTTCATGCTCTGGATGTGCTTTACTCTTTGATGCTGGGCTTCTCTTTCAGAAAAATATTTATTTAAACCAATAAAAATGAAGGGGATGTTTCAGCTTCTCATATGGGTGCATGTGTGTGTTTCTGAGTTAGTGCTTGTGTTATGCTGGGGCTCTGTGTTTCTTATCTCTGCTTTTTCTAGGAAAACAGAAATCTCCTCCAGCTTTGGGAATCCCAAAGTCAAAATGTTAGGGGGAAATGGAAATACTTCAAGAAATAAACAATAGATTTAGTGGGAGAGCTGATGAAGACCACCTCTCTCCCAGTCAAAAGTAAATGGTCCCCTATTCATGGAATAGGGGAAGTAGAGAAAGAGAGATTAGATGCAAGTGTATCCCTAAGGAGGTCCCTAAGGTCTGTGTCTAAGGAAGGGGTGAGGTGTCAAAGATCCCAGATACCACTTGTATTACTTCTTTACAAATAAGTCCTACAGAGGTTTCAAGATCACAAAGAAAACATGCTGCATGGTGTGGTCTAGGAAGAAATGGCCCTAGACAGCCAAGTAGGATAGCCCATACCCCAGCTTGGTGAAAAGGAGGTGGAGTCTACAGGAATTCCAAGTGCCAGGGTGGGAGTGACTATCTGAGAGGAGCCAGGGATAACACGGGAGCCATCCAGAATTAAGGAAAACAGAAATCTGGACTGACATCATGGACAAAAAACACCCAGGGGTTCTTACTGGTACCTTAACTTCATGAACAAACCCAAATTCAGACCCAGAAACCCTAGACTTAGCAGAATTAAGTTTCTATAGTCAAGAAGAATAGGGATTATCAATAAAAAGGAGGTTGAGGAGCTGTGGAAAAGACTGCTAACTCTACCAAAGCTCAACTTTTCTCCCTGGGAGCATTACTCAGCCACATGTCCTAGGTTCCCCTGTGTGGCCATGAGATGGTCTTTGGCTCTGTGGAATGTAATCAGAAGTGATATGTGCCACAACCCACTCTGGTCTTTAAATACCCCCACGGGCACTCTCTCCCACACTCTTCCACCCCTAGCCGACTGGCCAAGTGACACGCATGGTGATTTGAAGGCCACATGTCACAAGAAGACCTCCCATCAGCCTTGGTCTCTGAACCACTCTAGGAACAGTCACTCTTTTTCCCCAACTGCCTCCCATGGTTGAGCAGGAAGTATGTATTGTGACATGTGTCTGGTCTATCTATTCCATAATTCAATCTGCCCTAACCAATGAAGATGCTGGAAAATGGAGTTACATTTCTTGTACATCTGGGGTTTTTACTTGAAATTCATGCCCAACAGACCCATCTTGTTGGGCAGTTTAGAGGAAATAATGAGTGAAGGAAACAACAAAGAAAGGTCTTAGTCCAGAGTTAACCTTAATCTTAGCTGACATGATGCTGTGTCTCTCTCCTCCATGATCCTGGGTATCTTCATAGATTACATGTGCTTATGGGACAATGCTCATTGTTATGAATGTACTTGGAGAGGGGATTATGCTGGGTTGTCTGCTGTGTTAGTGGGTCTTGAGGGTCAGTCATCCCTGTCCCTCCTCAGATCAGCCCAGAAAGCTGGGCCTGTCACATTCAGCTACAAAGCCCGGTGGAGTCAGAATGGCCCATTTCAGCATGAACAGCCAGGTCCAAAAAAGTCACATGGTGCTAGGAAACTTGGAAAGCCAGTCAATCTTCTTTGTTTTAGCTCTCTGACTCGCCCAAAGCTGTATTCCACTCTCAGGCATTACATAGTTTTTACCATCATGTAATTATAAAACCAAACAATGTTTATAGTCTTGTATCTTAAAACATCATCAGTTGAATTACCATAATGAAACATGCATATTTAACAATCTTACCCACTATTCTCTCTCCCTACTACTAAACATCACAATTTTTAACTCAATTTGTAGGCTCTCCATTTCATTATGCCTATCTAAGTATGCTCCTTTACTAGGCCATGATGTTGATTACATACTCTGGCTGGACTAATATTTTAACTCAGTTTGGCTTCAGTGGTTAATACCATGATGACTTCTGCAAAGGCTTTATCAAATCACACCTCAGCCCCAGTGTTTGAAAGAATCATTCTTTGCCTTCTTGGCAGCACATGATATCCTCAATCCTATGAATTTCTGTCACTTTGATGAGTGAGAAGTGATAGCTCCTTATTGCTTTAATTGGCATTTCTCTGATGAGTAGTGAATTTGAGCATTGCTATGGACTGAATTGTGTCCCTCCAAAACTGGTTATAGTTCAGAATCTGTTTCTTGGTTTGTTTCTCTCTCTCTCTCTCTCTCTATTTTCCCTTTGCTCATTTGTTTTGTTTTGTAAATTCCACATATGAGTGAAAATGTATGGTAATTTTCTTTCCCTGACTGACTTGTTTCACTTAACACAATACTCTCTAGCTCCATCCATGTTGTTGCAAATGGCAAGATTTCATTCTATTTATGGCTGAATAATATTCCAGTATGTGTGTGTTGTATATATATATGACATCTTCTTTAAAATTTCTTTATCCACTCATCTATCGATAAGCACGGGTTGCTTCCACAATGTGGTGATTGTAAATAATGCTGCAAAAAAACATAAATGTGCATGGAGCCCTTTGAATTAGTTTTTGACTTTGGGGGTAGGTATCCAGTGGTGTGTGCTAGATCGTAAGGTAGTTCTACAAAATTGATATATTGAGGGGTGCCTGGGTGGCTCAGTGGGTTAAAGCCTCTGTCTTTGGCTTATGTCATGATCCTAGGGTCTTGGGATCGAGCCCCGCATGGGGCTCTCTGCTCGGCGGGGAGCCTGCTTCCTCCTCTCTCTCTCTCTCTGCCTGCCTCTCTGCCTACTTATGATCTCTGTCTGTCAAATAAATAAACAAAATATTTTTTAAAAATTGATATACTGAAACCCTAACTCCCAGTATAACTGTGTTTGGATATGGCAGACAATATTGTATTAAAAATATAAAAAGTGCACCAAAACCAAATATTTTAAAAATCCAATTAGAAAATGGACAACAACATGCCCATCCTTCTACCAAAGAAGATATACAGATGGCAAGTAAATACATAAAAAGATGCTAAGTATCATTAGCCATCAAGGTAATGCAAATTAAAAGCACACTGCGATATCACTACAAATCTGCCAGAGTGGATCAGATTTACAAAAAGTAGTGATAACATCAAATACCAGCAAAGGTACAGAGAAACCTGATCCCTCATACATAGCTGGTGACGGTGTGAGATGGCACACCTAGTCTGGAAAGCAATTTAACAGTTACTTATAAAACTGAATATGCAGGGTGCCTGGGTGGCGTAGTCAGTTAAGCATCCAACCCTTGGTTTTGGCTCAGGTCGTGATCTCAGGGTCATGAGATCAAGCTCTGTGACCAGCTCTGCACTCAGTGCAGAGTCTGCCTGGGACTCTCTCTGCCCCCTCTCCCGACTCTCTCTCTCTCTCAAATAATCTTAAAAAAAAAAAATATGAAACCCAGCAATTGCGCTATTGGGTATTTCTATCTGAGAAATGAAATGCACATTCACATAAAAACTTGTACATGAATGTTTATAAAAGGTTTCTTTGTAACAGGCAAAAACTAAAAACAATCCAATGTTCATCAACAGGTGAATTTATAAACAAATTTGGTATTTTCTTTCTTTTTTAAGATTTTATTTTATTTATTTGACAGACAGAGATCACAAGTAGGCAGGGAGGCAGGCAGAGACGGGGGGGGGGGGGGGTGGGCAGGGAAGCAGGCTCCCCGCTGAGCAGAGAGCCCTTGAGATCATGATCTGAGCTGAAGGCAGAGGCTTAAGCCACTGAGCCATCCAGGTGCCCCAGCAGATACATACTCTTTTCAAATGCACATGGAACTTCATCAGGATAGAACATATCTGTGCTCATTAAACAAACTTCTAACAAATTCCCAAGAATTAAAATTATAAAAAGCATATGAAAGCACACAAAACAACCCATACATACAAAGTCATATTATCTGACTATGGTATGAGAATTCTAATATGCCCCCCCCACCAATATTCCTGCCCCAGGGTATAAGCCTATATAATCCCCAACCATCAATATGATGCTATATCTCTTCCGTGATGAAATTAGGTTATATGGCACAGCTGACTCTAAGAAAAGGACATCTCAGTGGACCTAACCCTAAATACATGAGGTCTTTATCTGGGTCTAGAGGTCAGAGACAGTGGAAGTCAGAGACTCAAAGTGTGAGACAGACTTTGATGGAGGGAGATTCGCCCTTGCTGGCTTTGAGATGAACAGGACCACATGCAGGTATGCATGTGACTTTAGGAACTGAGAATAGATCTTGGTTGATAGCAAGGAAAAGACAATGGCCTCAGTCCCAAACCCTCAAAGAACTGATCTGCCACAACCCCAAGAGCTTAGAAGAGCATCCAGAGCTCCATATGAGAACACATTTCAGCAGACACATTCATTTCAGCCTTGTGAAAACCTGAGCAGAGAACTTGGCCATACAGGTTCTGGATTTCTCACCTATAGAACAGTGCAATAATGAATGGCTGTTTTTTTAAGTTACTGAGTGTATGGTGATTTGTTAAATAGAAATAGAAAACTATCATGTTGACCATCATAAAAGTAAAGTAGGGACCAACAGGAGAAAGGTAATAGGAAAACATCCCAACACTTGGGGGAAAAACATAAAAGCAAGTAATTCATCTGTCAATGGCAATTAGAAAATGCTTTTAACTGATCAAAATTGAAGTAAATAACATACCAAAATATGTGGGGTACAGCTAAAGCAGTGCTTAAAAGGAAATGTACAACCTCAAATACTTGTATGAGAAAATAAGAAATGTCTTGGGTTGCCTGGGTGGCTCAGTGGGATAAGCCTCTGCCTTCAGCTTGGGTCATGATCTGGGATTGAGCCCCGCATTGGGCTCTCTGCATGGCAGGGAGCCTGCTTCCTCCTCTCTCTCTCTCTCTCTCTCTCTCTCTCTCTCTCTCTGCCTGACTCTCTGCCTACCTGTGATCTCTCTCTGTCAAATAAATAAATAAAATCTTTTTCAAAAAAAAAAAAAGAAAAGAAAAGAAGAAATGTCTCAAATTAATGATCTTAGCTTCCAACTTAAGATACTAAAAAAAGAGAGCAAAATAATTCCCTCCCCGCCAAAACAAACAGAAGAAAGAAGAGAGAATCACTTATTTGTGGAGCATAACAAATAGCATGGAGGACATGGGGAGTTAAGAGGAGAAGGGAGTTGGGGGAAATTGGAAGGGGAGGTAAACCATGAGAGACTATGGACTCTAAAAAACAATCTGAGGGGTTTGAATTGGCAGGTGGTTGGGAGGTTGGGGTACCAGGAGGTGGTTATTATAGAGGGCATGGATTGCATGGAACACTGGGCGTGATGAAACAATAATGAATACTGTTATGCCGAAAATAAATAAAAAATAAATTTAAAATCTATATATTAATAAAAAGGAGTGAAAAAAAAAAATAAAAAAATAAAAAGGAGTGAAGAAAAAAAAATCAATGAAATTGACAAGGGAAAACAATGAAACCATGGAGAAAATTAATGAAACCAAAAGCTGGTTTTTGAAAATAACAGATAAAATTGATAAACCTCTCATAAGACTGACAAAATAAGACAGAAGATAAAATGACCAATAACAGAAAACAAGGAGGAAATACATCTAGAGGCTCTTGAAGACACTAAAGAGAAAATAAGGGACTATTACAAAGTATATGAATAGAATATAAACCATCACCACCAGGGGTTTCTCCCAGGAATGCCATGCTGGCTCAATATTAGAAAATCAACCAATGCAATCAAACCATATTAACCATCTCCAGAAGGAAAACCCATCATCAGATGGTGCAGAAAAGGCACTTGGGAGTGTTCAGCATCAATTCACAATAAAAACTCAGCACACCAGGACTAACAGGGAACTTCTTCATCCTGATAAAGGGCATCTACAAAAAACCTATAGCGAACATCCTATGTCATGATAAAGGGGAAGGTTTTCTCTCTAAAACTGGCAACAAGGCAAGCATGGCCTCTCCCACATCACTCCTATTTCCACATCAGACTGGAAGTCCTAGTCTGTACAACAAGTCAGAAAAAGAAAGAAAGGTCATAGGGATTTGAAGGAAGAAATAAAACTACCCTTTTTGTAGATGACATGATTTTCTATGTAGAAAACCCCAAGGAATCTACAAAAAATCCAGGAAACAAAAACAAAACCCCTCCGGGAATGGATAAAATGAGTTTAAGCAGGATCACAGATTGTAATATCAACACACAAAAATCCAATGTGTTTCCTTATGCTAACAGTGAACAATCTGATCAAATTTATTTAAATAAGTAAAGGGGATTAAGAGTACACCTATCTTGATGAGCACTGAGTAATACATAGAATTGCTGAATCATTATGTTGTGCTCGTGAAACTAACATAACACTGTATGTTAATTATGCTTCTGTACAAAATAATAAATAAATAGAATAACAGCTATCAAAAATGATCATCATAGTATCATATGCAATAGTTCTCACAAAGCAAGTAGTTGAGTATAAATCTAAACCTATTATGTGTATCAGCTCTGTGGTTGAACTACAGCTGCTTATGAAGGAAGGAAAAGGCTTAAATGGAGAGGCTTCCCCTGCTGGTGAAATGGAAACTCCATGTCTCTCCCAAACTGATCTGAATCACTAATGCAATTCCTATTAAAAAACCAACAAGATTTCTAGATCTACACAAATATAGTCAAGCAATTCTGAAAAAGATCAACAAAGTTGGAGTACTCATGTTACCCGATTTTCAGAATCACTGTAAAACTACATTAATAACATAGTGTGGTATCTGCAAATGGATAGACACCAGATCAACAAAACAGAATAAGGAGTGTAGAAAGAAACTCACATTAATATGATCAGTTTACTATAAAATAAATCAAAATGTAATTTATAGAAGAAAGAACAGGGTTTCTTTCAATGGTGTTAGATTAATTAGACCACCATCTGCAAAACATAATTAATCCCCACTAAAACTACACATCTTATACAAATATTAACTCAATATGGATCATCAATCTAAATGTAAAATGTAAGTCTGTCAAACATTAAGAGAATATCTTCCTGACCCTGGATTAAGCAGACTTCTAAGACATTACACCAAAAGTACATTCATAAAAGTAAAAAAGAAAAAAAAAAAGACTCAATTCAAAGTAAAAACCTTTGTTCTCCAAATGACACTGTTCAAAAATGAAAAGATAAGCCACAGAGCCAGAGAAAATATTGTATATCACACATCTGACAAAGACTTGTATCCGAAATATGTAAGTGACCCCCTATTTTACCGTAATGACAACAAACCAATTTTTTTAAATGAGAAAAAGATTTGAACTGACACTTCACCAAAGAGGATATACCAGTAGAAAATATGCACATGAAACGATGTTAATTCTCACAGTTTCCCCCTACTGCTAAAGAACCTGACTCCAAGCTGTTAAATGACCACTCTCAAGGTGCTGGAAGCAACCCAAGACTCCTAGGCCTACATCCTTCTTGCCGCCAAGTGGTACTTCCCTCCCCGCCCCTCCCCCACAAGACTCAGGTTTGACATCACCAATCACCTGAGAGAGTAGGAAGAGTTTGAACTCCTTCAGACCAATCAGCAGCCATGTGAGTATTGGATTCCCCACTCTATCACATGCAACCTCAATCAGCCAATAATAATAGAAAGATAGAATAGGAGGCGGAACCTGCATGGTCTCTATGGTAATTCCTGCCTGTTGGGTGAGGGAGAGGCTCCCCATAGCCTTGGTAGTGACTGATCCAGATTCCCTAATGAGGTGTCTGAAGGGGCAGGGAATTTATGAGGTGATAGGGTGGGAGGAAGAAAGCGTGAGTAATGGCAGAATGAGGGGGAAAGGAGGGTCTCAAGAGGAGACAGGGTGTTATAAGAACTATTTAGAGGGAACACGGCTTTAGGAGAACCAGGAGGCTGCTATGAGTGGAGGAAAGAAGGGTTCAGAGGATCAAGACGCTAGTTTCAGAGGTTGGGAGAAGGTGGCAGAGGGAGAAAGGACAGGCCTTTATAAGGGGACAGAGAAGAGGCCACAAAGGGACATGGAGAGGACTTAGAATTTAGAGTTGGTCAAGGAAGGTCTTAGAGGAGCCAACAGAGAGGCCATGGGTGGGGGGAAGGGGAAGGGAGAGTTGATGGGTAAACAGTAAGGCTCATAACAGACAATGGTCCATCGGGACAGAGTGAGAGAGACAGCAAATGAGATCAAGAGAGAGGTACTGTAGGCACACACAGTTTTATAGGGTGAGAGCTTTATGATGGAACAAGGTTCTATAGATGGAAAGCAGTGTTCAAGTGTTGAGTAGGGTCTTCTTTGTAGGTGTTTTATAGGGGCAAAAGGCTGCTTTTGGGAACCATGACGGTGTTACAGGAACAAAGTGTGATAGTGGCTCATGATAGTGGCTCAGTTGTGGCTCCAGGGAGGGCAGTGAGAGTCGTCAGAGTTAGCAAGGGATTTTGTGGGGGCGGTGTTAGGGGCCAAGTGAGACATGCTGTAGAGACCTGCAAGGCAGTTCTAGAAGACAGGGAGGAGGTTATAGGAGACAGGGAAAAGGCTACTGGGCACAGGCAGGCATTATAGAGCATAGGAGTGGAGGGGGCTGGGAGATCCAGGGTAGAAGGAGGTATTAAAGGCAATAATGACAGGTTACAGGGGACATGATAGGAATTAGAGGGGATCAGTATGAGTTTTAAAGGGAGTCAATGAAGATTTATAGAAGCCAAGGAGAGATGTGTTAGCATGAAACAGGAGGTAGTCAGAGGGGACAAGAGAGTCCAGAAGTCATTCTGAGAGATAACCTATCCCCTGTCCCCAGGCATTTGAAATTATGTCTGATGAGCCCCCAAAGGACTACCTTGTGCTGGCGATCCTGGCCTACTTGCTGTGTTGTCCCATAGGCAGTGCAGCCATGTACTACTCTTCCCAGGTGGGAATCTGTGTCAAACCATTCCTGCCCTCTCCTCCCTCTCCACCCTGGCCCTGAACCTGAACCAGTTATGTCCGTGATCTAATCTCCTGTTGGTTCAGGCCCCCATCCTGGTTCCTTACACCCTTCCTTACAAAAGGGCTTAAATAACCCTTTCAGCCCAACTATTCCCATTTCTCTTCTCCCCTCAAACCAGACAAGGCGCCATAACTATAGGGATGAGCCAGAATTGGCAGCTGAGACCTCTGAGACAACCTTCGTACTCTCAGTCATAGCAATTTCTTTGGGATGCATCGGTATACTCAACACCTGGATTGTGATCATGATGACTGTATTTGCTCGGTAACCTCCTTTTCAGCTCATGAACAAACCACCAAATATATAACAGTGTCAGTCACCTTCACTCTAAGTATACATTTGGGCCAAATGGGACAACCTCGCCAATGTCTGGACTGCCCAGTATGGATAGCCCAAGCCAGCAACTTGAGGTGGTTAATGGGGGAAAGAAGTGGTCACTCAAGACAACCTATCGGACCTGGGCCCAAGACCAACACTGGGATCCTGTCAAGGCATGAGGGTCATGGGATACAGGGTGGGGCACTGGTTCCCCAGGATAGCATCCCTCTGCCCACATTCATATATTCATGCCCTAACGCTATTTATGCTGTCAAAGGCCTTGGCTGTGCTGCCCGATTCTAGGGACCTAACAGTGACAACTTCACATCCTTCCACACCCTCTCAGAATTTATAAACCAGGGTAAAAGACACACATATCACCAGACAGTGACAGTCCAGAGTAGTCCAATCTTCAAGAGGAGAAAACAAAGTAATGGGAATGTAAGAAGGGAGACCTGCTCTGAAGTACTTGTGGTCTACCAGAAAACCAGGGAGTTAAGCCGCTATCAGTGAACAAGTTAGAATTCAGGTAAGGCTATGAGTGTTTTTTTTAATACCCTCTCCAACCACCACCCATAATGTTTGTGATTTATTCATAAGTCAACAAATACTTTCTGAGTACCTAAGATGTAACAGGCACTGTACCAGGAGCCAGGAACTGGGATCTCAGCACACCAAGATAAGACCCCTTTCTGGTTGACCTTAGTATTATAACCAACTCTTAATGATCTGCAACAAAGTAACTATAGAGATTGCTAGTAGTTACTTTGAAACTAACAGCAATTTGGCATTGCCAAGACATCCAAGTATATGATCAATAAACTTGTCTTGTCCAATGGAGTATGGACCAAAAATCTATCCATGACAGACTGGAGATATCTACAACCACAAATAGTTGGAGATGCTCTAGGCTAGTGGATGATGAGTTCTAGAAGGTATATTGTTGAGGGTCAGGCTAGCAGCTATAACAAACTCTACCAATTCTATAGCTCACACAACAGAACTTTGTTTCATGTTCACAGATCCTCCCAGTGTGGGCATCTCTGGTAGCCCACATACTAAGTCAACCATCCAGGCTCCTTCCACTTGGTGATTCCACCATCTTCTAATAACTCAGAGTGTTTTGATTGAGGCAGAAGGTGAGAGACTAGAGAACCTCCACTACTTTCTTAAAATCCTCCACCCAAAACTGAACCCTTTGTACTCCTGGTGGGGATGTAAATTTTGACAGCCACTATAGGAAACAGCATGAAGATGCCTCAAAAAATTAAAACTAGAAGTACCATATGATCCAGCAATCCCACTTCTGGATACATATCCAAAGGAAATAAAATCAATGAGATATCTGCAACCTGTGATGACTGCACCATTATTCACAATAGCCAAGATTGGAAACAACCCAACTGTCCAGCAATGGATGAATGAATAAAGAAGATAATGAGGACAGCCTGGGAAAAGAGTACAAACTTTTGGTTATAAGATGAATAATATGGTAGGACATAATATATAACATGGTGATTACAGTTAACAATATTGGGCTGTATACTTAAAATATGCTGGAGTCTATAAAGTGTTCTCACGAAAAGGTAACTATGAAGTGATGGGTGTGTTCATGAACTTGACTGTGGTAATAATTTCAAAATGTATATATATACCAAATTACCATGTTGTACACTTTAAATATATTAGAGTTTTGTCAATTATATCTCAGTAAGACAGTAAAAAAAATCCTTTTCTAAAAAATAGAGTTTTGGCCTTATAGCAACATATATCACTTTTGTGCTCAGTCAATTGGACAGAACTAGTACCATGGCTTCCAGTGGATCTAGGGGCCTCTGGTATGAAGACCCCAGACAGAGCCATTGACATTTTGCAGACCCTGAGAGGGAGCCCAGTTGCAAAATTCTGTAGAGAGTGACAGAGAGCCCACATAGATGTTGACAATGCAGTGACAGTCTCAGGGTGAAGATGACCTACACTCTTCTGTCACCTCACTTATCTTTAAGACCCACTGGCATTCTGGCTTGGCTCCTCTCTCTCCAAATTTTCCCAGCCCACCCCACCTACTGAGGCCCAGCCTCAGGACCAACACCCTCATCCCTGGGGAGACTCTGTGATGCACCCCTCGAGCCACCCTCTGTTTCAAGCCCATTCTGTCCCCCATTGCCACCACTACACACACCGCTTTCATCAATTTGCTCTTGACAGTTTTCCGCAGTGGTCATGGACAGGGACCAGCTAACACAAAGATCTCCAGGGCCTCCCACTCACCTCCCTGTCCTTGGGGAGGCCCTCAGACCTTCTATTAGCGTGAAACAAGAGTCCGGGACAAAGGGCCTCTCCCAAGGGAAGGGACACCCCTCCTAAGGTGACCTCAGCACCCTTTTCATCCCCAGCCCAGGATCCTTAGCCCAAGGAAGGAGAACTGTCTGTATTAGCCGGCTTGAGGGCTGGTAAGAGAATGAAGTGCAAAGGGAGGGCTGTATGCTGTTCTGCCTGGTCAGTGCCCCAGCTCTAGGCCGGGTTCCAGGGGCCTCCCAGGATGGGACCTGCTGGAGCAGCCAGGCCTTTCCTGGACACAGATGGGGTCAGGCATATGGACGCTGGAGCCAGCCTGCCTGAGTTCAAGCCAGAATCAGGACCTGGTGCTGAAGCTAATTAACTTTCCTGTGCTTCGGGTTTCTCACCTGTAGGACGGAACCCGCAGGGAGTGCTGTGAGGATGAACAGAGCCCATGCTTTCCCTACAATTCAGAGCAAACCCCCGAGACTTCAGAACTGCACGGCCTTTTGACTGGTTTTGATTGTTAACCCCACAACTTCTGATGCTGATGTGAATGGACACCCGGGTGGCTCAGTCAGTTAAGTGTCTGCCTTTGGCTCAGGTCATGATCCCAGGGTTCTGCAATAGAGTCCTCTGTCAGCCTCCTTGTTCAGTGGGGAGGCTGCTTCTCCTTCTGCCTGCTGCTCCCCCTGCTGTGCACTCGCTCTCTCTCTTTCTCTCTCTGACAAGTGTTAAAAAAAAAAAAAAATGATGCCGATGTGAAAAACAAGTATTTTAAACGGAGTTGGGAGGCCCTAAAAAGAAGGCTATCACTGGCTGCCACTTGCCATAAGAAGCAAATATTCATTCCCCAACAGGAAGAAGCTTGCCTTAATATCCCAGCAGTCAGGGAAGAATGCAGAGAAGACTTGCTCCTACCACTCCCAGAAGCCCAGCCAATGAGAACTCAGGGAAACAGCCCTTCCCAGCTTCCCCCTTTCTCTTATAAAAGTAAACCCCTGTCCCCCCCACCCCCACCAGTTCTCAGGACTGGCCTAAGATTCACCATAGTTTGCTTGTCCCGAATTGCAATTCCCCTGCTATTAATGAAAAAACTCATTTTCTGGTAAAAATAGGTGGCTTTTTTTTTTAGGAGCAACACTGATGACCCAGGCTCATTCACCAGAAAAACAGTGAGGTGAACTGTTAATTAGGTTGAGGCTCAGCAGCAAGTAACAGAGCAGGGGGCCAGGCGGGAAACCACAGGTACACTTTCACAAGGTAGAGGCATTTCCCTCTCACATAAAAGTCTTGAGTTTGGTGATTAGGACTGGCCTGAAGGCCTCTCAGAATGTCAAGGTAAGGCTCCTTCCATCCATCTGTTCCTGTTCTCTAATCTGGGGCACTCATCCACAAAGCCCAAAATGGCTGCTCAAGCCATCACATGTGCATCCAAGGCAGTGAGACAGAGGAAGGGAAAGTGGACCTGTCCTTTAGGACACTTCCAGGAAGTTACACACAAACACACACACACACAAGGCTGCTGTGAACACTCATAGACAAGTTCTTGTATGCATATATGCTTTCATCCCGTTTAGATAAATAACTAGGAGTGGGATGCCTGAATCATATGGTAGATGTATGTTTAACATTTATGAAACTGCCAAAGAGTTTTTCCAAAGTGGTTGTACCATTTTACATTCATATCAGCCAGGTATGAGAGTTCCAATCGCTCCAAATATTTGCCAACACTTGTATGATTACTTTTTAAAATTTTAGCCATAATTAGAATGTAGTGGTATCTCGCTATGATTTTAATATGCATTTCCCTAAGGCTAATGATAGTACCTTTCCAAGGACTTATCTACCGTTTATATACGTATTTGGTAAAGTTTTTGTTCAAGTCTTTTGCCAATTTTTATTGGTTTGGCTTATTATTGAATTTTGAGAGTCCCCAATCTATTTTGGAATCAAGTCCTTTATCATATTTTCCAGTGTGTAGCTTGTCTTTTAATTCTCTTAACAGTGTCTTTTTAAAAATATCTATTTATTTATTTATTTGAGAGAGAGCGTGCAAATGGGAGGGGCAAAAGGAGAAGGAGAGAGAATTTAAAGCGGACTCTGTGCTGAGTGCAGAGCCCAACATCGGGCTCAAACTCATGACCCTGAGATCACAACCCCTGAGCCGAAACCAAGAGTTAGACATTAATGACTGTACCACCCAGGCGCCCCTTAACAGTATCTTTTGAAGAGCAGAAGTTTTAACTTTGATGAGGCCAATTTTGCCCTTAACAGATCATGCTTTTGTTGTTGAATCTCAGAAATCTTTGATTAACTCAAGTTTTCTCTTATGTTCTCTCTAGAAGTTTTATGGTTGTGGTTTTACATTTAGATCTAGGATTCATGCTGAGGTCATTTTTATTGGCATAAGGTATGCATTTAAGTGTGTTCTTCTGCATATGAATAGTTAATTAATCCCAGGACATCTGTTGAAAACACTAGCCTTCTTCACTCTATTGTTTTTGCACATTTTAAAAACCTCAAATGCTTACATATGTTAAGATCTATCTTTGAACTAAGAATAGACTACCCTTTTCCATGATCTATTTGTCTTTATTGATCAATACCACACTGTCTTAATTTCTGACTTATAACAGGTCTTGAAGTGAAACAGTGTGAGTTCTTCCCTCTCTTCCTTTTCAAAGTTGTTTTGACTATTCTAGTTCTTTTTAATTTCCATCTGAATTTAGGGATAAGCCTATAAATTTATTTTAAAAGAAAAAGCCTGCATTGGGACTACACTGACTCTATAAATCAATTTGTGAATTGACATCTTAACAATATTTTGTGTCTTCCAATTCGTGAACATGGCACATCTCTCCATTTACTCAAGACATCTTTAAAATCTCTTTGCAGGGGTGCCTGGGTGGCTCAGTTTTTGGGCGTCTGCCTTGGGCTCAGGTCGTGATCCCAGGGTCCTGGGTCCCTGCTCAGTGGGGAGCCTGCCTCTCCCTCTCCCACTCCCCCTGCTTGTGTTTCCTCTCTCACTATGTCTCTCTCTGTAAAATTAATAAATAAAATCTTTTTAAAAAATCTCTTTGCAATGTTTTGTAGTTTTCAATGTACAAATCTTACATGCCTTTTGTCAGATTTATCCTGAAATATTTAATATTTTTGACCCTATTATAAATGGCATTTTAAAAATTGTGGTGAGGGGCGCCTGGGTGGCTCAGTGGGTTAAGCCGCTGCCTTCGGCTCAGGTCATGATCTCAGGGTCCTGGGATCGAGTCCCGCATCGGGCTCTCTGCTCAGCGGGGAGCCTGCTTCCTTCTCTCTCTCTCTCTGCCTGCCTCTCAGTGTACTTGTGATTTCTCTCTGTCAAATAAATAAATAAAATCTTTAAAAAATAAATAAATAAATAAATAAATAAATAAAATAAAAATTGTGGTGAAATACACATAATACAAAACTTACCATTCTAAAATCTTTGAAGTTCAGTATTATAAAGTACCTTTCATATTTTCAACCAATCTCCAGAAGCCTTTTCATCTTGTAAAACTAAACTCCATACTCATTAAACACAACTCCCGAGGAACCTGGTTGGCTCAGTCAGTTAAGCATCTGCCTTCTGTCAGGTCCTGATCCCAGGGTCCTGGGATTGAGCCCCAGGAATGGCTCTCTGCTCAGCCGGAAACCTGCTTCTCCCTCTCCCTCTGCCTGCTGCCCTGCCTGCTCATTCTCTCCCTCTCTAATAAATAAATAAAATCTCAAAAATAAAATAAACACAACTCTCCATTCCCTTCCTCCCCCCAGCCCCTGACAACCACCATTCTACTTTCTGTCTCTGTGAATTTGACTACTCTAGGTTCCTTATATAAGTGGGATCATATAGTGTCTTTTGGTGACATTTATTTTTCTTAGCCTAATGTACACAAGGTCCATTCATGTCATAGCATGTATCAGAATTTCCTTCCTTTTTAAGGATATCTATCATTTTTTTGTCTCTTTCAAATTTTTACTTAAATTCTAGGTAGTTAACATATAGTGTAATATTGGTTTCAAGAGTAGAATTTAGTTGGGGCACCTGGGTGGCTCAGTCAGTGGGTTAAAGCCTCTCCCTTTGGCTTGGGTCATGATCCCAGGGTCCTAGGATCGAGCCCCACATCAGGCTCTCTGCTCGGCGGGGAGCCTGCCTCTCCCTCTCTCTCTGCCTGCTGCTCTGCCTACTTGTGATCTCTGTCAAATAAATAAAAAAAATATTTTTTAAAAAAGAGTAGAATTTAGTGATTCACCTTACAATGCTGATGGGAATGGAAACTGGTGCAGCCACTCTGGGAAACAGTATGAAGGGTCCTCAGAAAGTTAAAAATAAAGTACCCTCAGACTCAGCAATTGAACTACTAGGTATTTACCCAAAGGGTACAAAAATACAGATACAAAGGGATACATGCACCCCAATGTTTATAACAGCATTATCAACAGAAGCCATATTATGGAAAGAGACCAAGTGTCCATCAACTGATGAATGGATAAAGAGGATGTGGGAGATTATATATATATATATATATATATATATATATATATATATATACATATATATAAAATTCAGCCATCAAAAAGAATAAAATCTTGCCATTTGCAACGACATGAATGGAGCTAGAGTGTATTACGCTAAGTGAAATAAGTCTGTCAGAGAAAGACAAATACCATATGGTTTCACTCATATGTGGAAATTAAGAAACAAAATAGATGAACATATGGGAAGGGGGGGAAAAGAAAGAGGGAAGCAAATCAAAGAAACTCAATCACATTTTATTTATCCATCCATCAATGGGCACTTGGGTTAGTATCACCTTTTGACTATTGTGAATAATTCTGCAGTAAAAATAGGGAGGTACAAATACCTCTTACAGACCCTGTTTTCAATTCTTTTGGATATATACCTAAAAGTGGAATTGCTGCATCATATGTAATTCTATTTTTTATTTTTCAGGAACCACCATAGATTTTTCCATAGCAGCTATACCAGTTTGTTTTCCCACCAATGATGCACTGATGTTCCAATTTCTCTGCACAACCTTCTTCACACTTGCCATTTTCTGGTTTTTTTTTTTTTTAATAATAGCTATCTTGATGGGTATGAGGTGACATCTCATTGTGATTTTGTTTGTCATTTCCCTAATGATTAGTGATGCTGATCAAATGCTTATTGGTCATTTGCATATCTTCTTTGAAGAAATGTCTAATCAAGTCCTTTGCCCATTTTTAAGTCAGGTTATTTTTGTTTTTGTTAAGTAGCAAGAGTTTTTAATATATTCTAAATTTTTAAAAAGATTTATTTATTTATTGGGGCGTCTGGGTGACCCAGTGGGTTGAGCCACTGCCTTGGGCTCAGGTCATGATCTCAGGGTCCTGGGATCGAGTCCCGCGTCGGGCTCCCTGCTCGGCGGGGAGCCTGCTTCCTCCTCTCTCTCTCTCTCTGCCTCTCTGCCTACTTGTGATCTCTCTGTCAAATAAATAAATTTTAAAAAAAAATCTTTAAAAAAAAAAGATTTATTTATTTATTTACTTATTTGTGAGAGAGAGAGAGCGAGAGCGAGCACAGGCAAGCAGAGAGGCAGGCAGAGGCAGAGGGAGAAGCAGGCTTCCTGCTGAGCAAGGAGCCTGATGTGGGACTCCATCCCAGGACGCCGGGATCATGACCTGAGCCGAAGGCAGTAGCTTAACAGACTAAGCCACCCAGGCCGTCCCTATGTATTCCAATATTAACCTTTTATCAGATATATGATTAGCAAATGCTTTCTTGATCCACTTTGAGTTAATTTTGATAGATGCGATTAGTTAAGGATTGAACTTCATTCTCTTACAATGTGGATATCCAGCTTTCCTGGCACCATTTGTTGAAAAAGACCCTTGTGCTTACTTTTAGGGTAATTTTCTCTTCTTTTTTCCAGATGCTTAAAGAGAAAGCAGACATCCTTAATTTTAGATGGTTTGCTATAAATTGAATGTTTGTGTCTCAACAAAATTCACTTAAGCTTCATCCCTAACATAATGGTACTTAGAAGTAGAGCCTTGAGAGGTGATTAGATCATGACGGCAGAACCCTCATGTAGGGATTAGTGCCAATATAAAAGAGACCTGAGGGAAATCCCTTGCCACATCCACCATGAGATTACACTAAGAAGACTCTTGTCTAGGAGGAAGGTGAGGTTCTTACCAGATGCTGAATATGCCAGTTCTTTGATCTTGGACTTCCCAGTCTCCAGAACTGTAGGAAATACATTTCTGTTGTTTATAAGCTACCCAGTCTGTGGCATTTTGTTATAGCAACCTGAGTGAACTGACACTGTTCTTTTCTAAAATAGCCATTTATTGCTATAAATTTCCCTTTAATGACTGCTTTGACAAACTCACATACATTTTTACATTTTGTGTCTTCACTTATATTCAGCTCAAAATGCTTTGTTTTTAAAGATTTTATTTATTTATTTATTTGACAGACAGAGATCACAAGTAGGCAGAGAGGCTGGCAGAGAGAGCAGGGGAAGCAGGCTCCCCACTGAGCAGAGCCCGATGTGAGGCTGGATCCCAGGACCCTGGGATCACGACCTGGGCCAAAGGCAGAAGCTTTAACCCACGGAGCCACCCAGGCGACCCTCAAAATGCTTTTTAATTTTTCTTTTGATTTCTTTTTTGAGCCATAGGAAATTTTTTTATTAAAAATTTTATTTATTGGGGTGCCTGGGTGGCTCCGTGGATTAAAGCCTCTGCCTTCAGCTCAGGTCATGATCTCAGGGTCTTGGGATCAAGCCCCGAACCAGGCTCTCTGCTCATCGGGGAGCCTGCTTCCCCCTCTCTCTCTGCCTGCGTCTTTGTCTACTTGTGATTTCTGTGTCTAATTAATTAATTAAAAATAAATACATTGAAATAAATAAAATTATACCTATCAAAAATGATCATCCATAGGGGCGCCTGGGTGGCTCAGTGGGTTAAAGCCTCTGCCTTCGGCTCAGGTCATGATCCCAGGGTCCTAGGAAGGAGCCTCGCATTGGGCTGTCTGCTCAGCGGGAAGCCTGCTTCCCAACCCCCCAACCCCCCACCCCGCTTCTCTGCCTGCCTCTCTGCCTACTTGTGATCTCTGTCTGTCAAATAAATAAAATCTTAAAAAAAAAGAAAACCCTACCCCTTATACAATAATGAACTCAATATGGATCACATATTTAAATATAAAATGTAAGTCTATCACATATTTAGAAGAAAACATAGAAGATCTTCCTTACACTGGATTAAGCAGAGAAACTCTTAGACATAACAACAAAAGCACATCCATAAAAGAAAAAATTGAGTTTAATACTAATTAAAAACTTTCCTCTGCACATGACACTGTTAGAAAATTAAAAAGATAACAACAGACCCAGAGAAAACACTTGCGAATCTCATATCTGAGAAAGGACTTGTATCCAAAACATATAAACGGCCTTCAAAACTAAACTAATAAAAACAACTCCCGGAATTGACCAATCACCTAAGAGAGTAGGAAGAGTCTGAACTCCTTCAGACCAATCAGCAGCCATGTGAGTATTGGATTCCCCACCCTATCACATGCAAGCTCAATCAGCCAATAATAATAGAAAGACAGGATAGGAGGCGGAGCCTGCATGGTCTCCGCGGTAACCCCTGGCAGGTTGGAATGAGGAAGAAGCTCCTTGTACCCAGACCCAGATGCCTTAATGGGGGTGTTTGAAGGGGCAGGGAACTTATGGGGGGATAGGGTGGGAGGAAGAAAGCGTGAGTAATGGCAGAATGAGGGGGAAAGAAGGGTCTCAAGAGGAGACAGGGTGTTATAAGAACTATTTAGAGGGAACACGGCTTTAGGAGAACCGGGAGGCTGCTATGAGTGGAGGAAAGAAGGGTTCAGAGGATCAGGACGCTAGTTTCAGAGGTTGGGAGAAGGTGGCAGAGGGAGAAAGGGCAGGCCTTTATAAGGGGACAGAGAAGAGGCCACAAAGGGACATGGAGAGGACTTAGAATTTAGAGTTGGTCAAGGAAGGTCTTAGAGGAGCCAACAGAGAGGCCATGGGTGGGGGGGAAGGGGAAGGGAGAGTTGATGGGTAAACAGTAAGGCTCATAACAGACAATGGTCCATCGGGACAGAGTGAGAGAGACAGCAAATGAGATCAAGAGAGCGGTATTGTAGGCACACACAGTTTTATAGGGTGAGAGCTTTATGATGGAACAAGGTTCTATAGATGGAAAGCAGTGTTCAAGTGTTGAGTAGGGTCTTCTTTGTAGGTGTTTTATAGGGGCAAAAGGCTGCTTTTGGGGACCATGACGGTGTTACAGGAACAAAGTGTGATAGTGGCTCAGTTGTGGCTCCAGGGAGGGTAGTGAGAGTCATCAGAGTCAGCAAGGGATTTTGTGGGGGCGGTGTTAGGGGCCAAGTGAGACATGCTGTAGAGACCAGCAAGGCAGTTCTAGAAGACAGGGAGGAGGTTATAGGAGACAGGGAAAGGGCTACTGGGAACAGGCAGGCATTATAGAGCATAGGAGTGGAGGGGGCTGGGAGATCCAGGGTAGAAGGAGGTATTAAATAAAGGCAATAATGACAGGTTACAGGGGACATGATAGGAATTAGAGGGAGTCAGTATGAGTTTTAAAGGAGGTCAACAAAGAATTTATAGGAGCCAGGTTATCATGAAAAAGAGTTAGAGGGGACAGCACAGTCCAAAATCCATACTGAGCCATGACCCACTCCCCGCCCACAGGCATTTGAAATTTTTCGGGACAAGCCCCCCAAAGACCACATGTGCCTATCGATTTGCGCCTTCCTCCTGTGTTTTCCCATAGGCATTGTAGCCTTGATCTTCTCTGTCCAGGTGGGAAACCGTATCATGCCAATCCTCTCCTCCTGTACTCCCTTTTCATCCTGGCCTTGACCTTGACTCAAATTCTTTCTTTTGTCCCTCCTGTGGGTTCAAGTCCCCACCCTGGGTCCTTTCAGTCCCATAGCTCACCCATTACAATAACCCATTAAAGGCCAACTATTCCTGCCCCGCCTCTTCCCCCTAACCAGACAAGGCACAGCAACATGTGGAATAACAGAGCCTTGGCAGCCGAGACCTCCCACCAAACCTACTACATTGCAGTCTTGGGGATTGTTTTAGGAAGCCTCATCACCCTCACCATCTTGATACTCCTCATGATGGACTTATTTCCTCGTTAACTTCCTTTTCAGCAAACTACCAAATATATACAACAGTGATACTTACCTTGGCTCTAAATATCCATTTGGGCCAAATGGGAAAACCTTTAAATGTCTGGACGGCTAAGTGTTGGCCTGAGCCAGCATCTTGAGGTAGTTGATGGAGTAAGAAAGGGGCAGCTGGGCAGTCCACTGGACCAAAGTTCAGGATCAACCCTAGGATCCTGCCAGGAGATAGGGGCTGTGGAGGCATGGTAGGGCACTGTTTCCTCAGGGAATCTTCTTCCCGTTCACATCATACATTCATGCCATAAGTCTGTTCATACCAAGGGCCTTGGCTGTGCTATGACACTGGGGATATATCAGTGACCACTTCAGATCCACCACACCCTCTCTGGACTTATAAACCAGGTGAAGACAGACATATCACCAAGCAGTGACAGTCTAGTGTGGTCTAATCTCCAGTAGGGGAAACTTAGAGAGGAGGGTTGTAAGAGACCAGATCTAATCTTGGGTACTTATGGTCTACCAGAAAGCCAGGGAGTGAAGCAGTTGTCAGTAAACTGATAGGAATTCAGGTCAAGTTACAATTGAAGAGAACATCTATTACAGGTATGGTTGCCTCTTCTCCCCCTCACCACCAAAGTTTGTAATTTATTCATTATTCAACACAGAATTTCTGAGCATGTAGGATCTACCAGGCACAATACTAGGAGCTGGAAACTCAACAGAGCAAGATAAGTACAACTCCTTTCTGAAGGAGCTTACATTCTACTGGGAAGAATACCATAAGCAAATAGACCTCTAAATAAACAAGATAATCATAGGGAGTGGTAAATAGTAAGGAGAGACATAACACAGGGTAATAAGCTAAAGCAGTACCACTACTGGTCCACTGATGTTAATGGTCTGCAACAAGAAAAGTGCAGAGATTGCCAATAAGCATTACAAAACTCACAGAAATTTGACATGGCCAGGACATCCAAGAATAAAACCAATATTCTTGATTCTTGAATATAATTATTGAATATAATCAATATCAACAAGACTTCTCTTGTTGGACAGAGATTGGACAGATTGGAGAGATTAAAAAATGAGTCCTACTGCACAACCACAAATAGTCTGAGGTACAGTGAGCTAGTGGGCAATGAGGTCTAGAGTCATAATAGCGGCTATAACAAATAAACCCCACCATTTCAGTACTCACAAAATTGTTTATTTCACATTCACAGAACCTCCCAAAGTGGGCATTTCTTGTTGCCCATATATTAAGTTAGGAATCCAGCCTCCTTCCACTTGGTGATTCCACCATCTCCTAAAATGCTTGGAGTCTTCTGAAGGACTCCAAATGAGAGACTGAAGAACCCCCACTTGCTTCCTAAAATCCTCAGCCCAAAACTGAATCCTTATACACTCTTGGATGGGAATGTAAATTGGTACAGCCACTATGAAATATGAGATGGGGGTTCCTCAAAAAATTAAAAGTAGAACTACCACATGATCTAGCAATCCTGCTTCTAGGAATATATCCAAAGGGGGGGGATCACATCTCAGAGACATCCATATTCTCATAATTACAGCATCATTATTCACAATATCCAAGATATGGAAATAACCCAAGTGTGTACCAATGAATGAAATGATAGAGGATTGTGTGTGTGTGTGTGTGTGTACACAGTATATTTCTTTATATATAAAGAAATATTATTAAACCATGAGAAACATGCAATCCTGCCATTTGCAACAACACAGATAGACCTTGAGGCCATAATGCAAGTGAGAGAAGTCCGCTAGAGAAAGACAAACACTGTGTGGTATCACTTATATATGAAATCTAAAAAAGCCAAACTCACAGAAACAGAAAGTGGAATGATGGTTGCCAGGGGCTGGGGGAAATGGGGACAGGCTTTTAAAAGGATTCAAACACTCAGTTATATAAGATGAGTAAGATCTTAGGATCTAATGTATAACATGATGACTATGGTGAATAATACTGTACCGTACTTAAAATTTTCTAAAAGTGGGGCGCCTGGGTGGCTCAGGGAGTTAAGCCTCTGCCTTTGGCTCAGGTCATGATCTCAGGGTCCTAGGATTGAGCCCTGCATTGGGCTCTCTGCTCAGCAGGAAGTCTGCTTCCCTCTCTGTCTCTGCCTGCCTCTCTGCCTACCTGTGATCTCTCTCTCTCTCTCTGTGTCAAATAAATAAATAAATAATCTTTAAAAAATTTTTTTCTAAGAGAGTATACATTACATGCTCTCACCAAAAAAGTGGGGGAAAGGCAACTATGTGAGGTAATGGATGTATTAGTTAACTTGGCTGTGGTAATAATTTCACAATATATACATATAAGAAATAATCATGTTGTACACTTTCAATAGCTTACATTTTTCATCAATTATACCTCAGTAATCCAAGAGGATTTTTTTTAATAGAGTTTTGGCCCTAAGTGATATACATCTCTTATTCAGAGTCCATTGGACAGAATTAGTCTCGTGACCTCAACTGGTTGCAAGGGCTTCTGGAAAATGTAGTCTCAGACTGGCTGACACTAGCTGGCTTTGCCACAGAAACCCTTTCTAAGGGGCCCCTGGGTGACTCAGTCAGTTGAGTGTCTACCTTCAGCTCAGGTCATGATGCCAGCATCCTGGGATTGAGTCCTGCATTGGGCTTCCTGCTCAGCAGGGAGCCTGCCTCTCCCTCTCCCTCTGCTCCTCCTTATCCTGCTCCTGCTGAAGTGCTCTCGCTCTCTCAAATAAATTAATCAGAAAGGCAGAGAAAGAGGGGCGCCTGGGTGGCTCAGTCGTTAAGCGTCTGCCTTTGGCTCAGGTCATGATCTCAGGGTCCTGGGATCAAGCCCCGCATCAGGCTCTCTGCTCAGTGGGGAGTCTGCTTCTCCCTCTCCCACTCTCCCGCTGTGTTCCCTCTCTCGCTGTCTCTCTCTCTCTCTGTCAAATAAATAAATAAAATCTTTTAAAAAAAAATAAAGGCAGAGAGAGAGAGGGGAAGGAAGGAAAAAAAGCAAGCCTTTCTAAGATGTTCTTTGAGCTGAAACATGGAGGCCCAAGTGTCAGAGCTCCAAGAACTATGAGAACAGGGTGCCCAGAGTGGGAATGGCAATCACAAAGAACAAAAAGGAAGCCAATGTGGCAGTCAGTAATGTCACACTCTCCCACACTCCAAAGCAGGTGGGGTTCTCTCCTCCCTGTGAGAACTCTTGTAGGTGCTTTCCAGCTCTCCTGAAAAGAAAATACAACACTTCTTTTTTTTTTTAAGATTTATTTATTTATTTATTTGACAGAGAGATCACAAGTAGGCAGAGAGGCAGGCAGAGAGGGGGTGGGGATCAGGCTCCCCGCTGAGCAGAGACCCCGATGTGGGGCTCAATCCCAAGACCCTGAGATCATGACTGGAGCTGAAGGCAGAGGCTTAACCCACTGAGCCACCCAAGCACCCCAAAATCCAACATGTCTTTACCTTCATCTGACAAAGATCTACTCACAGGAATCTTTTGTAGACATCTTTTGCAGTCTATCTTTAGGACCTCCAACCCCCTCCATGCCTGGCTTTGCACTGGGTGACACAACCGTGACCAATACAGATCCTGTCCCTGTCCTTGGGACATCCTCAGTCCAATGGAGAAGACAGGCTCACCACCAGATGGAACTGTGAGCTGTCCTTTCATTTATTCTTTCATTCAGCAAAGTTTTATTGTGTGTCTCCTGCAGTGCCATTCTGGTGCCATGTGAAAGATGATAAACTTAAGTAAGAAACATATTAAGAGTACTGTGGAAGGGGCGCCTTAGTAGCTCAGCGGGTTAAACCTCTTCCTTCAGCTCAGGTCATGATTTCACGGTCCTGGGATCGAGTCCTGTGTCAGGCTGTCTGCTCGGTGGGGCGCCTGCTTCTCACTCTCTCTCTGCCTGCCTCTCTGCCTACCTGTGATCTCTCTCTCTCTTTCAAATAAATAAATAAGATCTTTAAAAAAAAAAAAGAGTACTGTAGAAAAAAGTAAAGCATGGCAAGGGTGATCAGAAGTATTAGAGGGGCGCCTGGGTGGCTCAGTGGTTTAGCTCTGCCTTCGGCTCAGGTCATGATCCCAGGGTTCTGGGATCGAGCCCCACATCGGGCTCTCTGCTCAGCAGGGAGCCTGCTTCCTCCTCTCTCTGCCTGCCTCTCTGCCTACTTGTGATCTCTATCTGTCAAATAAATTAATAAAATCTTAAAAAAAAAAAGAGGTATTAGAGATGGGCGAAGAGCTATAATTTCAATAGGGAGGCAGGTAATGCCCCAATTAGGATCTGACTTTTGAGCAAAGGCTTGCAGGACTTAAGAGAGGAAACCAAACATATATCTGTGGTGAGAGTCTCGGGCAGATGGAACTGCTAGTGCAAAGGTCTGGAGGGAGAAGCCCATCTGATATTTCTGAGCGATAGTAAGGAGGCTAGTATAGCTGAAGCGAAATAAGGTAGGAAATGGTTAGAGATGAAGTCAGGGAAGTAACAGAGGCAAGATCAAAGGGAGCATACTTTACTTCAAGTGCCATGAACAGACATTGAACAGATAAGTGACATGTGCCGGCTCAGGTGTTAACAGACTCTTTAGGACCCTGGAGGAGAGTCGACATCTGGTGAAGAGATGACAGCAGGGAGACTGCTGTGATTTTCCTAATGGGAGGTGATGGTATATTAGGGCAAAGTGGTGAAGAAGGGAAATGCCTTGATGAATTTGACAGGTAAACAGGAATTGCTGATACATGACGTAGGTGTAAGAGAGAGAGGGAATTTTGGCCTCAGGACGTGGAATCACAGAGTTGCCCTTGTGTGATCTGGGGAAGTGGGAGAGAAACTAGTCTGGGGAGGTACGGTATAGTGGTCATTCTAAGATTTGGGAGCCATGTTCTGGCTACAGGCTGGCTCAGAGTGGGCATGTGACCCCATCTGAGAAAATGAGACTTGGATAAATGGTTTCTGGAGCTTTTGGTAAAGAAAGAAAGCCCCCTCTCTTCTACGTTACCCTCTAAAACCACATCTTTCTCCCCTTCAAATGGTGGAGGGTAAGTCGTTTTACCACCAGGCAAAAGAGCCTGGAACTGCTAGGATGAAAGAGAAGCCAAAATAGAACCAAGTGCTAGGAAGGGGAGCCAGACACTGGGTCCCCAGTGATACCACCATCATCACCATCATGACAGTCACTGAGTGTCAACTTGTGTGCAGGCACTCTTTAAGGAGTTTATCCATATCGTCTCATTTAGACCCCACAACAATACTGAAAACAGGTATTATTATTGTGCCTAATTCGTAAATGAGGAAACCGAGGCTGCAGAAAATGAGAAACTTGCTCTAGATCATTTAGCCTGAGTGACGGAATGAGGATTCAAACCCATTGAGTCAGACTGCAGAGTCTTTGCTCAAAATAATTGCCTTCCAGTGTTTGAGCTTCTGGATCATACGTCACCTGAATCAGGATAAACCAGAACACTTTCTTTTTTTTTTTTTAAGATTTTATTTATTTATTTGACAGAGAGAGATCACAAGTAGGCAGAGAGGCAGGCAGAGAGAGAGGGGGAAGCAGGCTCCCTGCTAAGCAGAGAGCCCAATGTGGGGGCCGATCCCAGGACGCCGGGATCATGACCTGAGCCGAAGGCAGAGGCCCAGCCCACTGAGCCACCCAGGTGCCCCCAACCAGAACACTTTCTAAATCACATGTGCCAAGATATTTTTTTGTTTGGGAGGAAAAACACTACTTTGGGTTTAGGGCATTTTTAAAATATTTTATTTATTTGACAGAGAAAGAGAGCGAGGTCACAAGGAGGCGAGGGGGGGGGAGCAGGCTCCCCGTGGAGCAGAGAGCCCGATGCAGTGCTCAATCCCAGGACCCTGGGATCATGACCTGAGCCGAAGGCAGCGGCTTAACCCACTGAGCCACCCAGGCGCCCCTAATTTCTTAATTTAGATAAAGGTTTCAAATCTACAGATTGTGCAGAAATAAGTCTAAGAGACCCCCATGTGCCACCTACATTTCCCAGATGAAAACAGTTAACTATACTTGCACCAGATCTCTTCTTTTTAGAAATAAAATGTTGTAGAAGCAAATTAAACCCTTCCCCCTTCTGTTCCTTCTTCCTGCTCTCCATTCCTGAAACCACCAAACTCATGATGCTGTAAATCAATCCTGTGTGTACTTCCTACTCTTAGTATATGTGGACACACTTGGTACAGAGTTGTTGCTTTGGGTGTTGAAGCATCTTTAGTGACTTCTGCCACATCTTTCCAGCTCTTCACTTTCTAAGACTCACCTTCTGGGTCTCTCAGCTGGCCCAGTTCATGTTTCAGTTAACATGGTCATAAAAAGGCCAAATGTTATGAGGAAATTAGAGCAGGTTGGTCTAAAATGTGCCAGATAGTCATCATAAATTTTAAAACTGTATATCCAAGAAGCCAGTGATAAGAATCCATCTCTGGGTATTAATGCTAATAAAGGTTTTATCCCCCCAAAGTCATGTAGATGGCACCTTTTTAAACTTCAATATGCATACGAATCACTGACAGATTTGGTCAAAATGCATGTTTTGATTCAGTAAGTCCAGGAGTGGAGGGTCAAGGGATTCTGCATTTCTAGCAAGCCCCTGGATGCTGATCCTTGAACACCTTTAAGCAGCAAATTACAGGCATAATGTGAGAGCTTGAAGCTTGTCAAACAGGGGTCAGGAGCAGAATACAGGTTAACGGTCTCAGTTTGGGGATGATAATCATTTTGTCATTTGTAGATTGAACAGACTGAACATGGTAGGGGTACAAATATGACTTCTACTTGTTCTTTCTGTGAATAAGATGCCAATCTCACATTTTTGCGTCAGCCTTTTGGGGAATGGAGAAGAAAACAACCTCTTCTTATGCGGGAGAGGAACAGGAAACCCACTGCAACTTCCTCCATGAACAGCAGCTTGAGGTAACAATAACTCCACAGACACCAGGAGTCTCTGCTTACGGAGTGTATCAGGGCTCCATCTGAGAGGCTGAACCACTAGGGGAGATCGAAGATAGATAGATAGATAGATAGACAGACAGGCGGGCAGATAGATAGATGGATAGATGGATGGATGGATGAGCTGGGATTTAACCTTATGCAGTCAGGAGTTATGAAGCAGTTCCTAACACTGTGGTCTTAGTGTCAGATGCCGACACTCGAAGTACGGAGGGTAGGCAGTTAGGAAGGGAAAACAGATGTAAAGTGGGGAGAAGCTAGGACAAGCTGGTATAAGCTGGCCTCTGCCTTTGGTGGTATGAGCATCCATGGGAGAAACTGGCATCCTTCATCATGGAGCCAGACACACACCTGGTCCAGAGCTGGAGAAGTTGAGAAGATCCAGAAAAAGGTGAAACAGTTGCGGGCCTGGCTGCTGCCCTATGCAAACCTGACGAGCCAGCAGCCAGCCAGCGACAACCTGTGTGATCTATAAAATGGCAGCTGCTTCACTTCTGCCCTCCACATCTTGCCCAAGAATCTCTATTGGTCCGTCCTAACCGAACGCATAAGGAGAAGGTAATTCTAAGATATAGTTCATTCAGCCTAGTCAAGCCGATACATGACAAAGCCATGCACAGAGACTGGAGGAGAGTGGAGAGAAGATCCGTCAGTGGCCGCTGGGGAGATGGAAACATGAGCAGCTCTGCTCTCAAGCAGAGGCACCTTGAATGCATGTGTCTCATAACCTCTGGGTGGCTTTTTAAAAATTTTAGAGTTAGAGGGGAAACTGGTAGCAGCTACCTCTTATTTGGCTTTAGCTTTTCTTCCAAATCTTTGAGAATCTTTTTATGTTACAGTTTCAGTCAAGGTGCATCTGATCAGTTGTCATTACATTATGGTTGTAGATAGTTCATTAAAAAATATTCCAACTTTCAACCAATTTTTTAAAAGATTTTATTTATTTATTTGACAGACAGAGATCACAAGTAGGCAGAGAGGCGGTCAGAGAGAGTGGGGGAAGCAGCCTCCCTGCTGAGCAGAGAGCCCGATGCAGGGCTCGATCCTAGGACCCTGGGATCATGACCTGAGCCGAAGGCAGAGGCTTTAACCCATTGAGCCACCCAGGGCCTTCAACCAATTATTTTTTTAATAGATTTTATTTTTCATGAGCAGCTTTATGTTTACAGAAAGTTACACAAAAAGTCAAGGAAATTCTCATATACTTCCTGTACCTCCACACCCATTTTCCCCTATTACTACCATCTTGCAGGAGTATGGTACCTTTGTTACAATTGATGACCAATAGTGAAATGTTATTACTAACTAGAGTCCATATTTTACACTAAGGCTCACTCTGTACTGTACAGTTCTATGGCTTTTTATAAATGCATCATGTCATGTATCCACCATTACAATACCACACAAAATAGTTTCACCTTTCCATCCCTACCCCCATCTCATGATCTCTTGGCAACCACTGATCTTTTTACTGGTCTCTATAGTTTGGCTTCTCCTAGAATGCCATATATTTGTGGTCAGAGAGTTTACTGCCTTTTCAGATTGTCTTCCAAAATGGCTGTATCATTTTGTACTCCCACCAGCAATGAAGGACAGTTCCTGTTGTTCCACATCCTCAACAGCATTTGGTGTCATTTTTTTTGGATTTTAGACATTCTAATAGGTGTGTAGAAGTATTCCATTGTTGTTTTAATTTGCAATTCCCTAATGACATTATGGTTAGCAACTTTTCATGCTTATTTGCCATCTGTACATCTTCTTCAGTGAGAAATCTGTTCATAACTTTTGTCCATGTTTAAGCAGATTGTTTTCTTATGGTTGGGTTTTAAGAGTTCTTTGTATATTTTAGATATAAGTCCACCATCAGTTATGTGTTTTGCAAGTATTTCTGCCAGTCTGTGATTTGTCTCATCATTCTCGTAACAGCCAGTGCTATGAGTCTCAAAAGGCTCATAGACCAATGGCAGACATGCTGGCTAACTGATTTTGGTTTTTAACAGCAAAACACCCCACAAACGGCAGAAGGGTGACAATGTTTGAGCAAAATGGCACCTTTTGAGAATTAGGCACTGTGGAATAGCAGCTGTTCTTTCTTCCAGGAAAGCCACCTGGATTACAGCAGCCCATGGCACCTTCTTATGCTTTTCAGCCCTTATGAAACACTTGAAGCTGGACTCAGCTTCTCGCCAAAATTTGCTGTCTTAATGGTAATCCCATGGTCCCTTTCTCCCTGGGCCAAAGTCTCAGCCAACCCTTGGATGTCTCTCTGACTCCTCACACCCACAGGGTCCCACATTGTTATCAACATTTCCCCCAGAGTTGTGCCTTCTCTGACATCTGCATTTCAAGGTCTGCTCCGGAGCCCAGAGCCCTGGACCTCACCCTGGATGCCCCACCCTCTACACCCAATCAAGATCCGGACCCACTCACTCAGTTGTCTCCCCTCTGCTCCACAGCCCTATATGGTCCACCATTGCCCTCCACCCCCATACCTCATCCTGTCCCCAGTTTTATTCTCACCCCACCACCTCTCCCCTCATTTACTGAATAACTACTTAGAGAGTCGGGCTTTGTACCAGACACCGAGGACAGAGTGGTGACCTAAGCATGTTCAGTGAAAGGTCCCTGAATGATGCCATTTCTCAGGGCCCTGAATGAGGCTGAGTGGGCTCTCCAGAACTCCACTACCAGTATCCAGTGCTTTCTGGGGCAGCCCACAGACCTCTGACATTCCCTGTGTCCCAAATTGACCCACTCCTGTTGTTTATTTTCCACAATCCCTACCTGGTGATGGTGATCCGTCTAAGTCCCCCACTGAACCTGAGCTCCGTAGCATGGAGACTGGGGCTCTCTCATCCACCGCAGTGTCCCCGGAGCAGGGTCGACTCATGGATGTTATGGAATGGTAAAGACGAGGAACACCTGGAAGAATGCATGCCGGGGAGATATCAGGGTCGTGCTATCGGCCCCCTATCCCTCCTCACTCAGACCTGAAACAACCTGTTTCTGAAATCAAGGAGCAGTAAGTTTGACATCTCCGCACCTGACCTCCCAGGATGAAAGTCTCATTTTGTCAAGAGAATCAAGGGAGGAATTTGGAACCTTTTGCCTCTTAAGGGGCACTTGGTGGTGAGCGGGAGGACGAGGAAAGCGAACGAACCTCACCGTTTCTCCTCACTCGAAGATACCTAAGCTGGAGGAGCAAGAAACGTGAGCACTGCTCCGTGGCGCGGCGGTGCACCGAGACCCTAGTCCTTCTGGACACCGATGGCGTCACTGCCGGCGCGCTCGTGACGTCAGATGCGGGCGCCACACTTGAAGAGGGTGCGGGAAGCCGGGGAGCGGAGCTGTCATGGAGTTAATGCAAGAAGCGCGGGAACTGGGCTGCTGGGCGACGGAAGAGATGGGAGCGCCCGTCGCAGCCCGAGCCCCGGAGTCGACGCTGCGCAGGTGAGGGACGTTCTGAGAGTGAGCACTCCCAAACCCTCGAGGTGGTCTCCAGGGATGAGAACCCCACCCCTCCCTGAAGACCCGCCTTCCTCTGCCTCAGTGAGAACAACCCTTAAGGGCGCCCCCTCCCCCGCCCCGACACACGCACACCCAGTAGTATATTCAAGAAGAGGATCCTGGGTTGAATGAAGATCCCCTGGCGGTGATCCCGACACTCCCACCCCCCACCCCGTGAGACCACCCAGAGTGAGAGCGAGGCACCAGTGAGGATCCTCCGAAATTCAGTGGAGACCCCTTCCCGTGTGGAAGTAAGATCTTTGGAGTGAGACCGTCCCTGCAACAGCCTACCACCCCCACCCACCCCAACCAGTGAAGAGACTGGAGTTACCAAAGACCACCCCACAGGAGATTGAATTTATAGGAGTTATGACCCACATCTGGTAATGAGAGCACTTCCTGACAGTATATTCCCCACCCCTCTCCTCTGGGAGTGACTAGAGATAGCCCTCTTCTCCCAGGAGAAAGGAATCACCCCACCACGGAATGAGAATATCCCCCACACAGAGAGAACCCCACAACTCAGTGACCAAGAACTCCCCAGAAGGGACTATCTCACCCCAGAAAGTATGGGCTCTCTTTCCCCCTAGAAGTGAGAATTCCCTAGTAAAAACCTTACCCACCGTGACCAGCCTGGGAATAAGGGTGAGCCACCCTGTGTGATGCCGGAGGTGTACCTTTACACACTCTCCCCGCAGACTGTGTCTGGGCCAAGGGGCCGACATCTGGGCCTATGTCTTGCGGCATGTGCACAGCCAGAGGTGAGCCTGGCCACATGAGGGAGGCTGTGACGGGGAAGGGACACAGGCAAGCCCCACAGTAACACCTCTTCCTTCTGCCTCTCCACTGTAGGAGTGTCAAGAAGATCCGGGGAAACCTACTCTGGTAAATGGTTCTATATTCCCTCCTTTTAACCCTAGTCCCATCCAGCTGTGTTTTCACCCACAGCCTCACACCACTTGTCTCCCCTGGAAGTCCCTGTCATCCCCTAACTCTGGCCTCATTTCCTCAGGTATGGCCACCAGGACAGTCCAGAGGTGAGAAGCATGTGTTATAAGATCTTTTATCCAAAAAGAGGACATGTAGATTTCTTCTCTAGGCCCAGCCTTGTGCTATGGGATGCTGGGGACTAATGAGTCACAAGACAGCTCTGATCCCCACACTCACAGGACTTAACAGTCCAAGGGAGGCAGGCATGAGCTGGATGTTGAGGGGACATGGATATGAGGCATCCAAGCTGATGAGAGGAGATGGGAGAAAGGACTGGTTTCGGAGATATACTGAGGCCAGTGTAGGACCTATTGTGTGCAAGGGGCCCCAGTGCCATCTAGGGGGAGGTTTCCAGAAGACCTTAGGGCCCCTCGATGTGGTGCTCAGTGGGGAGGTAGAGATGTAGTGTCATCAGTGCAGAGACAGGACACCGGTTAGGACGATAAGGGAGGCAATCCCAGGAGAAAGGAGGAGGCCAGATAGTACCCTAGTGTTCTTTTAGGCCCAGAGAATAAGACACAGAAATTCCTCACAATAAACCCTCTGCTACTTCCCTGTGCAGGCAAGGAGACCAGTGCTCCCCAAATAGCAGTCAGTCCAGGCCAAGCCCCAGCCAGGCCATGCATCTGACTCTGTACCTGATCCCACCAGGCCCATCGGAAGCTGGAGCTGGAAGCCACTGTTGCTCACCTGCGGGCAGAGATCCAAGAATTAGACCAGAGCCTGGAGCTGATGGAGCAAGAGACTGAAGCTCAGGGTGACCTATGGGGCTGGGAAGATGAGCAACAGAGTGGTGGTGGGGGAACTGCTGATAGCCATGTGTTTCTCCTATAGACATGGCCCTGGAGCAAGCCCTGCAGAACATTCAAGACACCCAGCGTCGCGCTCTCCTCCTCCAGGCCCAAGCTGGGGCCATGAGAAGGCAGCAGCGTGGACTGCAGGATCCCGTGCAGCGGCTGCAGAATCAGCTGAGGCGTCTACAGGACATAGAGAGGTGGGCCTCAGGTGCTCAGGGACCAGCCTTCACCAGGCGGGGCAGGCAGGCATTTTCCATAGAGACCTCATTGCTCTACCCTGACCCCTTCTTGGGTTCCAGAATTCTGAGCTCCACTCCTTAGGATTTAAAGCCTGTGAGGTCAGAAAGTTTTCTCATCTCAGCCACTTATATTTCCAGTGCTTAGAATGGTCCCAACCATATATCTAAAGAATGTTCTAGGGAAAGAACATTAAATAAGGGACAAGTACCTGCCTCCTGGGGCTTCTACTCTGATGCAGAGGAGCCAAAGATAATCTAGGAAGCAAACTCTATAACTGCAAGGAGAGCTAAGTGCTGTGATTAAAAAGGTGGTGTGATAGTAAAGGTGAGGGAGATATACTCCAGGGAGGATGGCCAGAGAAGCCGTCTCTGAGGAGGTAGCACTGAGTTGTGGAAGGAATCTCCAGGGAGAGGGACAGGAAGGGCAGAGGTGCTGAGTTTGGCATATGGGAAAAACAGCCGGGAAGCCAGTTCATCTTCAGTTACACAGGCAAAATGGAGGGCACAAGAAGGTGAGGTCAGAGAGGTGGACAGAGTGCCACGGGGGCGTCGGAATTTTACTCAGAGGCTGGGTTCATGCCTTAGCCTGTCCACTTACAGCTCTGTGACCTTGGGCAAACTACTTAGCTTTTTTGTGCCTCAGTTCGTAAGCTCTATGAATTGGGGATTAATTTAAACCTACTTTATAGGTGAGTTAAATGATGCAGAGCACTTAGAAGAGTTTCTAATACCCATTATTACTATTTTGAATGTGATGGGGAAACGTTACATTTTTTCAAGGGTTTTGGGTAACAAGGTGACCTGATTTGTCTGAAGTTTTAACAGGATCATTGACTACTACATTGGAAAATAAACTGCAGAGGGCAAGAGCAGAGGCCAGTGAGGAAGCTAATACAGCCAGGAAGTGTCAGTGGCCTGATTTTAGAGGTGGACCCTGAGATCCAGGCTTAGTGACTAGCCTTGTAGCAGAAAGAGACACATCCGTTCTAGCTCCCTTTTCCCAGTGACTACTACCCCAACTCTACTTTTCTCTCCAGGAAGGCCAAAGTAGATATATCCTTTGGACCCTTGACATCAGCAGCCCTGGGCCTCGAACCTGTGGTCCTGGTAAGAGTCTTGGGCCATGGGGAAACGAGTGGGGAGTCAGGTCAGGTGGACCCCTGGGTTGCCCTCATGTCCCATCCTCTTCTTCACAGGGTGATGTCCGAAGAGCCTGCACCCTCCGGACCCAGTTCTTGCAGAAACTCCTAATTCCTCAGGCCAAGGGAGGCAGCGTCCCGTGAGTGTCATCCAGGCTCCACAGACTCTGACAAGAACCTGGGCTTTGATGGGGGAGTTACTCATCTGTTCCTTCCTCAGACACTCAGCCTCTGGACTGTGTCAGCCCCAGGCCTTGGCTGCTCTCAGGTTGAGAGCAAAAAGAGACATATACATTACAGATGGTGGCAACGTGGGTGATTAGGACTGTTGGGGGTGGGGAAGCCTGAGAGACTCCAGGTCCCCAGAGAAGACATCTTCCTCACTTAAAGAGTCAGGGAGGACAGGTTCTCTGGTGAGGAGGCTTAGGCAGGATGAAAGGTTAAGACAATATTCTAGACAAATAGCACATGTGAAAGGCCCTAAGGGCAGCTGGTTGGTGAACCCAAGTCTAGCAGGCATAGATGGACTTGGTTTCCTCATCCTTAAAATGGGGACAGTGATAGTCCCCACCTTACAGGGTAGTGGTGATCAGTAGAGGGAGAGTTGTTGTGTCTTGTAATATTCTCTGTCCCCTTCCCCAACCCCACAGAACCCCTCGAGATGACTACTTTGGAGCTTCCTACCAGCAGTGGCTTAGCTCTGTGGAGGTAAGGGTGGGGGCCTCACCTTCTGCCCCATGAGCAAACCTCAGGGTGCGAGGACCCAACTCTTGATCCCTACTGCATCACCATAGATCCCAGCGCATAGCCCCGCCCCCATCTAGCCCTACTTTACCCTTTCCCCTACCAGACACTACTGACAAACCATCCTCCGGGTCATGTCCTGGCCTCCTTGGAGCACTTGGCTGCAGAGCGGGAGACAGAGATTCGGTCCCTGTGCAGTCCAGATGGGCTCCGAGATACAGAGATGGACAGGTGTGGAGTGCCGTGCTCCTAAGGGCCGGGCAGGGCGGGCGAATGGGTAAGCCAGAACAAACTATGGACCAAGCACAGTCACCTGCTGATGGCGGTGAACCTGAAACTCAATGATCAGTCTGGCAGGTGGGCTGACATTGGCCACCCCAAAGAGCCCTGGCAAGGGGGGGACTCCTCTCTCAGCAGTTTTACCCCACCCCCAGGTCCCAGACACCAGACCAGTCAGACTCCAGCCAGGCCCTGCCATCCATGGAGCATCTCATCCAGGTGACCCCCAGGCATCCTTCCCAGGACTCCATCCCCTTCCCATCCCAAGGCCCACTTGATCCCCTTCCCCCAAGGGATCATGCCCACCCTGACTTTGTACTCTTGCCCCAGGAGGGCTGGCGGGCTGTGGGTGTACTGGTTGCCCAGCGGGGCCCCCTTCTGAAGGAGCGTCAAACCCTGACCCAGCGCCTCCAAGGCCTGATGGAGGAGGTGGAGAGATATGCCCCAGGATCCAGTGAGAGGTGAGGGGGCTCTCTCAGCAGAGACCTCTAGGGCATCTCTTTCCCAGAGGACTCAGAATACTAGACTTTTTCTGCTCCTGTGTCTCCCAGTTCTGCCTCCCTGCTCTCCTGGTTTGTCTCCCTGTGTTTGTGGCTCCTTGTGCATCCTTACAGATCCATCTGCCTCCTCTACTGGGAGTCTTAGTCATCTTTCTTTTCTGCCATGCCCCAGGCAGGCCTTCATGCTGGGGCTCCGTGGCTGTGGCCTATGGGCAGAGCTCAAGGCCCTGCGTGCCCAGAGCCAGGAGCTGGAGGAGGTGGCTGGGCAGCGGCAGCTTCTGCTGCAGGAGCTACAGGCCAAACAGCAGCGGATCCTGCACTGGCGCCGGCTGGTGGTGAGAGGCTGGCCCTGGGGGATGTGGCAGTGCCTGATGGAGGGCCAGAGAGAGTCTGGGAGCCTTAGGTCCAAAACTTGGCCTCCAGTGGTGTGGAGAGGCCCAGAGTCAGTCTCCTAGGAGGCAGCAGGACCTGTGCAAAGGGGAGGGCAGGGGCAGAGGCTGGGAGATGGGAAGTAAAAGCTGCCCATCTTGGTGGTCTCATGGCTGCCCAGGAGGAGACACAGGAACAGGTCCGCCTCCTCATCAAGGGCAACTCAGCCAGCAAGACACGCCTTTGCCGGAGCCCTGCAGAGGTGAGATGGGAGTTGGGGCAAGGTCTGGGTAGGGCTGGGGCTCCTAGAGATGGCGCCAGCGGGCTCCAGGCTGCCCCTCGCATCCCTTTCATTCCCCGCAGGTGCTGGCTCTGATTCAGCGAAAAGTGGTCCCCACATCTGAGGTGGTGGCACCACAGAGTCAGGAGCTGCTTCGCTGTCTGGAGGAGGAAGCCCGGCATCTTCCGCACCTTCTGCTGGGTCCCCTGCTTCGGCACAGCCCTGGAGGGTAAGACTGGAGCCACCCCCTTAAGCTCCTTCTGTGGGTGACTATCACTCCCTGATTCCACGCCAAAAACATAATCCTGGGCCTCCAGTGTTCCCAAGCTGTCAGACCTCACCCTCAGGTCTCAGTCCTACTCTGGAATCCTAGTCCCCAGACCCATCTCCAACTTTCTGGGCCTCCTGAAGCCAGCTCTCAGGCCCCAGAACCTCTGGAATCCTAGCCTCCCTCCAAGTAGCCCACCCAGCCTGGACTTTCCCCCCCAGATTACAGCCCCTGCCCACGGTCCTGCCATCCATCCACCAGCTGCATCCTGCGTCCCCGAGGGGCTCCAGCCTCATAGTGCTGAGCCACACACTGGGGCTGCCTGCAGGGAAGGTGAGTACCTGTCCCCTAGGACCTGTCTTCCCACTCCTCCTCCTGCCCAAAGTGACTGTCCTTCCCCCTCCCTCCAGGCTCCGGAACTGCTCCTCCCAAAGGCTGCCTCTCTTCGCCAGGACCTTTTGTTCCTCCAGGACCAGCAGAGTCTCCGGTGCTGGGATCTGCTGCACGTGAAGAACAGCCTGCCACCAGGCCCATCCACCCAGGGTAAGCCCTGCCCTGCCTTCACAACCAGCATCCCTGCCCAGCCCCGGGACCATCAGCCTCCAGAACAAATCCCAAACATCCATTGCTGACACAGGGCCTACTGTGTGTTGAGTGTGTTCGCTGGTTTCATCTGCACAGCAGCCCCATGGGGTGAGCGCTGCCGTTTGCCCCTTTTGCAGAGGCAAGAACTAAGCCTTGCTGGCTGCCTAGGTGGCAGAGCTAGGATTTAAATCCAGGCAGTCTGACATGTGTCTGTACTCCTAACCAGGTGATCCTACCCATCAAATTACCAAGTACTCATGTATCACCATCCAGTAGGAAATGAGAGTAGTTAAAAGTTGGGCTTTGGAGTTAAACTCCTCTCAGGCCTACCTCTTCCCTGCTGTGTGATCTACCAGTGCCTCCATTTTCTCCTCAGTGGAGTAAGCATAATCATAGTACCTTGCAGAGTTGCTGGGAAGACTCAGTCCAGTTACCCAAACAGGGCACTGAACAATGCATGGCATTCAGTAAGCGCTATGTGCCTCTGGTACAATTATGATCATTTTGTCTGCGCATGTGCAGTCTCTTTCAGTCCTTATGGTGAGGGTCGGATGTCTGTCGTTGAGAGAGAGGAGCGGGGAGGGGGAGGTGGGGAGAGAGAATCTTAAGTAAGCTCCAGGCTCCGCACAGAAGCCAACATGGGGCTTAGTCTCACAACCCTGAGATCAGGTCCTGAACCAAAATCAAGAGCCAAATGCTTAACTGGCTGAGCCACCCAGGTGCCCCCAAAGGTAGGGATTATTAAGACCCAATTTACAGATGAAGAAACAAATTCAGGAAAGTTGTTCCTTGCTAGATTCCCTCAGGAGGCACTTGCTGGGTACTTGCCAGCTGCTGGCCCCGAGAGCTCAAGGGGGAGAGAGGCCAGAGCTGCCCATCCCCAGGGATCCCAGTGGTAGAAGCAAAGAGCACAGAATCAAAGGGTAAATAGGAGAGGTATATTGATAAGAAATGACTTGGGTGCCATCAGCAAAGCAGGAAAAGACCATTTCCAGGCCTTCAGAAAGGCCTTCCCCTCTCTGATGAGCAGGGAGCTGTGTGCGAGAACAGCCCATGTTATGGCACAGAATCATCCCACCTCGTGGGCTTCTTGGGCTTTAGCACGTCTGTGGCAGAACATAGTTCTCTCTGTTCTGAAAAGCAGTTTTGTTTTTCTTCTGCCTTGTTTCCCTCCCTCAGCAAATGACCCCACTCTCCTTACTGAGGCCAGCCACCCAGGAATCGTGCTTAATTCCTCCCGGCTCCCTAACCGCCCCCCTCCCGACCTTCAACTTGTCAACAAGCCTTATAGGTCCCACTCCAGCATGCCCCAGTCTGCCCCCTGCCTCACTATTACACTTGACCGCAGGAGGGGCTGAAGAAAGGGCAAGTGTCAGGCCTGAGGTCAGGCAAGAATGGAGTGGAGTCAGGAGCCAGGCCCAGGGGCTCAGACTGCACTGCTGATCTGTACTTGCTCTGAGATGGACCTGGTTTGGACCTGTGAAGAGGGACTAGACCCAGTCACATCTCCAGGGGGAAACACTGCTGGAATGTCGGTTATAGCAGTCTAAGGAGGAAGCCTTGGGGTGAAGAACACTGGGAAAGTCTTCCAAGAGGAAACGTGGTGTCTCGAGTGGGCCCAGAGGGACAGGCAAGGTTTTGGTAGTAGCAGAGGCAGATAGTGCAGACCCTCAAGTACTAGGCTGAGGAGCTCAGACTCTGTTCTTGGGGGTACTAGGGAGCCTTGAAGGGTTCCATGCAGAAGAGGAAGAGGATCAGGTTTATGCTTTAGAAAGATCACTCTGGCTGCCATGTAAAGAATGGACCAGAATGGGAGGCTGAGACCTGGAGCCTAGGAGGGAGGCTGGAGGGCAAGCAGGGAAGGTGGAGGAAGGGAAGGGATGGGCCAAGGAGATGGATGGTCTGTGCAGAAGGGAGGAAGGTACACAGGATAAATCCTGTGGGATGGTGGGCTTGCCCCTGAGATGAGGACCTGGAAGGAGGGAGAGATCTGGGAGACATGCTGAGGTCCTGACTAGGTGACTGGAGACTTGGTGACCCACTGGCCATAAGGCACCAGACAGCCCGAGGACTCAGTGCTGCCTCCCGGGTTTCTTACCCGCAGAGCTGCTGCAGATCCGGGCATCCCAGGAAAAGGAACAGAAAGACAATCTGGGGCAGGCTCTGAAGCAGCTGGAGAACGTGCTGAAACAAGCGCTGGAGCGAATCCCCAAGCTACAGGGGGTTGTGGAGGACTGGTGAGAGGGGCATGTGGTGGGGGGGTGGGGGTGGGCAGGGTGCTGAGCCAGGTGGAACGGGCAGAACTTGGGCGGGGTGCGGGGGGCAATGTGTGGCTGGTAACAAGCAGGCCAGGGTGTTGGGAGGGAGGCTGAGTGTCTAGAGGCCCAGGCCTTCCTGTGACACTATCCCCTTCCCCCAGGTGGGAGCAGCCAGGCCAAGCTGCCCTGTCCGAGGAGCTCTGCCAGGGCCTGTCCCTGCCCCAGTGGCGGCTGCGCTGGGTCCAGGCCCAAGGTGCCCTGCAGCAGCTGTGCAGATGAAAAGGGGCCTCAAACAGAAGTCAGGAGCTTCATATTCACCCCTTCATGAGACCTTTGGAAGAGAACATCACCTGGATGTGTTAGCCCACTGTCTCTACCCACACTTGCTGTCCCCCTCACAGGTGTTTCTGTTCCTCTCAACTGCCTTGGACTTGTCTTTTCATCACATCAAAGCCAAGAGAATGGGGTACTCTGGACCCCACCCTAGGTGCCCCTGAAACTCCCCTCGTCAGCGGAAAGTCATTGAATGAAAAGTCATTGAGCACCTGCTGTAAACACTGAAGATCCGGCACTGAACAAAGTGCACGCAAGTCCCAGCCCAGGAAGTTGTTCAGCACAGGGAAGCAGACCCTTGACAAGTTAAGTGAGCACATAGCATGTTCGAAGATAAAAGCTCTGGAGAAAAAGAAAGCAGGCAGTAGGAGGTGTGACTTTAGCTAGAAGACTGCACACACTCTGTGAAGGTGATTAGAGGGCATCTGAGGAGAGCCTGTGGGGGGCCAGAAGAAGGCAAGAGCTGGGGAAACAGCCCTGAGCTCAAGGTTGTCTTCTAGTTTTTACATTGTTTTTTACATTTAAATCTCTGAAATCATTTGGAATTTATCCAAATGGATCCAGTTTTGTCTTATTTTACATATATCCCAATAGCACTTAAAATTCTCTGAAGGAGAGGTGGGTAGCAGGGATCAACCAAGGGTCAGGAGACAAGGGAACTTTCTAGAGTTGAAAATGGATTACATGTTGAAGGTAGTAAGGATAGATGTCAGAACTCATCTAGCTATACTCTTTTAAGTCTGTGCATTTCACCGTGAATTATTCTTCACCTTGCATTATTCTTCAACTTATAAGGTAAAACTTTACCCACCTATATAAAATAAGATTTCAGGTGATTTGAGATGCCACCTCTTCGTATGCTAAATGTCTGTGAGTAATCAGACTATATCTGGATTCTCTTCAAGTCTGTTGTCTCATATGCTATCCCCACCGTGTTCTAATTATAAAGGTTTTATTATGTTTTAGGATCTGAAATGGCTGGTTGTTGTCTTGCTCTGTTTTCTCAAGGCTTCCCTGTCTCTTCTTGCTCATTTTTTCTCCCAAACGAAATGAACTTTATACCCAACCTGCCTGGTTCCAGAACAAATACGAACACAGATGGGAGTTTTACTGGGGTTGCAATAAGTTTACAAATGAGGGAGATTTACATCTTTATGTCTTTAGCATATTTCCTTTCCTAAGTGCCACCATAGTGTTCCTCTCCTCTCTTCATCCTGGCTCCTAACCAAGACTGATCATGGGGGTCCTTGTCCCCCCTCCCTGCTTAATTTTTCTCCATAGTACATCTTTTTTTTTTTTTTTAGGATTTTATTTATTTATTTTACAGAGAGAGATCACAAATAGGCAGAGAGGCAAGCGGGGGCGGGGGGGAAGCAGGCTCCCTGCTGAGCAGAGACCCCCCGATATGGGGCTTGATCCCAGGACCCTGGGATCATGACCTGAGCCAAAGGTAGAGGCTTTAACCCACAGAGCCACCCAGGCACCCCTCCATAGTACATCTTCTAACATACTTTGTGTTCTACTTTATTTATCCTTTGTTGTCCTCCAGACAGAATGGGAGCTCCATGAAAGTGAAGTTCTCTATAAACCAGAAGTTGGGCAAACTTTCCTAAATATGATTCAAACTCCAGATGCAGTAGGGTAATTATTAATGAAAACATAAAAACAAACTTTTGCAGGGTACCTGGGTGGTCCATTTGAGTGGCCGACTCTTGGTTTCCACTTGGGTCATGACCTCAGGGTCATAGGATCAAGCCCTGCATTGGGCTCCTGTTCAGCACAGTCTGTTTAGGATTCTCTTTCTCCTCCCTCTGCCCCTCCCCATGCTTGCACACACGCTTGATCAATCAAGTAATTAATTAATTTTAAGAACTTTTCCATGGCAAAAAAAATAATAACAAAGTAAAAATTGATAAATGGGAGGGGAGAGGGATTTGCAGTTTATACCATAAAGGGGGGGGGGGGGTGTGCACACATGTGTATGTCAAAATGGAAAAAAAATTCCAAGTCCATAGAAGAGTTGGCAAAGTGAATGGACGATTCTCAGAAAATATCCTCGAATTCAATATAATAAGAGAAAAGCAAATTAAAACCCTACTTTGAGTGCTTGCTTCAGCAACACATACACTAAAAACCCTACTTTGATACATTTTCCACCTATCAGACTGCAAGACAAGTTGGGGGACCTTGTATGAAACGACTATCTTCAGAAAGTCATTGGGGCTTGGGTGGGGACAACCACATGCAAGGTGGGTCTTGATCGAACCATGGAATTTTTTTAAGTGAAAGTACTCTTAGGGGACAACAGGAAATTTGAAAATTGGTAATGGGAAACTTGTATGTTAGAGAATATTACTGTGTCTTTGTTAAATGTCTTTACTGAGATAATGGCATTGTGTTTGGGTGGGAGACTATTCTTAGAGGATGCGTGTTGAGGTGTTAAGGATAATGCCTGCAACTTTGAGATAGTTGAGAAGAGAATAAGGTAAAAGGGACAGAAATGAAGCCAAACATCTATGTATACTGTTTCATACTTTGAACTGTGGAAACATCTAATTTATCATAATTTCTAAAAGTGAGAAAGTAATCCCTAAAAGCTGAAAACAAACAAACAAACCAACCTAACTATATCATGTTGGTGGCACAATTGATTCAGATGAGAATTATTCCACGTTAGGTTAAAATAGTACTTTGGGGGCACCTGAGTGGTGCGGTTGGCTAAGCGTCTGCCTTTGGCTCAGGTCATGATCCCGAGGATATGGGATCAAGTCCCACAGTGGGTTCCCTGCTGAGTGGGAAGTCTGCCTTTCCCTCTACTTCTGCTTCTCTCTCTCTCTCTCTCTCTCTCTCTGCCAAATAAACAAATAAAATCTTTGAAAATAAAGTAAAATAGTACTTTTACTCGATGCCTCCAGTGGTACAGGTATCCTAAGGGAAAAAGAACAACAATACAATCTTAAACTGCATTTATTAGTCTTACAGTCCGTAGTAACACTGGTTTTTATTTTGATAAAAATACATAGTTTACATTTTTGAGACCCTACATTATATATTTTGAAATTATATATTTGACTAAAGCAAATAAGTATTTGTGCTAATGCTACTGGGAAACAAGATTTTTTTTTAAAGTAGGCTCCATGCCCAGCGTGGAGCACAATGAGAGGCTTCAACTCATGACCCTGAGATTAAGACCTGAGCTGAGATCAAGAGTTGGGTGTTTAACTGACTGAGCCATCCAGGTGCCCTGCTGAGGACCAAGGGTTTTTTTTTTTTTTTTCAATATAAATGAAAAGAAAATCAAAGGAGTAAACACCCTGTAATCTTTCATTTGACTTGGGAAGAATGAATTCATGGGTTTTTCTCTTTCTAGAAAACGTATTTCCCTCTCTAAATCCACAGAAAAAGTCTAATTATGATAAGCCAGTAACAGTGAGCAACCCTAGTCCCAGACTATGGTCTCTAAATGCCATTTTTGACTAGATAAAACCAAGGATCTTTGGGGAGACCGGGGATTCCAGATCTGGGACAGGAAATTGACAAATGAGTTTGAGGCATCTTGTGTCAAAAAGCAGGGAAGTCTTCTAAGACCAATGAGGTTGAATCAGGACTCAGGAGTCAATCTGAAAAGACTGCCACTGGCCAAAGATGGGACATTCTGAGTAGCAATTAGAGCTACTGCAGTGATTTGAAGCACATCAAATATGTTAGAAAATGTAAGTTCATATTAGTATTCATACACACAGTACCTCACTGGTCACTTTTTTTTTAAGATTTTATTTATTTATTTGACAGAGAGAAATCACAAGTAGTTGGAGAGGCAAGCAGAGAGAGAGAGGAGGAAGCAGGCTCCCTGCTGAGCAGAGAGCCCCATGCGGGACTCGATCCCAGGACCCTGAGATCATGACCTGAGCTGAAGGCAGCAGCTTAACCCACTGAGCCACCCAGGCGCCCCCTGGTCACTTTTTAAAAAATGTTTCTAAATGTCTCTAATGTTTCTCTTTAATGTTAATCTCTTTAATGTTTCTAATGTCTCATTTTAAAAAATGAGAGACTTTTTTTTTAAGATTTTATTTATTTATTTGACAGAGAGATCACAAGTAGGCAGAGAAGCAGGTGGGGGGTGGTGGGTCAGGGGGAAGCAGGCTCCCTGCTGAGCAGAGAGCCCAATGCAGGGCTCAATCCCAGAACCCTGGGATCATGACCAGAGCCAAAGGCAGAGGCTTAACCCACTAAGCCACCCAGGCACCCCCTCACTGGTCACTTTTTGAAGGGTGCTAGGAACCAAGTCGTTTTGTTTTGTTTTGTTTTGTTTTCATAAAATAGGGAAAGAATCAAGCATGTCCCCCCTGTAGGTGAACAAGTAACCAAACTCCTGATAAGGGGGAAGTTATTTATGAAAGAAAAACTGCTAATTAGAGAAAGAATGATAAAATTTGATAACCACTATTTTCCGTTTATCAAAAAAAGTAGTAGATGCAGGTAATGATGATCAAGGGCTGCTAAAGCTAGTAGTGGAAAGATTGGGCATCTTAAGATGGAACAGGATGACATTGCTGATCAGTCTTAGGGGACCAAAGGAAGACAACTAGACATCATGTGCTCCTGACAGAATACAGTAAGATACGGTGGTATATTACAGTAGCACTATGGAATACATACTCTCTCACCAAATAAACTCTAAATCTAATCAAGCTTTTAGCTGTCAATACAATATATAAGAAAGGGGGGCAGTGAGGAACAAATGAAACTATAATCAGTCAAATCCAAAATCTGAGATATCCTATAGGACAACTGGTCCAGTTTCTTCAACAAACAGAAAGCCACAAAAAAAGGGGTGGGATGAGGGGGACAAAAAGGCAGGGGGAGGGAAATGTATAGACTAAAAAAGAATGAAATTTTAGATGCTGAAACAATTTCAGCAACAAAATAGTGTTGAATTATAACCCAGAGTATAAAATATCCATGAGTCCATACTGATAAAAATGATGTAATAAAAGAACAGACATCCTCTGTGCAGAAGAATTGCGTGTAATTAATGTAAATATTCCATTCTTAGAAGGTAAAATTTAACTCTCCACCCCTTAAATGTGGGCTGTGCATAGTGACTTCCTTCCAAAGAGCATGGAAAGGGAGTAAGAAGAAAAGTAACTTTATAGTGGAGAAACCTGACAAACGCTACCTCAGCCAAGAGATCAAAGTTAAAACACCAACAGTTAAGTCATGTTGATAGTATGTGTGCCCTTGATATGACGTGATGAGAATTGCACTTTACCTCTGAGGTCTACCCCCAACCCCCATCCCCCAAAAGACCCCACATAACCCCATTCTAATTATGAGAAACACATCAGATCCCAAATGAAGAACGTTCTACAAAATACCTGACCAGTACTCCTGAAAACTATCAAACTCATGAAAAGCAAGGTAAGTGTTAAGAAACTGTTACTGGCAAGAAGAGCCTAAAGATGGGGCACCTGGGTGGCTCAATGGGTTAAGCCTCTGGCTTCGGCTCGGGTCGTGATCCCAGGGTCCTGGGATCGAGCTCCACATCAGGCTCTCTGCTCAGCAGGAAGCCTGCTTCCTCCTTCTCTCTCTGCCTGCTTCACTGCCTACTTGTGATCTCTGTCTGTTAAAAATAAATAAATAAAATCTTTTTTTAAAAGAGCCTAAAGAAGCAAGGCAACTAAATGCAATGTATTCTGGATGGAATGCTCAAATGTAAGAGATTAAACACCAAAAAAATATGAATACAAAGTATGGATTCTAGTTAATAATGTACTTTTTTAAAGGTGTCCTATTCTTTTTATCGCATCTGTAGCACAGAAGCAAACAAAAGCCAGTGGTTTTTTAAAAATACTTATTTACTTGAGAGAGAGAGAGAGAGAGAGAGAGAGAGAGTGAGCACAAGCAGGGGAAAGGGCAGAGGAAGAGAGAGAAGTAGGCTTCCAGCTAAGCAGGAAGCCCAGAAGGAGCTCAAACCCAGAACCCTGGATCATGACCAGAGCCCAATGAGACGCTTAGCCCACTGAGCAACCCAGGCACTCCTAGTGTTGTGTGTTTTAAATATTCGTAATGAGGGGCGCCTGGGTAGTTCAGTGGGTTAGACCTCTGCCTTCTGCTCAGGTCATGATCTCTGGGTCCTGGGATGGGACCTAGCAACCGGCTCTCTGCTCTGCGGGGAGCCTGCTTCCCCCTCTCTGCCTACTTGTGATCTCTCGCTGTCAAATAAATAAATAAAACCTTTTTTTTTTAAGCTTTTTTTTTTTAAGACTGTTTATTTGACAGACAGAGATCACAAGTAGACAGAGAGGCAGGCAGAGAGAGAAGAAGAAGCAGGCTCCCTGCTGAGCAGAGAGCCCAACGTGGGGCCTGATCCCAGGATTCTGGGATCATGACCCAAGCCGAAGGCAGAGGCTTTAACCCACTGAGCCACCCAGGCGCCCCAATAAAACCTTTTTTAAGAATAAATATTCGTGGGGCACCTGGGTGGCTCAGTGGGTTAAACCTCTGCCTTCTGCTCTCTCCGGGTCCTGGGATAGAGCCCCCCCCCCACCCCCCGGGCATCGGGCTCTCTTCTCAGCAGGAAGTCAGCTTCCTCCCCCGCTCCCCCCCGCCTACTTGTGATCTCCCTTTGTCAAAAAAATAAATAAAATCTTAAAATAAATATTCGTTATTAAACACATTGAGGATTACCAAAAAAAAGGATCAGTCAGCTGTGTCCCAAGAAAAGACAGACAGACCAAATCTACAACCCATTCTGGGTTGACGCATTTTACTACTCTCTCGGCCTTTACAGGAACTATTCTCCCACCCAGAACATCTCCATTTTCATGTAGCAACTCTTCAAACGTCACATTTCCCAGAAAGCCTGGTTCAGGCGCCCCTGTCCCTGGTCTGGAAGTAACTGTCCAGTAGTGCGTCTCTACCGACTAAAAGGCCACGGCACTCAGCACTCTATAGCCTCGCCCAGCCCTGCGTTGATACGGACCTCTGTGTTTTAAAAACTTCCGGAAGGAGCCTCAGTGGCACAGGCGGAGCCTCAGTGGCACAGGCGGAGCCTCCAAACTTTTCTGAGCTCTCAAAGGTCCGGTTTCCTCGTTAGGGACGGGGCCAACCACTTTACAGCGCTCTCATTAGCCCTTGTTCCTCCAATGAAGGCGTGGCCGCCTCACTGAGTTGCACTTACTTAGACCCAGGCTATTCATTGGTTCCTTTTCCCAGCACTCTGATTGATTTATTTTCCTCCTTGGGGCGGGCCCTCCAGGTGTGGCCAGATTCTCATTGGCCTCTCTTCATCTGATGTCATGGACCAGCGCCCGTCGCTTTCGCTGATACGTCATTCAAGGGCGCCAACCCCGACAAGACCAGAGAGTAGACAGCGGAACTGGAGGAGGCCGCTGAGCCGAGGCGGTAGTAGTGGCGACAGCTACGGCAGCAGCGATGGCCGGGGCGGGACCAGCCCCGGGACTCCCGGGTGCAGGAGGACCTGTGGTCCCAGGCCCTGGCGCCGGCATGCCGGGCAAGAGCGGGGAGGAACGCTTGAAGGAGATGGAGGCGGAGATGGCCCTGTAAGGCCCGCGATAAAAAGCTGTCCCAGAGTTAGAGCCACCGAGCACTGGAGTCTCCAGGCCGAAATTTAGCCCGCTATGGCTCCGTCATGGGGAAATGGGACTTTTGGGATTGTGGGGGAGGGAGTAAGAAGAGGTTGGCAGGGGTGAAGGCGCTATCGCGGTATACCCAGCGTTTCAGAATTAATGGGAGGTCCTGAGCTGTGATGTCGGTTTTGCCTCCTCAGGTTTGAGCAGGAAGTTCTGGGGGCTCCGGTAACCGGCATCCCAACTGCTGTGCCCGCGGTGCCCACGGTCCCCACGGTAGAAGCGATGCAGGTCCCAGCAGCTCCTGTGATCCGCCCAATTATCGCAACCAACACTTACCAGCAGGTACGGCTGAGCCAAGGCATATAACTCCGAGAGCACAGTGCCTTGAACACAGTGTTTGTATACAAAGAGCTGTTGACATGTTGACTTATCGATTAACATGACAGATGTGTTTTATGTGTCAGGCACTGAGAACACAGTAACCACTAAGCAAACAATATCTCTGCCCTTCCGGAGCTTATATTCTGGAGCATGTTATCCAGTAGAACTTTCTGTAATGATAAAAATACTCTATCTATTTAAAATTTACATTTAAGTTAAATAGTTCTTTGGTCTTATTAGTTACATTCACCTGCTCAATAGCCAGCTGTATGCGACTAGTGGAGATAGACTACTAGAAAGAAAACAGGTAAATGAAACTTGTTCGTTCTGTCAGTAATTGCTGGGTGCCTTCTATGCATCAGGCACTATTCTAGGCATTAAGCACATAGCAGAGAACAATACAGAGAAAAACAGTCACTACCTTTTTTGAGGTTTACATTTTACTGGGTGAAGACAGGTAAAGTAGAGTAAGAAAGGAATGGTTTTTCAGTGTGATGAGGAAAAGCCTTTCTGAGGAGGTGACAGTTAAGCAAAGATATAAAGGACATGATAGAGGGAACCTTGGGGAAATATAGGGGAACTGCGAGTTCAAGGGCTATGACACAGGTGACATGTTCAGGGGGCAGCAGAGAGAACAGTGTGGCTAGAGTAGAGCAAGCAAGCAAGAGAGAGAGAGAGAGAGATTGTGAGGAGATGAGGACAGAGAGGTGATAGAGACAGACCTGGTAGTACCATGTGGGCTACCGTAAAGACCTTCGTCTTTACTCTGAGGTGGGATGCTTTTGAAGGATTTTGAGCAAAGGGGTAATATGGTCCAACTTAGACATTAACTAATTATGGCTGTGTTTGGAGAACAGACTGTAGGGGGCCGGGACAGAGTTAAGGAGACTGAAGAAGAGGCTACCATAATCATTTAGGCAAGATACAATGATGGCTTGGACCAGGCTGGTGGCATGGGAGATGAGAAGGACAGGATGGACACAACTTCAGATAGTGCTAAATGCACTGAGGAAGATGAAACAGGATAACAAGAAAAGTTGCAACTGAGAGGGGTGAAGGACGGCTTTTACTAGTGGAATCCCAAAAGCCTCCCTCTAAAGTGACATTTTAACTTAGACTTAAGGTTGACAGATAGCCGGCCCCACACAGAATACAGAGAATAAAACCCTGGCCTCCCAGGGTGAGCCAGCCAGCGCAGCTTGTGGGCACTAAATCAGGCCCCTCACCCCAATTTCCTTCCCAACAGGTCCAACAGACTCTGGAGGCCCGGGCAGCTGCTGCAGCCACAGTGGTTCCTCCCATGGTGGGTGGACCTCCTTTCGTGGGTCCAGGTAAGGAGTGGTGGAGGAGAGGGAGCCAGGGGATCAATCATAGTAATAAAAAGGGATGCCTGGGACACTTCTCCCACAATCCTTGTCTCTTTCGATTCCAACAGTTGGCTTTGGCCCTGGTGATCGGAGTCACCTGGATAGTCCAGAGGCTCGAGAAGCTATGTTCCTGCGTCGAGCAGGTAGGTCTGGGCCAGGAATCCCACCTGTAACCAAGCACTCTTGTTTTGACGACTACAGCATCTTGCCGACATCATTATGCTACCTCTTAATTTCATCCCCATTCTGACATTACCGTCTTCCTAAAGCACAAACCGGATCATACACTTAAGAGTTTGCCCTTAGTAAGGCTTCACTTGATCATTGCAAACCAACCCCCTTATTGTTACTCCTAATCCCTACTCTTTGCTGTGTTTCTCCGTAGTACTTAATACCCTGTAACAAGCTATACAAATTATTTATTACGGTAATCACCTTTCGTTTCCTCTAAAATATAAGGTCTATGAGGAACAAAAGTCTTGTGTCTGCCACATTGTAAGCAGTATGTGCTATCTGTGGATGAAATAAACCATCAAATAAACACCGAGCTCCTCAGCTGGCAGTCAAGACCTTGCATCCCCTAGCCCCTTACACAGAGATCCCCATATACTCTCCAGAAGTCCTAGTCATTGCTAGAATGTGCCCACAATGTTCTTGTTGACCTCCCTTCTGTCCCCTGCTGTCATCCAGCTATAATCTTCCAAAGCCTATTAACTAAATCAGAATGAAGTTAACTAAATCTATCCTCTCCACAGGTCATTCTTACTTTTGTTGTCAAGGTGATGTTTATATACACACAGTCAATTTTTCTAACACTACTTCCTGATATGTATGAAAAGAATACATATTCTTTTTTTTTTTAAGATTTATTTTAAATTTATTTTTATTTGACAGACAGAGATCACAAGTAGTCAGAGAGGCAGGCAGAGAGCGAAGGAGGGGAAGCAGACTCCCCGATGAGCAGAGAGCCTGATGCAGGGCTGAATCCCAGGACCCTGGGATCATGACCTGAGCCAAAGGCAGAGGCTTTAACCCACTGAGCCACCCTGGTGCCCCAAGAATACATGTTCTTAAAGTTCTGGTACAGTCACTATTAGATCAAACTTATGCGTTGTTACTTAATCTCTTTTACACTTTTTTAATCTGATATCTGAGAAATCTTAACATCTCTTCCTCTTTAGTATAGCTTTGATCAAAATGCACATCTGACCTAGTCACCCTGCCTAGCTACCAACCTTGCTGTGGCTCCCTGCTGCCCTCAGGAGGACATCCATGATCAGGCCAACAAGGCTATGCTTGGATGCCTGCTGACCTTTTGACCATTGTCTTACAATGCTTTCCGAATTTCAGCCTCTGTTATTAAAATTATACTGAATTGAAAAGGGAAGGAAAATAATTTGTAGATGTTCTCCTTGCCAGTAATTTTTACAGTCACCCTTTGCCTGACCAAAGGCAGCTGGGTCTTTATAATCCTTTAGGTTTTGGCTCATAGGTCCCTTTCTCTAGGAAACCTCTAGCTACCCTGGCTAAGTCAGAGGGCTTCTATGGGTTCCCACCACTCCCCAGGCTTCCCCCTCATAGTTCCAGTCACCCTGCCTGGGTTTTACCCCATCCTGGCCCTGATCACTCTGGGCTGTCATCTGGTGATGGGTCTCTTCCCTCCTGCTCTGGACCAGGAGTTCCCTGAGAGCCTTTGGTCCTTTGGTGTGTCCATAGTATTGTCCAGAACAGGGACACCCAAAGGAGATGCTCAGTGGTAAATTTTTGCTGAATGAACAAATGGAAAGACTCCTGCATCACCTAGAAGGTTTCTCAGACTCTTCTCCAGGATTTCTTGGATGCTGAGAGTACCCACACACACACACCTCACCTCAAGTGCCCCGGTCCCCCATGACACACACCCCCATCTCTCTCTCCCACAGCTGTGGCCCCCCAGAGGGCCCCTATCCTGCGTCCGGCCTTCGTCCCCCACGTGCTACAGAGAGCAGGTGAGGGGGCCAGGGTCATCATCTGTGCCACATAACTTCCCCCTTAAATCCTCCAACTCCCCCACTAACACCCTGACAGATTCTGCTCTTTCTTCTGCAGCAGGTGGTCCCCGCCCCATGGCCCTGCGGCCCCCTCACCAGGCCCTCGTGGGTCCCCCTCTGCCTGGCCCCCCGGGACCACCTATGATGCTGCCACCGATGGCTCGGGCCCCAGGGCCCCCCCTGGGCTCCATGGCTGCTCTGAGACCTCCGCTGGTAAGTGTGGACAGGGAGCTCGTGGCCAGAGGTGTGACGGGTGGAGAGATGACTGACTCTGTCTCTCACTATTTCTTTTTGTGGCTGAATCTGTTTTTCTTTCTTTTTGTGAGGAAAGTAGAGAAACACATGCCTTGGGTTTTTTCTGTCCCTATATCTCTATTTTTCTGATTGTCCCTCTCTGTTTTTCTGTCCTCGTGTCCTTGTCCTTGTGTCTGTCTCTGACTAGAAATTCCTTTCTCGGTGTAGGTGTCTCTTGTCTGCTCTCTGGCCTCAGACCCTTGCTTTGTTGTACAGGATGGGGGTAAGGTCTGAGCCTGGGAAAGGGCACTCTTCATTGTCTCCCTTTCCCACAGGAGGAGCCAGCAACACCTCGAGAGCTGGGGCTAGGCCTGGGGTTGGGCTTGAAAGAGAAGGAAGAGGCAGTGGTGGCAGCGGCAGCCGGGCTGGAGGAGGCTAGTGCAGCTGTGGCTGTTGGGGCAGGAGGTGCCCCCACCGGCCCTGCGGTCATTGGGCCCAGCCTGCCATTGGCCCTGGCCATGCCTTTGCCTGAGCCTGAGCCCCTGCCCCTCCCGCTAGAAGTTGTACGAGGCCTACTGCCCCCACTGCGCATTCCTGAGCTCCTATCCCTGCGTCCACGACCCCGGCCCCCACGGCCTGAGCCCCCACCTGGCCTCATGGCTCTTGAGGTAAGCAGGGAGCATAGCAGCTGGGGATGGGAGGCAGGTAGAACGGGCAGGGAGGGCAGACAGGAACCCGTGATCTTCCACACCCAGAAACACATGTAGTCCTGTACTGATGGAGGTAAGAGGGACTCAGGAAATTGGAGGGGCTGGGAGGACATAGGGGAAAAGGAGACAGACACAGGTACTTCACATTAAGAAGTACATCCAGCTCTTTAATTATAGAAGCAGGACAGTGAGAGGCATAGGCAGGTGGGGAAGGTTGAAGGGGACACATGGGTCCAGGAGACTTAACACCAAGCCTTTTGCGCCCCATCCCCCTTTGCTCTACAGGTCCCAGAGCCCTTGGGTGAGGACAAGAAGAAAGGAAAGCCAGAGAAATTGAAACGCTGCATTCGCACCGCAGCTGGGAGCAGCTGGGAGGACCCCAGCCTGCTGGAGTGGGATGCAGGTAAGGGGCCCAAGTGCAGGGCCAGGGATTGCTCAGTCAAGGACGCACCAAGGTCTCCTCCTTGGGGCAGACACAGGGAAGGTAAACCAACTCACTCCGCAACTGCCGCCTCTCTGTAGGGCAGGCCCTGCTATTTGCCTGCCTCATGGAGGGCTAGGCTATGGTTCTGGGGGGCAGGCCCCCACCTAGCCAGTGAACAGAATTTCATAAAGGCAACTGATACCTAGGACTTTCTGAACTGTTTTATTCATGAGAGGCCTGGCTTGCTAAAGGTAAAGGGAATTTTTTTTTTCTCTCAACTTCTTATGAAAAATTTTAAACACTGGGGGCGCCTGGGTGGCTCAGTCAGTTAAGCCTCTGCCTTTGGCTCCAGTCATAAACCCAGGGTCCTGGGATCAAGCCCCACATCTGGCTCCTTGCTCAGTGGGGAACCTGCTTCTCCCTCTCCCTCTGCCTGCCACCCACCCTGTTTGTGCGCGTGCTTTCTTTCTCTTCCTCTGTCGAATAAATAAATACAATCTTAAAAAAAATTTTTTTGAAACCCTGAATTGCGCAGTGAACAGTCATGTATATCTGCCCCTACATTCAGCAGTGGCCATTTTGCTTTATTCACTTTACCTTTCTGTGTGTATATATGTATTTTTTGGATTTTGCTCAGTCATTTGGAGCAAGTTAAAAATGAAGTTATCACTTCACTCCTAAATACCTCTGCATTCATCTCCTAAGAAAAGTGACAGTCTTTTTTATATCATAATATCGTTAACATTCCTTAGAAAATGAATGATCATTCTGTGTTATCTCATATTCCCTTTATGTTTAAATTTCCCTAGTTGCCTCTAAACCATCTGTTGCAGCCGTCTTTGCCCGTGAATCAGGATGCCAGCAATTTTCGGTCTCTAGATTACCTTGTAATGAAAATGGTCTTCCTACTACCACTTTGTCTTGCGTGTAACAGTTTTTTTTTTTTTTTTTTCTTAACGTCTAACCTAGTCGGTCTGTAGAAGACCCCTCCCTCTGAGTTTATCAGACTTTTTCCTCTTAGGGGAGCCTAACTTATTCTCAGAGAGTGTCCCTAATCACCATAGAAGCTGTGGGGCAGCCACAGTGCTAGCTGAGGAAATGGACCTGCCTCCCATCTAAGTCCTTGACTTCTGCCTCTTTTGAGAATCGTCCACCTGCCCCAGGCCAGGGCATGGCAGTGTCAGCCTAGAGGTGGTCAGGGCATGCTATAGACCCTAATTCTGTGATCTGGGCAAATCACTTAGGCTTTCTATCCTTCTTTCCTCACTCTAACAAGGGGATAATAATAGTATGTGCCTTGTTGGGAAGGGATGCTTTGGGTTTGAGTATATTCAGTCTGGCTCATGCCCAGCCCAGGGGAGGTGCTCAGGAATGGCAGCTGAGGTTAGCCTTGGAGAAGGATCAGAGCGTGTTCATGTTTCGAGGAGTTAGAGTGGGCTTTGCAAAGAAAGCAAACAGGTGTAAGGAGCCTGGGGGCTATCCATGGGGAGATGTCCAGGAGACCAAGGGGTGCCAGGAGCTCAGAGGAGAGGCCAGGGGTAGGACAGAGTTGGAGCCTTCATCATGGCAATGGGTGAGATGGCCCTGGGGTGGGGAAAGGCAGTGCAGGTAGTTAAAAGTGAGGACTCTGGAGCCAGGTGCCTGAGGTCTTGTCCAAGCTCTGCGACTACCTGGTTGAGTAACTTTGGGCAGGTAACATGACTGCTCTGTGCCTCGGTATAAAAGGGCCCATTGGGCGTTCCAGATATGTTAAAACCTCACGAGTACTTAGCAGACAGTCTAGTGCAGGGTAAACACCATACAGATTTTGGCTGTTATTACAGAGAGGGCCCCAGGCCAAGACTGCTGGGAATACAGAGGGAGGGGAGTTTCGGGGATGCCTCCAGAGAAGGGGAGCTATTTAAGTAAGGCAGACACAGGACCAGGCATCTGCATCTTATGACCTCCTCTTTCCCAACCCCAGATGACTTCCGGATCTTCTGTGGTGATTTGGGCAATGAAGTGAATGATGACATCTTAGCACGCGCCTTCAGCCGCTTCCCATCCTTCCTTAAGGCTAAGGTGATCCGAGACAAGCGCACAGGCAAGACCAAGGGCTATGGCTTCGTCAGCTTTAAGGACCCCAGCGACTACGTGCGCGCCATGCGTGAGATGAATGGTGGGTGAGGCCTCTCAGGGACCATGGGTGTGACGAGCATCTGGCCTAAGCCTGACCCCGAACCTGACCTTGAACCCTCCATTCCCACAGGGAAGTATGTGGGCTCACGCCCCATCAAGCTCCGCAAGAGTATGTGGAAGGACCGGAACCTGGATGTGGTGCGCAAGAAGCAGAAGGAGAAGAAGAAGCTGGGCCTGAGATAGGGTCGGTGGCCAGGCACCCGCTCCCTCCTGGCCGGGCGCTGGCTCTTCTCCCCATTCTCTTTGGAAGACCCCCAACTAGCCACCCACCCACCCTCCCCAAAACCAGTTTCAATAAATTTACGTTATTTCCGTCCCTGGCTGGGCTTGCAAGCACTCTTTGGGGAGCAGGGCTTGGCATCCCCGAATCTGGGAATAGTGATGAGTAGGGAGCTTTGAAAGTTTACCTAGGCAAACATGCAGATGGACATCTTTCTGTCCCTACTGTGCTCCCGCCACATCTTCCTGAACCCTCTTTTAAGTGCATTTTGAGTACAGCCCATTTGACAGAGGAGAAAGTAAAGGCTTATTAGAGTGAGGCCACAACCAAGCCGAGACTCAGTCCAGTTGTCTTCCGACTCCAGCCTGTGGTCTCAGTACCAAGGTAAGGGGTCTTCTGGGCCCTGCCCTTCTGGAGGTCACAGCCTTCCAGGCTTTCATCCATTCAGCAAACTCACAGAAGGCCTAGCCAGTGCTGGGGACATGGTGACTGAAACCATCCTGGACTCTTCCCTCAGAGCTTGGTCCAGTGGCGGCAGATAGGCCCACTGCGACATGGAGTGGTTAGGATTGGGGTGATGAAGCCCAGGGTGCTGATGTGGGAGTCAGGGAGGGCTTCCTGAAGGAACTGGCCACTTCTGAGTCTGTCTCATGCTCTTCCTATCATTCTCACCCAGTCTCTGAAGTTCTCACCCCCTGGTCCCTGCCGCTGCCCCCTTCAGAACTCCAGTTCACAGCATGGCCCTCTCAGGGTTCTTTCTAAAGTGCAAATCTGATGCCAGTCCCATTTGAACTTGGTTCCAGCTTCTCAGGGCTTGCTGCTGCCTTCAGGGTAAAGTGCAAGCTCTTAGTCTAGTGTTCAAGATCCTGCTCGGACACTTCTTCATATAGGCAGTGTCAAGCTTGGACTTGACTTGAACGGGGAGAAGAGCCATCTGCATCCCTGAGACTGTTTTCCAGTTTCTTCATTCCTCCAAACCCCAGCCACCTTCTCTTGCTGTATGTCTGTGTGGGCCCCCTCAAGTTCTTCTCTATGTCTGTTTTTCCCTGTGATTGTCTCTGTGAGTGTCCCTCTGGTTGGTTGGTTGGTTTCTTTTTGTCTCTAAGTGTCTGTCTCTGAGTCTCTGTTCTCTCTCTGCATCTATGGATCTCTCCCCCTCTCTTTTCCCAGCCCCAAGCTTGCCACTGCCTATCTGAAGAACTGTCTGAGCAGGATCTTGAACACTAGACTAAGAGCTTAGACTTTACCCTGAAGGCAGCAGCTAGCCCTGAGAAGCCAGAACCAAGTTCAAACGGGACTGGCATCAGATTTGCACTTTAGAAAGAACCCTGAGAGGGCCATGCTGTGAACTGGAGGTCTGAAGGAGGCAGGGGCATGGACCAGGCAGAGGAGGGAGACTGTGTGGTTCAAGCATGGGGCGGGGATGAGGGTCTCCCAGGGGCATAGCCAGCAGAACCCTGGGTTGAGAGGGGGCATGGGAGGAGGAAGGAAACAAAGCCAAGACCTCCCTGGGAATCTGGTCGCCCAGGAGAGGTGTCAAGTTACCTCTGTTCCTGCCTTCCTCCCTTATTGCTCCCTCTCTGACGTCACATTTTCCAGTCTGGTTAGAAGGGTGAGGGCCTCCCCTCCCTCCCTCACAGGAAGTGCCCTTCAGCCCCCTGCCACCTGGGCTTGACAACCCAGCCCCAGGACCGGTCCCTACCCCCACATCACTAGCCCTTCCAGCTCCTGACCCCCTCTGGTCACTTCAGTCACAGGAACCAGGGAGGAGATGGGAAGAGGGAATGACTGCAGAAAGGAAGCTTTTTAAAAAAAAATTCAATTAATTAACATATAATGTATTATTGGTTTCAGAGGTAGAGGTCAGTGATTCATCAGTCATAAAATACCTAGTGCTCATGACATCACATGCCCTCCCTAATGTTCTCAGTGACCCCCATCCCCCCACCCCTCTCCCCTCCAGCAACCCTTCAGTTTGTTTCCTATGATTAAAAATCTCATATGGTTTGTCTCTGAAAGGAAGCTTTTAAACGTGTGCATTTAAGTCCTCCTGAGGAAAAGGAGAAAAAACTCAACCGTTGGGTTGAGAGACAGATGGACAGAGATGAAGGGATGTAGCAAGTGGAGACGGAGAGATGGGGAGAGAGACAAAGCTGAGAGATGAGACCTGCAGGTGAAGGCAGTACAAAGGGAAAGGGCATGGGAAGAAAACCCAGAGACAACAATGGGGACTGAGCAATAAGGAGGTGGGGAGACAGATGGGGAGGGACTGAAACTTAGCGGGAGAGACTGGGCGGCAAGACCTCACTGGGGTCAGGTCTGGTACAACAGAGACCCAGAGCCAGAGACACTAACTAGGGCAGAGAGCCATGGACCGACAACACACACAGACAGGAAAAAGGCCGACTTCATGGAGAGGAGGCCTGGGGCCTGTGGGGCTCAGCAAGAGACCCTGCAGGCCCCTGGGTTAGATGGTGGCACGGTGATGCCTGGGGGCTCTCGGATCCCCCGATGCTGATCCTGGCACCTCCCACTTGCTCACTCTGTGACCCATTAAGTGGCCCTCTCTCCTAAGGCCCAGTTTCCCTAATGTAACATGAACAGAAGAGCACCCCCACCCCCACCCCCAGAATGCCAAGTAGTTAATGGCCAAGCAGGGTGAATACTGGAAAATGCCCATATCAAAGAGGTTCTTTTTAATGGCAAGTACATATTAATACATACAGCAGGATGGGTACAACCACAGGCTCTGAAGCCAAGCTGCCTGGGTTTAGGGTTACCAGATTTAGGAAATAAAAATACAGGGCAGGGATGTCTGGGTGGCTCAGTTAGTTGAGCAGCTTGTTTTCAGCTCCCTTCTCTTGATTTCGATTCCCTTCATGGTGTCAGGGTTTTAATACTGAGCCATATCCCCTCCTCGTTGGGCTCTGTGCTCAGCGGGGATTCTGCTGCTCTCTCTCCCTCTCCCTCAGTCCCTCCCCCTGCTCGCATTCTCTCTCAAATAAATAAATCTTTAAAAAAAAAAATACAGGACAACAAGTTAAATTTGAAGTTTCAGATAATTTTTAGTATAATTATGTTCCAACTATTGCATGAATGTATGTATATGTTACATGTATATGGGGGGGTTCTCTGAATCATTTGAAGCAAGTAATACTTTACCCCTAAATATCTGTGTTTCATTTCTTTATAGAGACATCTTTCCTACTGTAAAACCATAATCGTATCTAGGAAAATGAATAATTCTATATCACATATTCAGTGCATACTCGAGTTTCCCCCATTTGTCCCAGACTATTACAGTATAGGATTCTGGAGATGAAGGGAAGTGAAAAGGAAGTCTACTTCAATTTCCCCTTTCATAAAATAAAGACTAGTACTTACCTCATAAAAGGATTAAATGAAGGCCCATGGCATAGTTGGGGGCGGGCAACTGAGCCCTCAATGCTAGCGATTAGAATTACTCTGGTTATTGTTTACACTGTTGTGTTATCATGATTGACACTTCTCAAGAGCAGCCCCAGAACATCCTCAAAGCCCTCAAAGGGGATCCTGCGTTGGCTTCCCCCAACCATATCCCCCCACCCCGCCCCGCAGTCCCCCTACAGATTGTGACGTTGGCGGACCTGGGATCTGGCCGGAAATCCCCCTTCCTGTTGCAGATAAGCCTGGCGCAGCCCCGCTGACCCCAGACCCTCCCCCTCCCCACCCCCATGTCGCAGGATCAAGTCCCCAAGACGGAAAACCTGTCCACCAACCCCTCCCCGCGCCACGCTCCATCCCTATCACCCCGTAAACACGCCTTCGGACCCCGGTTCTCTCACAACCTGCCGTTCCCCAAACTCCTGTCCAAGTCCTAGCCACCCCTGCAGCCCGACAGCTGTAGCTATCAGGAGGCAGGCGGCCATCCCTGAGGTGTGTGCGGGGCAGGGGGTGGGGGGACTTGGCCCCGCCCCCCGGCCCTGCAACTCGACCCGGCTGCGACCCCCGGCTCTGACGTCTCGGAAAATTCCCCCCTGCCCAGGCTCCCCAGGGGAGGGGGTACATGGTATGAAATGGGGCTGAGACCCCTGGCCGGGGACAGAGAAACCCGCCAGAGGTGAGCCATGAACTGGGGACTGGAGGTCTGGGGGCCCGGACTCCTGGGTCAGAGGAAGGAGAGGGCTGAGGTCTCTTACTCCTAGTCTGAGAAAGACACGGGAAGCCAAGATTCCAGGGTCCTGGGGAAGCAGGGAGCAAAAGGCCTGGACTCCTGGGTCTGACGGAAGCAAGGGTTGGAGCCCAGACTCCAGGGTCCCTAAGTGTCCCCAGCTCAACCCTTGCCCCTTTTTCCTCTCTGCCCAGAACATTCACAAAGAGCATCCATGGATTTCTGGAACTGGTCTGAAGCGCCTCCACAGGAAGTGCCCCCAGGAAACAGACTCTCAGGGCTGGGTAGGCTGGGGGACTGAGTCCCTGTGTGGGGAGGGTGCACAGGTGGGGGCCTCCGCTGACCCCGACCTGGCCCTAACCGCCTCATTGCCTGCAGAAGGAGCTGAACTCGGCTTTTATTTCCCCGAACTGGCGCTCCCAGGAGACACGCTGTCAGCGGAGGCACGCTGGAAAGGTGGCTGTGGGCTGGGACTCCAGGGAGCTGAGGAAGGTGAGAGGCTGAGCTCTAGGGCCTGAGGGAGGAAGGGGGCGTGCCTAGACTCCTGAGGCTGAATGGGGAGAGGGCTGGCGGCTGAGTCCTGAGGCTGAAAGAGGACGAGGCCTTCTAGGTGTGAGTGTGTAGGAACTAGGGGGAACAACTCAGCCCCTGAAAAATAAAGACTGCTGGGGTCGAGGGGGCGTCTCTAGTCATTGCTCACACCCTTCCCTAAACTCTGTCCCTTCATTACCCATCGCAGGGCTCCCACAGCCGGACTGGGGCTCTGCGTTACCGCACCCAGAAGCTCCATGGGGAGCGGGTGAGTATGCGTGCAGAGGCGGGTAAGGAGGGGACTGGGGTCCTCCACCGTACCTAGAGGTTTAAACTCCTTGATCTCTAAGGGGAACAGGGATAAGACGGGAATCCCTCTGCCCTCGAGATGGCATAGCCTAGATCCGGGATCCCAGGGCGCCAGGGCTGAGAGCCTAGACTCCAAGAACCCCTGAGGGGACCGGGAACCGGGACACCTGGGCACCCCTCACACGGGGTCTCTTACTTCTCACAGAGCCCGCCCCTCAGGCTCTTCCGTGGTCGGGAGACTGGACGGACTTGGCTTGCAGTAGCTCGGACCCTTGGAGGGGCGTCTCCCAGGCCCTGGGCCCCGCCCCTCCCGGCCTGAGCCCCGCCCCCTTCGCTGGCGTGGAGGCGGCTGCGGGCCAGAACTGTACCACCTCCCGCGGAGGGACCAGCTCGTGGCCCAGCGCCCAGGCCGCCGCCAGCTCCACCAACTGGGACTGTTCTATTGGCCTCGACCGCCCTACCTACTGCGGCAAGGACCTCCGCGGGGAGCCGAGCGCGGACTCTACCATTTCGTGGGATGGGCCTGTGGGCTCAGACTGTACCACCTCCTGGGTCTCGGAGCTGCATACGGACTGCACGACCACTTCAAAAGGGTACCAGACTTCAGATCTCACCACGTCCTCCGAACCAAGCCAGCAGTCGGGCGGCGTAACCTTGGCTTGTTACCCCAAAAATAATCATCGAGGTGAGAGGGTCCTTAGGACTGGAATCTAGTGAGGCGGGGCGTAGGCGCGCAGGGGCGGGACCGGAACCTGAGAGTGAAGGTGTGGGGCTTACTTACCTAAGAGCGGAAAGAGGCTCTTAAGACCGTGCGTCCTGATGGGGGAGAGGACTGAGACACGGTAGTACAATAGGGAGCAAGAGACTAGAGCCTAGGTTCCTGGGTTAGGTGAGAGGAAAGAGGTGAGGGTCTGGACGCCTGGGTCACCAAGGTGTGGCAGCCAATCTCCTCTAAGTTTCCGAGATGGGGACCCCGGCTGCATGGGTCCCTGAGGCCGATTCTTGGGTTCCTTATATGGAGCGATCTGGACTCTTTGGGCCCCGAGGAGGAGGGGATCTGGACTACTGGGTCCTAAGTTGGGAAGATCTGGACCCTTGAACCTTTGAAGCGAGGGAGGCCGGACCGCTGGGTCATTGAAGACACATGGTCTGGGGCTAGGAAACCTGTGTGTTCACCTGCCTGCCCTCCGCAGGTCCCATTCAGCTGTGGCAGTTCCTCCTGGAGCTGCTCCGAGACAGCGAGCGTAGCAACTGCATCCGCTGGACTGGCAACAGCCGCGAGTTCCAGCTGTGTGACCCCAGAGAGGTGAGGGAGCCTCCCAGACGCGCAAAGTCCCGCCCCGGTCTCCGCGCGTTCCACTTGGCAGGGCCATTCTGTTTACCTAGTAGTTGGCCCCGCCCCCAGCTCGTACTCCTCTCCCCCTGCCGGGAGTTACCGCGACTAACTGGCGTCCAGAACCTACCCGAAACCGCGCCCCCCGCCCCTCCCGTCAGTTGCCGAGCCCCACTCCCTCCTGCCCTTTCAGACTAAGCCCGGCCTCTGTCCTAGGTGGCGCGGCTGTGGGGTGAGCGCAAAAGGAAACCGGGCATGAACTACGAGAAACTGAGCCGAGGTCTACGCTACTACTACCGCCGGGACATCGTGCGCAAGAGCGGTGGGCGCAAGTACACTTACCGTTTCGGGGGCCGCGTGCCCGGCCTGGCCTATCCGGACTGCGCCCGGGTTGGACCGGGAGAAACGATCCAATAAAACTATCCTATCAAACTAGTCGTGAGTGCTGCCTGCATTCTTCCCATGGATACTGACTAAACCCGCTAGGTACCCTAAATGTGCACCACCACACTCACATCACACACACACCACACCCCCCCCCGTGTGATCCGAAGACACACCCAGACCCTTAGGGGACCTACTTGTGTGGTCACTGTGTGATGGGACTTTCAAAGGAATCATCTCAGTCCCTACAGGGCCTACTGTGTGCCTGCCTGTGCTGGGACTTGCAAAGAAATCAAACCCAATCACTAACTTTCGAGTTTACCTACCGTGTCCCTCCTGAAGACTCCAAAACACTCAAGACTTAAAAAAAAAAAAAAAAAAAAAAAAAAAAAAACCAACCAACCAAACAAAAACAGTTTATGTGCATCCTTTCAGTGCTTGGGATCATTAAGGAATTTGGCCTAGGGTTTGATCCCCCAAACCACCTATCTTCCCACTCCAAGCTGAAGGAGATAGAACTCCAATCTAGACCCCAAGGAGAGCTTACTGCTTTCTGGGAACCACTGAGCCCCTAAAGAATGGTCCTCCTATGGACTGACCAGATGCACATTTTAAATAACTGGTCTGGGACGGACTAACCAAGGAGTTGACCTGAAAGAGGTGAGGGAGGGAGCCAGCTTTAGAAAGAGCATGGCAGATCAAGGGGACAGTAAATGCAAAGGTCCTTAGAGGAAAGTCAGCCTGCAAGTTTAAGCAGGATGAGGCCAATGTGGTTGGAGCAGTGGGAGTAAAGAGAAGAAGGATAGGAAATGAGAGTATAAGAGAGACCAAACTGGGGCACCTGGGTGGCTCAGTGGGTTGGATCCCTGCCTTCGGCTCAGGTCACGATCTCAGGGTCCTGGGATTGAGCCCCAAATTGGGCTCTCTTTGCTCAGTGGGGAGCCTGCTTTTCCCTCTCTCTGCCTGCTGCTCTGCCTACTTGTGATCTCTGCCTCTCTGTCAAATAAATAAATAAAATCTAAAAAGAGAGAGAGAGCCCAAACTATGCAGGTCATTTGTAAGGACTTTGACTTTTGACTGAGTCAGACAAGACCCAGGGAGAGGGTTCTAGGCCAAAGGGAAGTGATCTCACTGAGGTGTTAACAGGGTCCCTCTGGCTGAGTGGACGATTGTGGAGAGCAGTGGGGAAACCAGGAGGCTAGGGAGTGCTCTACTGCAATAGCCCAGGCTAGAGGTGCCTGTGGGTTGAACCAGACGTCGGAGAAAATTCTCGATATATTGCTAAGACAGAGCCAACACGATTTTTTGATAGATCAGCTGTGGGGTATGAGAGAGCAAACTCTGTGACCGGAAGCATAGATGTGTCACTTTCTGAGATGGACAAATTTCTGCAAGACCCAAGCTTTTATTCTTAACCTCTGCCAGACCCAAGCTTTTATTCTTAACCTCTCCTCTCTGTGATGCAGGTCTTCGGTTTGAGTCCTCAGGAACCCAAATCTGTCTTAATTTGTGCCTTCTGAGGCTTGGGGAAAGAAGATAATGAACAGGGAGGTGAAATCTGGGTATTCATCATAATGCGGCAAATGACCGTAGGAGAACAACTGGTTCGATTTCAAACCCCTAACAACTGATCACCTAATAAGCATAAAGAGTGTAAGGATTCTTGTATTTTATTCAATGATGCTTCCCCAGGAATTACAGAAGTATGTGGCACACGGTAAGCGTTCAATAAGTAACTCTTGCATGAATAAGGATACTTCTGCTGGGATAATTTCCCCAGGCCCCCTCTGCATTTAGCCTCAAGAACCAGAACTCCTTCCCCCAATTAAAAACCCTAAAGTGATGAGAATCGGTAACCAAGGATCTCAAGCCCCACCCGGGACCTTCGAAGTGCCGCGCAAGTTCACGATTGGGCCGGGAGTGATAATGAACAGGCACTCACCCCAATAGGGGATCAGAATTCTCCCGGATGGGCGTGGCCTTAATGGCTTCGCGGACGGCCTCCGAGGGCGCTCTACCCACGCGGAAGACTCGAGTTTATGCTGCCTCACCCCGCTTCCGGCCGGTCTTAATTCCGCTTCCGGTCCGACTCTGGCGTCTTTGCTGAGGGTCACATTGAGCTGCGAGGTGCTGCTGTGGTGTCTTTAGGTAAGTGTCGAGGGCTTAGGAAGCTGGGACCCTATCCTGGGGAACTGAGGAACCGGGCCGTGGTTTTCCCGAGAATGAAGTGAGTTTCTGGCCCCCGGCGTCCGGCCTTCCCGGTCCCTGGGGTTCTGTCCTGTTAGTCTTCTGGCTAACGATTATGAAGCTCTTCCTTAATGCCAGGTAACAGTTCAAGTGTCTTTATTAATTAATTTCGTCTTCCCTCCCGCCCTATGAGGTAGGGCGTGTAACGGTCCCTTTTTGACAGAGGAGCAACTGAAGTCCGCGGTATTGAGCTACTTAGCGAGTGTTCAGGGTTTGGATTCTGTAGTTCGGACTGTAGTGCCCTCAGTTACCAGGCCGCAGGCTTGGCCTCCCGTGGCTTGCCCGGGCCGCAGCCTGGCTCCGTGGTGTCTGGTCCTCCTTCCTGCTTGGGCGTTGGAGGGGCCTCAGAGTCCTCCCTGAACCACCCTTCCTCACACCCCCGCTCCGCCCTAAACAACTCCGAACAAATCTTTTGGGTCCCCCTCCCCACGCCCCTCTACAGACTCCACACCACAGACTCCGTTGTGGTGCCCCATATCTCCGCCACTATGTTGGATCTCTTAAATTTTAACACTGGCCTGCTCACTTCTTTGTAACCCCGTTACTCCTCGAGTCCTCTGAGATAGAGGCAATTTCACATACCCTGTCGAAAACTGTTGCGTGTCACCTCCTAAAAGACTTTATAACGGGTTTTTAACTCTGGGTCTGCAAAATCAATAGAATGCAAGGTGTGGCTAGGACCTGAATGGGGAAAAAAATAGATTTGTGTTTTTCTTAATCTGTAATTGAAATGTAGCATTTCCTTCAGGTAGAAATGGAGGCAATGACCTTAGTAATAGCATCATCTGTGACTTTGTCAGCAATCAAAAATCACAGGTCAGGGGTGGCTGGGTGGCTCAGTGGGTTAAAGCCTCTGCCTTCAGCTCAGGTCATGATCCTGGGATCTGGCCCCATATCAGGCTCTCTGCTCAGCAAGGGAGCCTGCTTCCCGCCACCTCCCCCCAACCTGCCTCTCTGCCTAATTGTGATCTCTGTCAAATAAATAAATAAAATCTTTTTAAAAAAATTATAGGTTGTCTTATATCGCATTATGGTTGCAGATGTCACAGAATTCATTCACTTACAGTACTTAAGAATTGTGGTAGTCAGGAAATCCTCAGCTGCATACAACTGGTGTTCTTTGTGATCCTCTGCAGTTTTTTTAATGCATTTGAAAATATTCTGAGGGATGGTCATTAGACCCCAGAGGAGTTGATGGCACCACAGAGATGAAGAACCTCTGCGGTGTAGGTTCGGTCAATGATTCCTGCCCCTCCTTCACTTGTATGACCTTGGGAAGTCACTTAGACACCCTCTCCCTTGTCTGTGAAACAGTGATAGCAATAGTTCCTACCTTTTCGAGTGCCTGCAGGAGTAAAGTGTAGACCAGTGCTTGGCCCAGACTAAGCCCTCAGTGAATGTTAGCTGGTGTTATTTTGGGATGAATAAGGCCTGATTTTGCTAAGTAGATACTTACCTCCTTCCACCGAGCGCTGCTGTAACTGCCACACTTAGAAGTGTGGATTTGCCCCACACTTCACCTCAGTGTGTATATGTTGAGAGGGAGAAAGATGTAGCTTGCTTACATTTACCTACTCCATTCTCCTGTGTCTGGGTGGGCTGACCTCCCCATGCCCGGGTCCTCTAGAATGTTTGCCAGCCTCCATTCTCTTTGCCTCCAAGAGTCAGCACCATGGCAGAAGACATCAAGACCAAAATCAAGAACTACCAGACTGCCCCTTTTGACAGCCGCTTCCCCAACCAGAACCAGACCAGGAACTGCTGGCAGAACTACCTGGGTAAGCAGGGTATGGGGTTGGGAAGGGATGCAGAACCTTTTCCTAGTCCCACATTTCAAGGTGCTTAAGCCTACTTGTCTAGGGGATCTATACATCCCAGGCCTCTCTCGGTCTGGACGTCCTGCCTTTCAGTATCCATGCCCCTCATCACAGCTGTGTTCAAGATCCAAGGTCTGGGCCAGGGTCACAAACTTCGGTTCCTTTGATTTTTTTTTTGTTTTTAAGATTTATTTGTGTATGAGACATGTTAACATATGTATAAGAAGTACATAAATCATAGTACAGCTAAATGAGTAATACTTAAGTGGATCCCTATGTGTAACTATAACCTGGATAGAAATTTAGATCCTTTCAGCATTCAGAGCTTGCTTTCCTACCGCACGCCCTGTCTTAAACACAACATCATACTCTCCGCCCTAGAGATGTTACCCTGCCAATTGAAGGCAATCGCATTTTGGTTTTATCACTGCTTTTAGGTTTGCCTCTTGATGAACTTAACAGTTACTATATATATTCTCTTTTGTTTGGATTTCTTCATTCAGCAGCTTGAAAGATTCATCCTTGCTATGGCGTGTAGTTTGCTCATTTTCAGGGCATATAGTTTTCCATAATTTATTCCCAGACACTTGTGTGCTTTCCAGTTTGAGGTTTTTACGAATGAGGATGTTAAAAATGTTCTTATAAATGTAACCTGACATCCAGGCGAATGCTTTTCTGTGTAGGGAGCGTGCCCAGGAGTGGAATACCTAGAGTAATTTTTTTTTTTTAATTAATTGCCTACTTTAAAAAATCAGATTATCTCCCTCCTGTCCTCCTCTATAGGATGCCAGCATCTTAGCCCCAAGATATCTTCCCCTTCCTTTGCCCTGGTTTTGGACTTCCATAATCCCCACACGTGCCCCTCATGTTGCCCCCTCATTCCAGACCGCAGAATTTTCAAGTCAAACAGTAGTTGTCTAGGGGTTGCAAAATCAACTTAGGGAGGCCTGTCCAGCCCTTTTCAGTACATCTGTAGGTATAGACATTCCTTGTGACACTTATTTTGTAGTTGTATGTCTGTATATAATTGGTTGTGAAGTAAAGATGATTTCTGTGAGATTTGATCAAAAAATGTGTTTCGGCCCTTGGCCCTGGCTGACCCTGACCTGCTTTCTCTGCAGACTTCCACCGCTGTCAGAAGGCAATGACTGCTAAAGGGGGCGATGTCTCCGTGTGCGAATGGTACCGGCGTGTGTACAAGTCCCTCTGCCCCATATCCTGGGTACGTGCTGCCTCTTGGGGCCCTGAGACATGGGAGTGGGGTCTCAGCAGAGGAGTATGTTAGCTTGGTGGAGCCTCATCTGGGAGAGGCAGAGGGAGGACGGGCATTGCGCTGTCCATGGGACTCGGCCTTGTCCTCCTTCTGGAATTGCCTGCCTTCCCTCTTTTCACTGGTACTCTCAACCAAGCAGGGCTCTCGCCCAGGACAACCAGGGCCCTCTCCTTGCTACATCCATCTCGCCCATGCATCCCATAAATACATAGACAGTGCCAGCTCCCCGCCCCTCTGGGGCTCACCATCTTGTGCAATTCTGTGCCTTTTTATTATGCACATTTTCAAATTATACATAAAAATAGAATAATCCAGTGACCTCCCCCGCAATTATACCCACTACCCAAATTGAATAGTTTCAAGATTTTTCTACATTCCCTTCATCTGTCACCTTTTCTTCTTTGCTGAAGTGTTCTGAAGCAAATCCCAAGCATATCTTTTCATTCCTACCTACTTCAGTGTCTCTAAAAGACACAGACCCACTAAGACAATTAGTCTATTTAGCCCTGATCGGACCAGACCTTTTGTCACCATTTTATACTCTCTGCCGTACACTTTTCCAAATGAAGAATTTGTGTTTAACTTTGTACTGTTTCATCAAAGCAAAGATCCCATTGGCTTCAAGAAACATGGAGAGATGGTCAGATCTTTTTTTAAAATGCCAGAAGTGAATGTAACCAGCATGCTAATTTCAGAGATGTTAAAATGAAAAATCCTGTGTCTTAGAGATATGATACAGTACAAGTCATAGTGCTCATTTAAAAAACAAAAAACAAGGGCTCCTGTGTGGCTCAGTTAGTTCAGCATCCGACTCTCAATTTCGGGTCAGGTCATGATCTCAGGGTTATGAGATGGGAGTCCAGACATGTGCTTAGCAGGAAATCTGCTGAAGATCTTTCTCTCCCTCTCCCCCTCCTCCCATCTAAGCAGGCTCTCTTGCTCTTTCTCTCTTTCAGATAAGTAAGTCTTTAAAAAAAAAAATGTAAGCAGTATAGCAAAATAAACTTAGGAGCCCTTTTGGGCTTCCCAGCCCCCCTTCCCCAAGGTAACTACTTCTAGCTCATTACCTTTTTTCTCTGTATAAATTAATCATACAGAAATCTGTGGAGCTGTGTATGGGTGGGTCATACTGTATAGTTTTTGACTACTTTGACTTACCAGTGTGTCATGGAGCCTTTCTTACGATAATGCATATAGGCCTACCTTACTTGCTTTAGTAACTTCCACGTGCTTTTATTTAGCTGATTTCCTTTTGATAGAGATGATCTGATTTTTTTTCCAGTATATTTGAAACATCCTTGATATGTGCCTTTGGAGCTTATTTCTTGAGAACAAACTGCCTTAATGCAGTCTTCCTCAGCTTGCCTGGTTTTCCTCCCCGCTCTCTGGCCACACTGTCTCAAGTGTCTTTAAGTGCCCTGTGCCCCTCCAGGATTTCCCCTTATCCCTGGGTGATCTTGAGTAACCTGATGTTGTAAGTACATAACATCTGAGGCTCCAGCCTCAGAGCCCTCATCGGGTGCGTGCTGGGCAGGGTGCCAGCAAGCATGCCTCTAGTCCCAGTGCTGTCCTACACCCCATTCTCTGGGACCTAGGCCGCCCTCGTCTTGGGAGGATCAGATTGTGTGGTTCCTACCCTTCAGTGCCTGCAGTGTCCCCATTGTTAGGGCTTACAAATGTATTCTGCAGTCCCCTTTGTACTGGCTGCCCTGGCTTCTTTATTTCAAAAACTTGGTGAAGTAAGAATTAAAAAATCTCTTTAAAGATTTTTATTTATTTACTTACTTATTTTGAGAGAGAGCACCAGCAGGAGAAGGAGCAGAAGGAGAAGCCCACTCCATGCTGAGCTCCCACCAGGGGACCTGATAAAGGGCTTGATCCCAGGACCCTGTGGTCATGACCAAGAGTCAGAGGCTTAACTGACTGAGCCACACAGGCGCCCCTTTATTAAAATTTTTTTTTTTTTTTTTTTAAAGATTTTATTTATTTATTTGACAGAGAGAGATCACAGGTAGGAAGAGAGGCAGGCAGAGAGAGAGAGGAGGAAGCAGGCTCCCTGCTGAGCAGAGAGCCCGATGCGGGACTCGATCCCAGGACCCTGAGATCAAGACCTGAGCCGAAGGCAGCGGCTTAACCCACTGAGCCACCCAGGCGCCCCTATTAAAATTTTTTTAAGTGGCACTTCAGTGTACGATTCCATTGCAGGAAATGTTTTCCCCTCTATTGGAATGGTTTTCTGAGCTTCCACCCCATGAAGTGGGATTATTGGGCAAAGGGAAATATGGATCAGAGCAGCCTGACTCTTTAAAAAGAGACAGAGAGATAAACCCAGTGAATGAGAAATGTACACAGAAAACTCTGGACTGTGGACAGTACAATTCCAGTGCTAAGGACTCCAGGGGAACCCAGGCATGAAAAGATGTCCGTCCGCATTGAAGTCATCAGGACAAGACAGCTTAAAACAACAGAGAGATGCTTATTTTTGCCTTGCAGTCTGGTGCAAGAATTATGAAGGTTGACTGTGCTAATTGTTAGTGGTTCTATAAATTGATGTCATTTTGGCAGGATCTTTCAAAATGGAAAAAAAAACCTCTCCAGATGTGGCAGTTTTACATATAGACGTTCTATGAAGATAAGCTTGTGTCCAAGGACGTGTCCATAGCAGAGTTGTTTGTAATGAGGAACATTCAGAAACAGCCCAAGTTAGATAAATGGTGGTACGCTTATCTTGATCTCTGTGACTGAATACAGAAGGAGCTCTAAGACTTGGGGGAAAGGCAGTTGCAGGACCAGCTATATAGTATGGCCCAGCTTGTATACATGTTTTTCAGAGTAGAGCGAATCTATGATGTGTGCGTGCATGCGTGCCTGTGTATATGTGTGTATAATAGACACTTAACTGTGAGCCAGCTACTTTGTAAGCATTTTCTATCCTATAAGGACAAACATGCTAAAAAAAAATGGGATGAGATGGATACCATTTTCACTATTCTTACTTTACACAATTGAAAACTCAGGCCCTGAAAGGTTGAGGAATTTTCCCAAGGTCGTAGAGCTAGGAAGTGGTGGGGCAGGGATGCAGAGTCATTTTTCCTTATCCATGCTTTTGTCTACTGCCTCTACTGTATGCATGTAAATGTGAGTGGGTGTGTCTAAGTGGATATGCTTCTGGCTGCCTGTACCAGGGTCCACAAGTTGCCGAGTGTTACTTCTGGGGAGTGTTAATGGTTGGATACAGGCTTTTCCATCATTGTTTATATGTGTGCACACATCAGTGATCAGCAGTAGGATCAGACTCTCTATTCAGTTTTGAATCTTTTTCCACTTGACTGTACATCTTGGAGATCCATTTGTGCTGGAGCATAGAGCAGCCTTTTTTTTCCCCTCATAGCTGCCTGGTATTTCTTCTTTCCTCTGTTCTGCCAGACATCATTGAGTGTTGACTCAGGGGTTCCCGAAACTGGGTACAGCTACACTCTTGAATCTCTCTCTGTACAGTCCTGCATCTCCCTAAGGACAGCCCTATAGTGAATGTGGGACTTTTCTGCTTGTTACTCGCCCCATCCAATGCCCTACCCCCTTACCCCCTCAGTGTGTCAGTTGACAGTGATTCTTCTCTTCCTGGGTCACTGCCAATTCTCTCGCTCCTGGAACAATGGCAGTACTGGCCTTCCTTGTTGACCATCTGAACAGGTGGGCAAAGTTAGGAAGACAGGGTTCACCTGTCTGGTTTCCCCACAGAGGAAAGAAGTAACACTGGTTGTTTTTCCTCAGGTGTCGGCCTGGGATGACCGCCGGGCAGAAGGCACATTTCCTGGGAAGATCTGAACTGGCTCCGCCCACGTCTCCTCTGTCCTCCGTCCTTCTCCCAGGGTGGTGAAGGGGGACCTGGATGCATGGTGATCCCCACCCTGGGATTCTGAATCATGGCCTAACTAATAATAAATACTCGTTGGAAAAGTGTAAGACTGCGTATGTGTAAAAGAGCCAGGTGATCGGGCATGAAGCTGTGGTGGGAATTAATACCTTGACCAGTAAGAGGGGCTTCAGGCTGATTGGTTTTTTCTGTTTTGTTTTGGTTCATGTTATTAAACTGACCACCTTATCTATACCAGACACTAGAGTGAGCGAGAGAAGAGTCTCAAGCCCCTGGATGTGCTGAAATTTATCTGTATGTTCCCCTTTATTTACACAATTTGAAAAAACTTTTCTTGTGTAATTTTTGAACCACACGAGAAGAGTATAATAAAAATTCTGTGTACTCATCACCTAGCTTGAATGGTTACCAACAAATGGCCAGTTTTATCTCTAATTATTGCCCTCCCCCTCTAGGTGATTTTAAAGCAAAGCCTGGGGATCACATGTCATCCAGAAATAAGTATGTGTGTCTCTTAGAGTTACAGGTTTATTTTGTACATAATTAGATTTCACTGTTAAATCTAAGAAATTAATGATAAATTTTAATATAAGTAGGGTAAGATTATTTATTTATTTGACAACATAAGAAGGCAAAGCAGCGGGCATAGGGAAAGGGAGAAGCAGGGTCCCCGCTGAGCAGAGAGCCAGACGTGGGGCTTGATCCTAGGACCCCTGGGTCAGGTCATGACCAGAGCTGAAGGCAGATGATTAACTGACTGAGCCATCCAGGCGCCCCCTAAACAACTATTTTGAACTCTTTATCAAGCAAATCTCAGATATCCTTTCTTTGGGGTCAGTTACTGGAAAATTATGGTGTTCCTTCAGTAGTGTTCTGTTTCCTTGATTTTTCCTGTTCCTTGATGTCTGGCGTTGTGTTCGCATTAGTAGGCACAGTCACCTTATCAAGTCTTACTGGCTTCAGGCAAGCAATACCTTCTGTCAGCTTTGTTGGGGATTCTGAGGCTTTCTCAGGACTTCTCTATGGATATACCTGCTCCATACTTGTTCCCTTGCAGGGTATGGTGCTTTTTGGGATGATATGTCTCCTCTTGATCCTGCAAAGCCAGACCAAGCATGGACTGCCTCCCATTTCCTCTCCCTTGGGTTGTGCTGCTTGCTCAAGTGTGCATGCCTTCTCCCAGTGCCACGGAGTCAGCTGGCTCTGCACATGCTTACTAGCCACCTTCAGAAATGCGCTCTCCCAGCCCTCAGAGGCATCTGCAGGGAGCCAGCCACGAAATAGGTCTGAGTGTACAGGTGAGGCATGCAGAGCAGTAGGATGCCGGATGCCCATGGATCAGATGAGGGAATCCACAGGCAAAGCATGGGCAGTCCCCCTGCGTTTGCGGTGTATTTAGTAGGATCCAAGTGCTTTTGGCTGCTTCCAAGACCCCAACTGCCACTCTCCCAGCTGCTTCCTGACTCTTAGTCGTATAGAATTTCTCTTCAACGCATTCGGTCTTGGGAATTTTGTGCCGGAGGTGTGAGGGAACTTTGCTGGACTCCCTGGGTTCCCACAGAGCTGCTCTTGTCCATGGGCAGTTTTCAAAATCATTCTTTGGGAGAAAGGGTAGAAGAACTGTTTGACCATTGGATACATTACTCTCAGCCTTTTCAAAGGTGCAGAAACTATGCAGGAATAATGTGTTTCTTCCTCAGCTCTTCTAGCCATGAGAAGGGACTGCCGTTACTGGTTTCCTGCATCTCCTTCTGAAAATAGTTTACCCATTTGCAAGGAGACCTTCTCTCCTACCTGCCCGTCCACCATCATAGCCTGCTATTCCTGATGTTCTGAACTTGCTTTTCTCCATTACTAATAGTATTAAAGATCATGCCTTGTCAATCTCATATCTTAAGCTTTTTCAGATTGTACAATTAATGCATGAATATATCCTTCTGATTAAAAACCAAAAAAAAAAAAAAAAAACCCAAAACAAAAGGGAAATACTCCAGCAATTCAGTATATACACAGAGAAGCAATGTAGTAGTTAAGGGGACAGAGACTGGAGCCAGACTGCCTGGGTTCAAATTCAGGCTCTACCACTTATCAGCTGTGAGACTCAGCAAGTTGCTTGACCTCTCTCTGTCTCAGTTTCCTCATCTATAAAATGAAATTAATGACACCTACGTAGGGCCATTGTACAGATTAAATGAGATGCTACATGTTAGGTGCGGAGACTAGTGCCCAATGCTATATGTGGGTTCTTCAGAACAATGCCGGGTGTGTTGGAAATGCTCTTTAAAGATTAGCTGCTCTCAGCACGTTGGTCTCCTTTCTAGAGTGTGGACACAATGAGGAAATATTCCTTCTAAATGTCTTTTCCTACTGCTATTACCGTGGTGAGAACCCCTAACGGGAACTCCTCTCTTAGATTTTTAGCCTATAATACAGTATTGTTAACTGTAGATACAGTGGTTCACCCTCTAGAAACTCTGCATCTTGCCTAACTGAACCTTTGTACCTGGCGATCATATCAGCAGATCAGATCATCAATTCCCCATTTCCTCTTCACTCCCCTAGCACTGGAAGCCACCATACTGCTCTCTGCGCTAATGGGTTTCACTGTTATAGATTATACCTCATGTAAGTGGAATTGTGTACTCTTCGTCCTTGTGAGACTGGCTGATTTCATTTAGCATCGGGTCTGCAAGTTTCCTCCATGTTGTCACGTATCACAAGATCTCTTTTTCTAAGGCCGAATCATACTCCATTGTATGTGTATACTGTGTTCTTCTGTTAGGAATGTTCTTTACTCCTTTTTACCAGATGGCTTCAGTCTCCTTCTCCAACATCCTTTCCTTCCTACACCCCAGGCTGGGTCAGGTGCTTCCCTGGGACTCACACATCTCCCTTTTGTTTTCCCTGCTGTGGCCCTGGCCTGTGCTTCCTCTCTCAGTGCCCGGGTCCCTTCGGCATCTCCCTGAGCATGCTGGGCTGTCATTCTCTGCTGAATGTCTTTCTGCCTGTGAGGATGGGAACTGAGCTGTCCTGATCACTGCTGTTTTCTCAGCTCGGCCCCACACAGGGCAGGGCCTGGGAAACTCATCAGCTGCACCCGGTCCTTGAGGCTTAGTTCTGGCCTGATCACGTACTTGGTGCTCAATGAATTTGAGAAAAAACTGAAAAGCTCCTTTGACTACTCCACCGAAGCGCCTTCCTCTTGCTTCGCCTCATGCCACATCCTAGTCTCCCCACACCTTCTCTCTTTCCTCTCTCCTCCTCATCCCACACTTAACACTGGCCCCACCCAACTCCAAAGTCCCCTTTTCTTGGAAGATCTCCCATGCCCACCCATGACTTTGAGGCCCTCCACTGCTCAGCTGAGCCAAGGAGCACCTGAGACTTAAATTTGCTCATTACCTTAGCGCCCAGCTTCAAGCTTCAGACTGTTGCTAGGCCTGTGGACCTCTGTGCTGCCATTATTCCATAGCGTCTTTGCCAAAATGAATTTGGAAAGGAAGCAACCTATGAAGTATTCTTATAAAAAATGGATGAACTAGAGGGCACCTGGGTGGCTCAGTGGGGTAAGCCTCTGCCTTCAACTCAGGTCATGATCTCAGAGTCCTGGGATCGAGCCCCGCATCAGGCTCTGCTCGGCAGGGAGCCTGCTCCCTCCTCTCTCTCTCTGCCTGCCTCTCTGCCTACTTGTGATTTCTGTCAAATAAATAAATCTTAAAAAAAAAAAAATGGATGAACTAGAGCCACAATATGTGATGAATAAATTTCAAAAACATAATGTTGAGGTGAAAATCAATTGCATGAGGATATCTGAGATACACTTTATATAGAATTTACCTGAAAATCGAGAACTATTCTATGTATTAATGAATATATGCGTATATATTAAAAATATGAAAGCATGCATGACAGTGGGAAGCCAAAAGGCTCACAGACATTTGCAAAGATGCTCAAAATCATTAGTAATAAGAGAATTGAGAATTGAAATCATGGTAGGTATCACTTTACATGGAATTACTCTGACAAAAATGAGAAAGCTGGGTAATGCCAAACACGAGTGGTGAAGGAAGGGTACAGGAGCTCTCAGTCGGAGTGTGGAAAGCAACCTGGTCCATACACATTCATGACCCAGCAATTCTCCCTGGAAAGAGACCCGGAAGTATGTGAGGGTTCCCCATGTGGGTGCTCAGAGCAGCACTATTTACAGTGGTGGGGGGGGTGGGGAGTCAGAAGGAGCCTAAGTGTCCTCACCAGGGAGGAAACCATAAACTGGAGGGGGAGGGGGTGTATGAGAGGTGCCCCATGCAACCATGAGAAGCTGCAGACTCAGTGTGTCCAGAGTAGTGGGTGGACCCGAAAATCTGTGCCAAGTGAGAAAAGCACAAACAGTATGTAAATCAGAAAACCCGCAGGTGGGGCACCTGGGTGGCGCAGTCGGTAAACTGGTTAACCTGTCCCACTCTTGGTTTCCTCTCTCAGGTCCTGATAATCAGGGTCATGATATCAAGCCCCATGTCTTCTTGAGATCCTGTCCCTCCCCAGCCCCAAGAATAAATAAATAAATCTTAACAACAAAAAAAATAACCAAAAGAAAAAATTGAAAACAATGGTATCCATTTTACAAGAGCACACCCAACTAAAAAGATACATGCGGACTAATTAGAGTATTTACCAGTAGAGGGCACTGAAAGCAACTGGGATATGGGGATACAAGGGAATGAATTAAATTTAAAACGAGATATCTTGGGGTGCCTGGGTGGCACAATGGTTAGGTGTCTCCTTTCAGCTCAGGTCATGATCCCAGGGTCCTGGGATCCAGCCCCTCATGGGGCTCCCTGCTCAGCCTTAAGTCTGCTTCTCCCTCTTCCTCTCCTCCTGCTTGTGTTCCATTTCTCTCTGTCAAATAAAATCTTAAAAACAGAACTATCTTGTGGGAAATAATGAGCTGAGGGTATGGAATTAACCCATGACATCTGGGATCTGAAAAAGAAGACGGTGCAAGGTTTGTGGAGGGTGATGAGCCTCAAATGTAGTAATGAAGGTATCTTGGGTGAGATCAGGTGGCTTCAAAGGCCATCTGCCATGTATGCCACTTAAAACAACAACAATCTTCAATAAGTATAGAAAAATACATACATTTGACAAAGCTGGTAGGGAGGATGTCGGTATTTGTTACAGGTATTTTCTACATTGTCTTGTATATTTGAAATATATCAATATTTTTAGATTACACCACTGACCCTGGGAAAGAAAATGTCTTAAAAATAAATACAATGAGGGGTGCCTGGGTGGCTCAGCGGGTTAAAGCCTCTGCCTTCGGCTCAGGTCATGATCTCAGGGACCTGGGATTGAGCCCCGCATCGGGCTCTCTGCTCAGCCAGGAGCCTGCTTCCTCCTCTCTCTGCCTACCTGCCTCTCTGCCTACTTGTGATCTCTGCCTGTCAAATAAATAAATAAAATCTTAAAGAAAAATAAAATATAATAAATGAATCAGACTTTTAAAAAATAAATAAATACAATGAAAATATATATTATTCAATTCTACTCAGACACTGAGGCCTGTTGGAACCTGCTCTAAGCAAGGTGACAGGTGTTTAGGACATGGCATCAAACTACTGAGCCTTTCGCGATGGCACCATCGGGATTAGAACTAGATCATTTTTCCATCAGATGTTAGTTACATGGGTTCATACCATTTCCTTTCAAGCCCATAGACAGCCTAAAATCAACTCTTGTGCCCCCCTTTGGAAAACACCCCTTTGATACATCAAATGTGTTTCTTTGAAAAGGTTTTATTTACCCTCGAGAACACATTGCAATTAAGAATATATACATATACACAGAAAAGTGCACTTATCCGAGACCGTACGCTGGAACAGATTTTCAAAATCTGAGCACCCCATGTGTAACCAGTGTCCAAACCCAGAAAGAGAAATCCCCTCCCTGTCCCTTCTAGTCACAATGCCCCCACGGGTAACCACTCCCCCGACGTTTATCCCCCTAGATTGGTTTTGCCTGTTTTCGAACTTCATATCTAGAATCCTACAGTGACAGTCTTATGAGCCCAGGCTTTTTTCATTTACTGTAATGCTTTTGAAATTCATCCCTGTAGTTGCAGGTACCAGTAGTTCGTTGCCTTTTATTGCTGAATTGTATCCCTTGTATGCCTATACTGTAATGTACTTACCCACTCTACTGGGAAGGAGCATTTGGGTGGCTTCCAGCTTGGGACCAATATGAATACACTCAGAGCATTTGATAGAAATGGAGGGATTCCCAGGGACAAATGGCTGGATCATAGGATAGTCATAGGAGAGGCATACGTCCTCTTTAGGAGATCTTGGCATTGTGATTTTTTTTTTCTTTAGAGAGAGAGCATGCAAGTGGGGTGGGGAGCCTCAATCCCACAACCCCAAGATCATGACCTGAGCCAAAATTAAGAGTTGGATGCCTAACTGACTGAGCCACCCAGACATCCCAGCCTTGTGATTTTTTAAAGGAGGTAATTAGCACTCCAAAATGTATTGTTTGAAGACTGGCTTATATAAGGAAGAGGAATTGTGAAATTTCTTTTTTAATTTTATTTTACTTATTTATTTATTTGACAGACAGAGATCACAAGTAGGCGGAGAGGCAGACAGAGAGAGAAGAAGAGAAGCAGGCTCCCTGCCAAGCAGAGAGCCCGATGTGGGGCTCAATCCCACGACCCTGGGATCATGACCCAAGCCAAAGGCAGAGGCTTTAACCCACTGAGCCACCCAGGTGCCCCAGGAATTGTGAAATTTCAAGTCTGACATCGAACTAGAACAGGGGTGCCTGGGTGACTCAGTTGATTAAGTGTCTGCCTTCAGCTCAGGTCATGATCTCAGAGTCCTGGAATCGAGTCCCACATGGGGCTCTCTACTCAGCAGGGAGTCTGCTTCTCCCCCACCCCTCTCTCTGTGTCTCTCTCAAATAAATAAGTAAAATCTCTAAAAACAAACAAACTAACTAACTAAAAAAAGCTAAAGAAGGCTTTGACATCACATTAGAACAAAATCGATCCCTTTTATGACTGATGATAGTAATGCCCCATTGATAACTTTTTCCTTCTACCAGACAGTTTACACTTGATCTTAGCCAAAAGACTGAGTCATTTTATAACGTCCAACTATTAACAGTTACCAACTATTTGAAAATAAAAATATTTCATATTGTTAGCATGGCCCTATTATTACCAAGTTATTTTAGCTAAACCTCATAAAATGTACTTGACAGATCATATATGTTATTATTTAAATTTTCTTATTAATCCTTACTATAAATGTAAATCAAGAGAGAAAGACTATTTTAAATGTAAAGCGGATTGACTAAAAACCAAATTACTCATTTTAATTTTAATCAGAACACATCTCGTGCGTTTTTTTATCAAGCCATTGTCTTAACACCGCAATTTTAAGTTCCATTTGTTTGTCCATTTCACATGCACTGAGGGAGCTACAGCTCAGAAAGAAAACAGTCAGTGCCTTGGTTCTTGAGAAGTTCTGGGAAAGGACTGGGTGCCCCAAGCCATTTTCACCTGAGGAACCAGCCTTGTGATGCTAGGGGGAACCATCGGAGGGAAAGTGGGCCCCTCAGGAGCATTGCTGATGCAGCCTAGCCTCTTGCTGTACACCAGGCCAGAGGACATTCTTTGCAGACATCCCTGTGCTCAGTTCCCACTGCTGCTGGAGCGAGTCATCCGATCATACGCATTCTGCTGATGGGCAAACACACATACCCAAGTTACTCAATCCCAGGCAGAACTGGGATTTCAACCTTGGTCTCCTTGATTCTGTAACCTGAAGACATTTCTGCCTGTGGCTCCTCACTGTGACCCTGCTTTGTTTGTGTGGGTGGGGGTGAGTGTACTTTTCTTCCACCAAGCCTATTCCGTGTGCCCTCTCTCAGTTTCTAGCACACTCTCTTCTCCCCTCCCCCACCCTGCCCTATTCACTCATCTGGAACTCCCCTCACCCACCCCCACCACAGCAGCCCGGGAGCAGGAAGCCTTGGGCACCTCACCCTGCTATGCAGCCAGACCTTAGCCCAATCTTGAATTTCAGGTCTATAAATCACTTGGGTTGGGGGGGGGCGGGGTGCTCATAAAACTGTTCTTCTATGCTGGTCGGCCTGCTTGACCTCTCGTCCCCTCCAGACACCTTCTGCCTTCCTGGAGACTGGCCCAAGGAGGGGCCTGGGCATATATAGGGAGTCACTGTGGGAGCAGCTAGCCACAGAGGCTTTGGAAAGAGGTGAGGAGGGGGCTCTGGGGGTCTGGATGAGCAGGGGGGAACTGGGAAGCTCGGAGGTGCAGGGAGGCCAACGCTGAGCTCTGGCCAGTGACTGCCCTGCCTGAGCCTTGGTTCCCTCTTCTCTAAGGTGGCACACCATCAGGGTTTGTGGGAGGATTCTGAGCCTAGCAGAGAGCCGGGAGCATCCCCTGGCAGCTGGGGTGTGGAGGGAGGGCGGTGGCTCCAGCTGGGGCTGCCCTCCATGCCCAGCCTCTGCCTGGCCTTATTCGGGTTCATGTGTCCCAGGAAGACTATGGCATCCGCGGCAACAGAGGCGGAGAAGGGGTCTCCGGCCGTGGTGGGCCTGCTGGTGGTGGGCAACATCATTATTCTGGTGAGACCTCCCCCAGTGCCGGGAGCCCAGTGGGTGGGTGGAGAGGAGGGGACAGCCTAGGCCTGCCATGGCCAATGCCGCTGGCTCTTGAGTCAGAGCAACCTGGATTTGAATCCCAGCTCTCCAACGGGAGCAAGCCACTCTACTTCTCTGAAAATAGGAATGCCGAGAGGATGAGTTACTGGATTCTTGAGCTCAGACCAGAGTCTGGCATGTGCGGCTACTGTCTGTGTCAGCCACAGCAGCAGTAGTGCCCTGCAGCGGTAACAAGGATCGTCACACAGCTGTTACTAGGACTAACACGGAGCGCACACACACCACGCGCTCTGTGAGTGTTAGCTTGATTGGGGTCGAAGGTATCCTCTGAGAAGCCTTCCCCTCTCCTTGCTCCCATCTCTCATCCCTATAGGTACTAGATTTTTAGTTTCTCCAACATTTCTTTAAGCGCATACAAACAAATAGCATATATAGCTATTTTCTTCCCTTTTTGTCCAAGCGGTAGTTCATCCTATATCCTGATCTGTGCTTCCCCGTTTTTCCTGCTCACATAGTCCATAGGCCACTCCACGGGAGTCCTCAGAGAGCCGCCCTGCCTTCTTCCACCCAGCAGAGCACTCCCTGTGTGCACGCCAGTGCCTGTGACACGAGGATGCAGAGAATAACAGCGGGTGTATGATTTTCCTGCACAGACAGGACTAATTTCTGCAGGCAGCATTGATGGGTCAAAGGGTTGATGCACTTGTAGTTGCTCTGGGCCTGGGCAGGTTCCCCCACTCGGGAATAACAACACTGTTTGAGGGAGGCCAGGGGGACGGAGCATCTCCTCTGTTCCTGTCATGCACTCTAGGCTTCACGTGTGGCATCTCCCAGCATCCTTGAAGCATCCGACGACAGCTCGGGCGATGGAGGGGGTGGGGGTGCCTGGGGGGAGGAGGAGCAGGGATCGAGTCGGGCAGCCCTTCCCTTCTGGCCTCTGTCCAGCCCATCCCTAGTCATGGAAGGCGACATCCTTGCCATTCGCATGTGCCCACCTTGCCGAGGGCAGCGGAGGCTCAGAAGGGGAACCTGCTCAGAGACAGCCCTGTGGCCCCACCCGCTGTGCCCTCTCTAACCTGCTGCCCTGTCCAGCTGTCGGGCCTGGCCCTGTTTGCCGAGACGGTGTGGGTGACAGCTGACCAGTACCGCGTGTACCCACTGATGGGCGTCTCAGGCAAGGATGATGTCTTCGCCGGCGCCTGGATCGCCATCTTCTGCGGCTTCTCCTTCTTCGTGGTGGCCAGCTTTGGGGTGGGTGCAGCGCTCTGCCGCCGCCGGTCCATGATCCTCACGGTGAGGCCCCCAGGGGGGGAATGGCATGGGGCCGGGCGGGCACAGAGATTGTCTCCACAGAGTCACTGTAACCATGGCCACTGAGCCCCGAGTGTGTATCCAGTATGCACCACACTTGGGCCTCGTGGCAATCATTCTATTTAATCTTCCCATAACCCTGTAACACAGGCTCAGCCATTCCCCTCAATCTCCAGAGAAAACTGGGGCACAGAGAGGAAGGGAAGGGAGCTCTGCCCAGGAGGACGGCTCTTGAGTGGCAGGACAGAGATGCGAAATCTCAACTAGTTGGTCCCCAGTTGGTCTGTGCACATGAGCTCTGTCAAAACAACAACAATAGCACGGCTGCCACTTCGGGAGCACTTATTATGTTCTAAATGTTTTGCATAGATGGGTGCATTTACTCCTTACAACCCACCAGGAGATCCCATCATTACGGTGAGCAAATTTGACAAGAGTTGAAACGGAGCCTCAGAGAAGTGAAGTCACTTATCTGAGGTTGCACAGCAGGTGGGTGACAGAGCCAGGATTGAAACCTGAGCAGTTCAGCTTGAGCCTTGCTCTTAATTTCCGCCAGTAATAACCGCCACCACAAGAACCCAGGCTTCCCAAGGACCACTCCTGTGCCTGGCACTAGGCAAAGCCGTTTAGAAAACGAGCTCCCTCAGTGTCTCCAGCCCCCGTCTGGAGTTAGTGCTTCTCTGCCCGTTTACCAGACAGGAAAACGGGGGCTCAAAGAGGCCAACAGCCCAGGGTGATAGGGAAGGCAGGAGCTTCGATCCCAGCCCCCCTGACTTAGAGACAACATTGTGCTGCCTCCACAGCCGAGGGCCTCTTAGATTCCTGGGAGCAGGGGATTATTCCATCAACAAATGTGGATGGAGCCAGAACCGTGGGCCCAGTCCTGCGCTGGGCACTTTGGCTATCTAGAGAGAAAATAGGCAAGCCCTAAGGGGAGGGTGCCCCCAATGGGGGCACAGTGGACAGTAAGGATGGAAGGAAGGTCTGGAGCTGGGGATTAGGAGGGGAGGCCTCAGTGAGGTGAGGGGGTGTGCATTTCTGTGGGAGGAAACAGCAAGAGGGGGCCAGGAGTCCAGTGTGGCTGGAACCAAGAGGGGGTGGGGTGCGGGAGAGGCAGTAAGGGTCCAGAGAAGGGAGGTACTATGGGCGATGGGCATGGAGAATGAGGGTGAGAAAAGGGAAGTGGGCCTCTAAGTTGAGTCTTGCCAGCCTTGGTAAAGACTTTGGCTTTCTTGTGAGTAAGATGGGGCTCTGGAAAGGCTCTTTTCCTTCTCTTTTGCTTTCTTTCCTGCATGTAATTCTCTGACATAACAATTTAACTGAAGCCCTCAAAGCTCAGCCAACTGGTTAAAAAAAAAAAAAAAAAAGTTTGTGTCTGTGTCTTACTCCCTTATTCGTTTGTCATTAACTAAGACACGAATTTTTTTTTTAATTATTATGGGAAATTTGAAACATTGCGTGCAGTGAATGGCATGAACCCCCCATACCCATCACCTAGTTTCAACAATATTGACCACAGCCTGGCCAGCCGGGTTCCCTCGGCTTCACCCTCTACCAGCCCACATCCTTCTTCCTGGTGTGTTTTGAAGTGCATTCCAGACACCAGGTCATTTACCTGTAAGTACTTGAGTGCACGTTTCTCTGAGCGCTAAGGCCGTTGCGGAGAGCAGTCAGGCATGTTGTGCCGCTCATCTCTTGGCAAAGGTGTTGGCGTATCCACGTTCCACTCCCTGTTGCTTTAAGGGAGAAGGTGAGGGGTGAGGAAAGTGCTTTTTTTTCTTTTTATGCACAACAACCGTGCCACGAGTATGCCCTACAAACTCAATACCTAGTCTCCGTTCAAATGCCTCTGGTTGTCACAAGAATGTCTGTTTTGTTTTGTTTTTCCTGTAGTAGACCTTTATTTTACTGTGCCCAGACTGATAGTTAATTTCAGGCAATACTTTACATATTTTTGTTGATATCATTTTTTTAAAGATTTTATTTATTTACTTGACGAGAGAGATCACAAGTAGGCAGAGAGGCAGCAGGCTCCCCTTGAGCAGAGAGCCCAATGTGGGGCTCGATCCCAGGACCCTGAGATCATGACCTGAGCCAACAAACCCAGAGGCTTAACCCACCAAGCCACCCAGGCGCCCCTGATTTAATTTTTTCCTAACATTTTATTATTAAAAAATCCAAACATACAGGAAAGGTGAAAGACTTGACTAGGGAATGCTTGTACTCCCACCACCTAGATGCTACTGGTCACATTGTCCTGAACTTCTTTTTAAAATCCCTCGGGGGCGGGGGGGTGTGCGGCTGGGTGGCTCAGTGGGTTGAAGCCTCTGCCTTCAGCTCAGGTCATGGTCTCGGGGTCCTGGGATGGAGCCCCGCATCAGGCTCTCTGCTCATCAGGGAGCCTGCTTCCCCTTCTCTCTCTGCCTGCCTCTCTGCCTACTTGTGATCCCTCTCTGTCAAAATAAATGAATAAAATTAAAAAATAAAAGAAAATCCCTTGAGGGGATGTGACTTGGCAGGCTTTGCCCTGCCTGACTGGGTGGTGCCTCTGTCTCTCCCTCCATCTCTCCCCAGTACCTGGTGCTCATGCTCATTGTCTACATCTTCGAGTGCGCCTCCTGCATCACGTCCTACACTCACCGCGACTATGTGAGCTGGGCAGAGGCCAGGGGAGGGGTGTGACTTGGGGCAAGAGTGGCAAGGATCCAGGTCTGGGTCTGCGGGTGGCGTGGTGGTCGACCTCGCTCCCCACCTAGCCCCACTAGACCCTGTTCTTCCTGGACCTCCACAGATGGTGTCCAACCCATCCCTGATTACCAAGCAGATGCTGACCTTCTACAGTGCAGACACCGACCAGGGCCAGGAACTGACTCGTCTCTGGGACCGTGTCATGATTGAGGTAGACGAGGGAGAGCAAAGGGGTGAGGGGGTAGGAAGGGCTGGAGGAATGGGGCTCTGACCACAGAGGTAGATAGGCGCCTCCCCTTATGCCCACTGGTAGATGATACCCACTCCTGTGGTTCTTCTGGAGAACAGGGTTGGTCATGGCCATTTTCCAGGTGACTAGACAGGCCCAGAAAAGGGAATGTCACCTGCTGTCACATGGTTGGTAAGCCGGGATCAGAGTCTGCCAGTCTTGATCCAGAGTCCCTACCGTTATAGATACCTTCTTAATAAGGAGGATAATCATAATAATGAACATTTAATGAGCACTAACTTTTTTTTTGAGTACTGTTAGAAGCACTTTTAAAGCTTATTTAATTCTCACAACCACCATAAGGGAGATCAGCTTTCCAGCCATGAAGAAATCAAGGTAAGAGGTTGAGTGGCTTACACAAGGTCACACAGCTGGTAGGTCATAGCACCAGAAGAATTCAAACCCAGGCCACCAGCTTCCAGAAATCACATTCTTTTTTTTTTTTTTTTTTTAAGATTTTATTTATTTAGGGCGCCTGGGTGGCTCAGTGGGTTAAGCCTCTGCCTTCGGCTCAGGTCATGATCCCAGGACCCTGGGATCTGCACCTGCACCTGCGAGCCTCGCATCAGGCTCTCTGCTCAGCGGGGAGCCTGCTTCCTCCTCTCTCTCTGTCTGCCTCTCTGCCTACTTGTGATCTCTGTCTGTCAAATAAATAAATAAACTCTTCAAAAAAAAAAAACTTTCAAAAAAAAAAAGATTTTATTTATTTATTTGACAGACAGAGATCACAGAGAGGAGGAAGCAGGCTCCCTGCTGAGCAGAAAGCCTGAGTGGGACTCGATCCTAGGGTCCTGGGATCACGACCTGAGCCAAAGGCAGAGGCTTTAACCCACTGAGCCACCCAGGGGATCCCCCCCTTTTTTTTTTTAACATTCACATATTTATTTGAGTGAGAGATCATGCACGTTTGTGGGGTGGGGAAGGGCAGAGGGGATGGGAGAGAGAGTCTCAAGTGGACTCCGTGCCAGGTGCAGAGCTTGACACAGGGCCCGACCCCACAACCCCAAGATCACAACCCATCACGACCCAGGCCGAAACCAAGAGTCAGATGTTCAACTGACTACACCACCCAGGCGCCCCCAGAAGCCACATTCTTAATTAAACCCAACATGATACGGCACAAGAGAAGAATACTGAGGACCCAATGGAAATTGAGGTCCCAATTTGGATCAAGTCATACCTCTAGCTAGGATTGGAACTCATATGTGAAGGCGCCTATGTTTTCATCATTCAGGACCACCAACTAAACACAGATGCTAGAAGAAACCAGAGATCCTTCTTTGGGTGTCACTTACCTCAAATTTTTTTGACAGCTAATTCAAAAGAATTTTAAAATGACTCATGAGTGTGGGTTTGACTCAAACCCCCCACCAGCCCCATGGTGCCGGGATAAATACCTCTTGCTCCTTGTTCACAAGCACAGACACTGCCCACCCCCCACCTCAAGGCCCAGGACATGGGAAGTCGGGACCTTCCTCACTCTGTGATCTTAGGCGAGTGGCTGTTCTCTCGGAGCCAGAGCCTGCCTGACCCCCTGCCTTTCTCTCCAGCAAGAGTGCTGTGGCACATCCGGTCCCATGGACTGGGTGAACTTCACATCAGCCTTCCGGGCGGCCACCCCGGAGGTGGTGTTCCCCTGGCCCCCACTGTGCTGTCGGCGGACTGGCAACTTTATCCCCCTCAATGAAGAAGGCTGCCGCCTGGGCCACACGGACTACCTGTTCACCAAGGTGTGTCCCCTCCCTGCGGCTCCCCTGTCTGTGCGGCATGGGTCTGGCCCCCTCTGGTCCTTCTATCTCTTCCCCCCTCCCACAGTCTTCTCCTCCTCCCCGCTCTGGCTTCTTTCATTCTCTCCCCTCTCTCTGGCTCTCTCAACTCTCTCTCCATCTGTCCCTCTTCCCTCTCTGCAAGTCAGTGGAAGGCACAGGGTCTGTCTGATCCCGAGCCGGACCTGCAACTTTTCTTCCGGTTGCCTGGGAATGAGAGCAGCAGGAATCACAGAAACAGCACCACCACCATAGTAACGTTCATTGAGCCTTCGCGTTGTGCCTGGCATTCTTCTAAGGGCTTTAAGTCTTTGTCTTAGTTAATTCCCACCACGGCCTGTGAGGTATGGGTTTATAATGATCCCATTTTAAGGATGATGAAACGGAGTTCATTCGCTCTTAAGGGATGAAGCTGGGACTGGATTTCAGGCAGACAGGCCCCAATTAGGGGCTTTAAACAGGGCAAGGGGAGTGCAAAGGCGGAGAGAGAAACCAGAGGAGGTTAGACTAGGAGAAGAAATGGTTCCAGCGGTCCCTCTGGCTGCTTCAGGACCCTGGAACCATACGACTTAGATCTGGTGTCATGGAGAAGGGAGCCTGCGCCAACCATCACCACCCTCGGAGCCAGACAGCCATTTCTGAAGCCCAATTCTGTGCAGAGTGTGCGCGTGCGTCCATTCACGGATGCTCCACAGCCACCTTCAAGGCCAGTGCTGTCAAGATTGTCACCTCCCAGATAGGAAAACTAAGGCTCAGAGAGCCAGAATCATTCCCAGGCCCCAACAGCTAACAAATGACGGAGCTGGCCCCCAACTCAGTCCCGCCTGACTCCAGGACGCACACCCCGAAACTTTGTTCTCAGCTGCTTCCAAGTCGAGGCAGGGGTCTACCTGAGAGTGATTCTGTTGTGAGTCTCAGGCCCCACTTGACCTCATTCCTAAACAGGGAGGCATCAAAACTGCACTGCTCGTAGTGAAGGCAAATTTCAATCCTGGGCACCTGTGGGCAGCATGGCAAGCCAGCTCTGTACAAACCTGTCCTCAGACTGTCATAACCACGGCCACACACCTACTTGTGTGGGGCCTGGGTTCAACATCACATCCCTGGCTCCCCAAAACCATTCTGGGAGGTAGACACTGCCACAATCACCATTGCACGGCTGAGAAAACCAAGGCTTGAAGAAGGAGGTGACCTTCCGAAAGGCACACAGTGACTCTCCCTCAGGGCTAGCCCTACTGGGCATTTCCTCAAACTCCCATGTTTTTCCCCTTGCCCAGGGCTGCTTTGAGCACATCGGCCATGCTATCGACAGCTACACATGGGGGATTTCATGGTTTGGTTTTGCCATTCTGATGTGGACGGTAAGTGGCGGGAACCTATGGGCAAGCGGGGGATGTGGGTGTGGGGCTGGAGCGTCCCTCACCTGACTGCCTCCTGGTACAGCTCCCTGTGATGCTCATAGCCATGTATTTCTACACCACATTGTGAGGAGCAAGAAGGGAAAATCACGTGCACGTGCAGCCTCCTCCTGTTCCTGTTTCCTCTGGCTGAGGGCTTGATGGCTGCCTCACCTCCCCCTTCCGACCTCTCTCAACCTTCCCCCCCTTCCACTCCCTCCAAAGACCTTTTACCAACTTTCTGAGCCCTGCTGAGACTTGGGGATACCCTGAAACCCTTGGACATGTGTACAGGGACCCTTAGGACCCTTAGGGACCTCATTTCACTTTGCTGATTCCTGGCCCATCTTTGAGCATCAATTTAAAGTTCTGTTCTCAGGGGACCTTTCCCAGCTCCCACTACCCCCATCACCAATGCCTCTCCTGTAGCTCCTCCTACATGGCAGTTGTTGCCATTTTTGCCAAATAGTTTGTGATTGTTTATACTCTGGTAGATGGGATTGCCATGAGGGGAGGGACAAGCTCTGTCATGGTTACTTTATTGTCCTCAATATCACCCAGCAGAGGGAGGGGCATCAATATTCAATAAATACTGGTTGAATGAATTAATTTGTTTTCCTTGGGGGCAAAGGCAAATGAACAAGAACTCTTCCAATGAAAGTTACAGAAACCCAATGGGCACTGACTGAAACATAACATGAAATTTCTTGGCTCATGTAACTGAGATAACATTGCTGGCTTCCGGAATATCTAGATCCAGGAGTTCAATCAAAGTTTCCAGGAAACCTGTTTCATTCTCAGGCAGGATTCCTTTGGCAACACCAGACTTAACAACTTTACACTAAGCCACACAGCAGGAAGAGACCCCTCTCTCCCAACAGCTTGAGCCAAGGTCAAGGATTCAATTTCACTTAGAGTCCAGGCCCATCCTTTGGTGGGGGAAGGAGGGTACCTGAATTACTACTGCTGTGAAGGATGGTGTTGGGAAGTGGGGGTGATTTATCAAAGAAAATTAGAGTGCAAGGTTGTTGGGCCAGTACACGTGGCAGATAGCCTCCTCCCAATGGCTGTTCTCTAATGGATGCATGGCAGCAAACACTCTAGGAATCTCATCCTCACTGTTGTCCTCTCTCAAGCAGGCCAACCTCTGTCCATTTTATAGTGGTTAGGTCCTGCCAAGAGGGCCGGGCTTCCTTCCCCTCCAAATGATGTTTCCCAGAGTCCCCCTTTACTCCACTGGTCTGCAAAACCTGAATTCAGATATCAGCTTTTAAAAATATACTTTTGTTTATTTTTTTAAAGATTTTATTTCTTTGAGAGAGAGACAGAGACAGAGATAGCGAGAGAAAGCATGAATGGGGAGCTGAGCGAAGAGGCCAACACAGTACTCGATCCCAGGGCCCTGGGATCATGACCTGAGCCAAGGCAGGCGCTTAACTGCCGGAGTCACCCAGGGCCCCTTTAAATGTACTTTATTTTTTTTATTTTTAAAGATTTTATTTATTTATTTGACAGAGAGAAATCACAAGTAGATGGAGAGGCAGGCAGAGAGAGAGAGGGAAGCGGGCTCCCTGCTGAGCAGAGAGCCCGATGCGGGACTCGATCCCAGGACCCTGAGATCATGACCTGAGCCGAAGGCAGCAGCTTAACCCACTGAGCCACCCAGGCGCCCCTAAATGTACTTTTAAAAATATATAATGGTCAGGGGCGCCTGGGTGGTTCAGTGGGTTAAAGCCTCTGCCTTCAGCTCAGGTCATGGTCTCAGGGTCCTGGGGTCAAGCCCGCATCAGGCTCTCTGTGCAGCAGGGGGCCTGCTTCCTCCTCTCTCTCTGCCTGACTCTCTGCCTACTTGTGATCTCTGTCTATCAAATGGATAAATAAAATCTCAAAAAATATATATATATAGATATATATAGTGGTCAAAGAGGCTTTTTGTTAGGGTGAAGAATTGGAAACATCCCTCAGCAGGGAATGTACAGTTCATGTTCTATCCTTGGACTGGATTCCCTGTTGCTTAATAAGAAGACAGAGTTATGTGAGCCAATACAAAAAGATGTCACAATGGTCTAAGTAACTGCAAAGTTTATATAAGTGTGTTCATCACAGTGACTTAAATGAACCTCTGGAGGGGACTGGTTAGGTTAGCTAGGCTATGTCTGTAGTCTGGAATACCACACAGTAGTAAAAACATGTTTTACCATGGAGAAATCTTCACGAGATGCAGAGTAGAAAAATTTATAAGCCACATACAGTACTTTTATTCGTAGATACATTTTCAGAGCTGGTCTTTTTTTTTTTTTTAAAGATTTTATTTTTATTTATTTATTTGACAGAGAGAGATCACAAGCAGGCAGAGAGGCAGGCAGAGAGAGAGAGGAGGAAGCAGGCTCCCCGCTGAGCAGAGAGCCCGATTCGGGACTCGATCCCAGGACCCTGAGATCATGACCTGAGCCGAAGGCAGCGGCTTAACCCACTGAGCCACCCAGGCGCCCCCAGAGCTGGTCTTTTTAAAGAAATGGGTCAATGGGGCGCCTGGGTGGCTCAATGGGTTAAAACCTCTGCCTTCGGCTCAGGTCATGATCCCAGGGTCCTGGGATCGAGACCTGCATCAGGCTTTCTGCTCAGCAGGGAGACTGCTTCCTCCTCCTCTCTCTCTGCCTGCCTCTCTGCCTACTTGTGATCTCTACCTGCCAAATAAATAAATAAAATCTTAAAAAAAAAAAGAAATGGGTCAATGTCTTTAGCCTAATGTTTAAAAGAATGGAAAAAAATACTTAAAAAAAAACCAAATCATTTATAACCCTACTATTTGAAGAAGATAAAAATTTAGAAATGAAAGTGTCCCATACTTCACTCCCCAGTAAATCACCACCCCTCCCCAAATCTGGTCCACCCCCCACCCCCGCTAGAATAATTGCAATGAACACATGAATGTCCTTTCTGGCTTTTCAAAAGTTTATATTGACACATCTATAGATACATTTTTTTAAAGATTTTATTTATTTATTTGACAGAGAGAGAGATCACAAGTAGGCAGAGAGGCAGATGGAGAGGAGGGGGGAAGCAAACTCCCTGCTGAGCAGAGAGCCTGACGTGGGGCTCCATCACAGGACCCTGAGATCATGACTGAGCCAAAGGCAGAGGCTCAACCACTGAGCCACCCAGGTGCCCCTACACATCTATAGATATTTACAAAAGCACTCACTGCCTAATAGAATCATGCTTTAAAATATTGCTTTGTAACTCACTTTTTTCACTTAACTATATGTTATGGTCACTTTCCATGTCAGTATTTATGAATTCACCTTCTTATTTTTTTGTTTTGTTTTTGTTTTTATTATTGCAATGCACTCCAGGCTATAGATGCATCAGAGATCATCTTGATTGGTTGTTCAGTAAACAAGGCAAGGAGCAGAACAGGATACATAACTGATCTCATTTTTATTTAAAAAAAACATTTTAATGTATTTATATATACATGTTTTATATATTATATATTGATTTAGCTTAATTAACATATAATTTAATTACTATATAATTTAATTAATAGATATATTTCTAAATTATTTGTATATATAATCCCCACAAAGGACTTCATACATATTTTTATGTTTGAAAAACTTAAAGAAAAAAGAAAAACTTTGTATAAAGATTATCTATTATTTTTCAAAAACAAGAAAAGTGGTTTCTAAAATACTAAACAACAGTTTACTTTGTAAGCCAGAATTTTTAAACCATCATGTAGACATGATACACTGCATTATTTATTTTTTTATTTTTAAAATATTTTATTTACTTCTTTTTTAAAAGATCTTATTTATATATTTGACAGAGAGAGAGATCACAAGTAGGCAGAGAGGCAGGCAGAGAGGGAAGGGGAAGCAGGCTCCCCACCAAGCAGAGAGCCTGATGCAGGGCTCGATCCCAGGACCCCGAGATCACGACCCAAGCTGAAGGCAGATATTTAACCGACTGAGCCATCCAGGTGTGCCTATGATTGTTTTTCTGATAAAAATATAAATATGTGCATGTTAGCGTTAAAATTATGAAACAAAGCCCCCCAAAAGTTACCATCGGTTATGAAGGAAGGGGAGATAAGTTCAGGGGATTTTTATTTCATTCCTTGGGCATTTTGGCATTTTCCAAATATTCTATGATGATTATTGCTGGCCTCCAAAACCAATAAATAAATATTAATCAAAATGTCACCATGGGGGGTGCCTGGGTGGCTCAGTGGGTTAAAGCCTCTGCCTTCAGCTCAGGTCATGATCCCAGGGTCACGGGATCGAGCCCCGCATCGCATCGGGCTCTCTGCTCAGCAGGGAGCCTGCTTCCCCCTCTCTCTCTGCCTGCCTCTCTGCCTACTTGTGATCTCTGTCTGTCAAATAAATAAATAAAACTTAAAAAAAAAATGTCACCATGGGATGTGAGAGTTGCATTGCCCCCCCCCCCCCAAAAAAGAAAGCGAAAACAGGCCAGGCCTTGCCAAATGCTGGGGCCTGGGGGTTGGCCTCTGGGAGGGCAGCGAACCCGGCTTCCTCCTCTGTCCCAGATCTGTCCCTGCCTTCCTTGGCTCCATCTGGTCACACACCTGCAGAATGTGGCTCACTCAGCTGGACGGGCAGCAGCGTGGCCTGGTCTAGGCAGGACTTGCCTAGCAGAACAGGTATGTTTCCTCCGGCCCCACCACTCAGACGCCCTGTAGGTGAGAGGGAAACTCAGAGATGAGGGCCAGGTGGGGCTCTCAGGACCATCCAAGGGAGAGGGAGCCATTTAATGGCTCTTCCTACCACATCTCTACATGACCACATCTGTCCATGGCTTGATCTAGCCTCGGACCCTCCATGGCTCCCCAGTGTCCTCAGGACGTCCAGCACCTCTGCTTGGCACCGAGGGGCCCTATGGCCTGTCTCCCTGCCACTTGCCCAGGCTTATCTCCCTCTTCTGCCCTACTGGGCCAATCTCTCTTTCACCATCTGAGAGTGTAGAATGGAAAGAATGAACTGTACTAGCAATCAAGCAGAAACACACCTCTGATTACATCCACTGGTGTTTACACTCCTTACAGAGGGCAGGTTGACTCAGTCACTAAAATATTACATCTCACCCCTTTGACCTCCTGATTCTCCCTCTGGGAATCTATTCTGCAAATGTGCTCACATGTGTGTGCAAAGACCTATGTGCGCGAATAACTAAAAAGCCATGCCTGGGAAACAGCCTAAATCATGTCAGAAGGGAAGGAGTTATATAATTCATTTGCACTCCAGGGAACACTATGCAACCAGGTTTAAAGGGAAACACATTTACATTAGTTAATATGAAACCATCTCCAAGATATATTGTTCGTTGAGAAAAATGCAACGTGCAAAACTGAATGTATGCTAAATGCAACGTTGTATCCTAGATTGGAGCTCGGAAGGCAAAATACATTAGTGGAAAAACTAGCACGATCCAAATAAAGTCTGGAGGTTTCTTTTTTTTAAAGATTTTATTTATTTGACAGAGATCACAAGTAGCAGAGAGGCAGGCAGAGAAAGAGGAGGAAGTAGACTTCCTCCAAGCAGAGAGCCCGATGAGGGGCTCCGATCCCAGGACCCTGAGATCATGACCTGAGCTGAAAGCAGAGGCTTTAATCCACTAAGCCACACAGATGCCCAAGTCTGGAGTTTAGTTGGTGGTTGCAGCCCGACACTTTAATTTTCTTGGTTTGGATTTTTGTACATGGCTATGTAATATGTTAACACGGACGGGGAGAAACTGGGAGAAGGGTATACAAGAATTCTCTGTACTGTCTTTGTAACTTTTCCACAAATCTAGAATTCTTCCAAAATAAAACGCACCTGGGTGGCTCAGTTAAGCGTCTGCCTTTGGCTCAGGTTATGATCCTGGGGTCCTGGGATTGAGACCCCTGTTGAGTTCCCTGCTCAGTGGGGAGCCTGCTTCTCCCTCTCCCTCTAGCCATGGCCTTATTCAAAAAATTTTTTTTAATGTAAAAACTTTTAAACTTTTCTGTATTTGTAGAACTCTAAAAAGGAGAAAAAAAGGGCAGTTTTTGTATGCATGGGAAGTGTCCTTTATTTTTAGGAGTAATTTTCCTTAATTCAGGAATGATTATCCACTTTGACAACTGATGAATAGTTTAAAAATAAGCTATACTGCGCACCTGGGTGGCTCAGTGGGTTAAAGCCTCTGCCTTTGGCTCGGGTCATGATCCCAGGGTCCTGGGATTGAGCCCCACATCGGGCTCTGCTCAGTGGGGAGCCTGCTTCCCCTTCTCTATCTGCCTGCCTCTCTGCTTGCTTGTGATCTCTGTCAAATAAATAAAATCTTAAAAAAAAAAAAAGGTACACTTGCACTTGCATAATGATTTTTTTCAGAGTACCAACCTGACCAATGTCATTATTTGAAAATTTGTATCTGATGGCACAATTTCAAAATGTCTTCCAATTTGGATTGCAGAAAGAAATTACACACGGTTGAGGGCCGGAGTGGAAAAAAAAGGACACAGGGCAATTCACTAGAAACCAACTCACAAAATGTCCGTTGTATCAAATGGCCAACTCACTGAATTTATCAAAAAGTCTTTTACTGGTATTAACCTAAATGGTTTAAAAGATTGGAGAGAAATGGATTTTTAGTTGTCGTCCCCTCAGAACTGAGCTCAGAGTCCTGCATCAGAGACAGAGCAGAAAGCAGGGAACAGGCTTCCCAGCAGGGTGGGGACCCGAAGGCAGGAATAGTCTTCAGGGAAATCTGGCCGCTGAAGTCGCTGACTCCCCAGTGTGGCCTTGCTTATTCTGAGTTAGGGTTCGAGCACCAGGAGTTCAATGTGGGCTAACCTCTCTTAAATGGAAAAGCTTACATTGTTACGTTAATTCTTCCAGAATTGTGATGTAAAGTCCTGGGTGTTCAAGGCACTGTAGAATTACAAGAACCAAATTTTCCAGATCTAGTGATAACCAATTTTTTCTTAAAGATTTTTATTTGAGAAAGAGAAAGAGGGAGAGCACAAGTGGGGGGGGGGAAGGGGCAGATGGGAGAAGTGGGCTCCCCACGGAGCAGGGAGCCCGAGATGGTGCTGCCGATGCTTAACAGACTGAGCTACTCTGGTGAGAACCAGTCTTATGCAGCCAACGTCACTGATCCCTTAAGCCCCAGGGCCCAGGGGGCCCAGGCACCGACCAGGGGGCCCAGGAAGCTATGTTGATGAGACAAGTTGCATCTGCCCTCATTCTGGGTGGTAAGATTGTGAATGTCTTTCCAGTAACATAATGACTCATTCAAACATTCAAATATTTATTGCTTGCCTAACATGGGCATGCACCGGGCACTGGTCTAGATCTGGGGACCCAGCAGGGAACAAATCAGACCTCAATCTCTCCCTTATAAAAGCTTACCTTTTGAAAGAGGAGATCAAGAACACCAAGAAGGGAAATATACATGTCAGAGGATGTAAGTGCTAGGGAGGAAAAGAAAATGTAAAAATAAGATTTAAAAACGAACAGGGAGGAGAGGCAAGCCATTTCAGCACCACATCTATATCCTGTCTAGGTCTGAGTTTCCCTAAATGGCAAAGTCCCTCTTCTGGATTATTTCCCATTGTCCATTGTCTCATCACCATGTGTGGGGGTTGGAGGGAGCTCAGACTGCCCATCCCTGCAGCACGTGCCTGTCTTGGAGCAGAGATGGATTCAGCGCTGCCCAATGGATCTGGCCAGCAGGGAAAAGTTGGTTACCCAGAGCAGACTCAGGCTCTGAGCCTAGGGAAAGATGAACAGACCCTGGGAGCAGAAAGGACCACTATCCTCTCGCCCCATAAGCCTTCTCCTGATGATTCAGAGATAAATGACACAAAAAAAGTACTGAGAATTCAGTGTTAGCTATTATCATGGCTGTCGTTTTTATTAGCATTTGGGGACCCCATCACTCACTGGGCCAGTTATCCATTTATTGTGTCTTAATTTCAAAATTTATCAGTTGGCCTAAGGTTAGACCTTGTCAGTAGGGGGCGCTGGAGGGACACTACAAGTGGCTTCTCCCCAGATCCCAGGGCTTTGTTCCTGTTTCCCCAGGACTGTGACCAGCAGGTGGCCGTTACTGTTCTCCACGTTGTAGCTGGCCACCTCCAGCACCTTCTTGAGCCCAGCTAGAAACATACCATTTAGCCCAAGTAAGAGATGTATTGAAAATATGAAATCATTTCTCCCTTGACTGCCTTTTCTGATGCTCTGCAAATGGAAATAGAAAGATGCAAAACAGAGCAAGTGTTGTTTTTTTGTTTTGTTTTTTGTTTTTGTTTTTTGAAGAGCTGCTTCCAGTCCTACTGTGGAAAAAAAAAAAATGATCAGAAAGATCCCTGGCATTAAAGTTCATCTCATAAAAATTCATTCCAAAATTTGAACAAGTTTGGAAATGAAGGAATTTTTCAACTTTTTAAAAAAAGATTTTATTTGAGAGAGAGAGAGCAAGCAGAGGGGGCAGAGGGAGACAGAGAAGCAGACTCCCCACTGAGTAGGGAGCCTGATGCAGGGCTTGATCCCAGGACCCTGGGATCATGACCTGAACCAAAGATGCTTAACTGACTGAGCCACCCAGGTGCCCTGAAATTTTTCAACTTTCAAGATCCAGAATCAAGGCCAGTGATATCTGTTTCCTAGAAACTACTCTGGTCCATGCCAGTTAGCTTTTTAAACCACCCCAAACACAATGACTTAAAATTATTTTTTAGCTCCTGATTCTTTGGGACCATTGGGGCTGAGCCCAGCCAGGCAGTTCTGTGGGTCTCACCTGGGCTGACTCTTGCAGTTGCAGTCAGCTAGTGGGGTGACTGGGGGCTGTTTGGTCTAGGGTGGTTCCCCTCACATGTATGGCTGGCTGGCAGTGGGTGTAGGTAGCTGGGTTAATGGCTCTCATTGGGCCATGTGTCTACAGCAGGCCAGCCCCAGCGTGTTCACATGGCCGTGCTCATAGGGTTCCCAGAAAGGGTTTTTTAAACTATTCTCTATATAAAAAAAAAAATACCTCTTTCTGTGACTTTGCATGTTCTTAGGAAATGCCAACACTCCCCAGCATGGCCTACCAGGCCAGGCCCTCCCCATCACACCCAGCCTCACTGCCCGCGGCTCCCCCATGCTCCTCCCCACTTTGCTCTCTCCATTCCAACAGTGGACTTCAGGGTTATGCTTCCTCCCACCCCAGAGCTCTGGAACCGATTTTCCTACTGCCTGGAAGACTCACCCCTCTCCTAGTCAGGTTAGTGAATAATTTACTTGTAAAATATTAGTATAAGCATCACCTCCTCCAGGAAGGAGGAGGAAAAGCCTGACCAGGTTAGAGTTCTGTTTTCCTTTCTTCAAGTATCTACCTCGTGATTTTCCTTCAGAGACTGTAGCATAGTTTTAAGTTTACTTGCAACTAGTAACAATAGCTAACATTTAAATCACCCCAGGCTCTGTGCCCTGGGCTGTTCTAAGAACTTCATGATGTCTGTTCATATGATTTTCTCCAGGCACAGAAAGGAGAAGAAACTTGCTCCAGTTCACACGGTTGAGGACTGGTACAGGCAGGACACAAACCTGTCAGTCTGGTTCCAGAGCTAACATCTTAACCATTCTGCTCTGTTCCCTCGCCCTGAAGTAAATAATCTGCATCTCACTACCAGACGGGTAGCAGTAGATACTCTGTATGCCTGAATTGTGTCCCCTCCAAAATTCATATGTGGAAGAGCCCTAACCCACAATGTGGCTGTATTTGGAGATAGGGCCTTGAAGGGGGGAATTAAGGTGAAATGAGGTCAGAAGAGTAGGGAGGGCCCTAATCCAATAGGACTAGTGTCATTTCTCAGTCCGCTCAGGCTGCTATAGTAGAACAACATGGACTGTGCAACTTACAAACAACTGAAATCTATTTTTCTCGAGCTCACAGTTCTGGAGGTTGGGATGTCCCCGATAAAGGCACTGGAAGATTTGGTATCTGGAGAGAACCTACCTTCTGGTTCATAGATAGCTGTCTTCTTACCCTAACATCACATGGTGGAAGGAGCAAAGGAGTTCTCTGGGGTCTTTATATAAGGGCGCTAATGCTATTCATAAAGACTCAATCCTTATGACCTAATCCCCCCCCCCCCAGCCCCATCTCCAAATATCAGCATAGTGGGGATCAGGTTTCAATATATGAACTGACACAGACATTCAGCCTATGGTACCTTTTAAGAAGAGAAAGAGATACAAGGAGTGTGTATGCACAGGGGAAAGACCATGAAGGGCCCAGTGAGAAGGCCACCATCTGCAAGCCAAGGAGAGAGGCCAACTCACTGGCCACTTGATCTTGGACTTCCAGCCTCCAGAACTGTGAGAAATAAATTTCTGCTGTTTAAACTACCCCCCATCTGTGTAATTTTGTTACAGCAGCCCAAGTACACATACATTTGGTCTCTTCATGCTTGCCATTTGTACTTAGAACCATGCCGAACACATAACAAGTGCTCCAAAAATATATACTCGGGTACCACTACCTTCTCTGGAAAGTCTTTGCTCACCCTTCTCCTCCTCCCACGCCTGGTTTAAGTGCCCCTTATGGGCTTTTGTTGTTACACTTTTCACTTGATTCTGGAAGGATATGTTTTGAGGTTGTATTATTCCTTTTTAGAAGGTTCATCTTTGAATCTAAAGATTTGAGTCTTCCCCAGGGCTCAGCACAGATGGTGTATGCTGTTGGGAGTTCAGTAAATATTTGAGTGAATGCAAGTCTCCTGATCTCCACACACAAGCCCTGAATGGACATCAAGAAGGCTTGAGTTCTAAGCTTCATCCCTAAATTCCTCAGCAACCTTGGATCCTGAAACCTCAAAAGTAATCATGGCCTTGGGTTTCTCCAGAGATCAAAGCTTGGGGAAAAGTCTTTTATGCTCTAACAAGCAGGAAGTACAAGGTCGTTTTTAAATCAAACACCTGTGCAGTTGAACTGCACTCCTGAGTCTTAGTCATCTGCCTAGCTCTAGCTAGACTTTTTGCTGTATCTCAAACATACTATTCGCTCCTGTCTCAGGGCCTTTGCACTTGCTATCTCTTCTGGGAACACACCTCCCCCAGAATTTTCCATTGCAAATAATGGCCTTAATTTTCAGTGTTTATGCCAAAGTCAAGGAGGGGTGATGGTGATCGGTAGAAAGCAACTCAGTTTCAGGGCACTGGAGAAAAAGAGAGTTGCCATTGTTCTATTAGTTCATTGACTCCTCTCAGTAGTCCTGAAAGGTGTCATTATCCCCATTTTACAGGTGAAGAAATTAAGGCCATGAGAGGTTAAGTAACTTGCTAAAGTTCTCACAACTAGAAAGTAGCAGGGCTAGGATAGGAATCCAGGCAATTTGGAGCCAGTGTCAAATTTCTTACCCACAAAGCTCCCTGCTTCTCAACATATATTGCTTAGTTAACACAGGGTCTGGAGTGGGGATGTTGCTCAACAAGCAATAGTTATTTCTCTATCCCTCTAAATTGACTTTTCTAATCTTATAGTCCAACCCCCAGAACCAAGTTGACAACACTTCCTAGTCTATCTTGCCAGAATCTGAAGTCCCTCACTTCATCTTCTTATGCCTGCACATGCTAGGTAGCTAGATTTGAGGACTCTAAAATCAGGTTCTCTGGGTTCCCATCTAGGCTCCACCTTTCACTAGCTCAGTAAACATGGGAATGTTACACCCCTCCCCAGGTCTCAGTTTCCTCACCTGTAAAATGGGGACAGTAATAATCCTTATTTCTAGAATTGCTCTAGGGCTTCATGAGATGATGCATGTAGAATGCTTTCCACCTTGTCTTGCCCATAAAAATGACTCAAATTGTAACATATATGATTAGAGCCTCTCAGTGAGAAACCCCCCCCAACGTGCCAAACTTCTGGGGCTGTGAAAAACACCCAACCACATTAAGGGCCAACATTGGGACCAGATGAACTCATTGTTCATAGACAAGAGGTTGGCTGGGTGAGAGGACTCCTCACTTGATCCAACCCAGATCTACCAGACAATTACTTCCTAGAGGCAACGTAGTTCAGGGGGGTAATCTCTTGGGTCTGATAGACCTGGGCCTGAATTCCAGCTCTGATTTCTCCTCAGGACCTCAGTTTCTTCATCTGCCAAATGGGAAGAGACTACTGTTAAGACTGATTAAGAATATGAGTTTAATTCAGAAGGTTATGTGATATTCATTCTACTCCTTGCTTAGCCACAGACCAGCTCTGTGGGATGAGATGAGTGTCTTCAGCTCTGTGAGCCTTGGTTGTCTGCTCCACTGGGTGATGTCACCATTCCTAACCCTGAAGTGGCTATGAGGATTTCCCAGGACCACATGTGCCACACTCTGCACTCTGTAGCAGTATATACCAAGAGTTAGGAGTTTAGGCTCTGGAGTCAGGCTGCAACAGGCCTTGTTCAAATTCCAGCTCTGACAATTACCCCTGGTGATGTCTCAGGGAAATCAATTTCTTCTCCCAACCTCAATTCATTTATCTGTGAAGTGAGAATAATATCAATAAATGTCCAATAGAGCTTGTTATAAGAGTTCCATACATGTAAAGCACTTAAAACTGGCTTGGTTCAGTGTAAATGGCAAAGATATTAGGAGGACAATTTTTAAAATATCCTTTCCTAGAATGCAAATGCATTTGCCCCAAAGTTTGAGGACTTGAAAACATGCACGTAGTGAAGCCTTCAGGATCAGATTCAAGTCCAAACCAAAACCCAAAAACCAAACCAAATAAACAAAAACCCAAACAAACAAAAACCAAAATATCCACCTTCATTTGTAGTTGAGGAGAAACCAGGGCTACGTGATGACATCAAGCCCCACCCCACATCTACAAGATCAACCCTACTTAACCACAGTGTAGCTCGAATGCCGAATGCCGGACTCTCACCAGAACAAGGTCAGAATCCCAGCAACACCCATGCTCGCCCTGCGACGTGAGCCAAGTGAGACTCAGAAGTTAACCAGCAGAGTAATCAGCTCCCTCGCTGGGTTATTTAGCAGACGTCGATGACATGACGCACACAGCACGGCACCCAGAAAGGGTTCAGCGATCGGGGGCTGTTGTTACTATTGCTACAGCACTTGTCTTCTCCAGCTTTTTTAGGGGTTTACTCCCACCCGCCACTCGCCTTAGTCGGTCTCCGTCCCGACTTCTGGCAGCAGCTACTATCCCAGCCCCTCCTCAGGAGGGTCCTCCTGCGCCCTCCCTTCGTCCCCAGCTCCTCAGCTAGCTGCGGGGAGGTGGGCGCCAGACAACACTCCACCAAGCACAGGGACTGAAATCCAACTGCCGCCTGAAACCGTTGGACTGGGCTCCCGCCTCCTGGTCCTCTAATCAATCAAAAGAAAAGAAGCAAGCCCCTAGACCAATCAGAAGTGGAAGCGGTCGAGCAATGCCCGCCTCCTTAAAGCGCCCTAGCTCCTCATTGGATGTGTCCGAGCGCGGACCCAAAGCTAGGCCACTTAGAAGAGAGTGGGGCCAGCCAATCAGCAGTGCAACCGCAGCCGGGCTGGTGGGACCGGAGAGGCAGTATCAGCTCACAGACTCGCGCGGTGCGAGCTCGCCGCCTGTCAACGCCAAAACCCTGCATGGACAGAAAGCCAGCTGGCTAAGCTCTTAGCCCTGGCCAATTAATGGCGGGGCAGAGCAATGGGTCATTCTCTCTGCGGTGTGGTATGTGTGTGTGAGAAGGGAGACGGCTAGTACGTGAAGTGCGCAGTTAACCATGGCTCAGGCAAGGAGCATTTGAAGCGCGATCATCTAGACCAATCACAGGTCAAGGCAGTACCCCTTCTAATGCTTTCCTTGCCCCCCCTTACTTCCGGTGAGGCATGGTGCGTTCTGCAACCAATCAGTGGTGGGCAGGGCAAGAGGCGGGAAAGGGAAGCTGCCTACAGGCACCCGAAGCCTGGCAGGCCCTTGAGGGCCTCCCAACCATCAGAGACACACACTTCATAGACTGTCAGGGGTTGAGAGAGACATGAAAAGCTTTGCAACGAGGGCTAAGCAGGGTGGCAAGACAGAAGCAGGAAGCGGTGGTATCCCGAGCCCTTGCAGAGGAAGCTTCCAAGACTGTTGAGGCGAAGGAGGTTCAGGGCCCAGTGCTTTCACAGAGAGGGTGACACAGCCACTCAGCAGGGGAGTGGGGCGAGCTGGAGGGTAACGGCTCAGCGTTAGAGACCTGACCCAAGTCCATGGACCAATCAGGCTCCACCGCCCTGCCACACCTCAGAGTCAGCGGAGTGGGTGGGAGCTCCGCAGCCAATCAGGGGTGGGCGCGAGGCGGGAGCGAGCAAGTGGAGCTATCCTAGGTGCCTCCTAGAATGTTGAGCATGCTCAGCAGGAAGCGGCCAGCGCTGCAGCCAATCAGCGTCCGCCTCGGAATCCAGGCGCGACAGGCAAGCTGTGCACGCGCCCAGGCCTCGAGCTCCGTGCCTCGCGACACTCGCCACTTTCTAACGGCCACTCGAGCTTGTGCCGCCCTCAGTGTATGTGAGACTGTGGGAAGAGGAACAGGGTCCAAGTGGGTGAGTGCCATGGTTTTTCTTACACTTTTTAAGGCTTGGGACTGGTCCAGGCCAACCTGGGGTATGAGGGCTTGAGTGGTTGTTGTGAAGGTTGAGGGCTTTAATCCGTGGGGACTCCCTTTGCCCTGGTGAGGCTGGCAATGGGACCTCCCGGGCACCTTTGGAGGCCAGGCCAACATGTCCTGAGTTGGTCCATGGTCCCTGAGGCTAACTTGACTTGGAAGTCGTATTTGGGGGGCTGTTGGGAGGCCCTCGGAGCTCTGCATGGCGTCACTGGCCCTGAGGTATGGCCTCTGAACTGTGGGACGTTGTCTGAGGGCTCTGGACTGAGTCTGAATCTGGTGACTGGAAGGAGAGGCCTGGCGACTCTCCAGAGGTTATTGGGAGTCACTGGGCCAAAGATGAAACTTGTGTGACTTGAGAGATTTTCTGGGGTCTTAGGATCCAGCTTGGGCTGAGAGTGAGAGTTGCCAAGGTTGAAAGCCCAATGGGAAGTTGTCGATGGCCATTGCATCCAGGCTGTGCTAAGAACATGTGGCTGCAAGGCTTTTGGGAGGGGTTGCTGGACTCCAGGTTGAGGCACAGATTTTCCAGTATTGGGTCCAGGTTAGACAGCCTGACCAAGAGGTTAGACCCAAGGTCTTCAGGAGGTTCTTGAGGAGGGAGTTTCTGAATCTCAGAGGTTGTTTGCCCTCCACGGAATATTACTGCTGTGTGACTCTAGAAAAAAACAGGATTGGTTCATGTTAGGCCTTTGGGTCCACTCTCTCCCAAACTCTGATCATTCCGAAAAGGTATCAGGCAGTGAGAATAGGGCCAGATGCATAGAGAAGATGGACGTTCTATTGGAGCACAGGAAGAGGTGTGTGAGATATCCTGCTCCTTAAGAAATCACCCAGGTTGTCTTTACAGAAAATTTTTCATTCTTATTGGACAGGGTGTTGATATCTAATTTCACTCGGCTGTTCAAATTATACATGGTATTAGAGCTTTCAGAGTGCTTTCATGTACACCCAGAGTTCTTAAACCTTGGATGGGGGATACAAGGGAGTGGTCTATGAGTAGATTTCAAGGGTTTTTGAGCTCTTGGAAATCACAAGAAAAACTGTATGCATGTTGTTTGGAGGGGAGCATGCAAAGCAGCCGCAAGGATAAACAAGGAGTATTTAACCTGTCCAGGGACTGGCTTCAGTCTGTGAATCCCTTATCATTCACATATACAATGGTATGAGTATCTATAATTTTCTGATGTAAAGAGTTGATTCTGTGGCTTAAAATGTTTAAAAGGATGGTAATCCCCTTAACCATGACATTAAGAACCACTGGAATTAAGCAGGTTCCTGTATTACCTGTGGGGTCTAGGCCAGACTAGAAATGAAGATTCCCCTTTTCTTCCCACACCTGGTGTTGGCACACATTTCAAGACATATTAGCCTGCATGTCTGAGCTCAGTATACCTGCCCTTCACACAAAATCAAGGCCTGGAGTGTGTACATCGGTCATACAGTTAATCCTCCTGAGTATAGACCTGGGGTTAAGGGCTGTGTAGGTCCTGGAAATGGGCCATTTAGGAGAGGAAGTCCAGGGTTCTAAGCTCCCAAAGCACAGCCTAGAACTGGGGGAAACATGTTCCAGGTGGGCCTTTCCTAGATGCCCTTGGATCCTTGACCCAAGGTGGGGGGACACAGCCAGAGGGGGTCAGAGTAGGTTTCATGCAATACTGGCATTCAGTACTGGTCTTGAAAACAGCCCCACTGAGCAAACTGAGGATCTCGGAAGAGTTAGCCCCATATTAGGGCTGGAGAAAAAGGCCACCTACAGAGAAGATGCAGTGGAACCTAAACTTTCTTTTTAAACTTCTAGTCTAGTTCTTTTTCCACTTGATCCACAAAAGATATGTTAGGATAAGGTTTCTATTACCTAGGTACAGTTCACATGGCTATGATTACACTGGTTCTTGAGTTATATGAAACATAGATTTAAGGGAAGAAAGAAACTAATTTACTCCGTGTTGTCTCTTCTCTGGTATGTGTTGGATGTACTTAACTAGAAAGAGTGGGCATTTGAAAGTTTATGTAAGATTTGGATAATTGGCCTTCATCTGCATAAAATACTGTGGGGGAATTTAACCACCTTAATTTGAAGAAAGAGATGTGTTCCTGGAAAAAGGGAAAGTTCATATAATTTTTCTAAATTGAATCTTGTTTAACTTGGCTTTGGAAAACTTAGTATTTAAAATAAGTGCGATAAAGGGAAAATATTTTTCATAAAACAAATAATCTTGTCTCCAATTGGCCTATTCTGATGGTTTAGTTTTAATTATATTTAAAGAGAATCCATACTTGTATTGCTGTGTTGATATTTTTATATCAAGCCGGGCTGTACCTACAGGGGCATATGAAGGAGCATGCCTATCATTTTTATTGAAGGTCATGACTATCAATTAGAATTTATTATTGAATTAGAATTAGAATTTATTATTGAAGGTCATGCCTATCAACTAGAATTTTAAAATAGCAGACTTTAAACTTTAATTAATAATATCAGTATTGGGACTGAGAGGCAAAAATCATACCTTTTTCTCCCCACATACGTCCTTCTGGTTATGTCTCACCTAATCTCTCCTACCCACTCTACCCTATCCCAGGATGGGGTTTGTGTCCCAGAACCAATGGTTTCCTGGGTCCACCCCAGGAGACAACTGCAGGGGATTCCTAAAGAGTCAGCCTGGGAAGTAGAAGGTGGACAAGGTTTTTGAGATTGTGATGGGAGACTTTTTAAGAATAAAGTTATCACTTTCCCTACCCTTCCAAGTCAAAGTACTATTTGCTCGTGCTTCTGCTGTCACTGCTCAATGCAAGATGGTTTGGGCTGTGTAGTCAAGAACATAGGGAGAGAGAAGGGCCTAGAGTGGCACCAGCCTGAGGGCTGAGGCTAGAGGTCCCTGGAGATACCTCTAAGGGGTGGTCTTTAAAAGGATATCCTTAAGTGGGGTAGACACCAGGTAGGAGGCAAAATGGGGTTTCCCATTCTTGGGGGCTTTTGTTCACTGAATGGGGAGTGCCCTTGCCCTTCTCCTCCGTATTAGGTTTCCTGAAAGCCTGCTGACACTCCCTGTCAACTATACTTGGCTTATAGAGGATGCTGCCCTTTGAGCTCAATCTCTAACATTCTTGATCATCAATGAGCAAATCCTACCAGTGGGGGAGCTGAGTCACAGGCTCCCTACATGAAGTAGGGTTGCGAGGCAAGGCCACTGGGTGATGCTGTAATCTTCCAGACCCCTGTACCTTTTCTTCTGCACTTGGGGTTTCTCTCTCATGGTTTCCCCCCACTTATTCCATATCTCCAGGGCTGTATTACTGTGTTGAAGAACGTTTTTCTCTGTATACCTACATATCAGGAATTGGTGCTTTTATATGTCCAGGCCAAGTGTCTTTTATATGGGTGTTTAATGAGTCCCTGGGTGTGGTGGTATGAGGAGTTAGAAAGCTCAGAAATGGAAAATATTTAACGTTCAGAGTAGCACATGAATACAACCTGTCCATTTGCATTTTCCCTTTCACTCTGAGTCATCTTCCCCTCTCCCCCCACCCTATGATTGCCCCTCCACCAGCCCCACCCACTGGCACACCCTGTCTGATCTAGGAAGGGTTAACATCTGCGTATACCCAAGCTAGAATGAGAGGTAAATGGGGAAGGCATGTTAGGTCTGGAGGGAGAAAGCAGGCTATCTGAACATTTTGGGGTCCTGGAGCCAAAGGGAGAAACAGGAGTTTAGGGACATAATATTTGGGTCTAGGAGGGGACTAGGATCTAAGGGAGAAAAAGCCTAGGGTGAACCAGACTTTGTCAGGTCACCAGAGCAGCCTACCAATGCCTAATTTGTTTATCTTCCAGTTACTTATTGGGCATATATGATATACCAGGCACATAGCACAAATGATTTCTCTACGTTTGTTGAATGAATAAAAAAGCCATAGGATGAGGGATAACAGAATAATAAAAAACAGAAAAAGAAATTTGAGTCTCTCAGACCTCATCCTTTCCCCAGGTTAACGAGTACTAAAGTGTGAAAACAGGGGAAATCTCCTGAGAGCTTGACCCTTTTGACAGGAAGTGAAAGAAACCCCAGAGTTCTGATTTCAGAGAAATGTCATTTGTCATCAACCCAAGAAAAGGGAGTTTTCTCTTCGAAGACCACCGCGGGCCCTTCCTGGGGTTGCCCCCTTCAGAAGTTGATGGGAGAATCTGAGTCACTTGTACATTCAGTCCCCAGTGGTGGCCCAGATGACAGGGGTCATTTCCACAGAGCAGTCAGGCTTCCTAGTACTAAAAGTCAGGGAGAGGAAGGACAGGCATGCTTTTGGCCCTCCTTCACTCTCTCCTTGGAATCCCGATGTTTCAGTCCTTTTTACTTCTGAAGTAGTAGAAACAGCTTCTAGCTGCTAGAGCTGACAGTTCTCAGAACTAATCCTATTTGAACGATGCTATTGTACTGACAAACCACTTCACATTCATCATGTCACTTCATCTTCACCCTCACCTCCAAATGAGATAAGCAAAGGTTATCCCTATTTCATGGATGAGTTAACTGAGGCTCAGAGAGGTGACCTGCCTAACGTGACTCAATTAGTAAACAGCAGAGATGAGACTCGAATGTGGGTCTAATTATTCCAAGGTTCTTGCTGCGAGATGAACTTTTTAAAAAAAGATTTTTATTTATTTATTTGAGAGAGCAGGCAGAGAGTGCGAGACAGCACATGAGAAGGGGAGGGGGCAGAGGGAGAGGGAAAAGCAGACTCCTGGTTGAGCATGGAGCTTGATGCGTCATGGAGCTCTATCTCAGGACCCTGAGATGACGATCTGAGCTGAAGGTGGACGCTTAACTGACTGAGCCACCCAGGCACCCCATGATTTTTATTCTTTTAAAGTAATCTCTACACCCAGCATGGGGCTCGAACCTACAACCCCAAGATCAAGAGTTGTATGCTCTACAAACAAAGCCAGGCACCCCTTCACATGAACTTCTTTGACTCTAGAAGTTCACAAATGAAATACGGAGACAAGGGAGGAAGAATGTCTTGAATCTGGAAGTAGAGGAGGTGGTCTTTCTTAGAGGGGTAAAGCAGAGCCAGGGGTATAAAGCCACACCCCCTTGGGGGGACTGTGGCAGACTGATACTTGGGACACCCAATGGAAGACTGTGAGGTCAGGGGCGGGGCTAGCTCCAGGGGGGCCCCAGGAGCCCCAACAGCAGTTCAGAGCATGCGGTGTCCAGGAGGAAGCTACAACTGGTGAGTGGTTGCTTCTCCCCAGCTGAGACTTTCCTCCCACTACACCCTGCTTTTTGTCCCCTTCCTACCAACCTGTAGCCTTCTCCCTGAGGTGTCCAAGTAGTAATCCTCCCCACAAGGGTCCTTACTCATGGTGACTCCACACTAAGGAATATGCCTACCAGGCACTGAGACACTTAGATCTGTCTCTTAGTATCTGGGTTCCCAGTTCTCTTCTTAAAAGTCAGTGTGGTAGTTTTGATATGTGATGAATTTCTGCCTTATTGGATCTTTCTATTCGTTGCTTTGGGCTTATAAAAAACAAAATTAAACCATCTCCTTATCCTAAAATCTGGAAAGAAAATAGCCTCCCCCTATACAGATCCCATTTTCCTTTCTCATGCTTCTTCAGGGGTCAAAACTTTCTCCAAAATCTCTCTCCATCCTTGATCAGAACCTTCTCTTCTGTGGCTTCCGCTCTCTCAACCCACTGGATGGGGCTCTCTTCTCGGTCCTTCTCTGAGGACATGTTCTAGAAGTTTCAGCTGTAGGGGGATAATCAATTGATGCTGCCTTGCAGCAATGACCTAGTCTTACTGTCCTTTCTGCCTCTCAAGACTACTCAGCTCCATGTGATGGGGTGAAGGTGGGGTTGGGGGGTCACACTAGCTTTCAAAACTCTCCCGTGAAGCTGTGTCTTGCTCCATCCCTAACTGCCAGGGCTGACTGGGTCTTACGGTGATTTCTTTGTCTGGAAAGAAGAAAGCCTGGCCTGCTCCAAGGTCTTTCCTTGTAGAAGGGCTTAGAGTAGCAGAAGTATCGGCATCTGCTCTTTTTTAAGTAGAGACTGTCAACTGGCAGGGCCCATATATACTAGCCTTAAACCCACTATTTGATATAGTCACTAACTGCTTGGTCCTTACTCTTTAAGTCCTGAATATGGTCTAATTTCTATTCTCCTGCCAACCCCCTCCTCACCCCTACCCTGTGGTCCATTATGATTCTGGATAAGCTCAGGTCCTCTCTTGGGTTAGTTTATTTGTTCCATTCAGGGCACAAAGAGCTCTGAACCAGCAACTCACTCTTTCTCCCCTCACCTCCACAGGCTTGAGAATATGCTGTTCCTCTTTCCTCTTTCCACCATGGACCCCACACTGTGGCCTTTCTTTCAGGTCCTCTGAGACTGGTACCCAGGCAAGGCACAATGCCCCTGTTCCCGAAGACAAGACTGCTTAGCCCCTATGGCTCTGATCGGCTGGTACGGCTAGCAGCCAGGCTCCGGCCAGCACTGTGTGATACCTTGATCACTGTGGGAAGCCAAGAATTCCCTGCCCACAGCCTGGTCTTGGCAGGTGTGAGCCAGCAGCTGGGCCGCAGGGGCCACTGGGCTCTGATGAAAGGCATCAGCCCTTCCACCTTTGCCCAGCTTCTGTACTTTGTTTATGGGGAGAGTGTAGAACTGCAGCCTGGGGAACTCGGACCCCTTGAGGAAGCGGCCAGAGCCTTGGGGGTACAGTCTCTGGAAGAGGCATGCAAGAAGGCTCGACGGGACAGGGCTAGAGAACTGGGTCCAGGGCTCAAGGAACATCAGGAGGAGCCAGAGAAACCCACAAAGGACTCTGAGAGAGGACTGGAGGGACATGGAGAGCAGAGACCAGAGACATTTGTTAGAGCTGGTTGGAGAGAACAAGAGGCACTGCATGAGCAAAGGCCACCAAAAGACAGCTCTGAGAGAGCAGAGGCAATGAAGGAGGGTGCGGGGAAGCAGAGGAGATCAAAGGAAAAACTTAAGCAATCGCCTAATGGCCATGCGGGAACAGATGGGAAGGAAGACGGGATTATGTGGGTGACAGAGAGTCCAGGGGGCTCTGAGGAAGGTCTGCGGGAGTTCTCTTGCCCCCTTCCCCCACCAGGTTCCCTCCAAACAAGCGTCATTCCTAGGCCCTGGTGGGCTGAGGCCCCTTGGTTGGGGGAGGGCCAGCCCGCCCTGTGGAGCATCCTGCTGTTGCCACCCAGATATGGCACTCCCTTCTCCCATAGCACCCCCATCACTGGAGCCTGGCAGGAGGTCTGGCCTCAGGACCAGAGGTGAGTGAAGAGCCTAATGGAAGACCTCCCTGGCTGGGAGGGAGTGGCTCAGGATAGGCAGCAGTGATGGGTAGAAAGGCACCACATCTCTTATCTGTACTGTACATTTCCTGAGCTGGTGATAGGACAAGAAGCTTCCACCACAGGGGAATTCAAAGCTCAGCCCCTAAGGAGGACTCATGACATCTCCCTCTTCAGGAAGGGCCTGGCCAGGATCCCAGGTTTTGCCAAGGCTAACTCTTCCCCACCCCATCCCCAGGATCCCATTGTCCCTGAACCCTGAGAAAGGTCTCTGGAACCAGAACCAGTTGGTCAACTCCAGTCATGCCGCAGGTAAGCCCTGAAGTACCCTGTACAAATGCTGTAACATGGTCTCTCTCTCCTTAGGCTGGGACTCCAGGAGTCCAGCCTGAGGAGAGCACCTCCTTCACTCTGCTCCCTCCAGGTTTCCTCCCCCAGGGGCCCACAAAGCTCAGCCCTGGGGAGATGAAGGAGTCTGATCAGAGGCACACAGGTGAGTAGGGTGAGGGCGATTTTACCTCAGCCCCACTGTAGCTCCCAAAGTCTTTTCTGGGAGTACCAGTGGTCCAGCTCTGGGATTTCCAGCCCTGCTTCCTTGGCCTTCTCTAACCCCACAGGTGCACTTGCAACCTGTGTGGGTCATGTGAGTAGAGCAGGCCCAGCTCACCAACAACCTCCCCCACCCCCACCTGCTCGGTCTCGGCCCTATTCTTGTTCTGTCTGTGGAAAAAGGTTCTCACTCAAGCATCAGATGGAGACGCACTACCGAGTCCACACAGGTATGGGCTCCCCACCCAGTGCAATTATCTGCTCCCTTCCAAACTCTGGTCTGCTCCTAAGTCCTCTGTGTGCTTGACTCCCAACACAGTTCCTTTGCTCAATCGCCCAGATCAACCCCTACACCAGCCTTTACCCACTTCTTTCTTTACCGGCCTCCCCCTCCACCTGCCCTAGGAGAGAAGCCCTTCTCCTGTAGCCTCTGCCCCCAGCGCTCCCGGGACTTCTCAGCCATGACCAAGCACCTGCGGACGCATGGGGCCGCACCATACCGCTGCCCTCTGTGCCAGGCCGGCTGCCCCAGCCTGGCCTCCATGCAGGCGCACATGCGCGGCCACTCGCCCAGCCAGCTCCCACCTGGATGGACCATTCGCTCCACCTTCCTCTACTCCTCTTCTTCGAGGCCGTCCCGGGCCTCGACCTCTCCCTGTAGGTCCCCTTCCTCAACCACCTGATGGGGTTGGTAGCTTCTTTGGCTTCAGCTGACAATACAATTAAAGAATGAAAGACGGGCCGACGGGCTGGCTAGGTTTCTGACCCAGCACCACAGCTATTGGCAGCCTAGAAAATCCGGCTCCAAGAAGCGCCGCAGAAAAGGCGCTGCAAGCCTTCTTCCAGATGCCCGCGGGCCCCAGAAGCCTGGGCCAGCGAGCCCGTGTGGGGTGCGGGCAATGAAGTTTGCACGAGTGAAAATTGTGCGGGGACTAGCGATTCCATCATCAAAATAAAGAGTTTCCTGTGCCCTCCTTTCAGGACCAGAAGCGGAGTCCAGACTTTATAGTCTGTGAGCTGGGGAGAGGGAAGGAAGGGCAGCCTTGCCCCTTGTCCTGTGGCGGCCCCTGCTGGCGGTGCTTCCACTGTTCAGCGCGGGGGGCCACCTTCATCTCCAGTTGTCCCTGTTCTCCCTCAGAGGTAGCGGCCCGCGAGGGCCACGAAGTCCAGGCTGACTTAGCAGGAAGCCCTGTTGGCGGAGGCTGTGAGGAACCAAGTTATTAGCCCCTTTCACAGCAAACAACGGTGCGCAGAATATGAGTCTGGGACCCCTAGCCCAGGGCTCCAGGAACGCGTGCTCCACCCTCCTCCTTTCCTTGAGCTTTCTGCCACCCTCCTCCTCTCCTTGAGCACAAGGACCGCAAAGCTGCGGCCTCTCGAGCATTCCCTCGATGCTGTGCAGAACGGCAGCCGGGTGGCGCCTCCAACTGAGACTAATCCTCTGCAGCGGCCCTTTCCCACCCCACGCCTCCTGCAGTCGCGAACTTCATTTCCCAGTGTCTCTGGGATTCCCAGGGTCCGAAGCCCACAGCACCCTGGGAGTGGTAGTTCACGCGTACCCTCGTCTCGAAAGGAACAATGGGAAGAGTTTGGGGCGAGAACCACACCTCCCGGCAGCCCCGGAGACGGTTTTCTGGCTCCGATTAGGACCTAGTCCCAGCTCTCGCGGCCCTAGCTCCCGGCGGAAGAAGCGAGGCGCCAGGACTACATTACCCGGAGTTCCCTGCGCCTCGCCCCTCTCCGGCCGCCACACAGGGTCTGTGCTCTTCAGGCGCGGTCTAAGGGTGACTGCCGACTGGCCTCGGACTCCCGCTCCCGTGGTGCCCCGCGCGTGGCCGGCCCAGCCCCCGGCTCCCGCTGGCCCCGCGGCGGCGCTGGTTGCTGTCGTGAGCCGCAGCCGCCCCGCCCCACCTCTCCCTCCCCTCCCCCCCGGCCCTGCGCACGGGCCGCCCCTCCCCCCGCCTCCCCGGCCCCTCTCACGGTGCCAAGATGGCGGCGGCGGCGGGCGGCGGCAGTTGCCCCGGGCCTGGCTCCGCGCGGGGCCGCTTCCCGGGCCGGCCGCGGGGCTCCGGCGGGGGCGGGGGCCGCGGCGGACGGGGCAGCGGAGCCGAGAGAGTGCGGGTAGCTCTGCGGCGCGGCGGCGGCGCGGGGGGGCCGGGCGGAGCCGAGCCCGGGGAGGACACGGCCCTGCTCCGTTTGCTGGGGCTCCGCCGGGGCCTGCGCCGGCTCCGCCGCCTGTGGGCTGGCCCGCGCATTCAACGGGGCCGGGGCCGGGGCCGGGGCCGGGGCTGGGGCCCAAGCCGTGGCTGCGTGCCGGAGGAGGAGAGCAGTGACGAGGAATCCGACGATGAGGTGAGGCAGTCGGAGGCGTCCCCAACGCCGGGCGGGGCGGAGGCCGGGGGCTTCCAAAGGTCTGGGTGGCCCCGAGGGGTGGAGTGGGGAAGCGAGGTTCTCAGGGCCCCTGCGGAGGGAAGGGGCCCTGGAAATAGGCCTGGGAGTAGATAGGCTGCACGGAGCTGTCGGTGAAAAAGGCCTATGAAAGTATATACAGAAGCCCCGGGCTGCAGCTGGGTACTTGGGCCTGAGGCACGTCCTGCAGAAGTATCCTGGGCTGATGATCTTGTTAGTTGGCAGAGCTATTGCAGTAGAGGTTTGAGCGAGAAGGCTGTGGATACTGCATGCCCAACCAGTGGTGGTTGACAGCAGCAGCGTGGCTTTAGTGGACCCAGGCTGGGGCTCCCTGGGCTCTTACCTGTAGGCTGCTTCACCTGGCCTCATAGTCTCTGACATATCCCAGATTCACCAGTTGCCCGATTCCTCTTAAAGTGGAGAGACGGTAGCATGTTGGAGGGCTTCCTCTTGGGGGCACAGGTTGAAGAAAAATGGAATAAAGGCTGAGACCGGGAACTCTAGCAGGTTCGAGTTCAGCTCAGGATTTATCCTCAGCCTCAGAAAAGTCAGGAGGGTGTGGATTGTATTACTTAAGACAGTTTGTAGTCACCTCAGGGCTCAGAGTAGAGCTTATAATGGTAAACCATTTGAAACACACACACAGACACACACACACTCGACTTGAGTGCCCCTATTCCCATCTTCATTCAGGAGGAAACTGCAACCTGAGTGTGTATAAACAGTAGTCCCACCTTTTTTTGAGTTGGAGGATGGGGGAGTCTGAGCGTAGTGTCTACTGCCTGGCCTGAGAAGACCCAGTTCTGTTCCCTTCCGGGCCAGCGAACCACTGACGGCTGTGCTGGTGTAGTCCGGTATACGGGATGGGGGTTCGAAATACCCTGTGCCTCCAACCCTAGGGAGAGACTCTTTTCTACTCTTTTTATCTTCCACTCTTAAGTTTTTCTCTAAATAGATAGGGGTATGTTAAGGGGGAAACTGGGGCTATACCTCCATACCTGAATCTCCGGTGGAACGAGGGCTTTGGCACTGACTGCTGTTTCTCCCCTCCACCCCTGGTCCCCTAAATCAGGAGTTTCAGGGTTTTCATTCAGATGAAGATGTGGCCCCCAGTTCCCTGCGCTCTGCGCTCCGATCCCAGCGAGGTGAGTGATGGGGAAACTCTACCTCTGTAGCTTTACAGGAATGTTATTCTTGCTCTTCATGTTAGCTCTTCCCTGTTTAACTAGAGTCTCCATCAGCTACATAGCGTGTTCTGTGTTCAAAGCCCAAGCTAGGCTGGGTTGTGGGGGAAAGAGACAAGGAAGACTTAGTCCTTGCCCTCCTGGAGTACCTTCTTCAGTCTGCAGGGCTAGCTTGACCCATCTCCCCACACCTATTCTCCTTTTAGGTCGAGCCCCCCGAGGTCGGGGCCGCAAGCATAAGACGACCCCCATTCCGCCTCCTCGCCTAGCAGATGTCGCTCCTACCCCCCCAAAGACTCCTGCCCGGAAACGGGGTGAGGAGGGCACAGAACGGATGGTGCAGGCACTGACTGAACTTCTTCGGCGGGCCCAGGCACCCCAAGCCCCGCGGAGCCGGGCATGTGAGCCCTCCACTCCACGTCGGTCTCGGGGACGGCCCCCAGGACGGCCAGCAGGCCCCTGCAGGAAAAAGCAACAAGCAGTAGTGGTGGCAGAAGCAGCTGTGACAATCCCCAAACCTGAGCCCCCACCTCCTGTGGTTCCTGTAAAACATCGAACTGGCAGCTGGAAGTGCAAGGAGGGGCCTGGCCCAGGACCTGGGACCCCCAAGCGTGGAGGACAGTCTGGGCGAGGAGGCCGTGGAGGTAGAGGCCGAGGCCGAGGCGGGCTCCCTCTCGTAATCAAGTTTGTTTCAAAGGCCAAAAAAGTGAAGATGGGACAGTTGTCCTTGGGACTCGAATCAGGTCAGGGTCAAGATCAACATGAAGAAAGCTGGCAGGATGCCCCCCAAGCAAAAGTTGGATCTGGACAGGGAGAGGGCCCTTGCTGGAGAAAAGAGCAAAAGCTAGAGGAAGAGGAGGAGACGGAAGAAGAGAAAGACAAGGAAGAGAAAGAGGAGAAGGTAGAGAGAGCTGGACCTGAAGAAGAGATGATGCTAGCAGAGGAAAAGGAAGAGGCAAAGCTGCCATCTCCACCCTCCACTCCTCCAGCCCCTCCAGCCCCTCCACCTGCTCCATCTTCTCCACCTCCTCCACCTCCACCACCGCCTCCACCCCTCCCACCCCCCTCCACTTCTCCTTCATCCCCAGTTTGCCCTCCACCACCCCCAGTGTCCCCTCTGCCCCCACCATCGCCTCCACCGCCTCCTGCCCCAGAGGAGCAGGAAGAATCCCCTCCTCCAGTGGTCCCAGCTACATGCTCCAGGAAGAGGGGCCGGCCTCCCCTGACCCCCAGCCAGCGGGCAGAGCGAGAAGCTGCTCGGGCAGTGCCGGAGGGTACCTCTCCTCCCACTCCAACCCCCAGCACCACCACGGGGGGCCCTCTGGAAGACGGCCCCACTGTGGCCCCCAAAAGTACCACCTTCCTGAAGAATATCCGGCAGTTTATTATGCCTGTGGTGAGTGCCCGCTCCTCCCGAGTCATCAAGACACCCCGGCGATTTATGGACGAAGACCCCCCCAAACCCCTAAAGGTAGAAGTCTCACCTGTTCTGCGGCCTCCTGTTGCCACCTCCCCACTTGCCCCCCCAGAACCAGCACCAGCTCCCTCTCCACCGCGTGCCCCAACCCCCCCATCTACCCCAGTCCCACTCCCTGAGAAGAGACGGTCCATTCTAAGGGAACCCACATTTCGCTGGACCTCGCTGACCCGGGAACTGCCCCCTCCTCCTCCTGCCCCCCCACCGGCCCCACCCCCACCTCCTGCCCCTGTCACTCCATCGCGGAGACCCCTGCTCCTTCGGGCACCTCAGTTTACCCCGAGTGAAGCCCACTTGAAGATCTACGAATCGGTGCTTACTACTCCTCTTGGGGCCCCGGAAGCCCCTGAGCCAGAGCCGCCTCCTGCCGACGACTCTCCAGCTGAGCCTGAGCCACGGGCAGTGGGCCGCACCAACCACCTCAGCCTGCCTCGATTTGCCCCCGTGGTCGCCACTCCTGTTAAGGCCGAGGCGCCCCTTCCTGCGGCTCCGTCTCTGAGCAACGGGCAGCAGTCTCAGGCTCAGTTACAGCAGCCCCTCCAGGCCTTGTCAAGCCAGCTGCTGCCCCAGGCGCTACCACCACAGCAGCCCCAACTACAAGCGCACTTACAGCTGCAGCCACAGCCACCGCCGCAGCAGCTGTCACCACTGGAAAAGGCCCGTACTGCGGGCTTGGGTTCCTTACCACTGTCTGGTGTGGAGGAGAAAATGTTCAGCCTCCTCAAGAGAGCCAAGGTGCAGCTGTTCAAGATTGATCAGCAGCAGCAGCAGCAGAAGGTGGCGTCTTTGATGCCGGTGAGCATGGCACTTTGGCCAGGTTTCTGCACCCAGTCGTCTGGCCTCAGTTTTCTCCATTCTCTCAGTTTCCGGTCACCTCCTGCCTCCTCAGACCCCTTCCAGTATTTCAGGGGACCCTCAGAGCCAGTCCTTCCCTGCTTCTCAGCTGCCGGTGTTCCTTCCCTGGCCTGCCCCGATGCTCGTCCCCCAGCCCTATTTTTCCTCACTTTCCAGCCTCTGACCCTGTTTATTTCCCCACCAGCCGAGCCCTGGAGGGCAGATGGAGGAAGTCGTGGGGACTGTCAAGCAGATCTCAGATAGAGGTTCTGTCAAGTCTGAAGATGAATCGATGGAAACTAAGAGAGAGAGACCGTCGGTATGGAGTGGGAGCAGAGCCCTCTGAAGAAGGCTGGTTACAGGAGCACAAGGGGCAACTTCCCACATGTATTCCTGGTTTCTCCTCCCCTAGGGCCCTGAGTCCCCTGTGCAAGGCCCCCGTATCAAACATGTCTGTCGTCATGCTGCTGTGGCCCTAGGTCAGGCCCGGGCCATGGTGCCCGAAGACGTCCCCCGCCTCAGTGCTCTCCCTCTCCGGGATCGGCAGGACCTCGTCGCGGAGGGTAGGGGCGGGTGTGTTGTGGGAAGATTTGACAGCTGTGTCACATTTGGGGGCGAGCACATGCACCAAGAGCCTAGGAGAGCGGGAGCTGAGTTGGATGCTTGGGGCAGGTGGCAGGTGGGTTGGAGTGCTAGGTCTTAGAGCAGATTTGAGGGCACCTGGGACCTGAGCACTGTGGGAAAGTCGGGACCAGAGGGTCAGTTGAATCAGATCTGGGGGAGAACAGGGAACTGAGGTAAAAGGCCTAGTGGCCTTGTGGCCCCATCCTTTCCTCTCCATTGCACTAGATACATCATCAGCATCTGAGACTGAGAGTGTCCCGTCACGGTCTCGGCGGGGAAAAGTGGAGTCAGCAGGGCCTGGGGGAGACTCAGAGCCTGCAGGGTCTGGAGGGACCCTGGCCCATACACCCCGGCGCTCACTGCCCTCCCATCATGGCAAGAAGATGAGGATGGCACGGTGTGGACATTGTCGGGGCTGCCTGCGTGTGCAGGACTGTGGGTCCTGTGTCAACTGCCTGGACAAGCCCAAATTTGGGGGCCCCAACACCAAGAAGCAGTGCTGTGTGTGAGTAGCCAGGGCGCAGCCTCTGTTCCCACCCATGGTTGTCAGTCACCCAGGCCTCCTGCCCCGCCAGAGCAGTGGGATTGGCATCCTTGTGGAGAGCTTCCTCTCTTCCCCCAGACCACCAGTCCCCTACCCTGGTGACGTGCTGCTCCCCTCCCCAGATACCGGAAGTGTGACAAGATAGAGGCTCGGAAGATGGAACGGCTGGCTAAAAAAGGTAACGAGGCTTGATGCTTTACACAACCTTATTTAGATCCATGGTGTGGAAGAACCGTGTTTTCTTTGCTCTCCTCCCTTTATCTTGCAGTCTGTTACCTTTGTCATCTTTCCATCGTGTGCTTTCATATCTCTTCTGTACTTACTCTCTTCTGCCCCACTTCTTTTTGGCTTTTTTTGCATCCCAGTGTCCCATGTCCCTGACTGAGCTCAGATCCTACTAAGTCCCCTGTTCCCACAGGCCGGACGATAGTGAAGACGCTGTTGCCCTGGGATTCCGATGAATCTCCTGAGGCCTCCCCTGGTCCTCCAGGCCCACGCCGGGGGGCGGGAGCTGGGGGGCCCCGGGAGGAGGTGGTGGCCCCCCCAGGGCCCGAGGAGCAGGACTCCCTCCTACTGCAGCGCAAGTCAGCCCGGCGCTGCGTCAAACAGCGACCCTCCTATGATATCTTCGAGGACTCGGATGACTCAGAGCCTGGGGGTCCCCCTGCTCCCCGGCGTCGGACCCCCCGAGAGAATGGTGCGAATTGCTTGTTGTTTCCCCTTCCAGTCAGTGCTGTGTCTTGTGTAGATGGGTTTTCAGACCAGGGGCTGTATCTGTGTGATAGAGAGTGCAGAGAAGGAGGTAATCTGTGGTGGACGGGGAAAGTGGGTGTGTAAAGTTTTCGGAGCTTATCGAGCCAGGTCTAAGAGTCATCCTGTTGGTTAGTTAAAGGCAGTCATGGGGATCGAGGTAACATTAGGGGATATGGAGGAAAGGGAATGGGGCAGGGAAGAGGAGGACCCTCACCACTTATATGTGCTGCCTAGAGCTGCCAGTGCCAGAACCCGAGGAGCAGAGCCGGCCCCGCAAACCCACCCTGCAGCCTGTGTTGCAGCTCAAGGCCCGAAGGCGCCTGGACAAGGTCAGCACGGCCCCACACCAAGAACCCTGAGCCCTGTGGAAGGCATGGCTCCCGCCCTTCAGGAGCTTCCTAGCAAGTCAGGGTAACGGGCTCACCTGAGTGCTGTGTTGTGTCCACACCAGAGGACAGGCCCTGAGGGGTAAGGCAGGTCCTTCTGGAAAGCAAAGTAGGATTTGGGCAAAAGACAGGGTTGGGCAGGCTGGGGGAGAGGATAGTATGGAGAGAAGTCTGCAGATGGTGAGGCTGGCAGTTTTCTGACCACCGCCACCTTCCCTAGGATGCTTTGGCTCCTGGCCCCTTTGCCTCTTTTCCCAATGGCTGGACTGGAAAACAGAAGTCTCCTGACGGAGTGCACCGGGTCCGTGTGGATTTTAAGGTATGGCTTTGAGGGAGAGGGTCTCAAGGACTGTGTTGGAAAGAAACCTATGGGTTGTAGCGGAGAAACCAGGCCTTTAAAGAATGGCTTTGGCTTATGTTCCTGGCTGCTCTCTGATCTCGTGTCCTTTCTTCCCTCAGGAGGATTGTGACCTGGAGAACGTGTGGCTGATGGGCGGCCTGAGCGTGCTCACCTCCGTGCCAGGGGGGCCACCGATGGTGTGCTTGCTGTGTGCCAGCAAAGGCCTGCATGAGGTTGGATCCCCGCCTTTTTCCACAACCCCCCAGGTCTCCATTGGCCCTTAAACTGCCTGATTGCTTGGGCCCTCAACAGGGTCTCATCCTGTGGCCTCTTGGCCTCACACTGTGCCCATTGTTCACTCTCCCCATCCCTAGCTGGTGTTCTGCCAAGTCTGCTGTGACCCTTTCCATCCATTCTGTCTGGAGGAGGCCGAGCGGCCCCTGCCTCAACATCATGACACCTGGTGCTGCCGCCGCTGCAAGTTTTGCCATGTCTGTGGGCGCAAAGGCCGGGGATCCAAGGTTTGGGCACAGGAGCCGTGAGGGTGGAGGCATGGAGGAGGGGGGAGTACTTGTGCCCATAGGTTCTGCCATTGCTGTTTTTCTCCCAACTTCCAACAGCACCTCCTGGAGTGTGAGCGCTGCCGCCATGCTTACCACCCAGCCTGTCTGGGGCCCAGCTACCCAACTCGGGCCACACGCAAACGGCGCCACTGGGTGAGAGATGAGGCCCACACCCCTTGCATTGGAGTTCTAATTAAGGCTGCTATCACCCCCAGACTGGAAGGTTGGAGGTCCTTATGAGAGTTTATCTGATAAATAGCATTTTTCTTCCAAAATTTCACGTAGACGAGACTTATGTGCAGAATTTGTACCAAATGATTGAAGAATGCGAAAGGGTTCATGGATTTCATGGTCCTGGGCTCAGAATCACCTGCCCCTGCCTGACCTCTGTTCCTTTTTGTTGCCATCTCTCGGTCTCCCCTACCTCATTGCTGTTTCTCCTTCCCTCCTCACTTATCTTGTACACCTTTTCATCTTTTACCTGTCCTTCCTCACTTATCTCCTGCTTACCTTCCACTCCTCTTTGCCCATCTCCTCCCATCGTAGCCCCCCACAGTGCTCCAATCTGCTCCCCCTAATGTCACCCTGCACCTCCCCAGATCTGCTCGGCCTGCGTGCGCTGTAAGAGCTGTGGGGCAACTCCAGGCAAGAACTGGGACGTCGAGTGGTCTGGAGATTACAGCCTCTGCCCCAGGTGCACCCAGCTCTTTGAGAAAGGTGGGGACCTGTCAGGGGACCTGGGCCCTGGGGGACACCGGGCAGTGGACCAGGCTCCTAGACAGGCAGGACAGATGCAGATTTTAGTGGCTTTGTATCCTCTTCTAGCCACAGAACCTTTCCTTCTGTTCATGGTAGTCTCCCACAGAAGCCTATCCAGTACCTCAAGTAGAGGGACACAGTTCTTCTCAGGGCAGCAGGAGTTGGCCTGGTCCCCACCGTTGTAGTGGTCCCTGACCTGCTTCTCGGAACCTCGAGTCTCCACTGATCACTTTGAAAACCTGGGCTTTCCCCCCGTGTTCATTCAGGCAGCATGTTAGCAAGTGAGGCATTGGGGCTATAGGGCTGCAAGAGGCCGTATCCTCAGCCAGCATTTAGAGAATGGTAGGACCCGAGTTGGGGCATGGCAAAGGCAGCCATCACAGCAGCCAAACAAGGGGTGGTGGTTCTGGCCCCTCTGACTTGACCTTTTCCTCCGTCTTCTGCAGGAAACTTTTGCCCAATCTGTACACGCTGCTACGAAGACAACGACTACGAGAGCAAGATGATGCAGTGTGCACAGTGTGACCACTGGGTGCATGCCAAGTGTGAGGGGCTCTCGGGTGAGCAGGCAGAGTGCCTTGGCTGCCACCTCTGCCCCAGGGGGAAAGGGGTCAGAGGTGTCCCCTGTATACCCGGGGCACAGGCCCTCATGGGTGTCATTAATGTATGTCCTCGGCAACTCCTCTGGGCTGCTGAGAGCTCTCGCATTCTCCCAGATCATTCTCTCCTTTCCCACCCTGGCTATTTTAGATGAAGACTATGAGATCCTTTCTGGGCTGCCAGACTCCGTGCTGTACACCTGCGGACCGTGTGCAGGGGCCACGCACCCCCGTTGGCGAGAGGCCCTGAGTGGGGCCCTGCAGGGGGGCCTGCGCCAGGTGCTCCAGGGTCTGCTGAGCTCCAAAGTGGCGGGCCCACTGCTGCTGTGCACTCAGGTCTGGGAGGCTCAGGAGGTAGGATGGGGTGGGGTCAGGCCCAGCAGCAGCCCTGCTGACTTTCTGTCTCTACAGTGTGGGCAGGCTGGAAAGCAGCTGCACCCAGGCCCCTGTGATCTGCAAGCTGTGAGTCGGCGCTTCGAGGAAGGCCATTACAAGTCTGTGGTGAGTGGGACACTGAGGGGAATAGGTGGGTGCCAGGAAGAGGGGGTCGTGTGTGGGGTGGGGGCTCTGATCCTGACAAGCCCCCTTACAGCACAGCTTTATGGAGGACATGGTGGGCATCCTGATGAGGCACTCAGAAGAAGGAGAAGGCACTCAGCCAGAGCGCCGGGCTGGAGGCCAGATGAAGGGGCTCCTACTGAAGGTGAGAACTTTAGGGGAATGTCTTTAGAGTGTCTTGAGTGGTAGTGGGGAGGAGAGTGGGGGTCCTCCAGACCCTATCCCTACCAGCTTTCCTGGGGAAGCCAGTTCTTCTCATCCTGTTAACCCACTCCCCAGCTGCTAGAGTCTGCGTTCGGCTGGTTCGACGCCCACGACCCCAAGTACTGGCGACGGAGTACCCGGCTGCCGAAGTGAGCAAGGCTGGGTAACAGAAGGGGAACCAGGAAACAAGGGCAAAAGCAAGGGCACCTGGGAATCCAGGGTCTGGATCCTGGGCCGAGAACAGACGAGGAACATGGTTAGGGTCTGGAGCGTGGTGGAACCAGGGTGAGCGTCCTCGGTGGTTGTAGGCCAGCAAAGACTCTGTATGGTTTGCTCACTTTGTTTCTACTTTGGGAAGGGTAATGTTGGGGAATAGCAGTGAGTAAGCCATGTCTGGGGGTTTGAGCAGCCACATTAGTGCGTGATGACCCAGATGGTCAGGGTGGTGATGGGAAGTCCAGGGTGCTTTGGGAGCCCAGAGAAGGTGCTTAGGGCTAATGCTTCTCAGAAGAGATGACATCCAAGCCGAGATGTGGAAAGAGTATTCCAGGCATGAGGAATAGCATTTCACACGTCATAGGTGGGTAAGGGGCCCTGGCTTATTTATTTGGGAGACTGGAAGAAAGGCCACGTGGAGAGAGGATCAAGTGTGTCGTGGCATGTTTAGGCTAAGATTGTGGGTGGCCACCCCGTTAGACGTATCAGATGCTGACCCTGCCTGTCCACAGCGGAGTTCTTCCCAATGCCGTGTTGCCCCCGTCCTTGGACCATGTCTACGCTCAGTGGAGGCAGCAGGAACCTGAGACCCCAGAATCAGGGCAGCCTCCAGGGGACCCCTCAGCAGGTACTGGGAAGTGGGGACTGGAAGCCAGGACCCCTGAGTTGGTGGGACATGCTCTCGGTCCTGATTGTGGGACTTGCCTTCTCTTCTAGCTTTTCAGGGTAAGGATCCAGCTGCTTTCTCACACCTGGAGGACCCTCGTCAGTGTGCGCTCTGCCTCAAATATGGGGATGCAGATTCTAAGGTGAGGGCTACCATGTGAAGCCCCAAGTGGTGGGGCCTAGTCCCTGGGGCTTTCCCTCACACCATTTCTCCTCTGCCCCCAGGAGGCAGGACGACTCCTATACATTGGGCAGAATGAGTGGACACACGTCAACTGTGCCATTTGGTCAGCTGAAGTGTTTGAGGAAAATGATGGCTCCCTCAAAAATGTGCATGCTGCTGTGGCTCGAGGGAGGCAGATGGTGAGAGCCCGGGCCTAGAGAGGTGGGCAGCCCCAGGGTCTTGGGTAGGCCCCCTCCCCCAACCCCACCCTACCCCCCACTGTAGGGGAAACTGCTCTTGTTTCACAATTTCTACCCCACCATATCCTCTCACTACTGGTCGCGGGTACCATTTTTGTTGTCCCAGGACTCTGGTGCTTCAGTGATAGTGGCTCCCTGCCCTATCAGACCCCATATTTGGGTCTGAAGCTTGGCAGATTAAAAGTTAGAAGATCTGTTGATTGAACCTGTGCTGGATGCTTTCTGTACAGGGTGACATTTGGTTCCTACTGTGTCCCCGTGAGGTGAGGTATTGCCTGGGTTAAAACCTCTCCTCACCAGTGTGGGACCTGGTGCTGTAGAATGTCTCAGGCTCAGGAAGTGAGACATGGGGTGATACATATTGGGGAGGGGGGAGTGCAAATGTGAAGATTAAGTAAAATGATACAAGTTTTAAATTAAAATAGCATGAGAAGAAGAGCATGCAACTCTTGATTTGGGGTCATAAGTTGAAGCCCCACGTGTAGAATGTAGTGATTACTTAAGTAAATTTTTTTTTTTTTAATGGTATGAGAAAAATGGTAAATATTGGTTGGTAAGTGTTAGATGTTGTTATTTTTGTCTCTGTTGCTACACGCTGCTTCAGAAAATCTGGAGTAGTTTTGATGTGCACCTGGCCCTGGACACAGCTAGGGAAGAGGGTATGTTTGATGGTGGCCTTTGCTTTGCGAGGTGCTAGGCTAGACGGGCCCAAGCAGAGTCTCAAGGATAGTGATGCTGAGCATCAGACCCTGGTCTTGGTCACTGGCTTCTCCCCTCAGCAGCCCCTTCCACCCGCAGCGCTGTGAACTCTGCCTGAAGCCTGGAGCCACAGTGGGCTGCTGCCTTTCCTCCTGCCTCAGCAACTTCCATTTCATGTGTGCCCGGGCCAGCTATTGCATCTTCCAGGATGACAAGAAAGTTTTCTGCCAGAAACACACAGACCTGCTGGATGGCAAGGTGAGCCAGAACCATGGGGAAGACAGCTTCCCACTGCTCTCGTTTCCCTTCCCACTCCTAGACCCCTGCAGCCCCTCAGCCTTAGCCCCAGCTGTCCAGTCCCTGCCTCAGAGCCTTCCCTCACATCCCCCTTGCTTCTCACCAACCCAGCAATCCCATTTGCCACCCCTCTTCCAGGAGATTGTGACCCCTGATGGGTTTGATGTTCTCCGCCGAGTCTACGTGGACTTTGAGGGCATCAACTTTAAGCGAAAGTTCTTGACGGGGCTGGAACCTGATGCCATCAATGTGCTCATTGGTAAGCCTCTTGCTCTCTACCCTGGTCTTCCTGATCCTGCCTGGCCCACCTGATCCTGCCTGGCCCACCTTCCTGATCTCTTTTCTGCACCGTAGGCTCCATCCGAATTGACTCCTTGGGTACCTTGTCTGATCTCTCGGACTGCGAGGGACGGCTCTTCCCCATTGGCTACCAGTGAGCAGCCCAGGGGGCCTGGGTGGGGTATAAGTACTCCAGGACAGGATCCCATTTCCTAAGTTATCCTGACCCTCTTACCTATACGCGCACTTGACAGGTGCTCCCGTCTGTACTGGAGCACAGTGGATGCTCGACGGCGCTGCTGGTATCGGTGTCGTATTCTGGAGTATCGGCCATGGGGTCCGAGGGAAGAGCCGGTTCACCTGGAGGCAGCAGAGGAGAATCAGACCATTGTGCACAGCCCTGCCCCTTCCTCAGGTAAGGACCTTGGAACTCGCTCATTTCCTTCCCTGCTCCCCAAATGGTTACCCACCAACCCCATTTCCCTCTTCCCTAAAGAAACCCCTGGATATTTGCCATTCTGCCTTTGTCGTAATGCCAATAAATGATCACTTAACAGCTGTGCGTTACGTGCCAGGGACTGACTACACTCAGCATTTCACAGGAAGTGAGGGGATAGATAGCTACCTGCTTGTGGGGGGGTGGCAGCTTCTAGACAAACAGTTACAGCCCCCTGGCTTGGGGCATGTGTGCCCAGGTTGCTTCCCGCAGCCCTCTGCGGAAGGTGCTGGCTCTGCTCTGCTGCAGCGCAGAAAGGGCCATCGCTCTGCACTGTAACGCCGTGCTGGCATCAAGATGTGAGCCACATCGGTCCCCTCGTAGCCCTGCCAGGGCTGAGGGATGTCGCTGAGAGCTGGATGGCACACAGCAAGGATTGGGCTTGGAGACTGGTAAAGGAGAGCTCGTGGGCTGAACAGGAGGAGGAAGATTATCAGAGTGTGTTTGCAGGGAAGGGGTTTGTGCCAGGTTGGAGCATGACATAAAGTAGAGCGGGGAGGAGGGTAGCAGGGGAGTGTTGGGAGGAGGTGGCAGAAGTTGGTTCTCATGGATTGGGTGGAGCCAGGTAATGGGGAGCCCCAAGCGCCAGGTTGGGGCAGATGCGTTTGATGTGGCAGGGATGCAAGGCATAGGTGAGAAAGTGGTGGGACTGGCCCTGCTGGAGAGAGGGCAGTGCCCCTCGCGGCATACGGGGCCTGAGTCAGAACAGTAGGCGGCTGGGAATGGGGGAGGTGGCAGAGACGGGTGATGAAGGGTTGCAGAGGGCCCCTGATCCACGCATGTGTGGAGGTTTTGAAGAAGCCATAGCGGGGTGTGGGACCTGGGTGACGACTGGGAACCAGTGCACATTGTGACCAGACCATTGGGCAGGGGTGGGGAAGGCTCGGTTGGCTCAAAAGGAGGGAGGGTGTGTCAGGAGAGGCTTTAACAGAGAGCCCCTGCCATTCCTGATGGCATTCTCCTGCCTCCTCAGAGCCCCCAGATCATGTGGACCCCCCTCCAGATATAGATGCCCTCATCCCCGGAGCTCCTGAGCACCACTCACCTGTTCAGAACCTGGACCCCCCACTTCGGCCAGATCCAAGCAGTGCCCCTCCTCCGGCCCCCCGCTCCTTCTCGGGGGCTCGAATCAAAGTGCCCAACTACTCACCATCCCGGAGGCCCTTGGGGGGTGTCTCCTTTGGACCCCTGCCCTCCCCTGGTGAGTACCTGGAAGTGTCGGGGAGAGGGGTGGGTGGGTGAGGCAGGAGCTCATGGCTGACACTGACCCTTCCCCCCACAGGAAGTCCATCTTCTCTGACCCACCACATCCCCACGGTGGGAGACCTGGACTTCCCAGCTCCCCCCAGACGTTCCCGTCGTCCCAGCCCCCTGGCCCCAAGGCTGCCGGCCTCACGGCGGGCCTCTCCCCCTCTCAGAACCTCCCCACAGCTCAGGGTGCCCCCTCCTACCTCAGTCGTTAGAGCCCTCACACCTACCTCAGGGGAGCTGGCTCCCCCTGGCCCAGCCCCATCTCCTCCACAACCCCCTGAAGACCTGGGCCCAGACTTTGAGGACATGGAGGTGGTATCAGGACTGAGTGCTGCTGACCTGGACTTTGCGGCCAGCCTGCTGGGGACTGAGCCCTTCCAGGAAGAGATTGTGGCTGCGGGGGTAGTGGGGAGCAGCCACGGGGGCCCAGGGGACAGTTCAGAGGAAGAGGCCAGCCCTACCCCCCGCTATGTCCACTTCCCTGTGACTGTGGTGTCTGGCCCTGCCCTGGCCCCTGGCGCCCTTCCTGGAGCCCCCCGCATCGAACAGCTGGATGGAGTGGATGACGGCACGGACAGCGAGGCAGAGGCCATCCAGCAGCCTCGGGGTCAGGGGACTCCTCCTTCAGGGCCAGGAGTGGGCCGGGCTGGGGTCATCGGGGCTGCAGGGGACAGAACCCGACCTCCTGAGGACTTGCCGTCAGAAATTGTGGATTTTGTGTTGAAGAACTTAGGGGGGCCCGGGGAGGGAGGTGCTGGGCCCAGAGAGGAGCCGCTCCCCCCAGCACCTCCACTGGCCAATGGCAGCCAGCCTCCCCAGGGCCTACCCTCCAACCCAGCTGACCCCACTCGGACGTTTGCCTGGCTCCCTGGGGCCCCAGGGGTCCGGGTATTGAGCCTGGGCCCTACCCCTGAGCCCCCCAAACCCGCCACATCCAAAATCATCCTTGTCAACAAGCTCGGGCAAGTGTTCGTCAAGATGGCTGGGGAGGGTGAACCCGTCTCACCCCCAGTGAAGCAGCCACCTCTGCCCCCTCCCATCCCCCCCACAGCCCCTGCTTCCTGGACTCTGCCCCCGGGACCGCTGCTGGGTGTGTTGCCAGTGGTAGGGGTGGTCCGCCCCGCCCCACCACCACCCCCTCCTCCACTGACACTGGTGTTGAGCAGTGGGCCCCCCAGCCCACCCCATCAGGCCATCCGCGTCAAGAGGGTGTCCACCTTCTCTGGCCGTTCCCCACCAGCGCCTCCCCCAAACAAGAACCCCCGGCTGGAGGAAGATGGAGAGTCCTTGGAGGATGCTCCCCAGGGTCCAGGGCTTAGTGGCAGCGGGTGAGTGAATGTGCTGAGTCTGTGGAGGAGGGCAAGAGAGGTGGGCAGGAGAAGGCAGCTCAGCCTTCTTGGGGTTCCTCCCCCAGGTTTAGCCGAGTGAGGATGAAAACGCCCACAGTGCGTGGAGTTCTCGACTTGGATGAGCCTGGGGAGCCCACTGGGGAGGAAAGTCCAAGGTGAGTAGCCAGTGCCCTTCCCCTGGAGGCTCTGGGACATCCATCTCTTCCTCTTTCTGACAGGTCTCTCCTCACAGGCCCCTCCAGGACCGGTCCCCCTTGCTGCCACTCCCAGAAGGTGGTCCTCCCCGGGCCCCCGATGGTCCCCCTGACCTGCTGCTTGAGTCCCAGTGGCACCACTACTCAGGTAGGGACCAGCCTTTTGTTCTCCCTACCCCTTCCTTGTGCTTGCCTCAGCTGGGTGATGATGGTCAGATGCAGAATCGGTCCACTTCAAAAGATAGCTCTTGTGCACCAACCCGGCTCTGAGCCCGAGACTAGGTATTCAGAGTTAGAGAGATGTCCTCGGAGCTTGTGGCCCATGGCAGAAAAAGAGAGATGAAGTTTCAGCTCCACGTGAAAGGCCCTGCAAAAGTGCCCAAGAGCCCAGGGGTCGGCTTCAGAGCCTGATCTGCCGGGGCCAGAGGGTTAGGTCCCTAGCAGGGCTGAACAGTGTGGGGGCTGTCAGAGTTAGAGATGGGATTTAGAGCCATACAGCTAGATAAGGGCACTCAGCCAGCGAGGAGCTCATCTAGGATCCAGAGGGGCAGGAGGACTAGGAAGGATATAAAAAGAGAGCAGTGCCGCAGAGGACACCAGGCATGTGGACTCTTGGGGTACTGGCTGGGATGGACGTTGCATCAGGGTCCAGAATTGAAGACAGTGGTTGATGAGCGGGCCAAAACAAGACCCAGGCATCTTGCCAGCAAGCTTGGCTAAGGGTCTGAGAGGAGAGGGTGGGCAGCAGCCCAGTGGGGTTTGTATGAGAGCTGAGACAGCAAAGCCACGGAGGAGGGTGAAGGGGGCTTGCGGAGGGAAGCAGAGGTGGGAGAAAGCGTGGCCATTGGATCTGAAGAGACCGCTGAGGGGGAGCCACGGGGTGGGGGGCGGGGGCGGGGGAGGGGCGTCAGTGCAGTAGCAAAGCTGTCAGGAGGCAGGATGGGTGCGCGCGGAGTGGATTGGGCTAACGGCCTCGGTGAAGCTGGGAGGGCAGTGAGTGCTCTGTTGGTTATAGAGGGCCGTGGGAGAGGGGGTAGGCTACAGCCAAGTGAGCTGGTAACAGAGCAGCCTGAGGTTCGGAATTTCTCCTGGCCCCAGCCCTGTCCGGATACGTGGATTGTCTCATTACGTAGCGCTGTTACTGAGCGTGGAAGCCGAGCGAGGTACACGAGAGACCGCTTAACTGAAAGACTGCGTATGAGGGTCAGAGGTGGCGTGAGGATATGGCAGTGACCATGACGGACAGGTCCCCACCCTTAGGGACCACGCCACATTTTGGTAGAGGAAGCAGACACGTACGTTAGCAAGTGTACTGCAGCTGAGAACGAGCGCCGTGAGAAAGAAGGCAATGAGAGCGCCCGGGTGAGGCCCCTGTAGTCAGCCTGTCGGGTTCAGGGAACAGAATGGAGGTGAGGATGGGGTAAGGGCAAAGAGGAGGTGGAAGAAGTTGTCAGAGGTGAACCCAGGGGCACTGAGGCCTGGAGATGATGGGGTCACACAGCAAACCAGGTTTGGAGTCTTGCCTTGGGCTGGGAGGGCATGTGGTCAGGTTGGCCCAGAGGAGTGGTGTGGGGAGCAAGCGTGGCCATGTGGGTCCTGCCTCTCCTACAGCACCCTGTACTCAAACTTAGGTTCTTCCCACCCTCCCTGCTCTGGACGGTCAGTCCTCAGACCGCGCCATACTTGAGTGAGCCGCTGCATCTGGGCTGATCTACACACACACACACACACACACACACACACACACACACCCCCTCCCTGCACCCCTTGTAGCACTTCAACTTCCTTTGCTGGCTTCCCACACCCCACCCCTCCTCATCTCTCTGCTCTTGCCTCCTCGTTGCCCCGGCCTGTCACTTTGGCGTGTCCCAGTGTCCCAGTGCCCCGGCCATGAATTCTCTGTCTGCACTTACTCTCAAGTGTTCTCATCTTTTCCTGGCTCTGGATCCCATCTCGTACTCTGACAGCCTGTAGATTGGTAGCCAGGCTCCTAGATCCCGCTGCCTGCTCCCTGTCTCCAGCAGGTTGCAAGGGCAGGTTTTCTGAGAGGAATTTCAGACTCAGCATGTCCCAAACTCAGCTCTCTACCTTGTTGCACGCTCTCCTCACCATCTCTGTTCCAGTTGTTCAGGCCCCAAACCTCAGAGTTGTCCTTGACCCTCCGCTGGCTCTCACATCGCCATCTCCTACAGCAGCAAGTCCTCTCTGTTTGAGCTGCAAAATCTTTAGCCCCTGAGAAATCTCTTAAATAGCTCATAACGTACATGTACTTGACTGTGGGTAGGGGTCTATATAATAAATTTGTAATATTAACAGAGCTGTGCTGCATATAAAAAAATACATGTGCAAGATATCCTCCTCTGGTATTTTTAATTTTCTGTGAGAGAAGAACAAGGGGCAGATGGGCATTGTTGGTGAACTGGGTTTGAGTGAGCCAGAAGTGTGTCCTGCTGAGCCAGGGCACCCCAGGCTGCTGCCATGGAAATGCTCATCTCTCCGAGAACTCTAACAGAAAAGGGACTGTGGGCTCATCAGAAAAAAATAATGTCCATCCTGCAGGGCTCATGGGGCAGTTAGAGCAGGAAGAGAGCCCTCAGCCCAAGTGTCTGTGCTTGTGCATGGAGAGGAAGGGAGGGGGTTGGGGAACCCGGGGCCCCAGAGTCCAGGAGGGGTGATCCTCACCTACTCTCACCTGCTGCTTGGGACCAGGTGAGGCGTCAAGCTCTGAGGAAGAGCCTCCATCCCCAGAGGACAAAGAGAACCAGGCCCCCAAACGGGCTGGCCCACATCTGCGCTTCGAGATCAGCAGTGAGGATGGGTTCAGTGTGGAGGCAGAGAGCTTGGAGGGTGAGTCGGGAGTGGTGGTGACAGAGGGAAGGTGTCCGGTCCTCCCGTCAAGCCCCATCCTGACTGTTCTGGCCTCCCGTCAAGCCCCATCCTGACTGTTCTGGCCCTGCACTCCCCTCAGGGGCATGGAGAACTCTGATTGAGAAGGTGCAAGAGGCCCGAGGGCACGCCCGCCTCCGGCATCTCTCCTTCAGTGGTAAGCAGAGGGGCTGCTGGGATGCTGAGCGCTGGGCGCACTCCCAGAGGACAGGATGGGCCTCTGACATGACATGGGTGTCCTCACCTTTGACTGTCCCCAGGGATGAGTGGGGCAAGGCTCCTGGGCATCCACCACGACGCCGTCATCTTCCTGGCAGAGCAGCTGCCCGGGGCCCAGCGCTGCCAGCACTACAAGTTCCGCTACCACCAGCAGGGAGAGGGCCAGGAAGAACCCCCTCTGAACCCCCATGGGGCAGCCCGGGCCGAGGTCTATCTCCGGTGAGATGTCGGGGCGGCCCTGTGGGTGTTCTCAAGCGCGGGAGTTAGGTCTCGAGATTGGAAACTGAGGCCTGGGAGAAGATGCTTGGCCCCTCCAGGAATTACTCCTAGAGTTCTCAGCAGAAGAGTGAGCCCCATCCGTCCCCCTTCTGCTGTGTCTTGGGGGTAGCAATATTTCTTCCTTGCTAGCAGCAAGCCCCAGTCATAGGATAGGTGGGTGACATCTCTTTGAAGGAATGGCTGTTACCACCCTCTCTTCTCCCCACTTGCTGCAGGAAATGCACCTTTGACATGTTCAACTTCCTGGCCTCCCAGCACCGGGTGCTCCCTGAGGGAGCCGCCTGTGACGAGGAAGAGGATGAGGTGCAGCTCAGGTCAACCAGGTATGGAGGGCAGGCCAGGGTGCTGGGGGTGTTCTGGAAGGGTCCTAAAGAGGGTGACCAGGGGCAAGAGAGGTCATTCCTGGGTACCAGCCTGTGACACTGCTGACCCCACCAGACGTGCCACCAGCCTGGAGCTGCCCATGGCCATGCGTTTTCGCCACCTCAAGAAGACATCCAAAGAGGCTGTGGGTGTCTACAGGTTAGTGGGGTTGGGGGGAGGATGCCCCTTGGGTGGATGGACAGGTGCCCTGGTGCGGGGCCACCTTGGTTCTGTCCCCCTCCCCCCTGAGATCCCCCTGGCCCGTCCTAACCTGCAGATCTGCCATCCACGGGCGGGGCCTGTTCTGTAAGCGGAACATTGATGCTGGCGAGATGGTCATCGAGTATTCTGGAATCGTCATTCGCTCCGTGCTGACTGACAAGCGGGAGAAGTTCTACGATGGGAAGGTGGGCTCCGTGGGGCTGTGGGAGCGAGGTGGGCACAGCGGGGCTGGGCCATGGGCACCAAGAGCCCCTGACCGCGCCTCCTCGCCGCTCTAGGGGATCGGGTGCTACATGTTCCGGATGGACGACTTCGATGTGGTGGACGCCACGATGCATGGCAATGCCGCACGCTTCATCAACCACTCATGCGAGCCCAACTGCTTCTCCCGGGTCATCCACGTGGAGGGCCAGAAGCACATCGTCATCTTCGCCTTGCGCCGCATCCTGCGCGGGGAGGAGCTCACCTATGACTACAAGTTCCCCATCGAGGACGCCAGCAACAAGCTGCCCTGCAACTGCGGCGCCAAGCGCTGCCGTCGCTTCCTGAACTGAGGCCGCCACCGCCCCCCCCACACCCCCTGCTGCCGTCTCGCCCCGAGCTGGGGAGGGGGTGCTCCTGAGCCCCCCCCACCCCACCCCCGGAGCCTCTCACCCCCACCCTCCTGTCCAGGGTGGAGGTGGGGTTGCAGGTGGTAGAGGCCCCGCCTCCACCCCTCCGGCCCACCCAGCAATCGCCCCCTCCCTGCCTTGGGGGCCCAGGATGTAGATACTGTACAAAGGTTTCTAAATCCCTTCTTTTCTATGCACTTTTTTATTTAAGAGGGTGGGTTCCCAGGTGGGAACCCCCCATAATAAAGTCTGTCAATGTTTGGAGAGGTGGTCTTCCTGTCTGTGTGGTGCTGCGGCAAGCAGGAGCTCCTGGTTCTCCACACCACTCCTGAGCCAGGGAAGCCTGTCAGCCTCAGCAGGGGGTAAGAGGCCACCCTTGGGAAGGACAAGGAAACGGGGCAGGGGGTGGGGGCTGCTGTTCCAGCTTCAGAGCCGTATTTGCTCTGCCGGTTCCCAGTGAGAACCAAGTCAGGCTCCCTGCAGATGACCTGCTCCAGGGGTAGCAGGGCCGTTTCTCGGGGAGGACCCGGGCTGCCCAGAGGCACCAGAGGCCGGTTCTAGGTGGCCCCTCAGGCCTTATCTGGTCTGTGTGGTGGAGTAAGAGCGTTCCTGTTGGGTCTCAGCCTAATTCATACTGTTTCAAAAGCTCGTCTTAATGAGGCTCAGAGACGACGGACACTTGTTTCACAGGAAATTTTATTGAGGACTAGGCTGGGCAAGTCCCAGCTCAGCCAAGTTTGGACAGCACCTGCAGTGCATCTGCCCGCCCTAGCTGGGCCAGGTGTGTGCCAAGCTGGCCCAGAGAAGCAGACGGCTCCCTTGCCACCACCATCTCAATCAAGGCTCGCAGTGGTGAGCGACTGGGCCGCAGCGAGTAGGCGAAGGTGGACCAGGCAGCAGGCACTCCGTATCTCGCCGCCAGGTGTCTGGTTGTGCCACAGGCCATCCCCCCACCCGGCCCCGGCTCGGGATCCAGCAGTACAATCAGCTCCTCCAGCACTTCTAGCTCATCCAGGAGGCGAGACAGGGGCTGCGAGGCCAAATCCGGCAGTTCTGGGAGACAAATTTTGGGGTGAGGGAGAGGAAGGGCAATCTTCCCATCCACCTCCCTCCCTGGCATGTCCCCAACTAACCTCTGCCCAGGAGTGGAACCAGAGCGACCTCCTTCCGTGAGTCCCCTGTCTCTGATGCCTCCAGGGAGGCTGGAGAGGACGAGTGCGGGGAGAAGAGGAGAGTATGGATGTTGGTGTCTTCGCAAACCAAGCCAGGATAGGGATGGAGGACAACTTTTGCCTGGCGGTGACACCGCTGGGCCACCAGGAGGACCACTGCTGAGGTGACCAGCAGAACCAGCACCACGAAAACCAGCACGACCGGCAGGGCAAAATTTGGCAAGACCTGAGTGACGCTGCGCTCAGATGTCCACGACAGACTGGAAATCGGTGATGGGCTGGGGTCCTGGGAGCTAAGGACATCTGGTTTCCCAGACTTCAGGGGGCAGGGCTCCTTGGGAGGGATCGACCTCTGCAAATAAGTTGGAGTAAAGTGGGAGGCATGCCCGACTCCTGCCCCCTCAGCCTGAACCTTCCATCCTTCTAACCCTCAGTGGGACCAAATCCCCACCTGATCCAGCTACCCCCGGCCCCCGCAACTTGAACCCAGGTAGGTCTCCTGATCTATTATGCCCCCCGCCCCAATTCTCTTCAGTGGGGCTACACCCTCTCCCTTGATCCAGACCACGCCCATCTAACACCAGACCACGCCCATCTAACACCAGACCACGCCTCCAGCCCCCGCCCCGCCTCCAGCAAGCTACAGGAGCCCGACCAGCACCTGTGGGCAGCGCTGCTGCGTTCCGCTCCGGCTCCCCGCGGGAGCAGAGGCCGTGGCTCCGCCACCACAGGGGCTACATAGCTCCGCACTGTCGGGGTTGCACTGCCCAAAAGGACATTCTTTGAAGGGGAGCGACATGTGATCGCCAGAATCATTGAGCCCGCAGTTTTCCGAAAACTCGAAGTCTGGTGGGAAACATGGTCTTACAGCTGCCCAGGAACTCCTCTCCTGCACTAACGACACCCTTTCCCCCTTTGTCCTATCCTAGCAGGCCCCAGCCCTTGTACTCTACTAACCCAACCTATCACAAAAGCGCCCACCCTTCCTCCCTGGACTAGCCCGGCCAGTCTCCAGACCCTGCCTCCACAGGCCCCGCCCCCCGTTACCCCAACCCCGCTCCGGCACCAAGCCCCGCCCACTCTTGATTTGTCTGCTCAGCCCAGCCTTTGAACACTGCTGCGATCCGGCCTAAGAGGCAATCCCGGTACCATCCCTTCCATCAGAAGCGGAGCCCCATATCGTCTTACCTGTGTAAGGCCTGCTGCCCCCACCCCGAAGTAAGCCCCACGGGCAGTAACCCACAAACTTCGTCCCTTCCCCAGCTCCTTATCACCCGCTGGCTCGGCCTGAACATCTGCATGCCCCGTCCCTGCTCCTCACCGGGACAGGGGGGAGGTCCAAAGCGCTGCAGGCAGCTGCTGCAGCACCGGTTATCAGGGTTCCAGTACTCCAGGCGCCCGCAGTGCTGGGAGGCCTCCCGAGGCACCACCTGGACCAGGAGCAGCGCGGCAGGCAGGAGGAGGCATAGGGGCCCCATCCGGGCAGGGTCTGCAGCCTGGGGAGCCGTGACCGCAGGACTTCCGACCACAGCGACTCTGTCACACTTTCCAGGAAACCCAGGCAGAAGAAGGAAGCAGTGATGTGGGGGCATGGAATCCCCAGACCCCTTTGGAAGACAAGAATCTACCCCCAGCTCCTAGTCCAGCTCCTGGTCCATTATCGGAAGGGCCACAAAGGCCTCAAGATGGCTAGAATGACGAGTCTGGGACCACAAGGAGTGGATTCATATCCCATCTCTGCCATCTTCCTTACCTCTTTTCTCATCCCTAAAATGGGATGACAGTACCTGTCTTAAAGGTTTATTGTGAAGAAGTAAAATCGTTACTTGAAGTACTTAGAACAGAATCTAGCATATGGTAAACTTAAGTATTAGGTATTTCCAATGCCATGTCAGGGCAGCTGGCATGGAGGACCGAGCCTGCGCCCTCTGGAGATTCCCACTCAACTCCCAGGAAACAAACTTTAGCTGTCTAACCCCAATCTCCCGCCAGGCTGGGAATCCTCCAACCTGTCACAACCAGGCACCTCCCCCCAGAGAAGCCTGAGAGCCTGGGAATCCTCCAACCTGTCACAACCAGGCACCTCCCTCTAGAGAAGCCTGAGAGCCGTGCTGAGACTCCCAGCTCAGAGGCGTGCCCACTGCAACCCGTCCCACTGAGGGGTTTCTAGAGCCCTGGGCCTGAGCCTACTGCTCTCCCACCTGTTGCTGGAAGTTCTTCAGCAGAAGTTGTGGCCGGAGACCAGCCCGCTTCCCCTTTCGTGAGGAGATGCGGGGGTGGAAGGAAACTCCAGCCCACAGCTAGGCTCAAGCTAATAGGTTCTAAACCCTCAATACAGAGCTTTATTAGGGGAGGGGTGGTAAGAGAAGATCCCTGTATTGAACAGATACATCATGGAGTCCGGGAGCCTGGGGAAGATGGAGCTGGGGAGTTAAGGGAGCTTTAAGGAGGGGTCCTGGCTGGGAACATTTAAGCCTGTCAGGGGTGGAGGTCAAGGGAGCCAGGGTCTCAGAAGCGGCCATGCCGGTGGTCTGGGGAACGTCGTCGGTTTCTTTCTCGGGGACGGTGGCCGGTGTGGGACCTCGGGGGTGACCTGGGGACAGGAGTGGAGAGATGAGGGTTAGAGCTGGAAGGAGTGAGGCACTGTTCCCTGGCTCTGCCTCTCTGCTCTGGGATGGGGCAGGTAACCAGAGTTGCTGAGTGGTATCAGGAGGGATTCTCAGGGACCAATCTCGGGACTGGAGATCCAGACTGGTCTTGGGTTTGGGGCTTTGGAGTTCCAGCTGGTTTGGGGGTTGAGACTCAGGCGCTGGTCTTTGGATGGTACTCAGAGCAAGTCTTAGGATATAAAAAAGAGACGCTGTTATTGGGGGCACAGGATGAGGTCCATGTCAGGGTCTAAGGGCCTTAGGGTATGAGTTGTCTGGACAGGCTCGTCCTGAGGTACCTGTGCCTGGGTCCCCGCCCATACAACTGACGTCGGAGGTTACGGGAGATGGGCCGCAGGTGCATGAAGTTGCAGAAGCCACCGCGGGTACATTCCCTGGGTAGAGGATGGACGGACGGATGGACGAAGCTGTTGTCAATGACAGCATCCCAACACACAGGAGTGTGGGAACTCCAGGTGCCCATCCCAGCCCCCTGCTACCATACCCCATCTCATACTGCCGGCAGCATGACTCCCGAAAGTCGGTGACAGGAGACAGCTCAGCATGCACAGCCTGCCCGTTGAACCAGCGGTTATTGAGCTCAGCCACTGCACGCTCTGCATCCTCCTCACGCCGAAACTGAGGGGAAAGTCGATCAGGGTCAGCAATCAAACTCAAAAGTCTTTAGAGGATTCGTCAGCAGCTCTGGGGCCGGGCTGGATTTAGTGATGGACCTCAAGCTATGAGGCTTCAAAGGTGGCCATCAGGCACTGAAATGCCTCCACCTCTAGGCTTTCATGTGGGGACAGCAGGCACCTTGACATAGACATTGCCCACGAGGTGGTCCCCCAGGTTGTCGCACACATTCATCTCTTCAATCTCCCCGTACTTCTCCTGCAGCTCCGTGAATACCTCCTGCGGAAGACCAGGAGAAACTCAGCTGAGCTGCTGTTCTACAGGAAACTCTACCCATCCCTTGCCAACCCTCACCTCGAAGAAGTTATCATAGTGTTCTTGCACCTCCACGTCGCTCACGTGACCTGGGTGGGGGCGGAGGGAGCAGGGTGAAATCAGGGGCTGGCCTGCTGGAGCCTGTCCGCCCTGCCCCCAAGACCGGTCCCTCACTCACAGTGCGATCCGTCTGCGGTTTGGGCGGTGTTCTGTGGATTCTGGTACAGGTTGAGCAGCACTATGGTCTGAACAGAATTTAAAGGGGGCGGGGCCTGAACTCATGCAAAGGGGTGAGGTGAGGTATGACGGTTGAGGGGTGACACTTGGCAACAGAGAAGAAGCCTAAGCATCTTGAGTGCATCAGCGATGCTTGCCCCTAAGGAAACCAGAAGAGACACCTAGCAGTCAGGGACAGCCCAGCGGTGTTAATTTGTACGTACGGGGGCGTGGCCAAGATCCTGGGAGAAGGGCCTGAAGGAGGGGGAGGAACCTGCAGAGGCCCGACAAGAAAAAAGCCGATGCTGGGTGGGGCTTAGGAAGCCGGAAAAGGCGGGACCTCGTGGTGACGGACAACAGAAGGGGACTGGCCGGGAGGCGTTAACCCTCAAAGCTCCGTGCCGGGTCTCACCTGGCTGAAAGTCGGTTTGTTGTGAAGCCGGGAGCACCGGTCCCCGTGCCGGCAGGCCCCGATCTTAAAGTAAAAAGAGCAGTTAACCCTGGAAGAGGTGCAAAGACAGAGGTGAACCGAGGGCCGGGGAGGCCGGACACCCCAGAAACACCGCCCAACGCCCCCCAGCCACCAGGGAACCAAACGTCCCGGTCCTGTCCCCCGCAAGGAGCCACTTCCTGCGCCCGTTCTCACTTGTCCTTCTCAGTCCCGAATATCGAAGCTAAATATTCAGCCATTTTTACCCGAACCCTCCAACTCCGTCTGCTCTTTACGTCATTTCCGTTGCTTAAGCGCATTGGGAAGTGTAGTTCGTCGCTGCCTCCCGACACAGCACGCGCTCAGTAACTGCCTACTGCGCTTGTGGGTTCGAGGCCTGCGCCCTCCCGGCAAAATCACCACTGGAGTTCCGAAGGCGCATGCGTACAGCGTTGCGGCATCTAAAAAGACTACAAACTCCAGAGACACTTGCGGTATCTCGCGCAAACTTCCGGAGTTGAAAGTGGCAAAGGCTTCCAAGCGAGGAAATAGACTGCACTGGTGAGTTGGGGGCCGTTCGCGCACCCGAATAAACGCGAAGAACGTTCAACCCAGCCAGCTTGCTGGTGGGGGCCGGGGTACCCTTCTTTCAGCAAACGTACCCTTCAGTTTTTCTCCGTTTTGTCGTAATAGGGGCGTGGTTGTTCGCGATCCCTGCATCTGTCACTTGGGGTCAAGGCTTGGCTCCTGCTCTACAGACCCGCGGAAAGACTCGGCCTCAGCGCCACTATGAACTTGGAGCGGGTGTCTAACGAGGAAAAATTGAATCTGTGCCGGAAGTACTACCTGGGTAAGGGCCGGTTCCTAGGATCCCAGGAGAAAAGAGGGGACCGGACTAGAGCACCAGAGGGAAGAGAGCCTGGGGCCTGGATTCTTGAGTCTAAGGGATAAAGCGACTGAGGGTGCGAGCTCCTGGGAAAGGAAGGGCCTGGGACCTAAGGAAAGAGGAAGCTGGGGCCTCAGCTTCTGGGTCCCAAGAGACGGGGGACGTTGGGCCAGACTCTGGGTCATGAGAAAGAGATGAATGAGGAGTCGGATTTGGGGGCCGTAGGGAGGGAGCCAGGATTTCTGTTTCTGATAGCAGAGATTGCCACTTGAACTTGGGTATGAGAGACGGCCTTCCGTCCTCTAGGTGGGAGTTGGGGCGGGGAGAGGTTAGGAGGAGGAGGATCCTCACTGCCTAACGTTTCAGGTTGTTGTTTTTTTTTTTCTCTTAGGTGGGTTTGCTTTCCTGCCTTTTCTCTGGTTGGTCAACATCTTCTGGTTCTTCCGAGAGGCCTTCCTTGTCCCAGCATACACGGAGCAGAGCCAAATCAAAGGCTGTGAGTCCAGGGTACAGATGAAGGGAGGCCATTAGATGTTGGGAGGGAATGATGGAGGTTTCAGGATTCGGGGCTCCAGAAGAGAAGAGAGGGCCAGCGCGGCGGGGGCGGGGCTGGAGACTAGAGGTCAGATGGAGGCCAACTTTATCCATTCTTGTTCTTTTGCAGATGTCTGGCGCTCAGCTGTGGGCTTCCTCTTCTGGGTGATTGTGCTCACCACCTGGATCACCATCTTCCAGATCTACCGGCCCCGTTGGGGCGCCCTTGGTGACTACCTCTCCTTCACCATACCCCTGGGTACCCCCTGATAGCTTCCTCTGCACAGGCCTGGGACCTGCTCATTCACCCAGGATGGGCTCCTCTACTCTAAGCTCACTCTCAAACCCCAAGACTTGTTCCCATTTCCTGTGTTCTTTGCTGACATCCCCCAATAAAGGACTCTAATTCTCTATATTGACTTCCTGGATCTTTTGGATTTTGAAACATAAAATGGTTATTAATACTCAGAAATACGTATTTAATGCCTACCTTGTGCCAGGCTTAGTGCTTCACACATATGTGCAGTCCTTCATTCTCTGCACCCTCTGAAATAGGAACTTTCCTGCTCTGGAACCCTATTTTACAGATGCAGAACTAAGAATTATTGCTGGCATTGCTAGGGGCCTTTATTCTGTGCTGGTGGTGTGTGAATTTGAAAACTACTTTCTCACTTGGTCTCAGTATTCTCATCAGAAATTTGGATATCAGTGCTATCTCCTAGAAGTTACCTGAGCCAAAGCGTATGTGGTAAATGGAAGTTTCCCGTTTTCTGAGGATGTTGCCTGCAGCATTAGATATAGCCAAGAGTTTTATCAGAGAGGGCTTCCTTGACCATCTTTGAAATTCAGCCCCTACTTTGGTACTCCCAATGTGCCTTCAGTGTTTATCCTTTCTCATTACATTTCATTTAATATGTTTTACTTGTTTCTTGTAATCTCACATCCTCTAAAATATAAGCTCAATTACGGGAAAAGTTTTTGTCTGTTTTGTTCAGTGCTGTGTTCCCAGTACCTAGAAGAGTGCCTGGCACTCTAACAAATACTTGCTAAATAAATGAGGTGCCTGAAGAGAGATTAACAGGTAGATGGCACCTAGCGAGTGCTCAGTAAGATTGAAAGCGGCCTAACTCCAGAATTCTCTTCCTCAGGGACAAAAAGGGCTCCCACAGTTAAATAAACCCCGTCAATAGCTGAATTCGTGCTATTCAAAGCTTCTAACACTACAAGTTCCGAGAGGCCTCGCGAAGCCCTGGTCCTACATCACCCACAGTGCCTCGCGCGGCGCAGGCGCCGTTACTCTGGCTGCGTGTTTGGGAGCTGGAACTACACCTCCCAAGAAGCGCTCCGGGATGCCGTTGGTTTGTTTCCGGAAACGGGGCCTCAGAAAGGTGGGACTTAGACCTGGGAGCCGATGGCTGCAGCTGTCAATTGGTCAGAGATGAGATCGACGGTTGCACTGACAAATGGAAATAAGCAGTTGCCGAAGGGGCCCGCCCACAGAAGGGAAACTAGAGGAGGTGGCGGCTGCAGTGGCGGTCGCCGCCGGACACTGCTCAGCGCCGAGGATTGGCAGCACACAAAGCTTATCTGACTTCTTCCCGTCTGCCTTCAGCCTTGATTTGTGAACCTGGGCTCTTCTGGGCTCCTCTGACCCAGTTAGCCACACCTCAAACCCAAACCATGTTCCCGGTGAAGGTGAAAGTGGAGAAATCAGGTGAGGACTCCGAGGTAGGGGGCTTTTAGGGGAGCAACGACCGATCGGGGTATGGGAGCTCCGAAAGACAGGATTATCGCCATAAGACGGACCACTCAACTTTTTCCTGCCACCCATCTGACTATCGCTGTCAGGCATGGGACGATTCTTGCCATCTTCATACCCTTCCGGTTTGTACTCAAGGTAGCATTTGAGGTTGAATGGTGGTGGCTCAGACTCTTCGGTGCGGTGAGACATGGGGACCCCGAGCCGTGTAACTGAAAAGGACTCGTCTTGGCTTTGCCTCAATTTCCCTATATCCAGCAGTGGTCATTAACAGCAAAGGTCAAGCATTGTGCTCAGAGCCTGAAGTACAGGGAAGCTTTTAATCTTGGCCGTTACTGTATCCCAATAATCCTAGGAAGTAGGAAGTGTGGTGGATGGGGAAACCGAAGCTGAGAGAGAGGAAGTCATTTTGAGTTGGGTCCGAGTTGATGGGAAACCAGGACTGGCATGTTGAGGGCTAGTGGCACAGAATCCAGACCCCTCCTCCACCCACCCACCCCCAAAAAAGAGTAAAATGATGTGTAGGGTGTTAAATGGTATAAGTGGTAATAAAAACGAAACAGGAGAAGGTAAGATCTGACAAGATGAGGAAGAGAACCATGAGGGTAGGTGAGGGACCAGCAAATCAGATCAGGATACAGCTCTGAAGAGGCCCTGAAGTGGAAAACGGATTTGGCCCGTGCGAGGACAAGTATGGAGGCCAGTGTGGCTGGAGCAGAGGGAGTGAGGTAGGGAGCATGAGGGGACAGCAGAGAGCAAGAGGGAAGGGAACAGATCTTGTGGCCCCAAGTTAGGACTTTGGCTTTTGCTTAGAGGGGAATTGGGGAGCCAACGGAGGGTTCAGAACTGAGGAGCAAGTTAATAAAAATGCCCCCCAAATGAAAAAAAAACAAAAAACAAAAAACAAACTGTGGGTGGAAGAGTAAAGGCCTGGCCACAAATAATGGTTGGGGCAGGCGTAGGCACGGAGGCCTGTGAACACTGGGTGGAAGAGCTCAGTCCAGGGGCTCTGCAGAGCTGTAGAGTGTTCTAAGCAGGAGAGGATCAGGTTTGGTTTGGTTTTCCAAAGAGTCCTCTGGCTATGTTGTGGAGGATAGATCAGAGGAGGAGATTGAGGCTGGGAGCCCAGGAGAAGTAAGGGAGAAGACCCGGGTACGGAGGGGGTATGTGGAGAGACACTCAGGAGGCCAAGTGGACAGGCCCTGGGGTTGGTGGGCTGGGGTAGGGGAGGGTAAGAGGTGTCTGTTATGAGGCCCAGGGAGGGATTGGGGGGCCGTGGGACTACCCCGAAATGGCCCAGGGAAAGGGGTAAAGTTTAGAGAGGCCCCGAAGCTAGTGTGGGATGCAGTAGATGGTAAGGGCCGAGGGGATGTTCAGGGAAAGATATCTAGGAGACCATGGGATCCCAAGGTCTAAGGTTCAGGAGAGAAGCAGGGGCTAGGGAAAGAGATGTGGGTATGATCAATGCCTTGGCTCCTGCCCAGGGCTCTTTGCTAGACTCTGAACTGCCTCTAGCCCTTAACCCCCCACCATGTCTCTCCTCAGTGATGTTGGGAATCCCTGTGTCTCCCTGTCCCAGGGCTGGCAAAGCATGTCCCCAAGTGTCCTTCCAGACTTTGAGCATTGGGACAGAGTGATGCTAGGTACTGGCTGGAAGAAGAGAATAAACACCCCACAAGGGTGAGAGGAGAATATTTATAACATTATCACCTCCTTAAATTCTCTGATGAGGGCAGGCAAACACACAGGTGGACAGAGCCAGGAATGCAGGAAGGTGGGCCCAGATGTCATTTCCTGCCAAAAATGGATATTTTAGGTGCAGTCTCCCAATTATTTTTTTTTTTAAGATTTTATTTATTTATTTGACAGAGATCACAGGTAGGCAGAGAGGCAGGTGCGGGATGGAGGGAAGCAGGCTCCCTGCTGAGTAGAGACCCCCCCCCCCCAATAAGGGGCTCGATCCCAGAACCCTGGGATCATGACCTGAGCGGAGACAGAGGCTTTAACCCACTGAGCCACCCAGGTGCCCCTAGTCTCCAAATTATTAAGTGTTGTCCATTCAGATTTAGTTCAGATTTAAAATAACATCAAATAAAAAGTCAGCCAAACAAAATACATCTGGGGGCTAGATTCTGCACCCACTTTGAGTCTCTGCCTTATAACTTCGGCTGTAGAGCCAGATGGCCTGTGTGCAAATCCTCAGCCCTAAAATTGCCTCGCTGTGTGACTTTGAGCCAGTAGCCTAACTTCTCTGTGCCTCAGTTTCATCGTACATAAGACATATCTACCTGCCAGAGTCATTTTGAAAATATAACGGGGTTAACAGATGAGACGTGCTTAGAACCATTCTTGGCACATACGTACAACTTTATTATTATTATTACATGTTGCTCAGAGATTTATATACACCATAGGTTTATTTAAATCTCAGAATAGTCTTTGCAGTTAGGTAGCATTGGGAGACCTATTTTCAAGATAAGGAAACAGGCTCAGTGAGGTAAGGTGACTTGGCTTTGGTCACATGTGAGCATGTGGGACAGCCCTGGGACCCAGGGCTTTTGCTCTTCACATCAGTTGTCTTTGCCCACTGCCCCCTCTCAGCATGCCTGGGCCTGGCTGGAGGCTTGGATATACATGCCCTTCCCCAGCCCAGTTGGCTACCCACCTGCCTTGGACCTGGGCACTGACTCCTGCTCGCTGTCCTCTTCCCCAGAGTTGGAGATGGCCAAGGCCCGGAACCAACTTGATGCTGTTTTGCAGTGTCTGCTGGAGAAGAGCCACATGGACAGGTTGGGATCTGGCCAGGTCATTGGGGGCTCGGGGTCCTGGCACATTGGACCCTCTCTCTGGTCCTGGGTGGATCTGGGTAGGACCCCATAGGCTGACTTAGGGAGCAGGGAGCCCAATGGAAAAGCCACTCTGTCTTCCCACTCGGCCCTGGGAACCCCGAGCCCACAGTTCTCTCCTGCTACCAGGGAGCGTTTGGAGGAAGAAGCTGGGAAAACCCCCTCGGACACCCACAACAAGTAAGTTTTGTGGATGGGATCTGAATCTGAGAATTTGTGTGAGACAGCTTCCTCCTTTATCCAAGCTTCCTCCACCATACTTGTAACCAGCCCATGTGTACAGAGACCCTGTGGCAGCGGAAGCTTAAGTCCCCTCCTGGTTGCCATCTACAGCCCTGGAGGCTCAAGCGGGATGCAGGCTCTAAGGGGTCGGGGGTGGGGTGTCCACGTGAGCATCTCAGTCTCCGCAGGGCACCCTTTGGGTGGTTTTGAGCAGGGGTTTGTTTGAGGGTCAGCCTGCTGACACCTTGTCTCTCCACACAGGGATTGTTCCATTGCAGCCTCTGGCAAACGGTAAGGTGGCAGGGGCCCCAGCCCACTCACTGGCAGGAGGTCGCCAGCCCCTGCCCTGGTCCTGATGTTCTCCTGCCCCGCACAGGCCATCAGCCCGCTTCCCCCACCAGCGGAGGAAGAAGAGGAGGGAGATGGATGATGGGCTGGCTGAGGGAGGGCCACAGCGATCCAGTGAGTAGGCTATGGCCCTAGAGGGCCGGCTGGGTCGGGGAGCTGTGTGAGGATGGTCACACGCCTTCCCCTCCCACTACCCTAGACACGTATGTGATCAAGCTGTTTGACCGGAGTGTGGACTTGGCTCAGTTCAGCGAGAACACCCCACTCTACCCCATCTGCCGAGCCTGGATGCGCAACAGCCCCTCAGTGCGCGAGCGCGAGCGCTCCCCCAGCTCCCCACTACGCCCGCTGCCTGAGGACGAGGAGGTTGGACATGTGGCGGGCCCCCTCCGGGCAGCCAGTGGGGAGATGGTGAAGGGTGTCCTCTCCCAAAGCTGGTGGGATAGGCAGGCACAGGTCTCTGTGTTTGCTGGATCCGATGCAGCACACAGAGTGAACCGTTTGGCTGAGAGTGTGGATGGAACTTAAAGCAGACAGATACAACCACCTGGCCTGCCAGAGGGAGGGGACAGGGCTTCCTGAGGCAGGTAGATGTGACCTCCAAGATTAGAGGTTCCCAAAAGCTGGGGGGCTTGACAGGGGTCCTTACTGCAACCAGGTGTAGCCACCTGCCTAGAGTGGCGGATGAGGGTTACTGGGCTGGGTAGGAGTGATTTGGGGTCCCTGGGCTGGATAGAATAGAGTCAGGGATCCCCGAAGCGACATTTCTTTGGCATGGCTCCTAAGACGGGTCCCCAGTGAGACCTTTGTGTCTGCTGTCACTGGGAAGGGCAGGAGGAGGGAAGTGCATACTGCTGGCCCTCTTCTCTAACTCTCTTGGGCCTGGCGTGGGTTCCCTTGTGTCCCCAGAGTTCGGAGGTCACCAACAGCAAGAGTCGTGATGTGTACAAGCTGCCCCCACCCACAGCCCCCGGGCCGCCTGGAGATGCCTGCAGGTCCCGAATTCCATCCCCCCTGCAGCCTGAGACCCAGGGCACCCCTGATGATGAGGTGGGTACGCAGGCTGGCCCAGGGCTCTCGGGCACTGGTACAGGGCTTGGGCATGGCCAACCCAGCCTAGCCTCCCTGTCCACGCAGCCCTCCGAGCCTGAGCCCTCACCATCCACACTCATCTACCGCAACATGCAGCGCTGGAAACGCATCCGCCAGAGGTGAGCGTTCCTGAACCTGCTTGCACCCCCATGGCTTCTGTCCCAGCTGCTAAGTCCTCCCTCTGCCTCTACCCCCACCACAGGTGGAAGGAGGCATCTCATCGGAACCAGCTTCGGTACTCAGAAAGCATGAAGATCCTCCGGGAGATGTATGAGCGACAGTGATGTTTCCCTGCTCTTCACACATCCCCCCAATAAACATCCCCTCCCCACACCTTCACACCAACCTCCGCTCTCTCCAGCCCGCATTTCCCGGCCCAGACATAAAGCAGTTGGCGTAGCTGTAGCACGTTTATTGAGGGGAATGGTTAAGGGTGACGGGAAATTCAAGGAGGGAGAAGGATTGTGGGATACCAAAGCAAAAGTGGCTGCCTGGTTGGATCTTGGAAAATGGGGGGGTGGGGCATGTGAAAGGTGGATTACGTATGCTGTGTGGCTGATGATTTGGGAATTAAGACAGAATGACTGGGTGGAGGGGGTGGTTCTGGTTAGAGTTGGGATTGGGGCTTAGGGTATCTGTGCAGTCTGAGGTTGAGGGTCCTGCTGGGCCTGGAATAGGTGTCCAAGGGTGGGGTGGGGGTCAGAAAAGGGGTTTAAGAGTCTGGGAGGGGGCGCTGGCTGGTGGTTTAAGTCACAAGATGGGTGGGGAGAGTAGATTGTCCGGTTAGAATGAGGGGAAGGATCCAGAATCTCAAGGCCCAGGCCTTGGATGGTCTGGATATTCAAGGGGTGGAGGGGGATTATGCTTGACTGGCCTGGGGTGGGGGCAGGGCTAGCCACACCATAATCCAGTGTTGGAGAGGGAAGAGGATTAAAATGCTGCGATGTGGAGATGTTTTAATAGATGAGTCAGAAGGAAGCAGAGGAGGGAGTTCTGAGAGGGTTTACATGCCAAGAAAGTGGGGCCAGGAGACTACAGGCTGTAGGTTGTCCCCCAGGGCAGGGAATCTAGGGAGATGTCAGGAGTTTGAAAACTGGAGGGGGTGTGAGAATGGGAGTGTCGGTGGAATGATCTACGTTACCAGGGCAGGATCTATGTGGGGAAGGGTCAGGGTCAGGGTAGGTTCCCAGACTGGGTGGGTGGTTTTGGCGCGCTCGGGACATCTGGCTGGGCGGAGTCAGGTCGGCTTTAAAAGAGGGGGCCTGAGGCGGCTCCCGGGATTCAGGCATGACGCCTACTTGGCAGCAGCCTGTGGCTGCGGCAGTGGGGCCTGGGGCGTTGTGGGTGCGGCCTGGATGGACAGGACGCCCTCAGGGGACAGCGCGGACGTCACGGCGGCAGGGTCAACGCCAGCCGGCAATTTGTAGCGGCGGTGGAATTCACGCGCGATGTATCCATGCTCATCCTGGAGAGAGAGGGGACTTGAGTGGCCCCGCCCCTTCCCAATGGATGCCCCGCCCCTCCGGCCTGCGGGTCCCGCCTACGCATTCTGGCCCCACCCCTGCCAGCGGGCTCACCGGGCGCTCCTCGTGGCGCGCATGCACCTCCACGTGGTCGCCAACCACCTTGACGGCGATTTCCTCCGGGGAGAAGTGCTTCACATCCAGCAGCACTGAGAAATGCCCAGGCTCCGTCGGGACCTAAGCACAGCCCGATCGTCATCACTGGGGCGAGGGCCCCAGGAGCCAACAGAGCCCTTCCCCCATTGGTTCTGGGGCTGCTCCTGTCTCAGGCCTCCGGAACTGGGCAGTCCCCTTTCCCACTTGTAGCCCCAGAGGATCTCTTCACCCAGAATAACTGCTATCATCCGTCCCCCTGTAATCACTGAGATTCTCTCATCCAGAGATATGAGGCCCTCTTCCCCTGCAAGGTCAGGGACCTCCGCTCTCACAGGGTGAGGCCTGCCCCCTCCCCCAGTGTCAGAGTGTCCTTTGGACACAGAATCCCCAGCCCCCTATACCTCAGAACTCCTGATGCCCTTACTGCACACCAATGCCCCCCCACCAGAAATTGCCAAGATGCCTCTTCCCCCAGCTTCCAGTGTCACCTCCCACTGGAGTCACGGGGCTACTTACGCCCTCCACAGTTACAGTACTCTCCCCCCAACTTCTCAGAGTAGCCAGCCCCCCTCTTTCTCAAGTCACAGGACCCTTCCTCCCCCTCTGTCTCTCCAGGAGGCATAGGGTCACCACGTACAGTCTCCAAATTCTTCCCCGAGAAATGACAAAACATTCCCTCCCCTCAGGAGCCCCTGGGAACCCCCATGCCCTTCAGAGTAACTGAGCGCCCCCTCTCCCCCAGATTTCCCGGGTCATCAGCCCCCTTCAGAGTCACTAAAGATCGCCTCCGAGTGACGGCCCCACCCTATCCGTGACTCAGTCATTCCAGCCCCTCAGAGCTGAGACCCTCCTCAGATGACCAGGGGCCTCCCACCCGCCTTAGTAATCCGGCCTGTGAGATTCCATACTCAGGAACTCTGGAAGCCCCTCTTGAGTGGCCGGACTCTCCACCCGGCTCAAAGTCGGGGGATTTCCTCACCGCCCCTTCGGGATGACCGGGGGCCCCAAGCCTTGCAAGTGGTCGAGTTACCGCCCTCCCCCAGGCCTGGCACCTGGGCGGTAGGCAGCGCCACGCTGGGTGCGCGCAGGTAGTAGGGGGCCAGTGAGGCGGGGCAGAGCGCAGCCAGCTCGGCCTCCAGCAGCCCCTCGCCGAAGCGCTGGTCGAAGAGGCGCCCAGGCGCCGAAAGCCCGGGCAACGGGGCCGAAGCGCGGCGCAGCCAAGACGGCTGCACAGGCACGGGGATCTCCATCCTGCTTCGCCGCCGCCGCCGCCGCCCCTAGGCTCCGCAGTGCCCCTGCGTGCGCCGCAGCAGCTCTTATAGTACGCCTTGTGTCCGCCCCTCGGCGGGCCGCCCGGGGACATTGGGACCGCTGCCAGCCCCGGCCATTAATAGAGCCTTATTTAGAAAGCCCAACAATGACTTGGCCATTTATTAAGCGCCTGCTGGATGCCAGAGAGGTGATCCCTCGCTTTCCCAAAGGGGAAACTAAGGCTGAGGAGGCGTAGCCTTGACGGCGCAGCATTTGGGACCCAGGGCCCGAAAACCCCACCGCAGAGTTCGCAGTCCCTTTAATTCACTCCCGCCCCGCAGGCAGCCCTGGGGATGACGCAGCCGGCGGTCTTAAGAGCAGATTCTTGGGTACAGGGAATGTGGTAGCCGGCCAGGCTGTCAGGAGGACACAGAACAGACCCGACTCCCATCTCAGCAGAACGCTGGGCCCAGCCCCCCGGCAAGCCGGGCCTAATTCGGGGCCTCTGACTCAGCCTCGGGTGAGCAGAGTAGCGGGGTCTGCCAGGTGAGCAGCGGCCAGAGGGCGCGGGCACGAACAGTCCAGGCTGGCCCCCCAGGGGCCGCGCGCCGGGCCCGAAATAGCTCGTTTTGATCCCACCACCTCGGCTAGGAGCCCAGGCCTGGCACTTAGCGCAACCAGCTGCTCCTACAGCAAGACGGGAAGTGGTTAATGACTCCGCGGTACCGGTTGGCTGGCGCGACTGATGGAGGGGCGGCAGTTAGGCGACAGACTCCCCGAATGCCCTGTACCCAAGAAACGGTGGTTACTTTGGAGTCCAGACAAGCTTCCCGCAGCAAAAGTAGGAGTGGCTATAAGGCAGGGCTGGAAAGAGAAAGTACTTTATGACCCCTCCTCAACGCGAGCTCACCCTCGGATCCTTCCCATTGGTTCACAGGCTTGCCAATTACTGCTACGAGCTACGGTTCTCCAATCAAACACGCTCTCTCAGTCAGTCCGGAGGTACGGCCAGTTGTGCGACATCTCCCTTTGGCCGCTTCCCAGTTACTTTTGTTTTCTCCTCCATCATTGGTCGCCCTGGAGGCCGCTCTCTTCCCGCGCGGGCACTCCGAGAGAGGGACGGGCCTGGCCAGGCATTGCTTAGCAACAAAGATGCACGCAGGCTCAGCCCAGTGAGGGAGCGGAGCTGGCGGAAGCGCCCAGGTAGCTGCTGGATGGACCGCAGGTGAGGCCGATCCTTCTCCCGGGGACCCCAGGAGGCCTGGAGAGGACCTAGGGTGAGATGAACACAGCGTCCGGTCCGATTTGCTAAGGTCCGGAGTCTCTATTTTTAAAACCGCACTGGAACTACGACTCCCAAGATGCTCCACATCCGCCGGCAGCGCCAGCTTTGGACTTCACCATCTCGGGGTCCCACTGCGTCTTACGTTCCGCTTTCCAAGTGGCTCCAAGGGCTTTTCGTTTTCCTCCACGGGTGTCCAGTGTCATCTTGGGAGTTAAATTTACGAATTTTAAAACTGCCCCAGATTCCTGTGGGTGTTGGTTTTTAACTTTATTGCTTAGACGGAGCCCAGTTGCTGTTGGGGATTGTAGTCCTTTTACCATTTACACCTTAGTGTACCCAGGACTTTATGGGAAATGTACAGTGTAAGGGGTTAGCCGTGGTTCTCAACCCGAGCTCCACGTCGAAATCACCTGGGACGGTGCGAAAGAGATACAGATGACTAGCCCGCTTCCAGATATTATGATTCTTTTCGGCTTGGGGTAAGGACCATGTATCTGTATTTTTAAAAGGCTCCTTTATTGGATTCAGGCTTAAGAACCACCAGTTGGCAGTTCTTGGTTTTCTGAGACTGCCCCCAAGGGCTGGTGGGTAATCGAGCCTCTAGTATCATTATCTTGAATGTGCAGCGCTGCTTCATGGGAATTATAGTTCATCTCTTCCTGGAATCTATGGGAATGGTAATCTGGTTCTCCCCTCCTCTTCCCAACCCTGAAACCTGACTCCACCCCACAACCCCCCAACAGGAAGGCTCTGCCTGCCAAACTCACTCTCCTCTTGCAGTCTGCCAGTTTTCTCCATCCAAGACAACCCCCTTGAGGATACTGCCCTGGATCAAAGCCACTATTGGCCATCCGGAAGCCAGACTTGGCACCCCAAGGTGAGGACACTCCATAGAGAGTGCTGTGTGTGAGCCCAGTGGTGAGGGAGTGACAACCAGAGGGAAGGAGGAGAGACAGGGGTGAGAGATTAAGAGACAGTCCCTCCTCCCCTCCCCATGGCTCTGCCCTCACCCAGTCTTCTGTCATCTGGATCCCTTGTTGTAGCCCCCAGTCACTCTAAGTCGTAACCATTGTGGGATATGTTTCCTCCCCTCTCGACTCGACTAAGACAAACTTCACGTGTGCCTTCATTCCCCTACAGGGATGACCCGTCCACCCTCACTTTCTTCTCTCCTTACCTCCCCATCTTAGACCCTGACCCCATCCAGGTCCCAGAGGTCCAGGCCCGCAGAAGCTCCGAAGGCTCTGGCCACAGGTCCCAACTCCTCTGAACTGTTTGAAGAGTCCTGGCCATCCAGCTCAGAAAGCCCTTCCCCGCCCAGCACCACTGAAGGACAGATGGGAACCTCTCCGTCACCCACCCTGATCGACAGCAGGGAGTCCGTGGTGGCCAAGTAAGTCCCAGCAGCCCTGGGGGAGAGAAGGGTTTGGATCAGGAGGGGTTAGGCATCCCATAATAATCACCATAGCAAGAGTTGTTTATGCAACACTTTTAGGACCACACTTTATGTGTGCTGTTAAGAGCTCTGGAGGTAGGTTGCCTGGGTTCAAATCCCAGCTCTGCCACTTACCCTCTGTACGATCTGGGCCTCAGTTTCTTCATCTGTAAATTGGGGGTATTAACAGCATATATCCCCTAGGGCTGTTTTAAGCTTTCAATGTGTTACTGTCTATAAAGTATCTAGTATCTATAAAGTATGCTATCACATAGTGAGCCCTTGGATTTGTAGCATCCAAGTTCAGCTGCTCTACCAAACAGCCCCAAATTACTTGTGGCTTAATCAAGAGAGCATTTATTTCTCCCTCACGCAACAGTCCAGGCAGAAGCAACGAAGGCCAACATCGCATCCCCTGGCTCAGGTGTCAGGGACACGGTTTGCTTCCTGTCTTGTTGCCTCCCATCACTAGGCTTTTGCCCTTTCCTTTGTGGACCAGAATGGCTCCCAACCACATCCACTTTCCAGAATCACATCTCCTCATCTCAAAACCCTGCTGGTCAAGAACTTAGTTATGGGGCCATAAAACTATAGGGGCCTCTGAGAAATGCATCTGCGGAAGAGTGGCTATGGGCCTAGTATTATACAGTCTTATATAATACTGCATTACTCTGTAAGAGAAAACAGATGTTGAGGGACAAGCACTAGGTACTGCCAAAGTATCTGATAAACATCGCTATTGTTATTATTATTATTATTATTATTTGACTCTCCTCGTTCACTCGCCTCCCATTCTCTGATGCTCACAGGTACATAAACCGGTTCCGTCAGGCTCAGCCCACAAGCCGAGAGGAGCGCCAGCCTGCAGGCCCAACCCCAGCTGACTTTTGGTGGCTCCGGCCTGAATCTCCAGACACCAGCAGTCAACTTGCTGAAGGTACCAGCTTCAGAACTGTCCACTGCCGGCCTAAAACCTTTCCTGATCAATGCCCCCAGCAGACATTCCCCATGCCTCCCTAAAAATCAACTGGGGCTTCTCAGCAGGAGCCAATGAACCAGAAGGAAGACCCAGCACAGCAGTCCCAATTCTTGCCAAGGTGGCCAGTGCATCTCAGGCTAAGGCTGTGGCCCCCCTTGAGGAAATGAAGCAGGTGATATATATTCTCATCTACCTTCTTCCCTGTCTACCTGAACTGATACCACCAGCCCTAGGATAGAATTACAGAGTCAATCCCCAATTCAAGGAAGCTTAAAGAAAAAAGGAGGATTTGTTGGCTCATGCAATCAAGAAATCTAAATGTATATGCTTTCAGGCATGGCTGGATCCAGGTATTTGAATGGTTTTAGGAGGAACTTGACTCTCTTGACTCTCTGTTCCTCTTTCTTGGGCTCAGTCTCAGGCAGGCTTTCCCCTTGAAGTAGTGAACATGGCCCCAGTGACTCTTGGCTTCTAGCTTACATAATAACTTTAGTGGAAAGAGGAGCATTTTCCAGTAGTTCCATCCAGAGCCCCAGAGCTTACTCTCGTTCATTCATTCTTTTTTTTTTTTTGCTATTCATTTATCTTTGAGCCAGTTGCTGTGGAACCAGAGGACAGACTATTGTGATTAGCCAGGCCTGGTCAGGAAGGTGGGGTCAACCCTTCTCCCACAATAATGACTACAAGGAGGGGTGTGAATCCCCAGAGGAAAACTGGGTCCCCCTTCCCTGGGGAGGAGGAGTGGATTCCTTAGATGGCTTACCAGCATGTGAGCCTATCAGCTGTAACACAGACCTGTACTCCAGGTCTTGTGTCCAAAGTCTGTTTCCCAGCACCCTTTAAGATGGAGCTAGCCTTGGGCACCTGGGTGGCTCAGTGGGTTAGGCCACTGCCTTCGGCTCGGGTCGTGGTCTCAGGGTCCTGGGATCGAGCCCCGCGTCGGGCTCTCTGCTCGGCGGGGAGCCTGCTTCCCTTCCTCTCTCTCTGCCTGCCTCTCTGCCTACTTGTGATCTCTCTGTCAAATAAATAAATAAAATCTTTAAAAAAAAAAAAAAAAGATGGAGCTAGCCTCTAATCCCTCCTCCCTCGCAGAGCCTCAACACATGGAACTCGTCCCTGCTGGACCTGGAGACACTGAGCCTACAGAGCAGAGCTGCCAGGCTGCTCAGACGCAGGTAGGTGCCTTTCCTGCCCGCCCCCCGCCAGCTCCAGGGCCCTTGCACCGCCTCTGAGACCCCTATTGCCTTGCTTGTGCTTTCTCCCTACAGCAAGGCATCCATCTCTGCCTCCTCACTAAGCCCTAGCGATACCAGCAGCTCCTCATTCCCAGTCAGCTCTGATGGCCTCTCTCCCTTCTCCGTGACCTTCACCCCTGACTTCAGCAAGGGCTCTGACCCCAAGGCACATGGTAAGTTCTTAGGCAAGGATCGAGAAGAGACTGGATGTGAATCCCAGCTCTGACATCTATCCACTCTGGGCCTCTCTGTTTCTCCAAGTTTTAAATCAGCAATAAATGAGTTGAGGGTACAGGGAGCTCTTGCCACAGTCCTCACAGCACCAGTTGTTAACATGGCAGGTTCTCTCTCTGCCTCCTGTTTGCAGTTCTGAACACAAATTTCCAAAATCTGAAGGCCTTTTCCTCATTTGGCCCCGTACCTGCTTGGACAGCAAAATCTGACCGAAAGAATATGAAGGCTGTGTATCATCTCTCTGTATCTCATTGAGGGTGAATAGACATACTTTTTGCTATGACTGTGTTACCTTGAACCACAGGAAACTTGTCCTTGTTAGTAAAAGATGGTTGAGTATGGACAATTTCATATTGTTCAACCAAATACTAATGTGTCTAGGGTACCGAGCCAGCCCTCTGCTGGTGCTGGACGTATGATGTGATTTCGCTGAAGCAGGCAAATTGTTGAACTCCTAATTCCAGCCACCTGAAGTCTTCAGATTTCAGAGATGGGATTATGGACCTGGATTACTGTTACTCCATGGCCAGGTCCTGGGACGCAGTGGTGCACAGGACAGATCCTGTCCATGTCTCATGGGGTTCGAGTGAATGGGGACAGGCAGGCACAGAAAACAGGTGCGCCTGCGTGGTATGTGATCCTGGCAGAGCTCTCGCTTGTCTGGTTCTTTGCTTCTTTTCAGCTTTACCTCACCTTTCATTCACCTCTCCTTCCTAAGCCTCAGTGTTCTCATCTGCAAAATGCGGATAAAGCTAGTATCTCCTTCGTGAGTTGTCCTTTAAATTTACTCATCCTTTCGTCTAAAAAGCATTGAATATCTATTGTGGATGAGGCCCTGGCAGGGGACTTGGGGATTCCACAGTGAAACAGCCGTGTGTGGTCCCACCTTCATGGTCCTCATAGGACATGTGGGCCAGAAAGTAGCCACGTAACCCCACAAACACATGTGAAATGTAACTAGAAATGAGGGCCCTGTAAGAGAGGATGGTGATGCTGGGAAGTCAGAGAAGGCCTTCTTGGAAGAGGTGCTAAGGGGAGACCTGAACAACAAAGGTGGGGACAACACCCCTGCAGCATATACAGAGGACCTAAGGTGGAAGGGAGCATGGTGCAGATAATGGACTAGAAAAGGCGGGGGCGGGGGGGGGGGTGTTTGAGAGTAGTATGGGGTCAGGTGGAAGAGATCGGCAGGGGTCAGATTACATTGGGCCATGGAAGCATGGGAGGCATTTGGTCATTATCTGAGTACTGGGGAGCCATGGGAGGGTTCTGAGCAGGGAGGGATTCAATCTTTCTTGGGTTATTAACAGACTCCCTCTGGCTACTGTTACCCCCCCACACTCCCCCCTCCCCACCCCACTGCCCCACCGTGAGAGATGCTGGTAGTTTCTCTTGGGCCAGAGCCTAAGGAACAGAGTAGAGGGAAGGGGTCAGCTTTGGAAGTAGAGTCACAGGAAACAGAAGGGAGTGGGAGAGAGAAACATCCAGGATGACACCCTATTCTCTGTGCAGCATCAGATGGTGGGGCTTCATAGAGACAAGAGCCCTACTGATCTTGACCGATGAAGTTAGGCTCTGGGTGCTGAGAATGATGTCCATTTGCCCCACTGAACTGAGGACAGCCTATGGCCCTCCCCTGGGTCACTGCTGTATCCCTGGACCCTGCAGTTCAATATAATAGTTCCTTTGGCATTTATGCCCAGATGGCACCAGCCTTGTTCTTGACACTGCAGATGTAGTGGTGGTCAGATAGACGAAAACCACTGCCCTTGGGTAGCTGGCATTGCAAAGGGAGAGAGAAGTAAGCAAAGAAGTACCACACTGAATATGTTAGAAGGCAGAAAGAGCTAAGAAGGAACCTGGAACAGGAAAGAAGATATGGGCTGGCAGTTGTTGCAGTTTTAAATAGACTGGCCAGGGAAGGCCCCACTAAGAAGGTGATCTGAATAAAGATCTGAGTAAAGATCTGAAGCATGGGAGGGATGGAACCGTGTGCATCCAGGAGGGAACAGCACTCCAAGCAGTGGGAAGCACAAATGCAAAAGCTTGCTTTTTACCAAGACAGGGGAGGGTTCCATTCCAGGAGGGCCCTGACCTGACTCAGATGTTCCCAGGCTCCCTCTGGCTGCGGTGGGTGTGGAGGGGTGTGGGGGGTTAGACAGGACAGATTGAGAGGACAGAAGTAGACCAGAGAAGATCCTGCTGTGGGGCTGGCCCCAGGAAATGGCAGTCAAGAGGGGGAGAAGTGGGTAGATTCTGGAGAATCTGTCTTGTTCACTACTGTGAACACCATGTCCAGAACAGTGCCTGGCATATAGGAAGAACTCAATAAATATTTGCTGATGAATAAAGAACTGAATGACGACAGGTTAAGAAGTCCATGAGTGCTCTTGCCTCTGACTCTGCCCCCTTTCTCGTTTCCTGCTTGGGAGAGGAGCTGGGACATTATCTGGAGAGCCTGTCTGAATACCTTTCTGGTACAGTCAGAGGGGGTATGCACGCTGTCCTTGGTTTGCTCATTACACTAGCCTGTGACCTTACCCTTCCTCCTTCTACTTACCCCACAGCAACACCAGTGCCTGCCTCCATCCCTGCGCCAGCCCAGGTCTCCTCCCAGGCACCCCTGCGTCCAGAGGATGACATTCTATACCAGTGGCGGCAGCGGCGGAAGCTTGAACGGGCTCGGGCTCAGGCTCGAGGAGGACAGGGTGATGGAACCTGGGTACTACCCCAGACTCCTGCCCTCACCACTCCAGTGAGAGCGGGGGTGAGGGTAGGGGTGAGGGTTGGGGAATGAGGTGGGGAGCTTGAGGGGGCTGGAGGGAGGGATGCTAAGGGAAGTTGGAGGAAGGGGAAGCCAGAAGGGAACTGAAGAACCCTCTGCCCTTTTCCTCCCTCTCCCGTCCCTGCCCGCATTTGTCTACAGGCCCATTCTGCCCCTGCAGAGACTCTCGGCTCCCTGGGAACCCAGCCTCCCTGCGTCCCACATTGGGCCAGTGTGGCCCGACCTGGGCCTCTGGAGGCCTTCTATATGGAGAGACCTCCTATTCCCCCAGGGTTCTCTCCACACATCTTTTGGGGTCCCAGCCCCCATGGGTTCTTCTGGGCCCCGCAGTCTGGTCCCTGGGTATCTCTCGGGGCCATTCCTCCCGCACCGTCAACCCCTGTGGCTCTGGCTGCCACATCCCTGCCCCCCGCCTCCACCCCGGCACCCGCAGCCTCCACCCTCCCGCCCCCAACCGCCCCCCAGGACCCGCCCACTCCTGCTCCAAGCTGCCCGGCCCAGCCGGAGAGGCAGGGCCCCAAGCCTGGGAGTAGCAGAGCCCCGCGCCAGGAGTCAGCTGGGGCAGTCGTGGCAGCTGACAAGGGGCCTGGTCCCCAGCTCAGAGGCGCCCTGGGCCAAGTAGTATCAGCTCGACTCTTCCCGGACGGCTTGGAGGACACGCCCCCTCACCTTAAGAGCCCACCTTTACCCGAGGGTGAATCTCTGAAAGCCACACAGCCCCAAACCAAGATTGCGCCACCTCGCTCAGAGGTCACGCCCCCTCTATCTGGATCAGAATTTCCCAGGGCACAGACTCCGCCAAGTCGGTGTAAAGCCGAGTCTCCGAAAGCCAAGGCCACGCTCCCCCTAGCGGTGTGGGAGCCTAGGGAAGACAAAGACACTCCCTTGGCTGAAGCTGGGTATCAGGCGCCCAAGGTCCGGCCCACTCCAGCTAAGGAGGCGTTCCCTGGCACCAGGGCCCCGCCCCCTTCCTTCAAGGCGGGGTCTCTCGAGGCGGCGGCTGCTCCCTCCTCTGCTGCTGGCCACGCCCCCTCAGAAGATCTGCTCTGCCAGGCTGCCAGACTTCTAGAGGAGGCGGAAGGTGAGCTGATGGGCGTGGCTGCGTGGATCTGGACGGCAGTCCATCACCTTACGAGTCAACAGCCTGGCGCTCGCCCTTTTTCCCCTAGACTCTGACGGCAGCGAGTTCCAGGACGACCCGGTACTTCAGTTGCTAAGAGTTCAGAGGGCCGAGCTGAGACGCCAGAAAAGGTGACCGTCGCCGGGATATACAACACCCCGTCCCCAGAGCCATCCACCACCCCAGACTCCAATCCTGAGCACATAACCTGAGCCTCTACTATCCTGGCCTTTTTTGCAGGAAAGTGGACGCCCAACTATGCCTCTTACTGGAGCACACTGAAGACCCAGGGACTTGGTCTCCTCCAACCAGGTCGCCCCCCCAGGTCCCCAGGAAGGCGTCTGCAGAGGGAAGGAGTTTCTCTTGAGACCAGACAACATTGAATTGTACAAATTATGTTTTTCCCAATACAATATATTATTTTTCTCACGTTACTGATTGTCTCTGAGACAGTTGTTCAGGAAAGGCGGAGGGTTATGCTAATTTAGAGAAACAGCTCCCTCCCGCCCCAATCCACCCTCTGCCCCACCCCCACTGTAGTTCCCGACCGACCGTTGGCACAAAATCTCTTCCCGTTTCCCCTCTGAGGAATCCTCTCTGAGGTCCGGAGAGGGGGAGCGGTTCCAGGCCAGATTTCAGGCAAGACTGAGACTCACCTTAGTTGACTCTCAGCTCAGAAGCGGATCCTCCTGACTCAGCTGAAACCAAAGGGCTGTGTTCTGGGCTAATGAAGCTAATGGGGTCATCAGAGTGCTGGACAATGGTCAGCCCTCAGTCGGCAGCCTGCTTGAGCCCACAGCAGCATTCGGCGTGCTCATCCCTCCCTCTTTGAAACACTTCTTCCCCTCTTCCCAGTGCCCCACCATTCTCCTCACCTCTCTGGTCACACCTTGTCATTGCCCCAGCCTGTCACTTGAGGATATCCCAGGTCCCTGGCCTTAACTGTATGTATTCATTCCCAGGTGCTCTCATCTAGCTTCACCTGTCTGGACATCACCTGTCTGGACTTTTGAAAAACCTGTTGTTTTGTCTGTAAATTCTTTGACACACTTCCCATTAAGAAGTAGAGTCAGTGTCCATTCTCCCTGAAACTAGGTAGAACTCTGGGGACTGCCTCAACAAATAGAATACAGAGGAAATGACCCTGCTTTAAGTTTCTAAACCAGATTAGAAAAGGTGATACAATTTCCACCTGGTGGCCCAGCATCCCCTCTCTTTAGTGTGCTTTGGAGCCCTGGGCTGCCATGTAAAAAGTGCAGTTGCCCTACTGAGTAGGGATTTTGGTTACACGGGTGTATGCACTTGTCAAGATTCAGTGAAAATTCTGAATTTTATTGTAGGTAGAGTTGATCTCAAAATAAAAACAAATATTGAACTCTAGTTAAAGATATGCATGCTGAAGTGTTTAGGGGATAGTATACCAATATCTGTTATTTATTCTGAAATATATCCAAAAAATAGTGAGACTACTGGAATAGAATGAATAGAGTAATAGGTGACCGGGATATAAAATAGATACAGTAAAATGTCAGTGGTAGGATCTAAGTGGTGGGTATATGGGTGTCTACTCTGAAATTCTTCAACTTTACTATATGTTAGAAACTTTTCGTAATAAAATATTGGGAGAATTTATGACTAGGATTATTTTGATATCTATATTTATTAAAAAGGGAGGATAGAACGGGTTTCTGTTAAAAGTAGCTTCTGAGGGCTCCTGGGTGGCTCAGTCAGTTAAGCGTTTATTTGACTTTGGCTCAGGTCATGATCCCGGAATCCTGGGATCAAGTCCCGTGTCAGGCTCCCCACTAAACAGGGAGGCTGCTTCTCCCTCTGCCTTTATCCCTGCTGATGCTCCCTCTCTCAAATAAAGAAATAAATCTTTTTTAAAAAGTAGCTCTGTATATCATAGACATGGTATATATTTGTTTTCAACCTTTTTGAACAAACCATACATTTAAATGACATTTTTTTAAAAAGGAAATTGCTGTTTAGATATAAAGAGAAATAAAAGATGTTTATAGTAGCAGAACTTGATCTAGTTGGGGGTGACTGGAGCCTAGAAGAATTTCTGAGGAAGTTACAACTTAAGCTGAGACAGGTAGGGATTAACTCATTGACAAAAGGCCATCCTAATTACTATTGCTGGATTATAAATCATCCCCAAAATTTAGTGGCATAAAACAATCATTTTATTGTTCATGGATTCTGTGAATCAGAAATTCGGACAGGGCACAGTTGGGGACAGCTTATTTCTACTCCATGATGTCTAGGGGTTCAGCTAGAAAGACGCAAAGGTGACTTGACAGCCAGGGACAGAATTTCTGGAGCTTCTTCACTTACAAGTCCGGCATCAGGGCTCAGATGACTCCAAGGCTGTGCTCAGATGGAACTGTAGACTCTAGTGCTTACACATGGTCTCTCCACAGGGCTTGGGCTTCCTCAAAGCCTGGCTTCCTGGCCATAGGTGCACTTCTCACATGATGCCACAAAGCTCTAGAGCTAGTCGTTCCAGCAGACAAAAAGGAAGATGCATTGCTTTTTTGCAACTTAGCCTCAGATATAGCATAATGTCAATTCCACTATTCTCTGTTGGTTGAAGTTGTCAGTCTTGCTCAGATTCAAGGGGTAGAGGACACAGACTCCAGCTTTTCATGAAATCAGTGTCAAGGAATTTGCAGTCATTTTAAAGACTGCAGGCAACGGGAACATCATGTAAGAAATCCCTGCAATGGGAGTGAAGTCTGCAAGTTCAATAAGCTGAAATAAGTAACTCTAAATTGAGCCCTCCTCAGCATTCCCTTTCCCCAATCCTGGCTTAATTTTTTATCCTTAGAATTTATCACCTTCTGATTTGCTATATTTTTGAATATTTTGTTCATTGTTTTCTCCCACCAGCTTCTGAGCCCCATGTGAGCAGGATATATTTTCCCTTGTTTTGGTTACTGATGTAGCCACAAAGTAAGTAACTAGAGTTTTTGAAAGAGTGAATAAATCAAAGCGGTGCTCTCTGAGGTGAGGGCCCCTGTTGAGAACACGACCAGGGGAAAAGTTCTCTCGGAAAGGGAGCCTTTTTGGGGCCTGGCTCAAGTCAGAGGCAGAACGATTGGGACTGGCTTTATGGGAGGTGTGGTCTTGTTTCTGGCATTGCGGGCTAAACCAGTTCCTAGGAAAAAGGAGTCAAAGCTGGAGGCCGGCCTGCAAGAAGCAGTAGAGCAGGAGGCAAGGGCAAATATCCAGTGGGCAGGGCAAGGCCGAGTCTCAGAGTGCCTAGGATAACGTCCCAGGCAGGGTATCTGAGTCCGTGAAAACCGTCCATGGGCAAATGCCCTCAGTATTCTGTGGGCGGTGTCAGGGTCAGGACTGACAAGCTGGAGCTACAGGATTGAGACGTTGAAAAGCTGCCTGGGGATGGAGAAAAGCTCTGAGGCCATGGAAGAACCTAACTAAGAGTGTCAAAGGGGGAAAAAAGTGTCAGAGGACTGGTCACTGAGAGTGGACTAAGGGGAGGGCTCAATGCTTAGTGTTAGAAGTGTAGGAAGCAAAGCATAAAGAACCTAGGGGTGTGTCTCAGGAGGGCAATGAGAGCCAATGAAGAGCAGTCATGGGCGCGGCGCTGTCAAACTTCGCTGGGCGGGACCGAAGGCACCGAGCCAGGGATGGGACCGAAGCCTAAGCCAATGAAAAGCCGACAGGTGGGCGGGGCGTCGCCCTAAGGCCAAGGGTGGAGCCAATGAGAAGCGGCGCCGCGTCCCCGCTTCCCCCTCCTCCGTGGGGCGCGCGCCGAAGCCACGGGCAGCCGTTAGGGGCGGGGCCTGCAGCCGCCCGCGCGCGGCTCGCGCCCTCCCCTTTGTGTCGCCATGGCGGCGGCGGCGGCGACGAGGACGACGAGCGAGGGGTCGAGCGCAGCCGGCGCCTGAAGAGGCTACGCTACCATGGTGGTGAGGGGCCCACGCGGCCGTCAGTCCGTCTGCGTGTCAGTCTGTCCGCGCGCGGCCCCGCCCCGCGCCGCCCCGCCCCCGGCCCCGCCCGAGCCCGCGGCCTGCGCCGCCCCTCACCCCTCGTCGAGGTCCCTCTCGTCCCGGGTCTTGGGCCCGAGCTCTTAACCCGGCCCCGCCCCCTCAGTGTGCATCCCCTTCCACGCCCTGGATGGAGGTGACAGTGGCCGAGGACCCAGGCTTGGGGGGATGGGCTAGTCCCGGGAAGGACCCGCACCGTCGGTTGCCCCCTCCCCGGGACCTGCCGAAGCTTCCTGGGTTCTTCGCCATCCCCCATCCCACAGCCATCCTCAGCGTCTTCTCCCAACCTCCATCCCTCCCTGGCTAGCCCCCTCCCCCTCCTACCACCAGCCCCCTTCTTGTTCTTGAGCCCCACCCCCATCCGGCTCCATCCTCAGCCTGACCCTTTTCTTCTCATTCTCACTCCGTTCTGCTCCCTCTCAATCAACCCTCCCCTACCCCTCCATCGGCCTGAGCCTCGGCCTTTCCAGCATCTCCCCTGCCCTTACACCCCAACCCCACACCAGCAGTGTACCTCTGGCTAGATCCTAGGGTCCTTCTCCATCTTCTTGTCCTCACCCTCCCTTCCCACCATCTCCTCCTCCCACCATGCTGCTCCTGCTCATTCATCCATTCATTCCCTCATTCGCTCACTTAACAGACATTCCCTGATACTTCCTGGCAGAGCCCATGTTCCAGACGCAAAGAAATTCACGTCCCGTCCTGCCTTGGGGAGCTTCATGGGCTGGAGAGGGACAGAACCGAGGGTGAGACCCAAGGATGAACCTGGGGTCGCAGGGATATGAAGGAGGGAGTGGCTAGAGCCTGGCCTGGGAAATACCGATCTGGCAGCTGGTTAATTTATTCATCAGATCTTACCCAGCTCCTGCTGTGTGAGTGGGCACTGGGACCCAGAGAAGAATTAGGCTCAACCTTCCTTGTGAGGAGCATCAGTTCTGTGCCCAGCTCTGTGCTGGGTCGCTGATCCTGGGGAAGTCACAGTCCAGTGGGGGGAGATGGACTTGTCACCTGTGGTATCTCAGAGTGCTCAGGGCTGGGATGGGAGAACCTCAGGGGATAGAGGAGTCTCGAAGAGCAGGCTAACACTTCCAGGACAGGGAATGAGAGAGATGAGACCTGAGGGATGAGGAGGACGGAACCTATGGAAAGCATAAGGAAGAGTGAGTGTTCCCTGCAGAGGGAACTACCTTTGCAAAGGCCTAGGAGGAAATGAGAAGATGGTTCTTTTGTTGGACTCTTAGAAGTTTGAAAGCTTCCAGAGTGGAGGCCGAAGGGGGAAGATGGGACTGAAGAGGTAAACAAACCTGAGAATTCAGACTTTTATCTTGAAGATAACAGGGAGCCGTTGAAGGTCTATGATCTGTGGAGAGACAGGCAGATATGTGTGGTATGAAAATTATACTGGCGCTTGCTGTGAAGAAGCTGGCAGGAGGGGAGAGGTTGGAAACAGGAAGATTGATAAGATGGGAGCTGTGATTGTCCAGACATCAATAAAAGGTGTGGAGAGGCACATGGGGGCATGACTATACTCCGCAGGGGCTAAAGGAGGGCTTTAAACAGGGAGAGATGGTACCAGCATGTGCTCTCTCTCCCTCACCTTCAGGCTGTGCTCTTCCAGCCCCCCACCCCAGACCACCCACAAAGAAGCAGGCCCACCCTTAGTTGCTCTCACCTCTCCTTGACCTACCCTTTTGCTCCATGCTTAGGGCAGCCTTTGGAGCAATTCGGGCCTCTGCGCCCAGGCTCACAGATAACAATGCTCCCGTTGTCTCTCTGCTCCCATCTCTGGAGGCCTCTGATTCTTCTTTCTGTTCTACAGGCTCGCAGCACTGACAGCCTGGATGGCCCAGGGGAGGGCTCAGTGCAGCCCTTGCCTCACACTGGGGGGCCCAGTGTGAAGGGGAAGCCTGGGAAAAGGTGAGAGATGAGGGTGAGGTTCAGCTTAGGAGGGGGGTTGAATGCAGGAGCCACCAGTGATGTGTACCTGTCCCCCAGGCTCTCGGCTCCTCGAGGTCCCTTCCCCCGGCTGGCCGACTGTGCTCATTTCCACTACGAGAATGTTGACTTTGGCCATATTCAGGTATGAGGGCTTTGCACCAGGTGGGAGGGTGAGAGCCTCCCCAGCCCTGAAGCAATATTAGCCACTTTACCCTTAAAACCTGTCTCAGGAATAGGTGCTCCTCCCACCTGAGCAGTCAGTGGCAAGAGTCACAGGGCGGAAGGGGAGCACGGTTCATTCATTCGTTCATTTCTTTATTCATTCACCTAACCTTTTGTTAGGTGTAGGCTCTGTGCCAGGACGCTGTACTCTGAGACATCACCAGGCCCTGCCCTCAGGGAGGCCAAGGCCAGGGTTGCAGACCCATCTCTAGATAGTGCCCACCTGGAAAGATCAGGACTGGGACAAAAGTGAGGCCCCTCCTTGGGCCTTTGTTTCCCTCTGCAGCTCCTGCTGTCTCCAGAGCGCGAAGGCCCCAGCTTCTCTGGAGAGAATGAGCTGGTGTTTGGGGTGCAGGTGACCTGTCAGGTGAGGCCACCCCCTTCTCATCTGGCCTGACAGATTGGTCTTTGTGGCTCCCAGCTCAGTGTAATGGGACTACTGGCCCTTTCTGTCCCTCCTGCCCCCACAGGGCCGCTCCTGGCCAGTTCTCCGAAGTTACGATGACTTCCGATCCCTGGATGCCCACCTACACCGGTGCATATTTGACAGGAGGTTCTCCTGCCTCCCAGAGCTCCCTCCACCCCCAGAGGGTGCCAGAGCTGCCCAGGTAACCTGCTGGTTGTCTCAGCCCCCTGCTCCCCAGCTATGGTGTGTCCTCCTGAGCAATGTGGGAAGCCGTCAAAAGAGGATAGTGAAATACTTAAACACTGGTATGGCCCAGGTTCCAACCAGTCGGAAGGGAGAGGCCCATGATGAAGCTGCAGCAGGGAGGCTCCTTTCAGTTTTAGGATGATGAGGTGTTCCAGGGGATTCGGTGGGAGAGTCAGCGGGGCCCCACCCAGTGCGGGCACACAGGAGCCTGGCGGCCCATTTACTAACTGATACGGAAATAGGTCAGTGCTTACCAGTGGAGTGGCACCATGCATTCAGTCTGAATCCCAGCCCTGCCTAGAGGTGAGCTAGGGCAGTAGAGAAGGGCAGCGAACTCTCTCAAGGTCCCCTCACAATAGCCCCCCGACAACCTGCCCCCAGATGCTGGTACCCCTGCTGCTGCAGTACCTGGAGACCCTGTCAGGCCTGGTGGACAGTAACCTCAACTGCGGGCCTGTGCTCACCTGGATGGAGGTGCGCCCAGGAAGGGGGGCTTGGAGCTGGGAGGGGGCGAGGACCAGTTTGCAAGTGTGTGTGGGCTCAGGAAAGAAACGAGCCAGAGTGGAGGAGGCCCTGGTATTTCAGTGTCTGTGTGGGCACATGCCTGTGAGGGAGAATGAGCGTGTGTGTGTGTGTGTGTGTGTGAGCGAGCGAGCAAGCGAGCGAGCAGGCATTGGACTGTGCGCATGTGAGCCTTTCAGGATCTATCAGTTAGAAATAGGTATGACTGTAACTCCTAGAACACCGGGCCCACAGTGGCTCCAACCAGGTTTTCAGAGAGGAGGTGAGCTTGTCTGCTACGGAGGATGAGGGCACCGGGGTGTCCCGGGACATGAGAGGGGCGGAGGGGCTTTGTTGGACAAGAGTTTAGGTGTTTGACCCATAGCTCTGACCGACAGAGGCTCTCAGGTGGGGGACAGGTAGTGGCCTCCTCCTGGCCTGGAGGAAACTTCTCTGCCTTTATTGTCTCCTCCTCGTGGTCTCTCCCCATCAGCTGGACAACCATGGCCGGCGCCTGCTCCTCAGTGAGGAGGCCTCCCTCAACATCCCCGCAGTGGCCGCCGCGCATGTCATCAAGCGGTACACAGCCCAGGCACCAGACGAGCTGTCCTTCGAGGTGAGGCTATGGGGAAGCAGACTCCGGCTGGGCTCCCCACTTCCCTTGTCCCTTCTGATCCTCCCTCCAATGACCGTCCCTCTCCCAGGTGGGAGACATTGTCTCCGTGATCGACATGCCGCCCACTGAGGATCGGAGCTGGTGGCGGGGCAAACGAGGCTTCCAGGTGAGCCTGGCTCGGGCGGATGGGAGGGCCAGGGCACCGCGCCAGCTAGGGTGGCCCACTCACTGACCCCAAACCCTCCTCAGGTCGGTTTCTTCCCCAGTGAGTGTGTGGAACTGTTTACGGAGCGGCCTGGTCCAGGACTGAAGGGAGGTAAGTGCCAGGGACAAAATGGGGAGGCTTCCCTGCCTTCTTTGCCCATCATCCAGTCTTTCCACCCATTGTTCACCCCACAGAAGCTGATGGTCCCCAGTGCGGTGTCCCAACGCCCCAGGGCGTCTCCTCTCTGACCTCAGGTAATGGGACAAGAGGGCAGGCCCCTGCCCACCCCACCCACCATGAGACCAGTGGTCGCACTGACCCTCTGTGACTTGCCTTTACTCCCACAGCTGTGCCCCGGCCACGTGGGAAGCTGGCGGGCCTCCTCAGAACCTTCATGCGCTCCCGCCCTTCTCGGCAGCGGCTGCGGCAGCGGGGCATCCTGCGGCAGAGGGTGTTTGGCTGTGACCTTGGCGAGCACCTCAGTAATTCAGGCCAAGATGGTGAGGCCCCATGTCCACCTGCCCAGCCCGCTTCTCCCGCCCCGTTGCAGCCTGCCCAGACCTGAGCCCCTGCTTCCTCCCAGTGCCCCAGGTGCTTCGCTGCTGCTCTGAGTTTATCGAGGCCCACGGGGTGGTGGATGGAATCTACCGGCTCTCAGGAGTGTCATCCAACATCCAGAGGCTACGGTGAGGGCCTTCCACCAAGCCCTTCCGCAAATACTCACTGAGCATCATCTCTCTTCCAGGCCCTGTGCCATGTGCTGGGGACACAGAGTTATGGGGGGGGGGGGGGGCGGTTAGGAGAGCTTAGAGTGGGGTCGGACTGGGGCTGGGGGCAGGGATGGTTTTCTTGAGGAAGTGACAGCCAAGCTGAGGCACAGTGAGTGCAGGGGAAAGCAGCAGGAGCTCATGTCCCTGGAGTAAATGGACCTTTCAGATACTGTTAGGATTTTGCCTTTTACTCAGAGGAAGGGGTCTGAGCTGGGGAGGGACAGCGTGAACCGTCTAAGGTGGGAGGCAGTGAGGCAGGAGTCCTGGGGCTAACAGGAGGCGCGCGAGGTAACAGTATGGAGCCTGGGGCTCTGTGAGATGAGGCAAAGAAAGGGTCACACGAGATGGCATTTACCCAAGAGCAGTGGACACAACCAGAGAGTTTTGAGCAGGGGCTGCTAGGATTTTGGCCACATTTTCCAGTGACCTCTTGAAGCCAGGAGAATGACAACTTCGTGGGAGTAGCGTCGTGATCACGTTCTGTATTCAGATGACGTCGGGTAGCCACAAGCGGGAGCACCTCCCACCTGAGCCTCAGTGTCATCCTCTGTAAAATGGGGCACGCTCGGTGGGGCACACAGAGTTGTTAGGGAGTTCTGTAAGGTACTACCTCTGAAGAGCCCAGCACAGGAAGAGAGTTGCTTCTGTCTGTGGACCCTTTGGGAGGTGGGGGAAGAACATGGCCAGATGGGTCAGCTCTGACCTGAATCTTTCTTCTCCTTGACCTGGTGGCCTCAGGCATGAGTTCGACAGCGAGAGGATCCCTGAACTGTCTGGCCCCGCCTTCCTGCAGGACATCCACAGCGTGTCCTCCCTCTGCAAGCTCTACTTCCGGGAGCTGCCGAATCCCTTGCTCACATACCAGCTCTACGGGAAGTTCAGCGTGAGTAAGGGAGCTGGCAAGGTTGGAGGGTGCTGGGATGCCCCGGCCCAGCCCCCGTCACGCCTATGCTTCCTCTCAGGAAGCCATGTCTGTGCCCGGGGAGGAGGAGCGCCTGGTGCGTGTCCACGATGTCATCCAGCAGCTGCCCCCGCCTCACTACAGGTAAGACAGAAGGGGCAGGGAAGGCCTGTGGGGGGGTCCCATGGGAGCTGAGGCTCAGGTGTCGTCCTCCACTGCCACCCCCAGGACCCTGGAGTACCTGCTGAGGCACCTGGCCCGCATGGCAAGACACAGTGCCAACACCAGCATGCATGCCCGCAACCTGGCCATCGTCTGGGCGCCCAACCTGCTACGGTGAGCTGGCAGCCCACCAGCCTGACCCCCTCAGCTTCCTTCCACAAGCTGGGCCTCAAGTCGGCCCCACACTTCCCACCCAGAACCCACCCAGCTTCTGTTCTCTCTTTCACTTTATTCCACACATACTTCCTAAGGACCCCCTGGGTGCGGACTCTTGTTCTCAGCCAAGGGACCCAGGACCCAACAGTGAGCAAGAACCTGTGCTCCTAGGCTCACATTTTCATGGGGGAGATGGACAATGAGCTAGCAACAAGAAAACTAGAGAGTGTGGTGTGATGGTGACGAGTTCCAAGGAGAAAGATGACAAAGCAGGGAAAGGAGATGCATGTGGCCATGGAATTTTGAAAATTTTAGAGGGGCAGGCAAGGCTTTCATAAGAAGTGAGCCCCAGAGGATTTGATGGTGACCAAGACAGAGGAGCTCTCTGCTCTGCGTGAATTAAGTGGTCCGTGAGATGGTGGATATAAGAACTATTAGGACAAAGAAAAAAAAAAGAGAGAAGGAAGCTTAATTTTAAATAAGGTGGATGAGGAAGACTCCATTGAGAAGGTAACATTTGAGTCAAGACCTGCCGGAGGCGAGGGTGGGGACCCATGTGGACTTGTGGGGAGGAGCAGACCAGGCTAAGGGAACACAAGTGCCAAAGTCTGGAGGCTGGAAAGGCACTTCTGTGCTGGAGGGCCAGCAAGGAGCCCAGGGTGGCAGGAGGGAGCAAGGGAGTGAGTGAGTGGTTGAGGGGGAGGAGATGACAACGTCAGAGTGATGACAGGGGACCAGCCAGAGCAGTAACTTCTGGGTTCCGGGTCATGGTAAGGACTTTGCTTCTGCCAGGAGAGAGGTGCAGCGGGGGAGGCTCTGAGCCTGCAGGGCCCTGATGGGGTCACAGGCTCCCTCTGGTTGTGGCCGGGAGCAGACTGCAGGGGGCAGGATAACCTGGAAACCCAGGGAGGAGCCGCTGTGATGTCCGGGAGTGGGAGGATAGAGGCTGGGCCACCGTGGGGAAAGTGGGGGAGAAGAGTTTAGAATCTGGAGAGATTTTTGTGGATGGAGCAGACAGGGATTGCTGAGAGGCTGGATGTAGGTGTGAGGGGAAAGAGAGGGGTCAGGAGCATCACCCGGATGTGTCTGGCCTGAGCACCGAGATGGGGAAGGCAGGGAGGGAGGGGGTTGAGGAAAGGTTGAGAACCCAATTCTGGATGTGATCACTTTGATGAGGTCAGAGGTTTTGGATGACTGTCATTTCTTGCGTTGACTTCCCATCGTGCCTAGCTGGAACCTGCCAGCTGGGCTCAAAGCACCTGGCACCCCTCCCCCTTGTCCCATCCAGGTCCATGGAACTGGAGTCTGTGGGGCTGGGTGGGGCAGCAGCCTTCCGGGAGGTCCGGGTGCAGTCTGTGGTGGTGGAATTCCTGCTCACCCATGTGGATGTGTTGTTTAGTGACACCTTCACCTCTGCTGGCCTCGACCCTGCAGGTATGCCCATCCCACCCCCTGATGTCCTGGCTACTGCCCCCTCATTGTTAGGGCTGCAGTGGGAGGGCAGGTGGGCTCCCAGCCCTATCCCTACCCCACTGAAGCTGGACCTCCCTCCTGGCTCCTTGAGGACCCCGCCCCGGCCTCTCCCTCCCCTCCCCCCCCTTCTCATTTCAGCTCCTACGCTCAGGATCCCCACTTCTTGGCCCGGACATCGTTCTTCCTTCACCCCTTGTAGCTCCCGGGGGCTCTTGGGGCCTTGGGGCCACCAGGGAGGAGGTGGGAGGTCCCCAGACTTGACCCCGCCCTGGCCCCACCCAGACTCCCCGCCCTACCCCGGACCCCAGCCCAATCAGGATTCAGCACGTCGGAGGGCCCTCTGGCCCGAGGTAACTGAAGCCAGAGCCGCTGCCCTCGCTGGCTGCCGGGAGCTGCCTCCTCATCAGCTCGTCCTGCCTCACTCCTCCTCCTCACCTGCCTGCTGCCCACCCATTCCCGCCTGATCCGCCCTGGCCCCCTGCCTTGCCAGCCCGGGTGGGCACGCTGCGGGGCCGGGGCTTGGGCTGTGGCGCTTGGCTTTGCCTGTGGCCTTGAGAGGCCCCCAGAGCTGACAGCTGCCCCCTTTCCCAACTCCTTAGGCCGCTGCCTCCTCCCCAGGCCCAAGTCCCTTGCGGGCAGCGGCCCTTCCACTCGCCTGCTGACGCTGGAGGAAGCCCAGGCTCGGACCCAGGGCCGGCTGGGGACTCCCACCGAGCCCACCACTCCCAAGGCCCCAGCTTCACCTGTGGAAAGGTGAGTGGAATGCTGGGGGAGCACAGGGCCAGCCTGGAGGCCCCAGATCCTCTGACTCTCTCCTGTCTCCCGCAAACCCCAGGAGGAAAGGGGAGAGAGGCGAGAAACAGCGAAAGCCAGGGGGAAGCAGTTGGAAGACCTTTTTTGCACTGGGCCGAGGCCCCAGCATCCCCCGAAAGAAGCCTTTACCGTGGCTGGGGGGCACCCGTGCACCCCCGCAGCCTTCAGGTCAGAGGCTGCAGTGGGTGGGGAGTTGGGGTGGAGGGGAGGCACTCTGGAGTGCCCAATGCCCATCCTGCCTCTTTTCGCAGGTGGCCGACCTGACACAGTCACGCTAAGATCTGCCAAAAGCGAGGAGTCTCTGTCATCGCAGGCCAGCGGGGCTGGTGAGCACCGGGTGGCCCAGGCCCGGCCTGGTGGAGGAGCTGGGAGGGCTGGCGGCCCTGGGGTGGCCTCTAAATGTACTTCAAATTTGTGGGTTTGGGGTTCCTTTTTGATGTTCTTTAGTTCCTAATCTGGACATGAGTTTCAGTGTGTTAAAAAAAGTGTCACCCTTGGTTCATGATGCTCTGTGATCACTGGTCCAGGCAGGGCCCTTGCAGGTTTTTATTTATTCCTTTGGAAAAAAATCTAAGTAATGAAACGACCACCTGTGAGCCCACTGGCCAGAAGTGAAAGAGACCCACTCCCTTGGTTGCAAGCTCCTTCCCACCAGAGGCAGCCCTGGATTCCATGGGCAGCATCTCCTTGCTCTAAGATTTTATCCCCTGCAGGCCTCCGTGTAACATATGGCACAGTCCTAGCTGTTTTGTAAACGTTGAAGGTCTCCGAAGAAAGGGTGCTGGATGCGGAACTTGACTTCCCGCTCACTGCCAACCACGTGGCTGAGTGTTGCTCAGCCTTGTGCCTCTTAGCTGCTCTCTGGTATTCATGTGTGGTTCTCCCATCCCAAGTCACTTGTCTATCCTCCTCCCGAGGGCTTGGGGGCTTTGGGGAGCACTCCTTACACACCACACTCTGGAGAGTGTTCCAGGCACCCAGGAACGAGGGGAAGGGCACGCTGTGGGCCTTGCTCATGTTCAACTTTACAGGACAAGGCCCAATTGCCCCCCGCCCAAAAAAAAAAAAACAACCAGTCACGTCTGTACTCCTGATAGTGATAGTGAGAGCTCGGGAGGTCCCGCTGGTCTCCCGCTCACAAGCCTGTGGTTGTCAGATGTCAGACTGGCCTTTGGGGGTAGAACGATTCTTATCATGGTCTTGCCATCTCTTTCCTTTCTCATTTTGTGTGTGAACAGTGCCTGGATTTGCAGCCACTGGGACCCTACCCAGGGGAATGCCTCTTCGTGTAACTTCCCCAGCCTAGCCCACTGGGTGATGTACCCTATCCTTACTGCCATATGCCTATGAAGTTCTGACCCCTGACACCTAACTGCCCCCCTTCCAGGCCTCCAGAGGCTGCACAGGCTCCGGCGACCCCACTCCAGCAGTGACGCTTTCCCTGTGGGCCCGGCACCTGCTGGCTCCTGTGAGAGCCTGTCCTCCTCCTCCTCCTCCTCCGAATCCTCCTCCTCTTCAGAGTCCTCGTCCTCCGGATCCTCAGCAGCTGGGCTGGCGGCACTCTCTGGTTCACCCTCACACCGAACCTCAGCCTGGCTAGATGATGGTGACGAGCTGGACTTTAGCCCACCCCGCTGCCTGGAGGGGCTCCGGGGGCTCGACTTCGATCCCCTTACCTTTCGCTGCAGCAGCCCCACGCCAGGGGACCCGGCACCTCCCGCCAGCCCGGCACCCCCAGCCCCTGCCTCCGCCTTCCCACCTAAGGTGACACCCCAGGCCCTCTCACCCCGTGGGGCCGCCAGCCCTGCCTCGCCCACCGCTCTGGACATCTCAGAACCCCTGGCCGTATCTGTGCCACCTGCTGTCCTGGAGCTGCTGGGGGCCGGGGGAACGCCTGCCTCAGTCACCCCAACGCCGGCCCTCAGCCCCAACCCCGGCCTGCGGCCCCATCTCATCCCCTTGCTGCTGCGCGGAGCCGAGGCCCAGCTGAGTGACACCTGCCAACAGGAGATCTGCAGCAAGCTGGCCCTGCCTGTTTCCCGGGGAGCCCCAGGCCAGCATGGTGAGTCCTGCTCGGCCCACCCCATGCCCTTAGGAACCCTGAAGATGCATCCAAGCCTGGCTGACTTCTCTTCCCATTCCTCTCTGTGTAGGTCCTGGTATGGATTCACCGCTGCTGCCCCCACCCCTGTCCCTCTTGCGCCCTGGGGGGGCCCCACCCCCACCCCCTAAGAACCCAGCACGCCTCATGGCCCTGGCCCTGGCTGAGCGGGCTCAGCAGGTGGCCCAGAGACAGAGCCAACAGGAGCATGGGAGCACCCCTTCTGCTCCCCATTCCCCTTTCCACCGCTCACTGTCGCTGGAGGTGGGCAGTGAGCCCCCAGGGACCTCAGGGGTTGGGCCAGCCCCCAACTCCCTAGCCCATTCAGGTGCCTGGGTTCCTGGACCCCCACCCTCCCTACCAAGGCAACAAAGTGATGGGAGCCTGGTGAGGAACCAGCGGCCCCCTGGGACCTCAAGGAGGGCACTCAGAGGCCCTGCCCAGGTCAGTGCTCAGCTCAGGAGAGGTGGAGGGTGCAGGGGGTATGGGGATGAGCCACAGATGGCAGCTCGATTCCTGTATTCTGTCCCCCCACAGGTTCCTACTCCTGGCTTCTTCTCTTCAGCCCCTCGGGAGTGCCTGCCGCCCTTCCTTGGGGTCCCCAAACCAGGCTTGTACCCCCTAGGTTCCCCATCCTTCCAGCCCAGCTCCCCAGCCCCGGTCTGGAGGAGCCCCTTAGGTCCCCCTGCACCACTTGACAGGGGAGAGAACCTATACTATGAAATCGAGACGGGTGAGGGAACCCCCTACTCTGGCCCCACCAGGTCCTGGAGTCCCTTTCGCTCTATGCCCCCAGATAGGCTCAATGCCTCATATGGCCTGCTTGGCCAATCGCCACCACTCCACAGGTCCCCTGACTTCCTGCTCAGCTACCCACCACCCCCTTCGTGCTTTCCCCATGACCACCTTGGCTACTCAGCCCCCCAGCATCCCACCAGGCGCCCTACCCGGCCTGAGCCTCTGTATGTTAATCTAGCTCTGGGGCCCAGGGGTCCCTCACCCGCCTCTTCCAGCTCCTCCTCCCCTCCTGCACACCCCCGGAGCCGTTCAGATCCTGGCCCCCCGGCCCCCCGCTTACCCCAGAAACAGAGGGCCCCCTGGGGCCCCCACACCCCTCACAGGGTACCTGCGCCATGGGGCCCTCCAGAACCTCTCCTGCTGTACAGGGCAGCCCCACCAGCCTATGGGAGGGGGGGCGAGCACCACCGAGGGTCCTTGTATAGGAATGGGGGGCAAGGAAGGGAGGGGGCTGGTCCCCCACCCCCCTACCCCACTCCCAGCTGGTCCCTCCATTCTGAGGGTCAGACCCGAAGCTATTGCTGAGCTGCAGCTGGGAGAGACCTTCCTCCCCTCCCTTCCCCCACACTGATATTGACCCAATCCAATCCCTTGTTTTGTATTTTCTTGAGCTCCTGACCCCTACCCCAGGTTTCTAACTTTGTAACATATTTCTGATGTGGGTCCCTAACCTGTTATATCTTCCCTACTCCGGGCTGAAGGGCACACCCATCCCCCCACCAACCTCCCCTCCTGGGGGCTCCCGCACAAATCTGAGGGCTAGGCCAACACCCTGTCTTCCCTCTCCCAGGAGCCCCCAGCTAGTCCTGACCAGTGCACAGGGGGTTGGGGTACAGCTCCTGCCCATCTCCCCCCACACTTCCCACTAAACCATCTGACAAAATTAATGAATAAAAATGGTGAAAACACGGCCGGTAGTGTCATGCTGGGGCCAGATTCAGGGAACAAAGAGGCAGAGACAGATGGATTGCTTTATCACGTTATCATTTCAGCAAGTGCTGCATGGGAAGTCCGTCCTGGGAGGCTCTGAGGGGCGGTGTCTGCAGAAAGGCAGTCACAGGCACTCTAAGAATCGATTTCAGGAGCAGGGTCAAAGCTGGGCTTGTCTCCGAGTGGGCATCCACCCCGCAGCTCCGCTATGATCTCCTCCAGCAGGTCCATCCTGGGGAGTAGTGGGATGGGGGTGGAGCCAGGGTCACCACAGGGATGAGGAAGGGGCCCCAGGTGGCCCCCAGCAAGGCCCATTTCTTACTTCTGCAGGCTGGAGAAGAGACATCCTCTGATCAGCTCGGTACTGGGCTCCTGCAGAGGAAAAAGGCTGGAGCTGCCACCCAGGAGCCCTGGAGCTCTGGATGGGCCTGGAAGGGGGAGGAGGGCAAGTGGATAGGCTCCGGTTCCTCTGTCTCACCCACCCTCAGGGCCTTCCCCTGCCAGCAGCCTCCAAGGGGGTGGGAGGCCTCTCTGTGGGTCAGCAGGCAGGGGGTGGGCTTTAAGGCGGGAAGGTCCAGCAGGGCTGGCATCTTGGCTGAGTTCCTCTCAAACTGCTCCACAGAACCCTGGTCCCCAGCAGGGAGGCTGTCCTGCAGGCTGGGAGTGTAGGGCAGGGCCCTGGGGGAAGTCGGGTTGGTCAGGGGGCACAGGTCAGTGAGAGGACAGTTGAGGGGTCCCTGGTCAAAGGCGAGGCAGCTGAGGAAATGGGCTGGTGACAACTGGGGTGAGGGCTCATGGTTTAACAAACTGAGTGGTTGCACAGGGCCCTGTGGGGATCCATACTGTCGAGCTGGGCTCCAGGCAGTGGTGCAGGCTGACCGGGGCTGCAGGGCTGGAGCCTGGGTAGAGGCTGGAGCCGGGACTCGGGCTGCTGCCTAGAGTCAAGCTGCTGTCTGAGTCCCAGGCTGAGGCCCTCTGGACTCTGCTGTGGCCTGTGACCTCAGGAGTCTTCAGCGCCTGTGGAGACAATAGCAGGAGCTGTCATGGGTTGCCCAGTGTCCCATAGCTCCCCTGGTCCTCCACATCCCTGCCCTGGCTCCTACCTGGCATGGGGAGAGGCCTAGGGACATCACAGGGGGTACAGGCCTGGGTGGAATCTTGGTTCGGGGAGCCACCTCACAGTACAGTGTGTCTGGGGGGACAGACCAGTTGGTTGGAATGGGGGGAGCAGAGCTGAGCTCAGCACCAGCCACCACCCACTCCGTGTCCTCTAACCTGGTAGGAAATCCTGAGATGCAGAGCACCGTGAGGTCCAGTGCATCCGGGAGCTCACCTCAGGAGCCGAGTCCTGGGGAAAGGCGGCTGAGTGTGTGATGTGGGTCCGGCCTACTGTTCCACAGTCACTTCCCGGCCGGCCAGCATATCCCGTACCTGGGCCATGGCCTCCTGCAGCAGGTAGCGAGTGTTCTGCAGGCTGCCCCAGCGGTCGGCTGGCCCCAGGCCCAGCCCAGCCTGAACCAGGGCCTGGTAGGGGGCCGGCACCAGGGGATCCAGGGCCGGGCTCTCACCTGCCTCCAATTTAGCCTTCACCTCAGGCCCCTTCCTCCCAGCCCAGGGCAGCTGTCCTGTGAGGAAGCATGATTGGGGGACCCGACCCAGAGGACGACCTCAGCAGGGCTGGGGTGTAGGATCAATCACTGACCAGTGAACACCTCCTGGGCCAGGATGCAGAAGCTGTAGAGATCTGAGGTGGCAGCAGGCGTGTCACCGCAGATGAGCTCAAGTGGCAGCCATGGGTACAGTTCAGGAGGTGGGGGCAGCCCTGGACCTGAGCCTCCCCAGGAGTAGCCCTGCTGTGGCCTGTGGAGGCCGAGGGGCCTGGTGAGCCAGTGGCCACGGGACAGAGATATGGGGCAGGCGGGGGAAGTGGGCGCTCACCTGGGCTGCAGCCAGTGTTGGTGCAGGGGCCGCCCGTGCTCCAGGCTGCTCACTTTGGCCAGGCCTGGCCGGACCAGCTGCACGGCGTGAGAGCTAAGGCCACCGTGGGCGTGCCAGCGGGCCTGCAGGAACAGCAGCGCCTCCAGCACCTGCAGCAGCAGGTGGCCAGGCAGCAGCCCCGGCACAGCACGGGGTCCTCCTGGACTCGGCCCACGGGGGTGCAGCACCACGTGCAGGGAGCCCAGCCACACCGGTTCGAAGAGGAGGCACAACCCCGACAGGTCGGCCGAGGGGCTCAGTGCCATCAGCAGCAACAGGTTAGGGTGGTGCAGGGTGCTGGGCAGGAGGAGAGCAGGCCACTCACAAGGAGGCCCTGACCTGCGTGGTGGGGGCTGCTCCTCGGCACATCAGCACATGCCAGGGGTTGACCATCTGATCTACATCAGCCACCGGACAGAGGAGAAACTGAGACCTGCCTTGCAGGACCAGCACCCAGTTCATATCCCATCTGGGGTACCTCTGCCTACACCCAGTCACTTCTCTGTGACCTAGAATACACAGCACACAGCCCTGGGACCCACTTTACAGCAGGAACGTGGGGGGTGGTCACTCCAGTAGGAGGGCTCCATACCAGGTGCGGGCCCAGAAGTGAAGAACCGTAACTGTGGCTCACTGCCACACTCCTGGCCTCCTGTTTATGAGACACCTGAGTCCGGAGGGCAGACTGGAGATGGGTCTGGGGGACTGGGCCATCCTCAGAGCAAGGCTGGGGGTGGTGTACCTGCAGTGCTGAAGGTCAGCCAACAGCACATCCGGCTGAGCTTCAGGTGCCTTCAGCTTCCGAGCTGTCACGGAGTGGCCCCTCCACAGGAGGCTAGACAATGCCGGAGGGGGAAAGAGCACAGATCTGAAATGGGGGTCTTCCCACGAGGGAAGGAGCAGAGCTAGACACCTCCCAGACTCTGCTGACAGCCAGGCAGGGGGTGTGGGAGGGGCTCTCACTTGGCCATGAGGGTGTGGGAGCTGCTCTCGTAGGTGCGGTCGGGCTCGCCTTGGGCTGGCAGCAGCTCCTTGGGGTCCGCAAGGGGTATGCCTGTCACCAGCCCCAGTGGCCTCAGGCAGCTCAGCTGGGGATGGGGAGTGGGATTATGATGCACAAAGCAGACAGGGATGTTCCCTGCTCCCCCAACCTCTCCCGCTTACCTGGCCAAACCCCAAGGCTGGAATTCGGGGGGGTCTTCTGATGCGCTCTCGTCTCGGTGCCCTGGGGCAAAGGAAAGTCCAGGGTTAAGTATAGGGCAGCTGGGGGCAGTGGGTGAGTGGGCTTTAGGATATGGGTAGTTACCTGTCTGCACACTCCCGCCGCGGCAAGGACAGGGAGCCACACAGGCTGTGTCTACAGCCGGCCTGCAACTGGCCCAGGGATGCACTGACCACCAACTCACCGTCATGCACTAGTGCCGACATGTGGGCTCGGCACAGCTCTAAGAGCTCCAGCACCTGGACGGGGAACGTGTGCAGTGAAGCAGATGGGGGTACCAGCTCTATATGCCCCCACCCCACCTGGGCCACTGCTCACCTCCCAGCTCTGCTTGGCACCACCCTGCTCAGCCCAGTCCCAAGGTGTGCGACCCTGCTGGTCATGCAGACGCAGGTCACCCCCTGCCTGCAGCAGGTGCAGCATCACCAGGCTGCGGCCCGAGAAGGCGCCTGCGTGCACAGGTGTGCTGCCATCGAGGCAGCGGCTGCAGTGGAACAACAAGGACAGAAATGCATTAGGAAAGAGGCAGAAAAGAGACAAGAGGTGGCAGGATGGGAGCACTGAGGGATGAGAGGAGTTGCGGTGAACATGGGAGGTGGACATCAGGACAGTAGGGTCACTTGGGGACAGGGTGAGGTCTTTACTGTGAGCATGGCAGGTAGCAGGAGAATGGGAGTAGTCCCTGCTGGACAAGAGGGGGTTAATCCAGAGAACAAGGGGGAGATTACTGGGGCCAGAAGGGTCATCAGGATGGAAGGGTGTCATGAGGGAGTGGGTGTCTGGGGAGGAAAGCCTGGCTCTCAGGCTCTCTGGGGCTCAGACCCCGGGGAGCGGTGGGGGCACCGCCATCGGTCCACTCACTGGTTGGGGTTGGCGCCAAAGGTCAGCAAGAGCTGCACAGCAGAGCTGTGGCCCAGCAGCGCCGAGAGGAAGAGCCCCGTCTGCCCAGCGGAGTTCTCACCATCCACCTGGACAACTGAGGGGCAACAAGGCTTAGGACTGTCCCTGCCCTTTACTCTAGAGGCAGAGGTCCTGGGGGCCGCTATGCAACACCTCTGCCAATTCCCAGCCCCTGCAGTCCCTCCTTGACTGGGTGAGCCTTGACTCCAGGTTCTCTCTGTATACCCTGGAAGCCCCACCCTCCAATTACAGGGGACTCTACTCAGGATCTGTCTCAACAAGGTGCTCACCGTTAAGGAGCCCACAGAGTCGCAACAAGGGATGAAAACCACCTGCTATGCTGACACTCATCTGCCACCCCAGAAGTGTCAAAAATCACACAAAGTTCCCCAGGGGCGAGGGGGACGTGGACTTCTCAGAACCTCGGCTGACAGGAGCCTCGTGCACCGTCTAGGGAAGGCAGCCTCCACCCAGCTCTACTGCAGTGTATGTACACGGGTCCCATGTGGCCAGCATCCAATTCTTCAAGAACAGCAAACTCTTGGGGTGCCTGGGTGGCTCAGTCATTAGGCGTCTGCCTTCAGCTCAGGTCATGATCCCAGGCTTCTGGGATTAAGCCCCACCTCAGGCTCCTTGCTCAGTGGGAAGCCTGCTTCTCCCTCTCCCACTCCCCCTGCTAGTGTTCCCTCTCTCGCTCTGTCTCTATCAGATAAATAAATAAATAAAATCTTAAAAAAAAAAAAAAAAAAGAAAAAGAAAAAGAAAAGCAAACTCTTGGATTTTCTTAGGAAATCTCTCAAGTTTATTTTTGAGTTCTGCTTCTAAGAGCTGGATCCAAGAAACAACCTCCTCTGCACTGCACTTATGCCAACCCCCTCCCCCCACCATCCTGCTCAGAGCCTCCTTCTCACCCCTCCTCTCCACACCCATTATCCTGAACTCTTCTTCCTTGAGGCCCTTGACCCTCTCCCTACTGAGGGCAAATGCATACTCCCTATGTCCTAGGCAGATATGGCTAAAATCAATCAAGCACTTGGCTTAAGCCAGCTTATTTACTGTCACAAAATTCCTCTAAAGGTGGTCCTTTAAGAACATCTGAATGTCACATTTACTGCCTTCTATTTTAGCCAGTAGCCCACTGTCTTTTACAAAGGCATTCTAACTGATTTTCTGCATGTGTATTGCCTACAGAAGGGTCTTCTTAAAACACAAATCACTGCATGATATAGATAATCATTACAACGGTAATCATTTCATGTATAATCTTATACAAGTTGTTCCAAAAAAGAGAGCGAGAGAGAGGGAGAGCAAGGCTCTTTTTATGAAGCTAGAATGACCTTAATTCCAAAACCACATAAGTTTCCAGAACCAAAAATAAAATTGTATTTCAATTCCATTTATGATCATATATGCTAACCCCCGAATAAAGTAAAAGGGATTATCTAATTGATTTATTCCCAGAAATCAAAGATGATTCAACATAAGAAAATCAATCAATATAGAAAACACATTCATGAATTAACAAAAAAATCACACTTGACTCAGTAGATACAGAAAAAGCAACTGATAAAATTCAAAATTTCCATAAGAGACTCTTAATGACAGAGAACAAACTGAGGGTTGATGGAGGGAAGTTGGGGAGGGGGGGAGATGAGCTAAATAGGTGACGGTTATTAAGGAGCGCACTTGTTATGATGAGCACTGGGTGATATATGTAAATGATGAGTCACTAAACTAAATAAAAATAAAATTCAATACTTATGACTGAGGGGTGGCAAATACCTCAAAAAACTAAGAATAAATGGGAACATTCTCACTTTATAAAAATTATATACCAAAACCCCAGAGCACCCACAATACTTAATGCAGAAATACAGATTAATTCTCTTTAATATAAAAAACAAGGAAAGAGATATCTATTGACAATAAAGTTTGGGGGTTCCGGCCAACAACTTACATGGGGTAAAAAAAAAAAAAAAAAAAAAGAATTAGAGTTTAAAGAGCTAAGATGTCAACCATCTGTGGGTAACAAAAACTGTAAAAGAGTAAAAAATTTCAACTATTAAGTTCAGAAAGTGGCCAGAAACACAATCGATTTACAAAAATCAATTGTAAATTAGATGTTCATTTCCTCCCTACAACTCCAATGGCTTCTCATCACACAAAGAACAAAATATAATAGAATTCACCCACTACTTCAGAGGCCCTTTCCTGTCTGTGGCTGGTGCCTCTTAGCTTCCACCCTCTCCCTGAGTCCCCTCCCCTCCGCTACTACTTAACAATTTGTTTTGACTTCAAGGCCTTTGCAGTGGCTATTTCACCCTGGGGTGGGGGGTGGGGGGTTGCATGACTGGCTCTCATAAAACCACCCTTTTTGGTGTATCTCCTTCATCCTCACCACTTTCTTAAATTCTCATGATAGATTTCATTCACAATGACCCAGAAGGTTGTCCCTAAATACCCATCATGGACATCAGAGGCTGGCGCGCAGTAGGTGCCTGGTACACAGCTGGTGACTGGCCCACTGAAGGCCCGCCTTCCACACAGCCTCTTGAGCTGCACCCCAGAACCCTCACCTCTCCGCAGGAGCCGAGTGAGGCCCCATCCTGGGCCCCCAGCCAGGGCCAAGCGATGCAGTCGTCCCAGCTGCGCTTCTGGATCCCTAACAGAGCCCAGCTCCATGGGGAAGCGAGAGCGCAGGGAGGGCATCTGTGGGCTCCGGCCTCCTCACTCAGCTCCTGGACAGGGATCACCTAGGGGTTTCTTATGAGGGAGGAGGAAGTAAACATAGGACCTCTTGGGGGCAATAAATACAGAGCCGGCTGGGAGTCCTAGAAGGCCGCGTGAGAAAGAGAGGAGACTCAGGAGGAGTCTGCTCTGCTGTTAGGTGTTTGAATGGGGAAAGTGGTCGGAGGGAGAGCTAACGACCAGACCAGCAGGTCCGGGGTCTAAGGGAGTCTGGGGGCTGGGCATTCTCTCTGGGGGAGGGGGTGTAAGGGCTCCAGGGACAGGACCTGAGCTCTGGAAAGGACACTAGTGGTTTAGGAAAAGGGTCTGGTGAAGAGGGGCCTTAGGGCTTGGCCTGAGAAGGGGTATACACGAGGGGGTGGAAGGAAGGGCGGTCAGGGCAAGGGCTAAGGCGCAGAGGCAGGCTCTGCGGGCTGGGAGAGGGTCTGACGGTTGCGGACACGGACTGAGGTTGAGGGAAGCCTCTAGGTGCTGGGGTGGGGTCTGTGGGCTATGGGAGGGGACTGAGGAAGGGGACCTGAGGGCTATGTCTGTGGGCTGGGAGCCAGAGTCTTTAAACGGGTAGGTTCTGCGGGCCACCAGGCGTGGGAAGGAGGGAGGAGTATGAGGGAAGGCCGAGGTCTGGCAGCGGGGTCTAGTCTGAGGGCCCAGTAAGCTCTAGGAAGATTCTGGAGTCTAGGCTCCAGCCCACAGCACTTTGTACCTACCGTTGCGCTCCAGCAGTGGTTACCACGTTACCCAGGCACGGTGGAGCGGGAACCTGGGGCGCATGCGCTTCGGTGGCTTGCGCTTGCGCAGCATCCCCCTCCTCTGAGAGACGCCCCCACAGCCCTGACGTGATGCGAAAGAAGAGAAAGCGATATCCACCCCAGAGCTGTCGGCTGTGCGGTACATGTTACCCGCTTTTTCCGCCTGCCCCAGGACTTGTTTGAGGTGGTGGGCCCTTTCTGATCCCTGTTTGGCTGTCTTCTTTCCACGCTTCTCACCACCACCACGGGCCCCACGTGTCCTGGACACCGCTCCCTGGAAATCCTCTGATACCGTACCATCCACTGGGTCCCACACTTGTATCTCCCCAAAACTGCATTTCCTCCCCGCACCATCTCAGAGCCCCCCCTCTTCAAGCGAGGGCCCTGGGCCTCGCCCTTCAGTGTCTCCCTCCCATCCAGCCTCTCAGCCGGATGGCCCATCCACTCAGCTTCCAGACTGTCCTTCTCACCAGCCCCCTCCTCCGTTTCTATCGTCCTACCATGCTCCAGCGGCCTGTGGCGATTCCTTACTCTAGCTTCCCTTGGACTCCCAGCCCGTCTCCCCGCTCTGGTACACTCACTATGAGGTAGCTAGGGGACTTTTACAAAAGCCAAACCTGACTTTGTCCCTCCCTTGCTTGAAACCCTCCTGACTCCCCAGGGCCCTTGGGACACAGTCCAGCCCATGAAGCCTGGCAACAAAGATGGCATCATCTGGCCTGCCTACCCTTCCATCCCTGTCTTCCCACTCCCCAGTCTGTTTCACACTCTTCTGTCTATGCACTCACTTGCCTTTCTTTGAATGCTCTTCTCAGTATTCCCTTGGTTATCCTTATGAATTCTCTGGGAAGCCCTCTTGATCACCAGGAGTCTCCCCTGATTCCCCAGGCTGTCACTGAAGATAGGTCTCTCTACCCCTGCTGGACCAAGGCCTGTGAGTCAGGGCTTGCAGCTGTCTTTGTCACTGCTGTGTTCCCAGCATTGTTCACCTCAGAGCATAGCTCAGGAGGAGCCTCAGTAAATACTTATTAAATTAAAAAGTGGTTTTCCTCTTCCCTCTGTCCCTCCCAGCCTCTGGGCTTCAGTGTCTCAGTGTCTGCTTATCATCTGGGCACCCACTGGAGTTAAGAAAGTTCTCCCTTAAGTCATTGATTGGCTGAGTAGAGCTGATCCCAGGCCCAGTGCAGGATAGGCCACCTCAGGGTTGGAGGGAGGCATGTTAGTTTTTATCAATGTCCTTGCTATGCTCTGTGATCAGCTACTGGTCTCTCTTGAGCTGCCGAGCTGCTAGCTTGGACTGACTGAGGTCGAGAATAGCCCTTTCCCAAGAAGGCAGCTTCAGTGCAGGGCAATAATAGCTCAAGATCTTTCTTTCTTTCTTTCTTTCTTTTTTTTTTTTTTTTTTAAGATTTATTTACTTATTTGACAGACAGAGATCACAAGTAGGCAGAGAGGCAGGCAGAGGGGGAGTGGGGGAAGCAGGCTTCCCGCTGAGCAAAGAGCCCTATGCGGGGCTCGATTCCAGGACCCTGGGACCATGACCTGAGCCGAAGACAGAGGCCGTAACCCACTGAGCCACCCAGGCATCCCTAGCTCAGGATCTTTATTAACCACATGACTCCTGGGGATGCTAATGGGGTACCCTCAGGCCCCGACCCAGCACTCTCCTCCAAAGTTCTTGGCTGAGCAGCTTCTGTTCCCTGCGGGCACCCTGCAGCACGCTCCGGTTCTCCTGGGCCCTCCGGATCAGATAGGGGATCACCTCCTCCAGGGAACCATAAGGGATGGACTTATATACCGCATAGCCGGCCTGCCCTGCAGGGAGATTGTTGGCAGGGTATGAACTCATGTTTGGGGAGAGGCCCCACCTGGAACAGAGGCTCTCATCTCTGAGAATGTGACAGACTAGGTGAGTTGGACAAAATTCCCAATGAAAAAAACCCTTAAAATCCTGCAGTAAACATTTAGAAAATGTTCCTAAAGTTATTAAAATACTGCCGAAAGAGTAAGGAATTTAGTAATCCAAGGATTAAGAGAAAATGCGAACCCAAAAAGGGAAGGGCGCAAGGAAACACTTCCACCCTGAAGGCAAGATTTGATGACTTCATTGAATTGAGGGGGTACAGAAATTGAGGCCCAGAGTCTGGCCAGGGCGACTTGTAAAGGAGCATTTCCTGAAGTTAAGCTGCACCCTCAGTGTCAGAGTTAACCAGAAATCAACACTCCCGCCTTCCCCAGCTCACAGGGAATAGTAGCCTTGACCATAAGTAGAGAAAAGAAAACAAAAGCCCATCTCTGAGAGATCAAGGCCATGGATTAGCCTCACATATTTGTAGCTCAAAGTTTCATAATGGAGATGCTTCTGGAAACCTCAAGCTCTGAATATAAGGTAAAGTGGTTCTGTACCCCTTAGCACCTGGCAGAAGAAAACATAAATCTTCCGGTCTCAGACCCCAGAGAGACACAATCAAGATAACAAAGCACATAGGAAACAAGACACCATAATCGAACACCAGCAAAAGCAAGAGACAGCAGGCTTAGAGAACAGGCAAGCAAGGCCTTCAGATATGGGAGCAACAGATCTATCGGGAAGAATCTGGTGGCTGGGCCAGCTGCAGGCTCTGGTTGGGAGTGGGAGAAGGGATCTGGCTAGGAGGGGATGAGGCCGAGGGCTAGGTGGGGCATGGTGTTGGGGAATGGGGAGAATGGGCCATCCACATACCCAGTGCCAAGGAGACGTGGTCACACATCCCTAGAAGTTGTCCAAAACAGACAGGCCCGTCCAGAGGAATGCCCAGCTCCCACATGCTATAGAGAAAGCCACATCATCAGTCCACACAGTGGCTGGATCCAGAGCTGACAGTCAGCCATTATGCACTCATATGGCTGTTCCAGTTACTAAAATTTTGAAGTACTTCCAAACTCAGTGATAAATAACCACTATTCTCAGGCCCATGAAAGCTCCCCGGTGAGTCCCAGCTCCTTCCCTGGAACCCACAGACCTCCCTGTGCCCCAGCAAAAAAGGAGCAATGCCTTGTTTAGCTGGGGCCTACAGGGCGGTAAATATTTTAATAGCCTCCCCTGCATCCCTGTGAACCTACTTGTCTCTCACCGTCCCTACCCCTATTCCATGTCCACCACCCTCTGCCCATCCCTGGCAAGGGAGAGGAATTGAGGGGTCCTCCTTGTGGGGACCCATTTCCCATCCCTCTACATACCGCTTGGTTGCCTGGCGAACAGATTCTTCATTGTGGGAAGCCACCATGAGGTGGCACATGGGGCCACGGTGGGACACATGGGTCAGCATCAGCTCCAGACAGCGGCTGTAACTGAAGGGAGGTGCTCTGTTCAGCTTATGGCTCCTGGTAGTTAAAGGTTAGGTCCCGGGGACTCAGGATTCCTCTCCTTGGGAGTTGGGGTGCTTAAGGGCAAGTACTCAGAGATCATAGGGTACCCCCATTTCCCCTCCACCAGGTGCAGGGGATAGCCCTTCTCTGAGCCTGTTTCCTCTCTTGTAACGATTCACGTTCACCTCACAGCCCTGTTGAGGTTGGAGTAAGATGGGGGTGTCATAAAGCCCTTGGCTTGGTGGCCGTCTCAGAGCAAAGGGTGACATCCCGTTTATGAGATGACGTTTACCTAAGGTCATTCACAGCAGCGTTGACCACAGAGCATGAGCAACAGTAACGTAACGGTCAGTGGGGCCCGGCTCAAAGGAATGACGGGGCACAAAGGCTCGTGGAGTGCCCTGCACCAAAGAAGGGTGAGGACACTCAGGGGCTCTGATACAGAAAGACAAACTGACTGGCGAATGCTTTCCCAGCTTGCTGCTGGCTGTGTGCCACCCTAAGGACAAGGTGTGGTACAGCCATACAGTGGGATATTATTTTAGACATAAGAGGGAATGAAGTACTGATTAATGCGACAATGTGGTTGAACCCTGAAAACGTTACACTGAGTGGAACAGGCCAGACACCAAAGGTCATACGTTATGACCACACATATGACTCCATTGGTATGAAATACCCAGAAGAAGCAAATCCATAGGGACACAAAATGGATTAGAAGCTTCCAGGGCCTGAGGGGAAGCAAATGGGGAGTGACTGCTAATGGACATGGTGATGAAGTGTTCTAGAATTAGTGGTGATGGTTGCAAAACCTTGTGAATATATTAAAATCCCTTGAATGGTACACTTTGAAATGGTGAATTTTATGATATGTTTATTATAACTTAGTAAGAAATAATCAGATGTGATTAAGCCTGTGGGGCACAACCGTATGTAGGAGCCCTCATAGGCCTCAGGTGTGAGCCTAGCTTCCAGCCATGGCGTGGCCCCTTGCCCTGTGAGATTGGGTCAGTCCCTGTGGCTCTACAAACCTTTCCTGAATCCAGTGGGAAATGGAAGTAGATTTTTAAGCTCTACGAAGACTGGGCCTGGGGACCACCTTAGTTGGGAATGGGACCAGGACCATGGTCCAGCCCAGGCCCTGATCTAAATCAGGCGATCAGAAAGTATGTGGTAAAGGGACAGTTTGCTTCTTCCCAGCGTCCTGGGATGGGGATCCAAGGAGCTCACCCATGTTTTGCTCCCAGCACAGGGTGATTTGAGGTGAGTAAGAATGCAGGTTCTAGAGTCCATCTGCTCAGTTCATAACTTGGTCCTGCCACTTACTAGCTATGTGACCTTGGGTAAGTGATTCTACCTCTTCGCGCCTGGGTTCCATCCTCTGTGAGATGGGTGTTGGGGGGGGCACTTGGGGTTGTTTATGTATTCAACAGATGTGTTCTGAGCACCTGTCACGTAGCAGGCACAATTCTAAACACTGGATGCTCAACAATGAACAAATCAGAAACCCCTGCCCTCCTGGGCCCACACTCTCAAGGGAGAGACAATGTGCCATTGAATATGAAAGTGTGTAGAATCTCAGATGCTGGTAAGCGCTGAGGAGGGAAAGCAAATCCAGGAAGAGGGTAGGTGTGGGAGTTCTCATTTTTGATAGGGAGGGCAGGGAGGGCAGCGAAGGCTCCCCAAGGAGGTTCCAAAAAGTAGAGACCCAAGGAGGTGAGGGATTGAAGCAAGCAGCTGTCTGGAGGGAGAACGTTCTAAACAATGGGAACAGGAAGTGCAAAGGCCCTGGGGATCATCAAGGAGGCCAGTGTGGAGGAACAGAGTGGGCAGAAGAGAAGTTGAGGTGACAAGACCAGGTCATGCGGGGCCTGGGGGCTGCTGTAAGGATTTGGGGTTTATTGAGGGGCAGTGGGAGCAATGGGAGGGTTTTCAACTGAGCAGGGAACGGGATTTGACTTAGATATTAGCAGGCGCCCTCTGGCTGCCTATGGGATACAGACTGGGGTGGTGGACAAAGGAAGGAGCAGGGAGCCCAAAGAGGTGGGAAGAGAAGATGTCTTGGACCAGGGAGAGGAAGTGATATGGGGACATACAGAGGCTGCCTCATGGACAGTGCTCTGGGATGAAAGGTTATGATTTATCTCCGAGGCCTGTCTGGCCCAGTCCTACCTCCGACTGGTAGCCTCATAGTCTGGCTGAGTGGGGTCTTCTGTCCCTTGGTGCCGAGCCACCTGTCTCTCCTTGTCCAGATATGCCCCTCGTACCAACTTGACTCCGAAGGCCAGGCCAGACCTGTCAGCGGCCTCCGCGGCCTGCCTCAGCCGCTCGTGTGTGTCCTGGCAGGGCACCCAGGCAGCTTCGGGTCAGGGCCCCGGGACCCCAGCCCGCGGGCCCCCACCATGCACCACACACCTTCAGATAGGCCTGGTAAGTGTTCCACACCCAGGGCCCGCCTTCCCCAGGGCTGTTCCAGCGCCTGGCCAGGGCATCCACCAGCAGAGAGAGAGCCGGGTTCAGGAAGGTGTACTCAGCGTCCACCAGGAGCCTCACGTGCTGGGCCCGGGCATGCTGCAGGTGGGAGGGACCGCGGTCAGGCCTTGGGGTGCCTAGCACGCGCGGGGACGGGCCACGGCCGGGGTTACCTGGACCACCCGGTGCAGGCGGCTCAGAGAGGCCTGGAGATGCCGGTTCTGCTCTGCACTGAGGCAGGAGACCTGGAGATCCTGGGGGAGCAGCAGAGGAGGTGAGAATGGTTCGGGTGACTGAATCCTTCCGCGGCCCGTGTCTCCCCTCCCCCACCACCCAGAAGGGAGACACATTTCGAAATTGTTAAATGTAGGAAATGAAGCTGTATCACATAGATACTATCTTTTTAAAAGATTTTATTTATTGGGGTGCCTGGGTGGCTCAGTGGGTTAAAGCCTCTGCCTTCAGCTCAGGTCATGATCTCAGGGTCCTGGGATCGAGCCCCGCATCAGGCTCTCTGCTCAGCAGGGAGCCTGCTTCCTCCTCTCTCTCTGCCTGCCTCTCTGTCTACTCGTGATCTCTGTCAAATAAATAAATAAAATCTTTTTTAAAAAAAGATTTTTTTTTTTCGGAGAATTGTCTCCCCCTTGGCTGGGGGCGACAATTCTTGGGGGGTCCTGGGGAGTCAGTAACTGGTGAGACTTCCTATACACGACAGCCACCCTCAGAGAAGTCCTACTCGGTGCTGGTGCTATTTGGGGTACCTCACCAAATATTTAACCCACCCAATCTTCACTTCTGTCTGAGGTAGGGACTGACACAGGGGTTGGGAGGACTGTCTCTGAAATGCGGGCAGGAAGGGGAACAGGTTCGGGGAGACACTGAAGCCAGGGTGGGATCTGGTAGATGTGAGGGGTCTGGAGCATGTCCAGGGGCTTATGGGAAAGGCTGGGACTGGAGACAAACATGGGCCTCATGAGTACCCGGTGGGGAAGCTGAGGCTGCAGCGTGGGTAAGAAGACCCCATCAAGGGGAGGAAGGAGTGAGGAGACGGGAGCCAGGACCTAGACTTGGGGAACTGCCATATTGAAGAGACAGGTAGAGAAGAACCTAACAAGGAAGGAGAATGAGCTAGCAAAGATGGAAAGGGAGAGCCGGGTTTTTGTATTAGGGATGCCAGTGACCGGGAGGGCGGGTTGGAATAGTACATGGAAATAAAAAGAAACGAATGAACGAATGAGTGAATGACCAAACCAAAACCCCACTGGCCTAATCATAACTTCCAGTTGATTGACCAAATACTGATAACTTTCTTCTAGTTGGTAAAGAGCTAACTGTCTCACTCCCTCCTCTGAGAGCTCCCAGCCCCCAGGCCCTCGCCTAGGAGCCCCAGATGACCCACATATTCCATCCATTCCAACCACACCCCAGGGCTACAGCCACATTTATTTCCGATTGTTCCAAGCCTGGGGAGTAGCAGTAGTTACACAGTTGGAACATCCCACTTGCAAGCAGGTGCCTGCTACATCCATGTAAACAGAACTCTGCTTCCCTCCCGGCCCCCCCCCCCCACATTCCCCACCAACCATCCATTCTCTCCCAGCCTGAGATCCTTACCTGCCCAGAGTCCATGGCTTCTGCCAGCCTCTCGGGGCTCAGCTCCAAGGAAGCCCCTGGTTTTCTGATGCAGGAGGTTAGCTCCTTCTGGAATGGGGTGGTGGGTGGAGTGGTGAGGGGGAGCTGGTCGGCAGCCCTACCCTCCCGCCCCCATCTTGCCCGTCCCTTACACAGAGCCGAGCGCTGGTCAGCGCCGTCACCTTCAGCTGCATGAGGATGTTCCCAGTCGGGCCAGGGGTCTCCAGGAGGCCACATGACAGGTCCACACACCGAAGCATAGCACTGAAGTTCCCTTCATACCAGGCCTCACTGCCGCAGCCAGTGGGCATTAGCTTCAGGAGCCCACCCATCCCCTTCCTGCCAGGCTCCCCGCCTCCCCGGGCCTGGCCCCTACTCACCCCGTCTTGACAGCTGAGTCTGGCTCCTCTTCAGTGGGTACTGCCAGCAGGGGCCGGAGGCCTAGGGCCTGGAGCTGTTGGACACAGCCCTTCACCTCGTCTGCTGTCTCACCAGCCACAAACTGCCCGTAGATAGACGCTCGGAGAAAGGCACCCGAGAGCCGGGAGCCCAGGAGTCGCCGAGACCAGGCCTGGAGCTGGAGTGACAGAGAGCAATGGCTCAGAGCCCAGCCCGGGGTTGCCCGAGGCCAGTCCCCAGGGTCCCTGCTCACCGCCAGGCCATGTGTGACCAGAGGGGGCCAGGCACACAGCCGCAGCACCAGCAAAGCTCGGGTCAGTTCTCCTGTGCCTTTGAGGTGAAAAGCCCCTCCATCAAAATTCAAGGGCTTCCAGCCCCCAGCGGAGGGTCCAGCTTGGGAACAGAGCACACGACAGGTCCGAAGCATCACAAATCCCTAGCCACTTCTAAAGCAAGTAAAGGGGCTTTGGAGGCAGGTCTACCAAGTGCCCCTTGCCCAGCCAAGGGCAGTGACTGATTAACGAGGCAGTAGCCAGGGCAAGGCGAATCTTTTAGGATCATAGGCTCTTTGGGGGGCAGTTAATGATTAACTGATGGGGACAGAGTTCAGAATAATGGGGACAGGAGTGGAAAGCCCCCCAAATAGCCCCCAACAACCCTCAGCAGAACATCTCACGACTGTTATATGCCCACCGTGTGCCAATGGGTACTAAGGGAGAGCAGGGGTTCTGGAACAAAGATCTCTGGGTTCAAAGCGATTTGGTTTTGTGATCTTGGGAAAGTTACTCAATCTTGCTTATTGCAATTACTACATCTTTGGATGGGAAAGATGGCAATGTTACTGAATCAATTTGAAAATGCACATAGCCTGTAAGCCAGCTGTTCCAGGCTGAGCATACATCTTAGAGAACCAGGTTGTGGCCGTAGGGAAACAGGTACAGGGAGGAATGTTCACAGCTGCATGGTTTGCAACGGCCACAAACCACCCAAATTTCCATCAACCGGAGAACAAGTAGAGATATATCCTGGTCTACAAGGGCATCCATTGAGGGATACTATATGGCAGTGAAAAAGGAACAGACTTCTGGGACGCCTGGGTGGCTCAGTTGGTTACGCGGCTGCCTTCGGCTCAGGTCATGATCCCAGCGTCCTGGGATCGAGTCCCACATCAGGCTCCTTGCTCAGCGGGGAGCCTGCTTCTCCCTCTGCATCTGCCTGCCACTCTGTCTGCCTGTGCTCACTCTCTGACAAATAAATAAATAAAATCTTTAAAAAAAAAAAAAAAAGGAACAGACTTCTGATGCCTCCAACCCCATGGTTAAATCTCACACGCACAGTGGTGAGTGAAAGAAGACAGACACCAAACAGGACATGCTGCATTAGTCCGTTCAATACACTTGAAAGCAGGGAAAATGAAAGAACAGTAGGGTTAGGAATATGCACGTGGGTGGCCAAACCATACAAACAAGACAAAAAGACTATCTCAAAAGTCAGAGAGGTGGTTACCTCGGGCGATGGGGGGAGCTGTAACTGGGTTGGGGCTCTTGGGAGCTTCCCTGTCCTTTTTTCCTAACCTGATAACTCACAGTTGTTCCCATTCTAAGTATTTTTTTTTAAAGATTTGATTTATTTATTTGAGAGAGAGAGGGTGGGGAGAGAGGGGGAGCACATATGGAGGGGAGGGGCACAGGGAGAGGCAGACTCCCACTGAGCAGGGAACCCCCCCACCCCCAACTTGGGGGCTCCATCCCCGGACCCTGGGATCATGACCTGAACCAAAGGCAGACACTTAACCGACTGAGTCACCCAGGTGACTTTTTTCATGCCCTACACCTACATTTTATACTCCTGAATGTACATTTCACAATAAAAGAAAAAGGAAACACGAATCATAGTATCATATCAGTCTCCTGGGGCTGCTATGAGGGGTTCTGGTGAGTTCACGAGCTCACATAGCCTGACCCAAGAAATGATCTCAGTAAGTACCGGTAAGTACTGTGTGTGCACAGTCTCCCTAGTGTCTGTGCTCCCAGTGAGGTATACACTGTTCATCACTCCTGGGTTTGGGGATCCCCAAAACCACCTCAGGCTCAGTAATTCACTAGAAGGACCCCCAGAACTCAGAAGAGCTGTTTTATTCACTGTCATGGTTTACCTCAGTGAAAGAATATAGAGTAAAAAAAAGCAAAAGGAAGAGGCCCATGGGGTCCAGGTGACCCCGGGCACCAGCTTCTAGTTCTCTCCCAGGGCCACTGAGCAAACAGCGCTCAACACTTCCAGACCCAGTGCATGACGACACACCCAGAGGACTGCAGCCAGCGGCCCTCACGTGAGCCCTGGTGTCCAGGCTTTCTACTGGCGTGTCATTCACATAGTCCCAGCTGTCCTCTGATATGACTGACATTGGTGTCCAGCTCCTCCAGAGGTCAAGCTGACACCGCATGTTCCAGGTAATCAAAAACACTCTTACCAAGCTAGATATTCCAAGAGGTTACCTCCCAGGAGCTGGGCAAAATTAATCCTTCACTGTATAACCCCTAATTCACAGGTGTTGAATGCAGAGGCTCAGAGAGGTAGAGCTATCTACCTGAAAGCACACAGCCAGTGGGTGGCTAAGTGTCGAGTTAATGACCTTGTCCCCTAGACCCCAGGTTCAAGATTTTAGCCATGCAGCCTCTTTCTCATCTTTTATCAGTACCCAATTCACAGAACATCTGACTAGAGTCAGACTATAAATCCAGCAACGCTTGAGCTAAAAAAAGGCTTTATGTTTTTTTTTTTTAGTTCCTTGCACAATTCATATTGAAAAATTAAAACAATAGAAAAGGGGGCAGAGTGAAAAACTAGTCTTCCTCCCACTCCTGAATTTCAGCTCCTCAATTTCCTCCCTATAAGGCAGTGAGCTATCCTTGCAAAGACAGAATATGCACCTATATATCTCCTTTATTTATTATGTAAAGAGGAAATACTATTCATTCCTTTGCACATTGACTTTTTCCATTCATGTATTTTGAAAGGTTATTCCCATCTCAGCACATACAGCTCTGTCTCAAATTTGAAAAGTTCTGTGTTGTTTCTGTCTTGAATCTTTGACAGAATCCACCAGTAAAGCCATTTGAGCCAGTTGTCTTTGTGGGAAGTTTGCTTTTTTCTTCTTTAAGATTTTATTTATTTATTTTATGGGAAGTTTTTAAATAATGAATTCAGTTTCCTTAGTAAATACGGGGCTCGTCATATGTTCTATTTCACAAGCTTTCATTCCTTGTGTTTTTCAAGGAATCATCACTTCATCTAAATTGTCAAATCTAATTACAGAATTTGTAGAGATAATCCCTCTTTCACTCTTGATATTGGTCATTTCTGTTCTTTTTTTCCTTCTTCATCTGTCTAGCTAGGGATTTTATCAATCTCATTCATCTTTTCAAACAACCCACTTGGGCTTTGTTAGTTTTCTCCATGGTTTACTGATCTGTTTCATTTTTAATGCTTGGAGATTTTTCTCTTGTATGAACTCTCATCATTGGTGATTCCATTTTCTCTGACACTTAGCATAAAAATTTGCAAACACAATTTAAAGAATGACCACAGACCCCTACTACACCTTCTACCTAGATCCAACAACCCTGCCATCTTTGCTTTTTCTCTCCTCTTTCCCTATTTCTTAATATGAACATGTGCCCCCATATCATTTGAAAATAAGTTATAGAACTTGTGGCATCTTGGCATGCATGTCTTAAGAATGAGAACAGGGATGGGGCGCCTGGACCTCTGCCTTCGGCTCAGGTCATGATCTCAGGGTCCTGAGATCAAGCCCCGTATCAGGTTCTCGGCTCAGCAGGGAGCCTGCTTCCCCTCCTCTCTCTCTGCCTGCTTCTCTGCCTACTTGTGATCTCTCTCTCTCTGTCAAATAAAGAAATAAAATCTTAAAAAAAAAAAAAAAAAAGACTAAGAACAGTGTGCCTGGGTGGCTCAGGAGTTAAGCGTCTGCCTTTAGCTCTGGTCATAATCCCAGGGTCCTGGGATAGTCCATGATATTTTTAAAATATTTATTTATTTATTTGAGACTGTGTGAGTGGGAGGTGGGCAAAGCGGGAGGGAGAATCTCAAGTGGACTTCCTGCTGAGCTGAGCACAGAACCCAACCCAGGGCTGGATCTCATGACCCTGAGATGGTGACCTGAGCCAAAACCAGCTCAACCACCTGAGTCGCCAGGCACTCCATGACTTAAAAAAACAAACAAACAGTATTGACTTTCCAAAAAAATCCCAGAACAAGTGTCTTGTAGAATGCCCCACATGCAATATTTGCCTAATTATACTCATTGATGTTATCTAATGTGTTCCTTGATCCTATATATATATATATATATACTGTAAATCCCATGTTCTGGTTGAGGGCCATAATTTAGTAGATTAGCCTCCTACTGCTGACCATTTAGGTTGACTCCAGAGTCCCCAGTCTGGTCTCTTAGCCACCATGTTATTAGGACCTCCAAGGTTTCTCAACAACTCTGCCAGAGCAGCCTTGACAGGAAAGTAGGAGACAGGCTGAGGGGCTAGTTTCAAAGCCTTCCCAGACCTGCCATTGGGGGATTAAGAGGGCTAGAGTTCAGGGAGGAATAGGGAGAGGAGAGAAGCCAGAAACAAAACTGTCTTTTGGGACTAGATGTGAGGGACCTTAAATATTCATTGTGAAGAGCCGATTTTACCTTGAGCATAGTGGGGAGCTGTGGAAGATTCTAGCTATGGAAGAGAAACTCACACTTTGGCTTTAAGTCAATCCCCCTGGGAAAAAAAAAAATAAAGAAGATCCTGCTGACTCCCCAGTGGGAGAGTAGATAGGAGAGAGGGTCTCAGTCTAGAAACCAGGGAGGAGACTGACGCAGGGATAGGGGCGCAAGGATGAGGTGGGGCCAGAGTGGAGGTGGAAGAGGGTAGAGATAAACAGGCAACACATGGATGGGTGATGGGAGAGCCCCAAATCCTCATGGAAACCCTAAATCCTAAGGGTGACAGTCACAGAGACCTTGATCGGGTGGACATCTGTCTCCTCACTTTTTTTTTTTTTTAAGATTTTTTAAAAATTTATTTGACAGAGAGAGAGATCACAAGTAGGCAGAGAGGCAGGCAGAGGGAGAGGGGGAAGCAGGCTCCCTGCTGAGCAGAGAGCCCGATGTGGGGCTCGATCCCAGGACCCTGGGATCATGACCTGGGCCGAAGGCAGAGGCGTTAACCCACTGAGCCACCAGGCACCCCAGAAATACCAGCTTCTGACCCCCTTCCCAGATTTCCCCCTTGCAATCTCTAAAGTACTCCTTTCTCCTTGCCTGGTAGGAGGAAGGAGTGGTTTAGCTTCTGTCTTGTTTTGTCTCCCAGGTTCAGGCAACTCAACTTAGGTGCTGAATAATTATTGAATGAATGCATGAAACAAACCAGAGAGGGTCTCATCCCTCTGGCACGTTCAGACTAAAGAGTGGCCCCCCCGGACCAGACTCAGTGTGTGAATCCTCCTGGGGGTTCCCATCTTGGGAATGTCCCTCCCTTGCTCCTCATGGTTCTGAAGAGAAAGAAAAACTCCTTCAAATGGTCTTCACGGCCATTACCCGTGGTCTCAGCATTGGCTGCACATTGAGATCACCTGGGGAGATTATTTTAATTTTATTTTTTGAATGATCATACTATGAAAATGACTTTTTCTTTCGGTGTACAGTTCAATGAATTCTAACACATGTATCAATTCATTCTACGCACACACCCCCATTGCAATCAAGATAAGAACAGTTGCCTCCTCCCCAAACACTTCCTTTTGCAGCCACACCCTCTCCCGAAGACCCCTGATCTTTTCTAACATTGCTGCGGTTTTGTATTGTTGAGAATGTCAAGTATAGGCAGCCAAACAGTATGTAATCTTCGAGACCGGCTTCTTTCCCTTAACCTGATATCTTTGAGATTATGTAAATTGTTACATTTATCAGTAGTTTGCTCTTTTTGACAGCTGAGTAGTATCCTGTTGTGCCAATAAATCTCAACTTGTTTATCCATTAACCTGTAGTTTCCAGCATCTGGTGAGCTTTTAAAATTCCTGAAGTCTGGGCTTCTACCCCACGGAGTCTGATTTAATTGTTCACAGGCATTAGGAATGTCATCAATTCCCCTGGTGATTAAAATGGTCATCCCAGCTGAGAACTCTGGCCCCCACAGTCTGGCCCCTACACTCCTCTCACTTAGCTCTTATATTTCCCCCAAGCCCACCCTCTTTTACTCCTTGCTGTCCCTTGAACACACCGCACTTCTTCCTGTTCAGGGCTTTGCACTTGCTGTTCCTTTTCCCTTAAAACTCTCCGCTTTCTGGGGCGCCTGAAGGGCTCAGTTGGTTGAGCATCTGACTCTTGATCTCAGCTCAGGTCTTGATCTCAGGGTTGTGAGTTCAGGCCCCGAAGCGGGCTCCAGGCTAGGTGTGGAGCCTACTTAAAAAACAAACAGGGGCACTGTAGATAGATCTGTATCTTAGATCTATAGTCTAAGATCCCATAGACTCTGTGGGATCAGAATCCTCTCGGTTCTGATTGGATCACCCGATGACCCCTAAGTCCATCAGTGGGGCTGAAGAGTTAGATATCAGAATGGCCAAATCCTAGTGGCTATTCTGTAGCCCCATGTGGAATGGGCTACATCCAGTGCACAAAGCCTACTTGAAGTGGGGGGATAGATATTGCTGCTTCCCAAGAGTCAGCATGAGAAAGGGTGAATGGACACTAGGTGATAAAATAATTGGACTCCTAAGTGGTTCTAATGGTTCCAGGAGAAAATACATAAAAATAACTTAGAATAGGGATTGGCATATGGAGAAAACTATGAATGTTGTTTGTCTGTTGTCCTTACTTCAACTATTTATTGGCTTCTGACCATTCATAGGATAAAGTACAAACACTATTAGATGATCTTGGTTTATCCTCGTCCATCTGGCCAGCCTCAATTCCTATCACTCCCTGCCTTAACAATTGTCCAGCTTCAATTTTAGGAAAATCTCCTCCTGGTACTCCTGTGATCCTCTGCGTCTGGATGCCCTGCACACCTACTCAGCCTCTAATATCGGGGCTCGGTGACCGCTTAACATCGGAGGACACTCCCTTTACTACCATCAAGTTTTTGTTTTGTTTTAAGATTTTTTATTTACTTGACAGAAATCACAAGGAGGCAGAGAGGCAGGCAGAGAGAGAGGAGGAAGCAGGCTCCCTGATGAGCAGAGAGCCTGATGCGGAGCTCAATTCCAGGACCCTGGGATCATGACCTGAGCCGAAGGCAGAGGCTTTAACCCACTGAGCCACCTAGGCGTCCCGCTACCATCAAGTTTTTATCTCCAGCACAGACCTCTCCGCAGAGCTCCAGATCCCAATATACAAATTACCTCTTTAGAATCTTGGGCTTGATTTGTTCTTCTCAAACGGGGCGCTATCGCCCCCTGGTGGGAGTTTTGGAAACTATCGCAGACGTTGTTAGTTGCCGCAGAGATTGGAGGACGCTACAGACTTATATAGGCGAGGAACCAGGAACGTTAGACCCTGCGTCCGCGCCCTAAACAAATTGAAACCTAAACGGTGTTTAAAAGGTTTATTAATTATCTGAAATTATTAACATAACATGTCTACAAATGCATAAAAATGTGTGGTACAATTTAAAACATACTGATTTTTTTCTGAAATGAAACTTCAGAAATGTGAATTGTGAAATGTGAATTGAGTGAAAACAATCGTTTTTGTGGTTCAGAATGGCACCGAAGATTGTTCCCCATACAGGAAAATTTCAATTCCAACTATAATGCCTCTTCTGAGATATAATGTAAATTTTTTAAGACTTTTTTTTTTTTTAAATTGACAGACAGAGATCAGGAGTGGGCAGAGGGGCAGGCGGGGTGTTGGGGAGCACGCTCCCTGCCGGGCAGAGAGCCCAAAGCGGGGCTCTAGCCCAGGACCCTGGGATCATGACTCAAGCTGAAAGCAGAGGCTTTAACACACTGAGCCACCCAGCCCCTATAATGTAAAATTTTAACGGTGTAAAACACACATGAAGAAATGTGCCCATATTACAAATGTTCGGTATGATAAACGTGCAGGAAGTTACACGACCTAGTTAATAGGAAGTTAACTAGTACCCTGGTCAAAGAACATTATTATCCCTCTGGAAGCTCTCCTCGTATCACATTCCAATCCCTATTTCTCTTTGCCCCAAAGATGACCACTCCTGACTTCCAATGTCACAAATGAGTTTTACCTGGAATCAAGGCCCGCAACCAGCTCCTTGATCAATAAGGGAGCCAGTTTCCGCCTCTCCCTCCACCCCTGTTTGTGCCCGCTCGCTGTCTCACTCTATCTCTCAAATAAATAAATAAAACCTTTTAAAATAAAAAAACCAAGAAAGAACCTCCATTTTACTTTCTCATTAACATATTTTTATTTATTTATTTACTTATTTAACATGGAATACTTCTCACTTTGTGTGTCATCCTTGCATGGGGACCATACTATCGTGTGCTTATTGTTCGTTTCATTATATATGTTGTTAAAGCAAGCACTATTTTAATTTTCTTAAAAGTAGAAAAAATATTCTATTTTCTTTGAGTTTATTCTATGGTTCATTTTCTAGTGGTTTTTTTTAATTTCCCCAAAACAAAACAAAATTTTCCCCAACATTATTATTATATTAAGCTTTTTATTTTAATTTCAGTATAGTTAACATATAATGTTATGTTAGTTTCAGATGTACAATATAGTGATTCAATAATTCTGTACATGAGTGAGTGCTCATCATAAGTGTATCTTTTTAAAAAAATTTTATTTATTCATTTGAGATAGAATGAGAGAGAGAGAGAGAGAGAGGGAGAACGCAAGCATGGGGGGCAGCAGGCAGAGGGAGAAGCAGACATACTGCCGAGCAGGGAGCAGATGTGGGGCTCCACCCCAGGAGTCTAGGATCATGACCTGATATTAGATTAGAGTAGATTAGATACAATATAATCTACAATCCTTATTTACTTTTGTCAGTTGGTCCCATAATAGCCATTATGGAAATTATGTGTCACCCTCAGTTGACTCTTCAGTCTCTCTTAATCTGAAACAATTCCTTTTTCTTTCTTTTTTCTTTTCTCTTTTTAAAATACTTTTATTTATTTCTTTGAGAGAGAGTGAGAGTGACAGAGATCACAGAAGGAGAGGAAGAAGCAGACTCTCCACTGAGCAGGGAGCCCATGTGAGGCTCCATCCCAGGACCCTGAGATCATGACCTGAAGAAAAGACAGATGCGTAACTGACTGAGCCACTCAGGGACCCTTCAACATTCTATTTTTTTCAGTCTTCTTTTGTGTTGCATAACCTTGACATACATGAAGATTACAGGCCATTTATTTTATCGAATATCCTTCAATTCCTACCTTTCTCCCTCATTATTAGATTCATATTATGCATTTTACCCCAGAATATCATTGACATTCTGTCATATCCTCAGTATTTCATACCAGGGGGCTTGTGATGTCATTTTGTCTCATGCTTGGTAAAGTTAACTTTGATCATTTGGTTAAGGTGGTACGAATATGTTTTCCCTTTGAAACTATTATTTTTGAAATATGAAACTATTATTTTTCCCTTAGTAACAAGTAAAATAAATGCTTTTTTAGCTCTACTTGAGCTTGAGTGGGATTATCCATTTTTTGCATCCATTAACTAAAGGTCCCCCATTCAAACAGACTTAAGAAAAGGGTAATTCATGGTCGCAACTAACTAAAGCCACCGTTCAGATTGGCCTAGGGGGGAAGGGAAATTTATGGTCCAGAAGCAGCTCTAACTTCAGGCACAGCTGGATCCAGGAGCTTGCTGTAATCAGAAACTTGTCTCATGCACAGTATTATGTATTAAGAGGGCCTAGATTCTGGGCAGATGGAAGCAATAGATATTTGCTACATTGTTTCAGACAATGGCAAAGAGGAAACAGGAAGTGCATGAAGAGACCCAACCACAGCCTGGAGTTCCTCTGGGGAGACTTACCCAAGCTGTTCAAGTGGGACCTATCAACCAAGATCCAAGAATATCAGCATATTCTCTTCCCTGGTCACAATGATTGGTTAAGGGATGGGATTAAAACCCAAGCTGGGCTGAGGGAAAAACAGCCCCAGGACTTCCCAGAACTATCCGCAAAAGAGGCACTGTGGCTGCTGAGTTTGTAGAACGCCAGCCTAGAGCTGTAAGTGGTCATCTTTCAATGAGGAGTCTACCTGAGGATGAAATCAATGTAGAGAAAAGCAGACCCAAGAGACATAGAAGAATAGACCCTTCCTGGCTTTGTTTCAATACAGGGTCCAGCAATGCTTGAAGCCAGCATTCCCCTGATGTTGTCAGCTAGAACAGCCAATAAATTCACCTTTTTTTCTTAGCCAGTGTGGAAACAGAATGCTGCAGGTGTCCTCTTTGAAAAGGAAAAATACACAATTAGAAAAATTCTACGTTTAGGGGCGCCTGGGTGGCTCAGTGGGTTAAAGCCTCTGCCTTCGGCTCAGGTCATGATCCCAGGGTCCTGGGATCGAGCCCCGCATCGGGCTCTCTGCTCAGCAGGGAGCCTGCTTCCTCCTCTCTCTCTGCCTGCCTCTCTGCCTACTTGTGATATCTGTCTGTCAAATAAATAAATAAAATATTTAAAAAAAAAAAAAAGAAAAATTCTACGTTTAGGAATCAAATCATCTTTTAAATTAAAAGGGAATTGTTTGGACCTGTGTATTTGTGTATTCAAGACTATTTGTGTAGTCTAAAAGCTAGTATTTTAGTCTTCACTGAAAAAAATAATATGTTGATGAGCATTTGAACCTACAGTTTTGATAATATGACTAATCAAGTAGAAGTGGAGACCTAAATGAAGATTATACTTAGCTATACTCTGTTCTCCATGAAAATCGGCAGATCTCTCAGTTTTTCTGCTATTCAATATAAACAATAAGCATTATCTTGCTGGGATGCTTAATTATTAAGGCTGTTTTACAAATCACCTTTACTGAAGTATAATTTATATACCATAAAACCCCATCATAAGTGTACAGTTCAATGAGCTTTGGCAAATCTTTTTTTTTTAAAGGTTTTATTTATTTATTTGACAGTGAGAGATCACAAGTAGGCAGAGAGGCAGGCAGAGAGAGAGGAGGAAGCAGGGTCCCTGCTGAGCAGCGATCCCAATGTGATGCAGGGCTCAATCCCAGGACCCTGAGATCATGACCTGAGCCAAAGGCAGAGGATTTAACCCACTGAGCCACCCAGGCGCCCCAGCTTAGACCTATGAAACCACAAACATAATCATGATGTAGAACATTTCCTTCACCCCTCAAAAGTTCTGTTGTGACCTTTTGCAGTCAATTCCCTTCTCATGGCCCCAGGCAACCACTGATCTGCTCTGTCACCTTAAATTAGCTTTGCCTGCTTTAGAATTTCTATAAAATGAAATAATACAATGTGCAGTCTTTTGTGTCTAGCTTGTTTATTGTCTTTTTCTGTAGAGTCTATTTATGTTTACATGTGTGTCATAGTTTATACATCATATTTTAGATACCTGTGGAAAATAACAAGACAAGCAGGATATAACAATGGCTCACAAATTCCACTTATTATTAGCTATCTCGGGTGTAGTGTAACTCAAAATGAACTATTTTTAATATATCTTTGCCAAGTTTTGAAAAGTGGACTATTAAAAAGTATAAAGACCCTAGAATAGCTTTTCATTATTGAGATGTCTTTACGATTCATTGTTTCCCATTGGAGAAGTTTAGTTTCTAAAGTCAGTTCCCAGAGCTGGCTTATTTATACGAGCTTTGTTGACACCAGCTTGAATCATCCGCTGTCACTTACACACAACTCTCCTGAAAATAGTCCCGTCCCTTTGTGTCTTGTGGAGCCCACTTAACAAGCTCAGCCGATGTTGGAGCAAAAAGGGCCATTGGAATATTGTGTCCTGCTGGTGTAGGAAAGGGGTGTTGAGAAGGCTCTCACACCAGATGTCCCCTCAGCTCAAAGGGGAGAGAATCAGGTTCCATAGGGTCCAAGTCTCCTGCCACCCGATCATAGATTCCTCTTGAGTCCTCATATGTCTCCCCAGGCCAGCAGGGGTCACAGGGGCCCTGACAAGCAAAGGTGGAGTTGGAACCATAGAAAGATGCCCTGTGGGTCATCATTACAGCTCTAGGAAGGATACACACTCCCTCTCAACTTCCAAAAAAAAAAAAAGTTTTAGTTTCTAATTATGGGGGGATCCAACAAATACAAAGAGGAGAGCAATTATAGTGAGCTTCCATCATGAACCTCCCTGTATCCATCACCTAACCTCAACAATATCAACTCTTGGTCGATCTTGGTTTATCTATATCTCCATCTTTTTTCACCTCCTAACCTCACTAACTAGATATTTTTAAGCACGTCTAAGATAACTCATGATTTCTGTCAGAAAAATAATTTAAATGTCAGAAATAGGAAACTTTTAAAAGTGCATGATATAGGGAATTGGAGTGGAATGTGAGTCAAGATTCTGTTCATCCTATAAATTTCAAAATTTTCATCAAAATAGAAGACAAAAATGACCATTTAGAGAGGTCTTTACTGGGGATGTGCTTTGCCCTAGGATTCAGAGGAAAGAGTTGTTTTAGCTCAGCAAACTTTAGAGCTGATTTGCCCATGGGCCAAATACAGCCTGCTGCTTGTTTTCATACTGCCTGGGGCTAAGAATGGTTTTACATATTTTAATTGATGGTAAAATATCAAATGAAGAATATTTATGACATATGAAAATTATATGAAGTTCAAATTTCAGTGTCTAAAAATCAAGTTTTCTTGGAACTGAGCCACACTTTTTCACTTATGTACTATCTGTGGCTGCTTTTACATGACAGCAGCTGAGCTGAGTAGTTTCGAAGAGGACAGCATGTCCTGCAATGCCCAAAGGATTACTCTCTGGACCTTTACAGAGAAAGTGTGCAGACTGCATCTCCGCTTCAGAGGGCATGTGTGGTTCAGCACCACGGACAGCACTGTAATGCCCATTTTTCCCCCACGATTGTGAGAACAGTGCACCATCTGGGACAGAGCTACAGAGGGAAATCCTTGGTCCAGAGATCCCAAAGCATCAGCTAAGGCCACACAGAAAGTCAAGCGTTCTGTGCTACCCCCTTACAGTAGGTGGGGGTTGTTGATAGACAAAGGGTCCGTTGTTATCGCCTTGCCCAGTCACCATCCTCACTTCCCTTGGACTCTCTGTTCCTCTCTTACTCAGTCCAGTGGATGGCCCCTACTCTCTGATGCCATAGCTGGACACCAGTCCTGACCTGTCTGATTAGCATAGTCTTTCCCCTGCCTCAGTCGTCCAGCAATAAATATGTGACCAAAGCTAGACTAATAGAGTATGAGCTCTGGAACTTTAGAGCTATTGGAAAAGAGACACTCTCTTGCTCTGAAGGTTACCAGTCTAATAGGATACAAATCTGCATTTTCTAAGGACATCTCTAGGGAGGAAACTGGGTCCATCTGGGTACAGCCTGGAGTCTATTTTATTCCTTGACTTTTCAATTGAGTGGACTAAAGATGTATTTCTCTATATCTGTCTGCTTAACCAGTGTAGTGGAGAAGGCTAATTATCCAGCAGAATGCATAGCTTCCTTCTTCCTTGGTAATAGAAGTTTGGTGAGGCATACAGCTGCCAAGATGGACTATATTTCTTAGTCTCCTTTACAGTTAGGTGTGACTATTTGACTGTGTTTTCATCAGGGAAGGAGTAGAGTGAACCATGTCTGGGCCTGGGCCTATAAGCCAGAGTTGTACCTTCACCACACTCTCTTTTTCCCTCTCCCACCAGTTGAAACCCACAGTGAACTAGCCTATCTATGCAAACTTGAACAATGCACTAGAGGATGGCAGAGGAACGCAGTGGAAAGAAGTTGAGTTCTGGAATAACCATGTGCAACAGGGTCATTCACCTCTGATTGCTATGTGAGAGGAAATAGGATCATAGCCAGGCTTTTGTGCTACGGTGTCTAGCTTACCCTTAACTAATATGAACAGTAGGAGGTGGGTTTCTACCACTAGCCAGGAAAGACTTCTGCTGATACAAATCACCTCACCATTGGTACTTCATCGTAGAGGGGTCGCCAGGCTCCAGTTGGGGCATACAGTCTTTCCACCTCATCATACAGGTGTCCAGGAAAAGCCATATCTTCCTCTTCAAGATGTGTGAAACCTGGAGTTGGAAGGGATGATCAGGGCACCTGTCCAGATGTCAGGGGTATCTATGAGCAGAGGGAGTTCTGATATGGTCATGACTCACCTCGGGGATAAGATACCTCCTCCAGTGTTGGTGGTAGCTGGGGGCTGAAGTTCTTCATGGAGTGGTAATATGGCTCTACATCCATTGTGCTAACCTGTCAACAGCCCCCCCCCACAAAAAAAAAACACAGATAAAATCTTTTCTATCCTCTGGCTCCATAGTTCCCAGGAAAGACCGCGATTACCCTGAAGTTAATAACAGAATGTTAGTCTGCAGTTCCCTGTCAGCAGAACTTTTGAGACTATCCCCACTCACCGTGGAGCTTCGCGTGTCCCTGTCTCCAGTCCACTGGCTGTCCTCGTATTCATTCCTGACTCGGTCATCCTCCGACCTTCCAGGACAGAGATATGGAGGGCAGCTGGGTGTTGACTCTGACACCTCTCATCCCCAAACCTCCTTCCTCAGAGCCTTTCTTACAGAAAAATATTCCCACTTACCCTGCTTCTGTCTTCTCTGAGATGCCTGAGGAAAGTAGGTAAAAAGGGATCAGAGACACCCTTCCTCTGGCCAAACAGGCCCTGGGAGACTAATACGGAGCAGCCCTAGGGCTCTCTGTCACCGTTGGGCCAATATCCCTGTAGGGGAAGAATGGTCTCTCCTCACCTTCAGCAAGATGCCTCAGTCTCCGCCGCCAGAGGAATCCCCCAACACAGGAGATGTTAGAAAGCAGCAAAAGACCCCCAACAGCAAACAGCACAGGCAGCAGGGGCAGCCCTGGGGGTTCTGGGGGAAGAACATATCTTCAGTGAACCCAAAACAATTGGCTCTAGGCCCTGAGCAGCATTCTCTGAGAAAGCCCAATTCTGACTAAGCAAAGCCCTTCTTCATAGGTCAAGGAAGGACATGGGCAGAGATTTCCAAGTCCACTCCTTCTTGCCACCTCAGGGAAGGTGGCTTCTTTCAAAAGTCAAACCACTAACAGTGATTCTTACCTTTGCGTGAGCCCTGTGTGTAGCCTGAGGTAGGAGCTCCAGCTGGGCGTTCAAGACCTCTTCCCATGTTTTCAGCCTTGCCCATCAACCATAGACCCTGGTATTGGACCCCTCAGCCACACAAACTAACCAGTGGAGTTGTTTCCAGAATCACGGAGCTAAAGCCACATCCCTAAGCTTTGGAAGAGTCAAATGTCTGTCCTAAATGTCCTGTCTTCTCAACTGATTTTCTTCTGAAATGACTTCCCCTTTGCACAAACTTCCATTCAAGGTAATATTGGAGTCCTTTGCCATATCCCTAAGGACAAGACTAAATCCTTCTAAGCAGACATCTGCTCAGCATCCATCTCCCCATCTTCCGCTAACAGCACTCATTTTCCTTTGAGGAAATAACCCCTTCCTCACTCTTGGGCTGTATGTTCCCACAGATCTCCATAGAGGACATGTGGACCTCCCTGGCTGCTAAGAGCACCCATTCCTCTTTCCGCAGTGATCAGTTCAGACCCATCCAGCATTTGGCCCAACGTAGATTTTTGCCAGAACATTTAGGACACTTCTTTGCTGGCTGCTGAGAAGTGGAACAAAGTTGAAGGTATGTGGAGTAGCGTAGGTACTTCTTTGCCCTCTTGATGAAAGAATCTGAGAAGGAAGCCATCAGCAATGAAGGCAAAGTTGAGAGAGAGTGAGAAATAGGTCCTTTGTGAAAATCATGAGCACCTATTGAAGTTTTCAACCTCACCAGCCAAGCAATTCTTTTTATTGCGCACAACAGCTGAATTTCTGTCACTTGCAACCTTCTTCTCAGGCTTTGAAGGGGGATTGTTAGCAAAATGGTTGTAATTCTTTCCCTGTAACCACACTCTTTTTTTTTTTTAAAAAGATTTTTATTTATTTATTTGACAGACAGAGATCACAAGTAGGCAGAGAGGCAGGCAGAGAGAGATGGGAAGCAGGCTCCCTGGTGAGCAGAGAGCCCGATGTCGGCTTGATCCCAGGACCCCGGGATCACGACCTGAGCCGAAGGTAGAGGCTTTAACCCACTGAGCCACCCAGGCGCCCCTGTAACTATACTCTTGAGTAGTCCCCTTACACAATGAGTCTGAGTTGAGACATGTCACTTGTTTCAGCCCATAAGACAATATCAAATGTGACAGAATCAGGAGCTCGAAAGTGTTTGCCCAGTCCTGCTGCTCTTGGGATTCCTCTGACCACCTCCATGTGAACAAGTCAAGGAGAGACATGTGGCCCAGTTATCTCCATTGTCCCAACCAAGAACCAAATTGTTAGATATGTGAGGAGGAGACCATCCTAGATCAACCGGTCCCAGCCGCACATCCAGCTACCTTTATCCCAGACCAGAACTTTTCAGCCACTCATAGAATCAAGAGAAACTATGGTTGTTATTATAAGTGCCCATGTTTGAAGTGGTTTATTTTGCATCAAAAGCCAAATGTAAAGGAGCACCTGGGTGGTGCAGTCAGTTAAGTATCTGACTCTTGGTTTCAGCTCAGGCCCTGATCTCAGGGTCGTGAGATCGAGTACTGCTTAGGGCTCCACGACTGCCCATGTCCAGACCTGTCTCAGCCCTGTGTGGGGTTCTGCCTCAGGCCCCCACCTCTGGCTCCATGCTTAGTGGGGAATCTGCTTAAGATTCTCTGATTTTCCCTCTCCCTGCTTGCTTGCTCTCTCTCTCTAATATAAATAAATGAATCTCTCTCTCTCTCTCTCTCTCTCTCTCTCTCTTTTAAGCCAACTGATACAGGCTCTGCACAGGGCATAGAATCAGCTAATTCTTTCAGTATTAAACTGCATTAAGCAGAGAGAAAGTGTGTCACATCCAGAAAGAGAAAGAGCTTAGGGACAGAGCTAAGTCTTTTTTTTTTTTTAAGATTTTATTTATTTATTTGACAGACAGAGATCATAAGTAGGCAGAGAGGCAGGCAGAGAGAGACAGAGAAGCAGGCTACCTGCTGAGCAGAGAGCCTGATGCAGGACTCTATCCCAGGACCCTGGGATCATGACCTGAGCCGAAGGCAGAGGCTTTAATCCACTGAGCCACCCAGGCGCCCTGGACAGAGCTAAGTCTTAAGCGGCTGTGGCCACATACAGAGTTGGTGGGGTTGGAAACCAGAAAGCTCCATCCTCAGGGGAGAGAGGAATATTCAAGGGATTGAAAACTTACCTTCAGGCTGCTCTGTGGGCAGCTGGTGGTCAGGCTCTCCAGAAGGCTGGTCTAGACCTGGGGGTGGGGGTAGATACAGTGATTGTGAATTAACACCAAGAATCTGAGTAAGCCTTAAATATTTCACGGTTTCCTATTAAGCTTTTCAACCCATTTTGAGGTACTGACTTATGGCTTCTTAGGACTACTTCAAAGAGACCTGCAAATTGCTGATAATAATGGCAATACTATTAATAGCCATTCTAATGCCAATAATAATAATGATGATGAAGATGATGATTATCATTGATGAGTGCTTTATGGTATGGAAGATCCCTTTTACCCAAATTATCAATGTTGGAGGTTGACCAAAAAAGATGCTGGGTCCTCAGAATGTCTTAATTGAGGTATTAGTTCTAGAGCAAATAAATGAGTGTGCTCATGCTTTAGTATTTAGAGGGAAGATGGTAATGTGTGAAAGAAAGAGGAGGAAAGGATGAAGTTCCTTACTTTCATTAGGAAGAAGGCTGCTCTGTAAGGAAGGGAAAGACAGAAAGAGGGAGCTTTAATGGGGCAAAGTAAACAGAAGTTTCTTTAAATCAATATTTACATAGCACTTATTTTATTCGAGTCCCCATTCTAAGCACTGTAGATAGATTAATTTATTTAATCCTCACAACTGACTGAGAGAGACCTTACTTTCAGTAACAGGCACAGATATCTGAGATACCTTATCTTTAGACACTGAGGCTCAAAAATGTTAAGTAACTTGCCTAGGGTCTCATGACTAGGAAGCGGCAGGGCTTGGGACCTGAATCCCAGCTTACCTAAACCAGCCTTTGTGTGATGAGCCACTCAAGTGTTCTCATTAGTCATATGAAGGAATTTGTCCCTTTCATCAAAGTTGCTGAATTTATTGGCATCAGGTTGCCCGTAATTATCCCTAACTTCCCCTTAATGCCTGTAGGATTAGTAGTAATGCCCCCTGTTGTTCCTGATACGGGTATAGTTGTGTCTTCTCTCTTTTTCACCTTCATTTGCTTTATAAAAGTTATTTGACATTTTCAAAGCAAAACTTTTGTTCTCATTGATTTTTCTCTATGGTTTTTCTGTTTTCTAGTTCATTGATTTTTGTTCTTTATTATTTCCTCCCTTCTGTTTGCTTTGGGTTTAATTTGCTCTTCTTTTTTTAATTTCTTAAGATGGAAATTAAGCATCAGTCTGAAACCTTTTTAAAAATCTAAACGAGCACTTAATGTTGTAAATGTCCTGCTCACACTGCTTTAGCTGCACCCCACAATTTCCATGTTTTCCTTCCATTGAATACAAACATTTTTCTAATTTCCCCTTCTCATTAACCACATTCAGACAGAATCATTTAGTGGCTAAAATCGTTCCTGGAGTTCATCTGCCTGAGTTCCAGTCTCATCTTTACCTCCTTCTAGCTGTGGGAGCCTCAGCACTTTGCTTAGCATTTTGGTCTTCAGTTTCTTCATCTATAAAAAGGGAAGAGTATCTACATCCCTGTATCACTTCATAAGTCCCCTGAGGAGCTCTGCAACCTGCTCAAGATTGTCCCTTCCCACCTGGGGTTGTGATAGTGATCTGGGACCCCTTGTCAGTTACTCCGCTGTCCCCTAGGGCATTGCTGGCCAGCAGCCAGATTCTGTATCGTGTAGAGGGCTGCAGTCCAGTCAGGGTGAAGGTGGTGGTCTCGGGTGGTAGGACATCCACATAGAGGAACCCTGAAGTCTCCAGTGCCTCATATCTGCATGAAAAGGAGAGTAGTCATTCGGGGAGGTGCCCCAACCCTGCTGGCTTCCATCTCTTCCTGCCCTGACGGGGACCCACCTGATCTGGAACCTCTGTGGCAAACCCCCATCAAAGCCAGGTTTCCATTCCAACCCCACTGAATACGGGGTCATGCTCACAACCTTTAATCCTGTTGGGGGATCCGGGCGGCCTTTGAAGAAAAGGATGAGGGGAGTAGTCAGAGGCTACAAAAGGAGATTCCTTCCAGGTTTTTCTAAGAATGATTTTAAATATATAGTCGATTCTTACAATTAGTGGTGGTTATGTTCTATAAAGTTGCTATGAACACTGAATTACAGAACATCAAATCATTGCTTCTGGGGGAAATACAGTTAGGTTCCTGTGAACCTCCCGTCACAAAATTTTCATCAACCAATCAATACATGACCTTGTTTTTTTTTGTGTTTCTGTTTAAGACACCTTATTTAATGTATCTTATTGATTCATTAACATTGAGCTCACAGTGTTTGGCTCATTGCCAAACAGTGTTACAATTCATGTTTGAATGAAGCTTATCCAACAGAAGTGTTTTCTCCCTATCCTTAGGAACCCTAGACAGCATATCAGCACTATGGCTAAGGGCCACTTTAAATAGCAAAATCACTAACAAAAAGCACAAAAGTGCAATACATGTGGGACTAAATAGACTACAAAGAGGACATTTCCTTATAGTGTGAAAGCTGGGGCAAGAAAGCAGAGTGTCACCCTGTTCTAACCCAACCGAAAATATGTTCATTGGGTGACTCAATTTTTTTTATCTGCTCTGTACATATTCCCAAATGACCAAGAAAGCAGCAGGGTATTGATTTGGGAGTTACAAATAAATTTTAGCACATAGGCAAATTTGCAAATAGACTTGACAAATATCAGCCCTGGCTGTATATGACATACGTTCCTTGTGTGAATTTTTTGGTGCCTATGTCACATTCATTCCTTGTTTCTTCTGGTTGCAGAACCCTGAGTATCCTTTGGAAAACCACTTGTCCACATTCTCAGACCAGGTTCTTCTGAAGGAAATGACCCCACTCCTTGTAGGAGAGATACATGACTGAGCCAAGCCAACCAGGATGTTGCCTTCCCTGACCACAGGGTTGGTATAGGGGTGGGATGTGACCTGAATAGAGCCAATAAATCATAAGTCTAGTAATTTCATACCACTGTTAGGAAAAGAAAAAAATTCCATTTCCCCTGGGAAGTCTAACAGCCTCTATGAAGAGCCTCAGAATAAAGCCAACACAGAAAAGCAGACCTAAGAGTCAGATAGTTCTTGATGATAGCTGAACCTAAATCCAGCAACTCCTGACAACCTACTTTTTAGTTACTTGGGCCAATAATCCCCCATTTCTTTTCCTTGTTGTGAGGTTCCCTGAAGATCCAGTCTCCACTAGTAGGCTAAAACTCCATCTCTGTTCATAAACACTTCTCAGGTTTGGGGAACACTGCCTTTCTGGGCCAACTAGAGACTTGCAGATAGACCCAGGGAGCATCTGCCCAACACCCTCACAGCCCAATCCCACCATACTGATGCTGACGAGTTGAATGTTGGTGTGATCTGAGCCAAGGGTGTTGGTGGCTGTGCAAGTGAAGAGGGCATAGTCCTGGGCTGCAGACACGTTGGCAATGGTCAGGAGACTGCTGTGGACGCCACCCTGGTGGTATGTATGCTCTGTGTACCTAGGGCGGGGAGTGGGACAGAGGTTCAGGAAAGGTAACTGGGGTTGGGGGACCAAAATTAGGACTAGTGTGCTCCCTGGCTAGGCCTTCAGTCACCTGGGATCCTGGAGATCCAGAGGGACTCCATTTTTGGTCCAAGTGAAGACGATGTTGGGGACACCTCGGGCACGACAGTGGAGGGTGGCAGAACTGGTGCTATCTCCAGCTGCAGCCACCTTAGTTAGGGGAGTGGGGTGCTCCACCTGGGGAGGAACTAGAAGGGGTTGTTGGTCAAATGAGGTATGTGGAAGGACATGAGAGATGTGAGTTTAGTGGAGGCCTTAAAATCAGAGTTTGGGTGTTACTCACATCTGACAACAAGTCGGACCAGTCCTCGGGCTGGGGGTGCCACTCCATTGTCCACAATGCACTGGTAAGCACCAGCCTGGGCCAGTTTGGCATGGTGAATTCGAAGACGCCCTGTGGCTCCCTTTGACATTTTCTCCATGTCCTCCAGGCTCTGGTCCTCCTCCTCTTCTCCCTTGAGGCACAAGATACAGGAGATGCTCCCCCCACCAAGTCTGGCCCCAGCCTCATTCTCCCCCAAACTGGGTCCATCCTTATTCTCCCAGACACAATCATCCTCCACAGATCTAGTAAAGAATACATTCCCCCATCTTTCCATTCCCTGAGTCATCCATCCATCTATCCACGCATCTGATCATTTATTCATGGGCCCATCCATTCATCCACCAATCAAGAAAATTATTCACCCATTAATTTACCCAATTATTCATGCTCAGAATGACCTATCTACCCATCCACCATCTATTTAACCATCCATCTCTGCATTGATTTATTCATTTATCTATCCATTCATCTACCTCTCCTTCATCCTTTTGTGCATTCACCCATTCATTTATCTTCCTTCTGCCCTACACCTATCCCCCCTTCCATCTCTCTACCCATTCACCCCTTCTATTTACTCATACATGCACATACCCATAAGTACATGCAAATGTTCATCAGTTGATTTAACTACTACTGTTTATCCGTCTCTCCACTGACCCATGCATCCATCCATCCATCTGCCTATCCATCCATCCATCATTCTTTCACAGACATCTTTCCACTGATGGCTTATTTTTTAAAAGATTTTATTTATTTATTTATTTATTTGCCAGAGAGAGAGATCACAAGTAGGCAGAGAGGCAGGCAGAAAGAGAGGAGGAAGCACGCTCCTCACTGAGCAGAGAGCCTGATGCGGGGCTTCATCCCAAGACCCTGAGATCATGACCCAAGCCAAAGGCAGAGGCTCAACCCACTGAGCCACCCAGGTGCCCTACTAATGGTGTATTTATCTATCCATGTACCCTCTAATCTAGTCAATTTATCTATTCATTTCTCTCATTCAACTATTTAGTCACTCATCTATTCATCATTTATCCATTCACTTGTCTGTTTGTCCATATGTTCTTCCCTCCATTTATGTACCATCTGCCTACCTATCCATCCACCTGCCACCCACTCATTTGTTTACCTACCCACTCATGCATCCATCCATCTGCCATTCAACAGTTAGTTAGTTCTTGGAGGATGTCCCAACAAATATATCATTATATAGGATCATATAGCTGTGATCCCTCCCCCCAAGGAGCTCACAGTCAAGAAACCACATCCACCAGCCCCCACCTCCATTGACCAAAGGTCGGATCCTTACCAGCCTCTCCCAGCTGAACATCTCTGGAAGGATGGGATTGGCATCAACGGTGCAGACTATGTCCACAGAACCCCCAATATTCACCTCAGTTGGGTCCTGGAGAGCTCGGATAGTGGGGGCATCTGGAGAGGCAAGGAATTGGGGAAGGCACTTGTGCCATACAGATAGATGATGGTGGGAGAAGGCCCCAGGTGGGAGAGGTGTCTTAGAGGTGCTCAGGAAAGTCACAGGTATGCAGTCTGCCCTTTATGCAGAGCACTTGGAGTAAAGCTCTCAGGGTTAGTGAGGCATTCCCCCACCCTCCACCATACTGCGCCTCTGTCTGGTGGACTTCCAGGATTGTATGGAAGTGGATCTTCCACAGTGGGTTTGGCTTCCTTCCTTCCTTTCTTTTTTTTTTTTTTAAGATTTTATTTATTTATTTGACAGACAGAGATCACAAGTAGGCAGAGAGGCAGGCAGAGAGAGAGAGGGATAAGTAGGCTCTCCGCTGAGCAGAGAGGCTGATGTGGGGCTGGATCCGAGGACCCTGAGATCATGACCTGAGCCGAAGGCAAAGGCTTAACCTCCTGAGCCACCCAGGTGCCTCCCCACTCCTTTTTTTGTTTGTTTGTTTTTTGAGAGACAGAGAAAGAGGGAGGGAGCTCCTGCATACACAGAGCTCATGTGTGCAGAGGGAGAGGGAGAGAGAATCTGAAGTCTTAAGCAGGCTCCACCCTGAGCACAGAGGAGCCAGGGCTCAATCTCAGGACCCTGAGATCATGATCTGAGCTGAAATCAAAAGTCAGATGCCTGGCTGACTGACCTGCCCAGGCACCCCAGGGCTTCCTGATGAGACTGAGTCCTATGTAGGTGGTCCCCTGTCTGAGCAGATTCCACGTAGGGTCTCTCTAGTGGGTAGGGTTCCCAAAGTGGGAATGACTCCATCACAGTGGAGGCTCCCAAAGTGAGAGGCTTTCAGGACGAGTGGACATCCCTAGGTAGGCAGAGCTTCCACAAGACGAGACTCCACATTGGGCTAGAGTCCCTGAGTGGGTGTGGTTAGCAGGGGGGAGGGGTTCCCAGAACTCCTTAGTTTCCTAGGTTGATGATGGGGCCTCACAGTGTACATCCAGCCGCACTAGAGTTTCAGCGGTGCCCTCCGAGTTCTGGCAATGCAGCTGATAGAGGCCGTCGTCAGCGCGGGTCACATTCCATAGCTGCAGGGCTCCACCAGACAGGATGCGATGCCGCGGGCCACCAGCTGGGGGAGATCAGTGTGAGGAGCCTGTCTCTCCGGTACGGGAGACCTGCACCCCTTTCTGTGGCCTCTCCACGCACCTGGGCTGAGGCGGTAGCCACGGAAGGTCCAGTTGAAGGCCTCAGGGGCAGGGTTGGCAGATACAGACACTGGCAGCAGTGCCTCACCCTGCTCCACCGCAGTCACCACAAACACTTGCTCTCCCAGGAACTCCGGAGGGTCTGTGGGAAGGGCGCCACCAAGAGTCAAGATTGTTGTAAAGGTTGGGTTCTGGGATGGATTTGAGATCAGGTATAAGGGTTAAAGTTGGAGTCATGAATAGACTGAAGGTTGTGGACAAGGTATTCAGAGATGAGCTCAGCTATTAGGTTTAGGATAGAGGTTAGGATCTAGCTTAGGAATAGAGTAAAGGCTAGAGTCAGGTTAAAAGATGGAGAGAAGGAACGCCTGGGTGGCTCAGTTGGTTGGACAACTGTCTCTTTGGCTCAGGTCATGATCCCGGACTCCTGGGATCGAGTCCTGCATAGGGCTCCCAGCTCCATGGGGAGTCTGCTTCTCCCTCTGACCTTCTCCTCACTCATGCTCTCTCTCACTGTCTCTCTCTCAAATAAATAAATAAAATCTTAAAAAAAAAAAAAAGATGGAGAGAAGGCCTCCAGAGCAAGATGGCTGAGGAGTAGGAGACCGAAATATCAGGTCCCAAGAGTTCAGCTACATAGTTATCAAACCATTCTGAACACCTAAAAACTCAACAGGAGATAGTAGAGAGGAAGAGCAGCAACTCTAGAACAGAAAACCAACCACTTTCCGGAAGGTAGGACACACGGAGAAGTGAATCCAAAATGATATACAGGAAGATAGACCTCGGGAGGAGGGCCAGCTCCTGGCAAGCGGTGGAGCAGCAGAGCACAAAATTAGAACTTTTAGAAGTCTGCTCCACTGAGGGACGTCACTCCAGAGGCTAAGTGGGAGGTAGAACCCTTGCAGAGACAGTGTGGTCTCAGGTTCTGCCAGGTCACAGAATGATCAAGGGTGTCTGAGTGTAGCAGAGCTCCCAAGTATCAGAGCAGGAAGCCAGCTACAGAGACGGAGCCAAGGAGTGAGCTCTCAGCTCAGGGTTACCTTAAACTGTGATCTGTGGCACAGTCGAACCACTGCTCTTCGAGCAGGGACCCCACAAGTGGTAAATCTGGGGAGACCCCCTCCTTTTTCCTCTGGGAGGAGCAGCATGAAAGCACACTGCAGGAATCTTCTGGGTTTGGAGACTCCAAACGGGTAGTGTGCCAGAGATAGAAATGCTCCGTCACAGGCTGGGTGATCTTGGAACATGGCCAGAGACCAGGGAGATGGGAGGGATTGATGGCTTTTCTCTGAGGGCACACTGAGGAGTGGGGCCTGAGCTCTCATCTCCTCTGGGCTAGAAATTGGGAGGCTGCCATTTTCATTCCCGTCCTCTATGGAGGATGTTCAGGAAAACAGGAAACAGGAAAGCTCTATGGAAAACTTATAGGGAACAAAAACTCCAGAGAGCAAACCCGAGCAGATTTCTTAGCCTGGCCCCCAGCAAGGGCAGTGCAATTAAATCTGGGGCAAAGACATTTGAGCATCATAGTAACAGACCCCTCCCCCAGAATATCAACAAGATCAGCGAGCCAAGACCAAGTTCACCAATAAATGAGAACTGTGGAACTCCAGAGCTAGGGGAAAGCAACACATAGAATTCATGGATTTTTCCCATGATCTTTTAGTCTTTCAAAGTTAAATTTTTTTAATTTTATTTTTTCTTATTCTATCTTTTAATATTTTTCCTCTTTCCTATTTTAACATTTTTAAACAATTTTATCTTATCAATACCATTTTAAAGACCTTTAAAATTTTCATTGTTATATTTTATCCCTTCATTGTATTTAACCTTATTTTTTGTATACATAAAGATTTTTTTTTCTTTACAATTTTGGGATACAATTTCCTCTACTAAATCAAAATATACCCTAAATCTAGTGCATGGCTTTGTTCTAGTCTCCAGCTTGATCGCATTCTTTCCTCTTTTTTTTTTTTCTTTTTTCAACCACTTCTTATCAATTCCTTTTTTAGAATTTTTTTTTAATTTTCATCTTTACAGACATATTCTATCCCTTCAGCATGATTACCCTTATTTTTGTATATATTTAAGTTTTTCTTTCTTTAAAACACCCCAAATCAAGTGTGTAGCTCTGTTCTTTTCAGCAGGCTAATATATATATATATACATGTTTTTTTTTTTCTTCTCCCCTACTCCCAGTTTCAGGTCTCTTCCAATTTGGTTAGTGTGTATTTTTCTGGGGGTTGTTGCTACCCTGTTAGTATTTTGTTCTCTCATTCATCTATTCTTACCTGGATAAAATGACAAGGTGGAAAAACTCACCTCAAAAAAAAAAAAAAAAAAAAAAGAACATAAGCAGTACCAACAGTTAGGGACCTAATCAATTCAGACATTAGTAAGATGTTAGAACCAGAGATCAGAATGATGATTACCAAGGTGCTAGCTGGGCTCAAAAAAAGCATGGAAGATACTAGAGAATCCCTTCCTGGAGAGATAAAAATCTCTTTTTGGAGAAATAAAAGAACTAAAATCTAACTTAGTTGAAATTTAAAAAAAAAAAGCTGTTACTGAGGTGCAATAAAAAATGGAGGCTCTTACTGCTAGGATGAATGAGGTAGAAGAGAGAATTGGTAATACAGAAGACCAAGTAATGGAGAATAAAGAACCTGAGAAAAAGAGAGATAAACGACTAATGAACCATGAGGGGAGAATTCAAGATCTAAGTGATACCATAAGATGAAACAATATTAGAATAATTGAGATCCCTGGGGCACCAAAGTGGATCAGTTGGTTAAGCCACTGCCTTTGGCTCAGGTCATGATCCCAGAGTCATGGGACTGAGTCCTGAATCTGGCTCCCAGCTCTGCAGGGAGTCTGGTTCTCCCTCTGACCTTCTCCCCTTTCATGCTCTCTCTCATTCTCTCTCTCTCTAAAAAAGAAAATAAACAAATAAAATAATTGGGATCTCAGAAGAAGAAGAAAGAGGAAGGGGGGCAGAAGGTATGCTGGAACAAATTATAGAAGAGACTTTCCCTAATTGGCAAAGGGAACAAGCATCAAAATCCAAGAGGCACAAAGAACCCCCCTCAAAATCAATAAAAATAGGTCCATACCCTGTCATCTAATAGTAAAACTTACAAGTCTCAGTGACAAAGAGAAAATCCTGAAATCCTGTCCTTGTCTCAGGACAAGAGGTCTGTAACACACAGCAGTAGAAATATTAGATTGGCAGCAGACCTATCCACAGAGACCTGGCAGACCAGAAAGGACTGACATGATATATTCAGAGCACTAAACAAGAAAAATATGCAGCCAAGAATACTATATTCAGCTAGGTTCTCATTGAAAATAGAAGGAGAGACAAGCTTCCAGGACAAACAAAAACTAAAAGAATTTGCAAACAACAAGCCAGCCCTATAGGAAATATTGAAAGAGGTCCTCTAAGCAAAGAGAGAGCCTCTGTTCCAGAAAGGAACAGAGACAATATACAGTAATAGTCACCTTACAGGCAATACAATGGCACTAAATTCATATCTTTCAATAGTTACCCTGAATGTAAATGGGCTAAATGTTCCAATCAAAAGACACAAGGTATCAGAATGGATAAACAAACAAGAACCATTGATATGCTGTCTACAAGAAACTCATTTTAGACCGAAAGACACCTCCAGATTTAAAGTGAGGGGGTGGAAAACAATTTACCATGCTAATGGACATCAAAAGAAAGCTGGGGTGGCAATCCTTATATCAGATAAATTAGATTTTAAGCCAAAGACTATAGTAAGAGATGAGGAAGGACACTATATCATACTTAAAGGGCCTGTCCAGCAAGAAGATCTAAAAATTTTAAATATCTATGCCTCTAATATGGGAGCAGTCAATTATATGAACCAATTAATAACAAAAATAACAATTACAAAATCAAAGAAACACATCAACAATAATACAATAATAGTGGAGGACTTTAACACCCCCCCCTTAACAAAATGGACAGATCATCTAAGCAAAAGATCAACAAGGAAATAAAGGCTTTAAATGACACACTGGACCAGATGGAAATACCAGATATATTTAGAACATACCATCCCAAAACAACAGAATACACATTCTTCTCTAGTACACACAGAACATTCTCCAGAATAGATCACATCCTGGGTCACAAATCAGGTCTCAACCAGTACCAAAAGATTAGGATCATTCCCTGCATATTTTCAGACTGCAATGCTCTGAAACTAGAATTCAATTGCAAGAGGAAAGTTGGAAAGAACTCAAATACATGGAGGCTAAAGAGCATCCTACTAAAGAATGAATGGGTCAACCAGAAAATTAAAGAAGAATTTTTAAAAATTCATGGAAACAAATAAAAATGAAAACACAGCTGTTCAAAATCTTTGGGACACAGTAAAGGTGATCCTGAGAGGAAAGTATATAGCAATACAAGCTATTTCTCAAGAAACAAGAAAGGTGGGGCACCTGTGTGGCTCAGTGGGTTAAGCTTCTGCCTTCACCTCAGGTCATGATCTCAGGGTCCCAGGATCGAGTCCTGCATCGGCCTCTCTACTCAGTGGGGAGCCTGCTTCCCCCGCTCTCTCTGTCTACTTGTGATCTCTCTCTCTCTCTCTCTGTCAAATAAATAAATAAAATCTTTTAAAAAAGAGGGGTGCCTAGATGGCTCAGTGGGTTAAAGCCTCTGTCTTTGGCTCAGGTCATGATCCCAGGGTCCTGAGATTGAGCCCCGCATTGGGCTCTCTGCTTGGCCAGGAGACTGCTTCCCTTCCTCTCTCTCTGCCTGTCTCTCTGCCTACTAGTGATCTCTGTCTGTCAAATAAATAAATAAAATCTTAAAAAAAAAGAAATAAACAAGAAAGTTATCAAATACACAACCTAACCCTACCCCTAAAGGAGCTGGAGAAAGAACAGCAAAGAAAACCTAAACCCAGCAGGAGATGAGAAGTAATAAAGATCAGAGCAGAAATCAATGGAATAGAAACCAAAAGAAAAGTAGAACAAATCAGTGAAACTAAGAGCTGGTTCTCTGAAAGAATTAATAAGATTGATAAGGCCCTGGCCAGACTTATCAAAAAGAAAAGAGAAAGGACCCAAATTAATAAAATCATGAATGAAAGAGGAGAGCTCAACCAACACCAAAGAAATACAATTATAAAACCATATTATGAACATATTACTATACACCAGCAAATTTGACAATCTGGAAGAATGGATGCATTCCTAGAGACCTATGTGCTACCAAAACTGAACCAGGAAGAAATAGAAAACCTGAACAGACCCATAACCAGTAAGGAGATTGAAGCAGTCATCAAAAATCTCCCAAAAAGCAAGAGCCCAGGGCCAGATGGCTTCCCAGAGGAATTCTACCAAACATTTAAAGAAGAATTAGTACCTATTCTCCTGAAACTGTTCCAAAAAATAGAAATGGAAGGAAAACTTCCAAACTCATTTTATGAGGCCAGCATTACCTTAATCCAAAAACCAGACAAAGACCCCATCAAAAAGGAGAATTACAGACCAATATCCTTGATGAACACAGATGCAAAAATTCTCACCAAAATATAGCCAATGGGCTCTAATAGTACATTAAAAGGATTATTCACCACAACCAAGTGGGATTTATTCCTGGGCTGCAAGGTTGGTTCAACATCTGCAAATCAATCAGTGTGATAAAATACATCAATAAAAGAAAGAACAATAACCACATGATACTCTCAGTAGATGCTGAAAAAGCATTTGACAAAATTCTTGATCCAAACTCTTCACAGTGTAGGCAAAGAGAGTACATACCTCAATATCATCAAAACCATCTATGAAAAACCCCACAACAAATAGCGTTCTCAATGGGGAAAAACTGAGAGCTTTTCCCCTAAGGTCAGGAATATGGCAGGGATGTCCACTATCACGACTGCTATTCAATATAGTACTGGAAGTCCTAGCCTCAGCAATCAGACGACAAAAAGAAATAAAAGGCAACCAAGTTGGCAAAGAAGAAGTCAAACTCTCACTCTTTGCAGATGATATGATACTTTATGTGGAAAACCCAAAGACTGTACTCCAAAACAGCTAGAACTCATAGGATTTCAGTAAAGTGTCAGGATATTAAATTAATGCATGGAAATCAGTTGCATTTCTATACACCAACAGCAAGACAGAAGAAAGAGAAATTAAGCAGTCCATCCCATTTACAATTGTACCCAAAATCATAAGATACCTAAGAATAAATGTAATCAAAGAGGCAAAGACTCTGTACTCAGAAAACTATAAAGTACTCATGGAAGAAATTGAGGAAGACACAAAGAAATGGAAAAACATTCCATGCTCATGGATTGGAAGAACAAATATTGTGAAAATGTCTATGTTACCTAAAGCAATCTACACATTTAATGAATCCCTATCAAAATACCATCAATTTTTTTCAAAGAAATGAAACAAATAATCCCAAAATTTATATGGAACCAGAAAAGCCCCCAAATAGCCATAGGAATGTTGAAAAATAAAACAAAAGGTGGCAGCATCACAATTCCAGACTTCAAACTCTATTACAAAGCTGTCATCATCAAGACAGTATGGTACTTAGCACAAAAACAGACACATAGATCAATGAAACAGAATAGAGAGCCCAGAAAGGGACCCTCAACTCTATAGTCAACTAATCCTCAACAAAGTAGGAAAGAATGCCCAATGGAAAAAAAGTCTCTTCAGCGAATTGTGCTGGGAATATTGGACAGCCACACGCAGGAGAATAAAACCGGACCATTTCCTTACACTGCACACACAGAAACAGACTCCAAATGGATGAAAATCCTCAATGTGAGACAGGAATCAATCAAAATCCTTGAGGAGAACATAGGCAGCAACCTCTTCAACCTCAACCTCAGCAACTTCTTCCTAGAAACATCACCAAAAGCAAGAGAAACAAGGGCAAAAAATTAACTATTGAGACTTCATCAAGATAAAAAGCTTTTACACAGCAAATGAAACAGTCAACAAAACCAAAAGACAACTGACAGAATGGAAGAAGATATTCACAAATGACATATCAGAAAAGGGGCTAGTATACAAAATCTATAAAGAACTTAGCAAACTCAACACCCAAAGAACAAATAATCCAACCAAGAAATGGACAGAAGACACGAACAGTTGAAGACATGAACATGAATTTCAGCAAAAAAGACATCCAAATGGCCAACAGACACAAGAAAAATTGCTCAACATCACTCGGCATCAGGGACATACAAATCAAAACCACAATAAGATACCACCTCACACCAGTCAGAATGGCTAAAATTAACAAGTCAGGAAATGACAGATCTTGGCAAGGGTACAGAAAAAGGGGAACCCTCCTACACTGTTGGTGGGAATGCAAGCTGGTGTAGCCACTCTGGAAAACAGTATGAAGATTCCTCAAAAAGTTAAAAATAGAGCTATCTTATGACCCAGAAATCACCCTACTGGGTATTTACCCTAAAGATACAAATGTAGTGATCCAAAGGGGCACATGTTCCTGAATGTTTATAGCAGCAATGTCCACAATATTGCTGGTCCACAATGACCAGGCTATTGTTCAACAATAGCCAAACTATGGAAAGAACTTAGATGTCCATCAACAGATGAATGGATAAAGAAGATGTGGACACACACACACACACACACAGGAATACTATGCAGCCATCAAAAGGAATGAACTCTTGCTATTTGCAATGATGTGGATGGAATTAGAGGGTATTATGTTAAGTGAAATAAATCAACCAGAAAAAGACAATTATCCTATGATCTCACTGATATGAGGAATTTGAGAGGCAGGAAGGGGAGTCATGGGGGGTAGGGAGGGAGAAAATGAAACAAGATGGGATTGGGAGATGGGGCACCTGGGTGGCTCAGTGGGTTAAAGCCTCTGCTTTCGGCTCGGTCATGGTCCCGGGTTCCTGGGATGGAGCCCCACGTTGGGCTTTCTGCTCAGCGGGGAGCCTGCTCCACCCCCCACCTCTCTGTGATCTCTCTGTAATCTCTATCTGTCAAACAAATAAATAAAAACATCTTAAAAAAAAAAAAGGTGGGATTGGGAGGGAGACAAACCATAAGAGAGACTTAACCTCATGAAACAAACTGAGGTTGCTGGAGGTAGGGATAGGCTGGCTGGGTTATGGACACTGGGGAAGGTATGTGCTATAGTGAGTGCTGTGAAATGTGTGAGCCTGATGATCCACAGACCTGTACCCCTGGGGCAAATAATACATTAGACGTTAATTTTTTTTAAATGCAAAAAAAAAAAAAAAAAGAGTTGGAGAGAAGTTCAGGAGGGTTCACAGCAGGGGTTAGAATAGAAGGCAAAACGGAGGTTGTGTAGGATAGGAATTGGTGTAGAGCCAGGGTCCATGATAAAGATCAGGGAAGTTTCAAGCTTTAGAATGGAGATAAAGGACGGTGTCAAGGTGAAGACCCAAGTAGTGTTAAGGTTGGGAGGGAATCAAGAGGGGTTCCACATACACAACACGTTGAGGCGGTAGAAGGCGCTCATGGTTTCCCGTAGTTCAGGGCTGTGGGCTTGGCAGGTCACTCGGTGGCCATGGTCTCGGGATGACAGTCTCAGAAGGACGCTCCTAGCTGCTGCAGAGCCTTTGAATGGGGCACTACGGGGTGGTGTGGCCACGCTTTCCAGCCTGTGGCCGGAGGAGGGGTGGTAGGGTCAGGTCAGGGCTAGCATAGAGATGAAATCAGAGCCAGAGGAGTGGTAGGTACAGGACAGGACACCAGCCAGGGGTGGGGAGGAGGGCACAAACGGTGAAGGGGCGTGACCAGAACCAGACAGAGGAGGGGCCACTGGTGCTCTCACCTCTCCCCTTCCTTATCCCACGATAAATTGACGGGAGGGTTGCTGCTAACACTGACGCAAGTTAAGTTTAACGCATCCCCTGGGCGCAGAGCTGTGGCGTTGGCCAAGATCGTCACGTTGGTGGGGGGAACTTCAAGAACAGACCAGAAGAGAAAGACTCAGAACTGCATCCGCCTTGCTAGATCCCAGGCTCTGCAGCAGCGTCCTGGCTCTCGGTATGTATGCACTGTCCCGCAGCCTGGCTCTGGCTTAGTTCCCTGCCTCGACCAAGCCCTCCCCCAGACCCTGGCTGGGAGCGCACTCACACTGCACCACAAGCTGCGTGGATGCGCTGAGTTGACCCGCCTTGCACGTGAACTTCGCCTGGTTGTCCGATGGACCCGTGATCAGTACAAGCTCTCGGGAGAACGTGCTCCCTGACTTCTCCAGACTTCCCAGCTGCACCCGCCGCGGCTCCTGGGGCTGCCGCGGTTCGGTCACCGTCCGGGAATCCTGAGGACAAACACTGACTGGGGGACCGCCTTGCCCTGCCATTACCCCAGAAACAGCCCCATTCGTGTGATGAGGAAAAGGGGCCTCCTTCCCCTGGAACCCAGCTAAGGTAGAGGGATGGGGACTAGAATAGAGCACCTCCCACCAGGGTCCCCAGAGCCTATCCTGGGTCACCAGAGCCCTGAGGTTTTGCAGAGGGAACCCACCTCCAGTCCCACGCCCCATCTCTGCGCCCCACCTTCACGGCTCTCTGGAGGCCAGCAATGGTTGGTGCCCCCTGCTGACTTCCCCTCCACTCCTCAAAATCCATTCCAACTAAACAAACAACCACACGCCAGGAAAGTCCCATGGAATCCCCAAGCCTTTCCCAGAATTTCTTCATCTTTTCCTATCTTTAGTTCTTTTTCTTAAAATTCCCACTTTCCCCCCAAATTTCCTTCGATTGTTCCCTTAATTTCATAGTCTTTCACAGATTTCTGAATCTTTTCCCAATATTCCCTTATTACACTAGTCTTTTTTTTTTTTTTAAGATTTTATTTATTTATTTGACAGACAGAGATCACAAGCAGGCAAAGAAGCAGGCAGAGAGAGTGGAGGAAGCAGGCTCCCTGCTGAGCAGAGAGCCGGATGCAGGGCTCAATTCCAGGATCCTGGGATCATGACCTGAGCGAAGGCAGAGGCTTTGATCCACTGAGCCACCCAGGTGTCCCTTACACTAGTCTTTTACTAGAATCCTTTGTATTGACCAAATTCTTGGCATTTTCCCCAAACTCACCCAATTAAATTTCATTTCTATAATTCCTAGTCTTTCCCCTGGAATTTTCACTAGCCCCCTAAGTTCCCAGGATTTTCTCAGAATTCGCTCAGAATTTATTTTATTTTATTTTAGTCAAGGTTTTTTTTTTTTTTTTTAAGATTTTATTTATTCAGGGACGCCTGGGTGGCTCAGTTGGTTAAGCGGCTGCCTTTGGCTCAGGTCATGATCCCAGCGTCCTGGGATCGAGTCCCACATTAGGCTCCTTGCTTGGCAGGGAGCCTGCTTCTCCCTCTGCCTCTGCCTGCCACTCTGTCTGCCTGTGCTTGCTCTCGCTTCTCTCTCTATGACAGATAAATAAAATAAAAAAATCTTTAAAAAAAAAAGATTTTATTTATTCATTTGACAGACAGAGATCACAAGTAGACAGAGGGGATGGGAGGGGAAGGAAGCAGGCTCCCTGCTGAGCAGAGAGCTGGATGCGGGGCTTGATCCTGGGACCCTGAGATCATGACCTAAGCTGAAGGCAGAGGCTTTAACCCACTGAGCCACCCAGGCACCCCAAGGTTTGTTGTTGTTTTTTTCTTTTTAAGATTTTATTTATTTATTTATGTACCAGAGAGCGAGCAAGAGAGAGAGAGGGAGAGAAAGAGAGCTCGAGAGTACAAGCAGTGGGGGTGGCAGGCAGAGGGAGAAGCAGGCTCCTTGCTGAGCAGGGATCCTGACTCAATCCCAGGACATTGAGATCATGACCTGAGCCAAAGGCAGATGCTTAACTGACTAAGCCACCCAGGTGTCCTGAATTTCTTTTAATTTTAATGGAATTTCACTTTCTTACCTCCAAATCCCATGAACACAATTTTATATTAATAAATTTTCAAGTTCTGTGGAATAATTAGTCTTTCCCCCAAATTTCTAGCCTTTGCCCATCATTGTCCTGGGACCTGCAATACTTGGTCCTTCCCTAAAATTCCAGCCATTTCGTCTGAATCCCTAAGATTTTTTTTTAAAGATTTTTTATTTATTTATTTGACAGATAGAGATTATAAGTAGGCAGAGAGAGAGGAGGAAGCAGGCTCCCCGCTGAGCAGAGAGCCCGACGTGGGGCTTGATCCCAGGACCCTGGGATCATGACCTGAGCCGAAGGCAGCGGCTTAACCCACTGAGCCACCCAGGCGCCCCTGAATCCCTAAGATTTAACCAGAATTTCCTTTACTTTTGATGAAATTAATTGCCTTTTCTCCAGAATTCCCTATCCTCATCTGGAATATCTTCCTTTTCCCTAGCATTCTCACTGTTTTCCCAGAATTCCCAGAGTTTTCCTAGGATTCCGTTTCATCCTCATGGCATTTGTGTCTTTTCCAGTTCCCTACCAAAACTCAAACTCTTCAGTATTTTTCAAGAAATTCACATTTTCCAACATTTCCGAAGACTCTGGAGGAGACAGAAAGGGGCTCTGTCTTCCCCAACCCCACCCGGCAGCCCTTTCTGGCCACCTCCCTAAGCCCTTGTTTGGCACCAACCTTGAGCCAGGTAAGAGAGGGTTCTGGGTTGCCTCCAATGGCCAGACACACCAGCCTCACTCGAGTCCCAGCCCGGAGGCGTTGTCCCTCTGGGGGGCCCTCTATCCACAACTTCTGGGCAGGATCTGTGAGGAAAGCAAGAAGAGTGGCTTTTCTCTCTGCGTTGGGCCTGAGGGTTGGGGGGAGGGTCTCTAAGGAATGGGGCACCCCCGGGGGGCAAGGGTGGAGGCTCACTCACATTTCACATTCAGGGTGAGTGACTTCTTGAAGGTCTCTTTGGTGAAGGCCTCACTAAAGGCCTCACACGTGAGGGTCAGACCATTGTCTTCTCGCCGCACCAGGAACGTGAGGTTGGACATGGAGATGTGGCCGCCATGCAGGCCCTGCCAAGGAGCGAGCTTCAGACTTGGCAACAACAGCACTCTCATCCCCAGTACCCAAGGTCTGGGCTCACCCCAGACCCTAGCAAGGACACGGAAAGCATCTCCACCCCCTCCTCTGTGAGACCCTGGAGGCCAGACTCAGTCACCCAGGCTGCCAGGCCCATCCTCTCCCAGATCCAGGAGTCGTGCCCTCGGCTCCCTCCTCCCTCAGACCCAGGAGTCTGGCCACTGCCTCACATCCATGACCATCTCTTCCGTGGGCACCAGCTGCCGCCAGCCCAGCCACCATCTCAACAGGACCCGTGGGCGACTGGACTTGGTGACGCAGGAGAGCGAAACGTTCTTGTTCTCAGACTGGGATGCGGATCCCAAGATGGTAATGGCACTGGGGGGGACTGCAGGGATGACGGGCAGAGGAGAGACGTGAAACTTGGCTGGATGCCTCACAGACCGGCCCCGACAGGGGACTGGGGACAGATAACAAGGTCTTTGGCATCAGATAGGCATGATTTGGGGGCACAAACAGATGGTTCTCTGGGGCACGGAGTGACAGATGGGCAGCTGGGATCAGGACTCACAGGTGACCTGCAGCGTGACCCCGCGTTCCTGGATCCCCGTAGATACGCTGTTTTGGGCCTCACAGCTGAGCCTCGCCCCGTGGTCTTCCGGTCGCACGGTCATCACCAGCATGCTACGGGCCACTGCCTCAGCATGCTCCGTGCCCCATGCTGTGGACATGGGCTGGCCATTCTGGAGATAGAGAGAGAACCGCACCTGCTCAGGGCCAGCTCCTCCCCCCATCTCCCCGCTACCCCTCCCATCCCCAGGCCAGCCTCTGTCTTCACCTTCAGCCACTGCAGTGTGGCTGGTGGATTTCCCCCTCGGGCCACACACAACAGCTCCAGGCTCTGTCCTGCCCGCACGTGCCCCTCGTCCAGGCCCGGCCATTCAATGACCGGGGGTCCTGGGGGGACTGGGAAGTAGCAATCACTCAGTGGGTCTGGGGAGCCCATCCATTCTTTCCAGACCCCACAATTTGCCCTTGAAACCCCGTGTTTCTCCTTGATAACCTGAACCTTCCCGAATCTCTGCACTCACCCAGGACCCCCTAAATCCTGCTTCCCATCCTCCGTGCCCACAGCTGACTCAGTTCCCCACTTACACAGAACATTCATGGTGACTGAGACCCGGATAGGGGTGTCCAATGCTGGGCTGGACGCCTCACAGACCAGTAGCTGCCCATTATCTGAGCTCTGGGGTGTCACCCTGGGATAAGAAGTTGGAGTTCTAGAGTCAGAGTCATCATCTGAAATTTGGGGACTCAGGGAGAAGAGGTGGGGGATCCCAGGTTCCCACACCTGGTCTAAGTCTCTTTGCTGATTTCCTCTAGGATCTAGAATTCCATGGAAGAGATCTGGTGGGGGGGGGAGTGGTCAGCAGTGAAAATTGGGATTCCAGAGGCCCTCTCCTGGCCCAAATCCTTGTACTTGATGCTCTGGAACTAGTTTTGGAGGGTTGTTGTGAACAATTAGGTCCCAGATGTTCATGCCTGACTCTAATCTCCATGCTTGGAGTTCTCACAGAGAAACTTGGGGGTCAGGCTGAGGGGAGGGCATCGCAAATTTCATACCTGGCTGTGGCCTCCGTGGTGAAGAGCTTCTCCTGGGACCCCGCGTTCACATTAGCAGAGGTGTCAGAAACTGTTTGTCCACCTGGAGGCAACAAGAGGGCTAGAGGGATGCTAGGTTCCCCCCAAGGTCGATTTTGTGGAGAATGGCCTGGAAATCCTTAGGGTGGACACAGTGCCCCCTCCCTCCTGGTTCCAGGGGAAAAGCTGCAGCTCGGTTCCTCCACCGAGGCCTCCCTGAATGCTGGAGGTCCTGGGCCTCACCCTTGCCCTCACCACCTGGCTGGGTTGAGTCACCCACCTCCATCACCCTGCTTCTTGCTTCTGCACCCGTGATGACACCCATATCTCCGTCTGGAGCCTCAGCCTCTTCCCTGAGTCCCAGACTGCCAGTCCTGGGATCACTTTGGTGTCTCTCCCTGTAGGTTCCCTCCCATTCCAGGGTCTCACACTGGCCTCAATATCTCCCCAAGTCCGTTCCTGCATCCCCATCGCTCAGGAATATCTTATTTTCTGGGACCTCTAGGAGGACACCCCCCCTCCCCAGGGGCTCCTGCCAGTTCACCCACACTCACTCTGTAAGAAGGTGATGTCAGGTGCTGGCTTTGCATCCCCAGACAGGCAGCTGACCACGTACTCCTGCCCAGCAACCCATGTGACTGTGCTCCCTGCCTCGGGGGTCAGCTGGAGCACCTTGGGGGGCACTGGTGAGAAAAGGTGTGGGGTAAGCTGCCACCACTGAGAAAAAGATGAGGATTTCGGTTTGGAGTCTCAGTGCTCATCAGATGTGCACCTTGGGTCTGGGACTGGGGGCTTGAATCCTGGACCCCAGGACAGGAGAGGGATGGAAATCTGGATGCATGCGTCCTGGGAGTCTGTCACCCGTACCCAGGATGGAGAGGATCACTCTGGGAGACACAAGCTCAGGGCCTGTCTCCGAGCGGCCGACCTGGCACTCATACTCTGCGTCGTCGCTGAGGTCACACGCTTCAATATGCAGGTGGAATTCACCTGCAGGTGAGACCAGGGGTCGCAGGTCAGGCCCTTAGGCAGCCCCTGCTGGTGGTTCAGGGTCTCGGGCCCTGACCACTTACCTCTACTAGGGTCCCCTTTCAGGTGATACCTTGGGAACCTGGGGATCCTGGGATCCGGGCCCAGGAGTAGCCCATCTTTGGCCCATTGCACCGCACTGCCGGGGGCGCTGACCCCACACCGCAGCTCAGCAGTGGCCCCCTCCACCACCGTCAAGTTTTCAGGTAGAGCCCAGAAGCCTCGCGGGGCTGAGGCAGGAAGCGGCAACTGGGCCAGGCCTGGGGACACAGGGGTGTCAGCAGGAGAGGAAAGAGGGGTCAGTCTGGAGAACATGAATGGAAAACGAGGGCCACTTGCCACTGAGTCACAGGGCCAGGATCCCACTCACCTGTGGTCAGCAGCCCCATGAGGAGCAGGGCAGCCCTGACGGGTGTCCTCAAAGCCATCTCAGGTCCTCTGCCTGTGGCTCCCAAAGGGTCCACTGCCTGCCTCTTCTCTGTTTCTGTCTTTCGCTGGGTCCCTCTCCCTACGTCTCTGGCTTTTCTCCTCTTTCTCTCTTTTCTTCTCTTCCCGTGAGTCGGTCCCTCTGTCTCTCTCCTTTCCTCCTCTTCAGTCTCACCCTTCTTCTCTCCTGCCACCTCCACCCCTGCTCTCCTCTCCCCATTCACGGCCCCTCAGGGGGGAGAGCAGCTCAGAGTGCAGCGGGCTCCCGGAGGCCAGGAGAGTGAGGAGGCTGATGTGGTGAGTGGCCCAAAAACCCAGACCCTGCCTCCCCCGGCTGCCGTCCCAAGTCTCCAGCTCCAGGCCTCTGCCCAGCAGCCTCCTCCCAGCCCAGCTGGGGCATGAAATCCCCTGTCAGCACATGCCAGGAACATTCCACGGTGCCTCCCCAGTCCCCATGACCCCAAGGGCCTGGCTGGGGCCAGGGATAAGGGGCAGCCGGTCAGAGCCAAGTGGACAGCTGGACTTGGCTGTGGGGTTAGGACTCCCCAGCTCTTCCCTCCCCTGGCACATGACCTTGGCAAGTCTCTACCTTCCCAGAGTAGACATGCCCTCATTGCCATCAGGGGTCTCTGGGGGAGAGTGTGCAAGAGCGTGTCTGAGAGACTGTGAGAATGCAGATATCTATGTGCATATGTGTGCGTGAGTGCAGGAGCATGCGTGTGAGCATGGAGGAAGTGAGAGTGAAACATGATCTGTGAGGGGCACCTGGGTGGCTCAGTGGGTTAAAGCCTCGGCCTTCGGCTCGGGTCATGATCCCGGGATCCTGGGATCGAGCCCCGCATCAGGCTCTCTGCTCGGTGGGGAGCCTGCTTCCTCCTCTCTCTCTCTGCCTGCCTCTCTGCCTACTTGTGATCTCTGTCAAATAAATAAATAAAATCTTTAAAAAAAAAAACCCATGATCTGTGAAAGTATACGCAAGAGTATATATGTGTAAAAGAGTGTCAAAGGTAGACAAGCGTGCAGGGCCATCAGAGTGGGTGGAGGGAAAGGCAGGGTCCAAGACCACTTGCCCTAAGTGGGTATAGGAGAGAGCCCAGCTTGGGAACCCTGTGGCCATGTGAATTCTAGTTCACAAAGCTTCCCTCTGTCTCTCCCTCTCTCCCGCTCCCTCCCTCCATTAGTGGTTACATCTCAGGCAACCTTCACCTATGTCACTGTCTCTATGCCTTTATGTGTCTCTGTTTTCTGTCTTTCTTTGTTCTCATCTCTATTCCCCACTCCCCATGCTCTGTCTCTCTCACACACCAGACCATCAGTAATATTTGTTTTCAGTCAATATGGGACTACACTTCTTTTATTTCTTTCTCCATCGCTGAGCCCTCCTGATTGTCCCGTCTTAGAATTTTATAACCCTAATGCTGCTTGGCCTGCCCTACCCACCCCACCCCAGCGTGCACACACACACAAACACACACAACACACACACACACACACACACACACACACACACACGGGATAAGCTTCTTCTGCCTACTTATCTCCTGCAGGAATTGGAACGGCTCATCCCCCCCCCCCTTCCCACTCCCTTCTCTGGTCCTCCTCCAGGAAGAAAATGAGGCATCTGGCCTGAACCCCCACAGCTCCATCCTTGATGTTCCCTCTAGTCTCTTCCCTCCCATTACTGACTCCTCACCCTCCCCCACATTCCCTCTCCCAACTGCCCCCCACACGTCCTGGGGAATGGACTGGATGCAGAGCTGGCTTTTCTGTCAGTAGGGGCTCTCACCAGATGGTGTCCCTCAGGGCCGGGGTGTAGAGCTGTCAGTTGTTGGGACCTTTAATTAGCACAAACCTTCCACCATCCACCTTGGCTGTTTTCCTTCTCTGGATACTCCTGGGGCCTCCCACTCTCCATTTTTCCATGTCTGGGGCCCAAGAGAGCCAGGAAGGGGAAACGATGTCAGGTGTCTGGAAAAACAGCCTTACTAACTGACTTCCTCCCCAAGACTCAGGAGTCCTGGCTCTGAGCTCATCCTCTGTCAAAATCCAGGGTCTGGATTCCCCAAACAGAAGCCAGCTCAGGCCCCCAGACCTAGAAGTCTGTGTCCTGAGGACCCACCCCTCTCAGACTCAGCAGCCCAAGGCTGAAGCTGCTTCTCCCCAAGGACCCAGGAGTTCAGGCCTCCAACCCTTCCCCCCACCACACACAGGGCTTAGGGCAGATGTTCACTGTCGGTGATTTTCAAATCCTCCTGGGCCTGTGTGGTGGGTGGGAGAGATTGGTGGTTAATCCACGGACTCTAAGACTTAAGACCTGATTTTCTGAGCCCTGTCCTCCTCTCCCAACTGCACGACGCTGCAAGCAGGAGCCCTAATTCAGTCCCCAACTCTCCAGAAACTCACAGGCCATTAGCTTCTCAGTCAACGGAAGTCTGAATGCCCTATCTTAGAATCCTGGAGTCCAAGCCCCTGCCATTTGGAGAGACAAGAACCTGAGCTCAGGAACGCCAGAGAACCTGAGTGTGCCCCCCCCCCCCCAGTCCCTGCAGGCTCTGGAATGTCAGACCCAGGGTCCCAGGCCCCCAGACCCCCCTCGGTCGGCTCGGGGTCCCGCCCACCTGCCCCGCCAGCTGCGCAGCGCACCGGCCGGCCTGCAGCGTGGGAACGCCCCAGCTGGGCGGCATGCAGCCGTCAGGACAAGCTGCGCGGTTCCCAGCCTCCCTGCCTGGCCCAGCTTGGGCACCGCCGCCTCGCAGCCGTCGCCCGGCAACCACAGTCGAGTGGGATGAGGGGCTGAGCCTGGACTGCGGGGTCTCCGGGAAGGAAGGGCTGGGGGCCTGGATTCCTGGATCCTTGGACGTGCTATGGTTTGCAGCAGTAACAAGGCAGGGGAGGGATATTTTGAGCTGGGGTTTTAAGGCGAATAGAACCCCCTCCTCTTCTCAGGAGTCCCAGTTGCCCCCAGGCACCTCGGTGTCCTCTTCCTGACCCGCAGACCCAGGGGAGCCCCGAGCCCCGCCTCCCCAAGGCGCGGAAACTAGCGAAGCCCCAGGGGCTCCCATTTATAGCTCCGTTTCCACTCGGCGCGTTCCCTCCAGGACCTAGTCTGAGCAAGTTTCTTCCATTCTCCCCCGTCATGCCCCCCACAAGCCTGGCAGGGTGCAGGTGTCCAACCCAACCAGAACGCCCTCCTTCGACCCAGGTGTTCCGGCTCCCAGACCCTAATTTGGCTGGGGCGCCCGCCTGCCGGGAGACCCCGGCCTGCGGTGCCCCCATTCATCCGCGTCTTGGCCGCGGGAGTTTCTCAATGGGAAGGGGCGGGTCTCCCGGGGGCGGGGCGAGTGGGATCAGACCCTCCCCGGTTTCTCCGAGACCAAGCGCGCGGAAACCGGCGGTGTTTCAGATTGTTGGAGCCTGCGGCTGAGCAGACTTGGGGAGCTCCAGGCCAGAAACGGGGTGGCTCCTAGCCTGGGGCGAAGAGTCGGGCGCGAAAGGAGCTCCGACCAGGGTGGTGAGAGGTGTGCCGTTGAGGAAGGAGTTTCCAAGGAAGCCAGTGCAACAGCAAGTCTACGGGCTCTTGGGGGACACACATTCAGAATGTTGGTCCCCGCCCTCCTCGTCCTCCTCTTCTGCCTCCGAGGGCATGCAGGTACCTGGGGTGGGGGGTGAATTGGGGGGAGGATTGTTTGCCAGATGCCTCTTTATTGGGGTAGATGGAACGGGGTGGGGGGGTGTGCTCAGACACCTAGTTCTGCAGGAGGAGAACTCTGGCAGGCTGGACTCCTGGGTCCTGAATGACGGAGCTAAGCTCATTTTTAAACTCAACCCTGGTCCCCTCCCCCGATCCTCCTAGGTCTGTCGCCCCATTTTCTGCAACAACCAGATGACTTGGTGGCACTGCTGGGAGATGAGGCCCGGCTGCCCTGTGCCCTGGGCGAATACTGGGGGCTGGTTCAGTGGACTAAGGATGGGCTGGCTCTAGGGGGCGAAAGGGACCTGCCAGGTGAGACTGTTCTCTCTGCTCAGGAGGGGTTGGCTCCAGGTAGGGGGGCTGGGCTTGGGCCTTATCTGAAGTTTCTATTTTGATGTTTTCAAATTTGGGAAAATTGTTGGGTTTAGATAAACATCTGGAAGAACTGAAGTTTTAGCTTCTTTGGGGGAGTAGGGGATTTTTATTTGCATTATGAAATATTACGTAAATGCAGAAACGCACCTAAAACATAAAGGGAAGATTTGCCAAGTAGTTCTAAAGTAGACCCTCACGTGACTACTACTCACGTTCACTGGCCATTCCCCAGAAGACTTCCTTTCTCCTTTCTCCTATCATAGCCCTCTGCTCACTCCAGAGGTAGTATCTAATCGGACTTCTATGGCAGTTGCTCTTTTGCTTTTTTCTGACTTTTTCACCCACCCCCAGTTTGCTGTGACTCTGGATTGGGAGGGGGTTAAAGTCTCTCTGGCCCAGCACCCACTTTTGGGTGTCTTTCTAGTGTGGGATGTCTGGGGGTGGGGGGAGGGAGTTTCTGGGGGCCAGAAACTCAGAACCTTGGTGTGACTGCCTCTTCCTCAACTGCAGGGTGGTCCCGGTACTGGATTTCAGGGAATGCAGCCAGCGGCCAGCACGATCTTTACATTAGGCCCGTGGAGCTAGAGGATCAAGCTTCATATGAGTGCCAGGCCACACAAGCAGGCCTCCGCTCTCGACCAGCCCAATTGCATGTGCTGGGTGAGGACCCTCACTTGTCCCTGGGAAGCCCAGTGCTAACTGATTACCAGAGTCCAGGGAACCCAGAGGGGTGGTCAGTTAGAGCCAGGAAGATTGGGGTCTCTGGGCCCAGGATACAGCTCTGACCCCCAATCTACCCTACAGTGCCCCCAGAAGCCCCCCAGGTGCTGGGCGGCCCCTTTGTGTCTCTGGTGGCTGGAATTCCTGCGAATCTGACGTGTCGGAGCCGTGGGGATGCCCGCCCCACCCCTGAGCTGCTGTGGTTCCGAGATGGGATCCGACTGGATGGGACCACCTTCCGCCAGGTCAGGTGCAAATCTCTATGCAACCTTTGCCCATTCAGGGAAAACACGCTTATCCAGGGGAGAGGGGGCATGTGAGGGAAGAGGTTTAAGTGTTGGGACTCTTGGTATGTGATTAAGGACAAGAACTCCAGAGCCAAACTACCTAGGTTCAAATCCTGGCTCAGCCACTTGCTGTTTGATTGGTCTTGAGTTCAAGTGGCTGAATCTCTCCATCTCTCAGCTTCCTTATCTGTACAACAGGGACCATTATAGTCACTTCATGGGGTAATTGTGCAGATTAAATAAAACGCTTAGAATTGTCAGGTAGTAAACACTGCATACAGGGTAAGTGAAATCATTATTATTATTCATAACCTCCAGACCCTGCTGAAGGAAGGAACCACTGGGTCAGTGGAGAGCATCTTATCCTTGACTCCTTCCAGCCGTGATGATGGAGCCACCTTGGTCTGTCGGGCCAGGAGCCAGGCCCTGCCATCGGGGAAGGATACAGCTATCACACTGAGCCTGCAGTGTGAGTACAATCAGACCCTGGCTCTTGAAGAAAAGAGGGGCCCGAGACTAGAGTCCAGGATATTAGGAAGGAGGAGGTTGTGGACCTGTGGTCCTGGGGGAACTGGGAATTGGAGTCCTGGGCTCCTAGCTCAAAAAGAAGAGGAGACTGGGGACCCAGCCTGTGAGAGGCTGGGCATTGGACTCAGGTGCTCCATGGAGGTGTTCCAGGTCCTTGCTCACCGCTGACCATGACCCACCTCTACAGACCCCCCAGTGGTGACTCTGTCTGCAGAACCACAGACTGTGCTGGAGGGAGAGAAGGTCACTTTCCTGTGCCAGGCCACAGCTCAACCTCCTGTCACTGGCTATAGGTGAGGACGAAGGTCCCTGGAGCACGGGTTTGGGGAGGACTGGGATTGGGACGTAAGTGGGTGTGCCTGGGGAGCAGAGACAACACCAACAGCCCCACTCCCTCCGCAGGTGGGCAAAGGGAGGCTCCCCGGTGCTCGGGGCCCGCGGGCCAATGTTGGAGGTCGTGGCAGACGCCTCATTCCTGACTGAGCCCGTGTCCTGCGAGGTCAGCAACGCTGTGGGTAGCGCCAACCGCAGCACCGCGCTCGACGTGCAGTGTGAGCCAGGGCGGGGCCCGGGGTGGGGCCAAAGTGTGGCGGACGGTAGCAGGTCCGGGACTTGAGTGAGGCGTGGCTAAAATGGGCAGAGAGAGGAGGCGGAGCCGGAATGGGATGTAGGTCGGGATTGGCTGTGCTGGGTCGGTGCCAAGGAGGGGCGGGGCGAGGGCGAGGCCAGGGCGTGTGAGTCGGGAGCGTGAGCCTAGTGGTTATGGAGCAGACGCCTATCCTTGGGCCCTTGAGGCTGTCGTTTCTGAGTGACTGATCCCGGGTCAGAAGTTGCATCCTTGCATCCCTCCCCGGCCGTGCGACGCCTCCTCTCTCTCTCCTCCAGTCGGGCCAATTCTGCAGGCAAGACCAGAGCCCATGTCAGTAGACGTAGGGGAAGATGCTTCTTTCAGCTGCGCCTGGCGCGGGAACCCGCTCCCACGGGTAACTTGGACCCGCAGCGGGGACGCACAGGTGAGACCCGATCTGGGCCCTGTGGCCGCGGCTGGCGGTGGACGGGGCTTCCCCTCAAGGTCCTGCCCCTGACGCCCCTACCCCATCCCAGGTGCTGGGGTCCGGGACCACGCTGCTTCTTCCGTCGGTGGGGCCCGAAGATGCAGGCGACTACGTATGCAGGGCTGAGCCGGGGCTCTCGGGCCTGGGGGGCGGCGCGGCGGAGGCTAGGCTGACTGTGAACGGTGAGAAAGCGGCGGTTTCTAGAAGACCAGGCAGAGCCCTGGACTGGGAGCCCGCAGAGTGGGCGAGCTCTAAGCTGGGGGATTGGGCGTGGCCTTGAAAAGGCGAGCTTTGTAGACCCCGATCTGGGGTGGGAGCGGGACCTAACCCAGGCGAGCCTCTGAGAGGTTCAGAGTTCATTGAGGGGCGTGGCCTACTTGATTGGCATTAGTGGAGAGGGCCAAGGCCTGGCCCCGGCTTATTGAGAATTGGAGTTTCCGAGGGCCCGGCCTCTATCCGACTCGTCCACAATCTCCAAACCAGCTCCCCCAATTGTGACCGCCCTGCATTCTGCGCCCGCCTTCTTGAGGGGCCCCGCCCGCCTCCAGTGTCTAGTCTTCGCATCTCCAGCTCCAGATGCCGTGGTAAGGAAATGTCACCGCTGTCACGACCGGTCTCCCTGACCTCCCAGTCGGACCTCCAAAACTGCTGTGATCCACAGCCTGCCCGCCTTTCCCTCCCCTTCCAGTCTCCTTAAGACTTCCCTTTTTTTGTGCCCCCAGGTCTGGTCATGGGATGAGGGCTTTCTGGAGGCGGGGTCACAGGGTCGGTTCCTGGTGGAGACATTCCCAGTTCCAGAAGGCCGCGAAGGACAGGGCCCAGCCCTGATCTCTGTGCTACACATTTCGGGAACCCAGGAATCCGATTTTAGCCGGGGTTTCAACTGCAGTGCCAGGAACCGGTTGGGTGAGGGAGGTACCCAGGTCAGCCTGGGACGTAGAGGTGAGATCCTGGGCCTGAAGACTCCAAGCCCCCAAATGCCACAATCTCTAAGCCAAGGACCTCCACATGCAGACAGCTTCAAACCTTAAGAGCCTCAAAATTAGGAGTCCCTTGAATCCTGAGTCCCCCCAAAACAGTAAATTCCTTTAAATGTGGAATTCTAAGTTGAGAGACCCCTCACACTTAGGTACCCCAAAGAAGGGTAGCTCCAAATATGGGGCACTGTAAAGTTTAAAAATGCTCAAACTCCCGGACTCTCTAAAGCCAGGCAGTTTAAACTTGTGGAACCCCAAATTCAAATGCCCTTAAACTGGAAGGACTCTAAGCTAGGGACTACAAACTTGGGTATCCCCAAACTTGGTGACCTTTTGAACCCAGAGAATCCAACCCAAGCAAGCTCTGAGTCCCTGTTCCCCCGTTCCTCCTGGGCCTCACACTTAGCCTCATCAGAACACCCCCTGTCCTCCCCATAGACTTGCTGCCCACTGTCCGGATTGTGGCTGGAGTGGCTTCTGCCGCCATGACTCTTCTTATGGTCGTCATCGGGGTGACCCTCTGCTGCTGGCGCCATGGCAAGGGTCAGTGACTGAACCCCACCTCGGTACCTTCCCCTAAGCCTGCTCCCCTTCCACCGACAGATCTGGCCTTGACCTGCCCCCAGTCCCACCTCTATGGTCTTGGCTCACCTTTGGGTCCTGATTCCTCCCTCAAGCCCTATGCCCATCTTCTCAGGTTCCTTACCCTCCCAGGTTCTCATTGTTTCCCAGCCTCCTGACCCAACCCAGTTCTCTTTCTTCCTGCTCATTGGTCTCCACAAACTGTGACCCTGCTCCATCCCTTATCTCTGTTGTCCCACTGTCCCTGGCCTCAGCCTCTTTCTCCAAGCAAAAGAACCTGGTGCGAATCCCAGGGAGCAGTGACGGTTCAAGTTCTCGTGGCCCTGAGGAGGAGGAGACAGGCAGCGGCGAGGACCGGGTAGGACACTAGGGTCCCCAGACACAACTCAGCCTTTGAACAATGAGAAACCCAGTCCCAACTGGGCCCCCCAACTCAAAGAGGGTCTGAGTCCAAACAAGTGACCCCAGGCTCCAATGTCCCCCAAGTCCAAATATTCCCCTGACCCAGTTATCCCCTAGACCAAATATGTCCCCAGGGCCCTTTGTCTTGAGTCCAGACCTGAGCTCCAGCTGCTCTTGGTCCCTTCTGCCTTGCCTCCACTGTCCAGCTGGCGGTTGTCAGGGTCTTGCACTGGGCCAGGAGGATTCTCTGAGTACCCCCTCTCACTAAGCACCCTACCCCAGGGACCCATTGTGCACACGGACCACAGTGACCTGGTTCTGGATGAGGAGGGGGCTCTGGAGACCAAGGTGAGTGTTGGGAAGGGAGGGGTTCCCTTTACTGAGTCTCCAGCTCTCTCCCAGCTTGGTCCTCTCCTTGTTAATTCTGGGTCCAGACCTGGGACCTAGCCCCCTTCACCCTTTCCTCCTGCCTTCTGGGCCACTTCATTCACCTCTGCAGCCTGTTGGCACACCTGCTGATTATGCCCACAGATCTGTCCAGCCTTGGCCTCCCTCTTGAGCTTTCCCATCACAGTCCCACCCCAGGCCTCCTAGATGCCTCTGCTAGGCCCCTTCCATCTACCAGATCCCACACTGGCCTCATATCTCCCCAAATCTGCCTCTCCTTTGGGGTCCCCACTTTTGAGCTCCACTGACCTCAGCCTCTAGTCCAGAGCCCTTCTCTGTCTCCTCTATACACAGCACACGCCACTCAATTAGCCTGAAACACTACTTTCCTTCCCATAACTACCTAATTCTGTCCTTCATTCCTCTGGTCTCGGCTCAAACATTTCTTGTTCTGGAAAGCCCATGCTTCCCTCCTCACAGTCCTGATCATGGTGTGTTCCACCTGTCACAACTAGGACCACTCCGTCCTGGCTTCCTATCCCAGTCCTGAAATCCTGCTTCTGCTTCCCCATTAAGACTTATCCCTCCGCCTGTCCTTCCCCCATCACTACCCTGACACCTCTTGACGCTGGGGATTTGCCATTTCCTCTTTGGCCTGGGATCTCCATGAAGGCAGGGGACCCCAGTCTCTCCCCGTGGTAGTCACCTCCAGCAACAGCATAAGGCATGACACAGAATCAAAGCCTTGGGGCTGGTGGGCAGATGAATGAATGTCTTGGTCTCAATCTCTCTGTTCCCCACTGCATCTCCTTCATTACCACCAACTCTTAGCAGGCCTATAACCCCCTGTTGCTGCCTTTCTCTGCCCATTTCCTTCTGTGTTTTTGTCTCTTGTCACTGTTTTTCTGTCCCATTTTACCTTCCTATCAGTCTATATGTCTGTCTCTGTCTCTGGGTCTCAGCTTGCTCCTATTTCTAAGTCTCAGGGTCATGTTTTAAGTGTGTCTCTCCATTAGGGACCCTAACCTCCCCCCACCATATCCTCATATAACTCATATAATCCCGTTTGTCCCCTCAGGATCCAACCAATGGTTACTACAAGGTCCGAGGAGTCAGTGTGAGCCTGAGCCTTGGTGAAGGCCCTGGAGGAGGCCTCTTCCTGCCGCCCCCCTCCCCCCTCGGACATCCAGGGACCCCTACCTTCTGTGACTTCAACCCACACCTAGGCATGGTCCCCCCCTGCAGACTTTATAGAGCTCGGGCAGGTTATCTCACCACACCCCACCCTCGAGCTTTTACCAGCTACAGCAAACCGACATCCATTGGACCCCCAGATCTGGCCCCCAGGACTCCACCCTTCCCATATGCTGCTTTCCCCATACCCAGCCACCCACGTCTCCAGACTCATGTATGACAGCTCTCCAAATGAAGAGTTCTGGAATCTTCAACTTGCCATAATGGATTGTCCTGATTTCTGAGGAACCAGAACAAGTTGGTGACCTTCCTCCTCCAAAACTGAACATTGATGGGAGAGAAAGATCATACAATTGTCTTACTTACGGTGTATAATCAGGTCAGCCAAAGAAGCTGCCCCAAAAGGAGCAAGATGGCCACTTGACCAACTATTTCCCCTGCGTAAAAGGGATTCAAGATGGCAGATGGGCTCTTTGTAAAGGGATGGGGACAGGGGTGATAGGAGTTAGAGGCAGGGATAGAAATTATTTCCAGACATTGAAAGAAGAGATTTCAAAATGACCACCTGTACTGAGAAGACAGGCAACATAGGAAGATCTAGATAGAAGCCAGACCAGGCCCTGTCCTGGTTCTCTCTGAGGGGCATTTTGCTTGGCCAATGGAAGTGCAGCCAAGATGGCTGTTCACTCTCTGGGAACCCAAGATGGCCACTATCTTGATTCCTTCAAAATTCCTTCAAGACCCTGGAAAAATTGAATTCAAGGAGTGAGGATAGGGTGAGAACTGACATGAGAGGAGGGAAGTGGGTTGGGTTGTGTGGGGGTGGAATCTGGGGATGAGAATATTTATGTTTAATAAAAAAAAGAAGTTGAGAAGTGAATGTGTCTTGGGGATTCTCCTAGCATTATCACCCTCCACAAGGAAGGATTCCATTAAATCTGCCCTAAGAATGGATAAAGAAGATGTGATACACACACACAAACACACACACACACACACACACACACACACACACACACACACACAATGGAATACTATGCAGCCATCAAAAGAAATGAGATCTTGCCATTTGTTACAACATGGATGGAACTAGAGGGTATTATGCTTAGTGAAATAAGTCCAATCAGAGAAAGACAACTATCATGATCTTGATATGAGGAAGTGGAGATGCAACGTGGGGGGTTTGGGGGGTAGGAAAAGAATAAATGAAACAAGATGGGATGGGGAGGGAGACAAACCATAGAGACTCTTACTGTCACAAAACAAACTGAAGGTAACCAGGGGGAGGGGGATAGGGAAAGGGTGGTGGGGTTATGGACATTGGGGAGGGTATGTGATATGGTGAGTGCTGTGAAGTGTGTAAGTAAATCTGGCGATTCACAGACATGTACCCCTGGGGCTAATAATACATTATATGTTTATAAAAATTTTAAAAATTTAATTTTAAAAAACCTGCCCTAAGGCCCTTCCTCTACCCTAGGCAATGAAGTGAGAGTAGGAACAAAACCATGAGCCACCCATGTAGCACTCCAGGTTCTTTCGACATACATCTACACAAACATACATGCACAGATGCACACACATGACAGGGCTGCTCCAGTGGGCTTGGGGTAGACAGAATTCTAGTTATTTGAGGAGACAAAGCAGTGAGCCCCGAAGGGGGGGGGGGAGAAGCTAGAGAGAATAGAGATGCCATTGTCCTTAAAGCAAGGACGGGTTGAGTCCTGTGGTGCATGGCACCTTACTCAGGTCATCCTTAAAGAAAGGCTTTGATTTATGAATCCTTGAGCTAGGAATTAAAGGTCCAAACACCTGGGATCCTTGGAAAGCAGAGCAGAAGGCCAAGACTCCTGAGTCTTAGGAAGAAAGGGGTGGGCGGGAGAGGCGAGGGTCCTTGGTCTCTAGTCCTGAAAATGAAGACCCCTGCAGCCCAGACTCCTGGATCTGAGGGAGAAGGGGACTGGGTCTCAGCTGCTGTGTTTGATTAGGGAAGTTTCCCAGGCCTGTATTCCCGGGACCTCAAGGGAGGAATTTGCTGGGGGGAGAGATCTCCAATGTTGTCACGCCTGTTAGAGAAGGTTGATTTGTGAGTGGGTGTGAGGGAAGAGAAAGCTGGGCGTGAGGGTCCTGAGGAAGGGCTCAAAACGGCGGATCCTATGACCCAGACTCCTGGCTATGCCCTTGCATGGGGTGGGACTCCCGGAATCTCTAGGAGGCGGGGGCTTGGCGCTGGCTCCCACCCGGGGTTCCCGAGCTGCTCCACTCTGCGCAGAGCTGCCACGCTATTGTCCTGGCTAGGAAGGCGGGGCCGGCGTGGGGCGGGGCTGGCGGCGCCGGCGCAGCCCGGGGGCGGCGGGAGGAGGTGGCGGCGGCGGCGGTGGCGCTGGGAGCTCCTGTCACCGCTGGGGCCGGGCCGGGCCGGGCGGGAGTGCAGGGGACGTGAGGGCGCGAGGGCCGGGACATGGGGCCCACCAGCCCCGCCGCTCGCGGTCTGGGCCGCCTCCGGGGCCCGCCGCCGCTGCCGCTGTTGCTGCCGCTATTGCTGCTCCTTCTGCGCGCGCAGCTCGCCGTCGGGAGCCTGGCCGGTGGGAGCCCCGGTGCGGCCGAGGTGAGGCCCGGCCGGGTCCTGGGGGATGGGGGAAGGGGCGGGACCGGGCCTTGGACCCGGACACAGACACGTCCAGGGCAGAAAGCGCAGTCTTTCCAGCCAAGGGGCCGGCCCCTATACGCCCCTAAAGGCACTAGGCATTCATGAACCCAGGAGTTCTGGCCCCAGCTCCCCCATCTTCTGTCCTCCCAGCTGCCTCCCGCCCCTGGCTTAGGAACTGGCTGTTCCAGAGCCGCTAGTCCCGAAAGTCTAGCCCCCTCAGACCCTCCTGACCTAGGTGACTCAGCCCCTACCCCTTCCCACCTGAACACGGGACCCACCAGACAGTAAGACACCTGGATCCAAGAATGTTTGCCCCTTGCATCCTCTGGACCCATTTGAGGGCCCCCGCAGCCTCCCAGAACGCAGGAGTCTAGGTCTTCAGCCTCCGACCCCCGACCCAGGATGTAGCTCTCCAGCCCTGGAAGGATTGGAGTCCAGGCCTGCAGGGCCCTGAAGCCAGGCCTTGTCGTCTTTGCGCTGGAGAATGGGACCCTGAGCTAGGGATGGAGGGAGGAGGGGCCAGAACGCCTGGGTTCTGGCCTCCTCCCCCGCGATTCAGTTTTAACCCCTTCGGGCTCCAGTGCGGCTGCGCCCGGGTGGGGGCGGAGCCTGTCTCCGCGGCAACAAGGCCGCGAGACTCCCGGGGGACCCGGGTCGCCATAGCAACAGGAGAGCTGGGGCGCCCCCGCCCTGTGGGAGCTGTTTCCCGGGGAACAGTACCTCTTAGGAGGCGGGTGCGCGGTGCTTTGTGAAGGGGGCTGGTGTTGGGAGTCTGAACCTCTGGGTCCTAAGGAGCAAAGGTCCGAGGGACCCACGTGCCAACGTCCCGGGGCCCTCGCTGACCCCTCCGACCCGACCTTCAGGCCCCGGGGTCGGCCCAGGTTGCCGGACTATGCGGGCACCTAACGCTTCACCGGGACCTGCGCACCGGCCGCTGGGAGCCAGACCCACAACGCTCCCGACGCTGTCTCCGGGACCCGCAACGCGTGCTGGAATACTGCAGACAGGTGGGCGGGACCTACTGAGAGGGGCGTGGTCAGTGGGAAAGTGGTTCCGAGACTGGACCCCGTCGCCCAAAAGGAGCTAGTGGTACAAAAGGCAGGGTCCAAGGAGAATGAGGGATCTAAATAGGCAGCAGGAGCTGGGGGTGAGGCCAAGAAAGAGGCACATTTAGGATAGGGCAGGACCTGTTTTTGAGAAACTAGGTCAGGAAAGGAGAACTGGGCAAAGAGGGCCAGCTAAGGGCAGTATCTAGTGAAGAGACGGAGTTTAGAACTCTGTGATGGGCTCCTCAAAAGTAGGGGTAAAGGTGGGCGTGGTCAAATGAGGGGCGGGGCTAAGAAAAAGATCTTGCGGACTGCAAGATAGGAAAAGGGGTGGGGCTCAATGAGAATAGGAAAGCTAGGAGGCTTAGCTACAAAAAGGCAGTTCTAATACAGAAAGAAGGGATGCTTCCTGAGAAGCCAAACCGAGGAAAAGGTGAGGCTTAAAGGTGGGCCAAAGCTATTGGGGGAGAGGACAGAGGTGACACGAAGAGAGGTGGGTATTAAATCTCTGGGTGGTTGGCGGGGCTTCTGAGGGAAAGCTACTGGGGGCGTGGCCAGGGGGCCTGGCGGGCTTAGATATCTAAGACCGGTTCTACGGAGAAGCAGAGCCTAGGGAGATTATTAGACCCTTGAAAAGGGACATGGCCAGTGGAGAAGCACGGCTGGCAGGGGCGAGGCTGCGAGCTGATCGCCCCTACCCGGTGCCCCCAGATGTACCCGGAGCTGCAGATTGCACGTGTGGAACAGGCGACACAGGCCATCCCCATGGAGCGCTGGTGCGGGGGTGCCCGGGGTGGCCGCTGTGCCCACCCCCACCACCAGGTTGTGCCTTTCCGCTGCCTGCGTGAGTCACAGGTTGGGGGAGGGGATTAGAAGTGCAGGGGGATGGGTGTCTCCCAGGGGTGAGATTCTGGGCCCTGGGCTCAGGTTCATATTAGGTATCTGGATGTCTGGTGCCAGAGTGGGGCAGAAAACCTTCGAGGATAAAATGCCTGGATTCTGAGGAGGTTGGAGCTAATGTCTGTGGGAAGGTCTCACTGTGGTGCCCCCATTCTCCAGCAGGTGAATTCGTTAGCGAGGCCCTGCTGGTGCCTGAAGGCTGCCGATTCTTGCATCAGGAGCGCATGGACCAGTGCGAGAGTTCAACCCGGAGGCATCAGGAGGCACAGGAGGTCAGGACCCTGGCCCATCCCATCCTCACCCCCCAGAACCCAGGAGTTCAGTCCCCTAAGGCCCCATCCCCTCCAGAACTTGAGTCTGGACCTCAGCTCCCTCTTCCCAGTGGAACAGAATCCAGAATCCAGGCTCCAGCCCCATCAGTCCCCAAGACCTAGGCATCCATGCTCCCTTCTATCCTCTCCTAACCCACAATCCTGACATCTGGGCCTACTCTTCCCACAGGCCTGCAGTTCCCAGGGCCTCATCCTGCATGGTTCCGGCATGCTTTTGCCCTGTGGCACAGATCGGTTCCGAGGTGTGGAGTATGTGTGCTGCCCCCCTCCGGTGACCCCCGATCCGTCTGGGACAGCAGTTGGGTGAGTAGGAGGGAATCCTCCATGCCCATCCCAAGGCTCCTGAGGCAGGAAACAGAAGTCTGGGGGCGCAGGCCAGATTCTCATTGCCCTGAGTGTTCTGTTCCCTCAGTGACCCCTCCACCCGGTCCTGGCCCCTAGGGGGCAGAGTAGAGGGCGGTGAGGAGGAGGAAGAGGAGGACTCCTTCCTACAGCCAGTGGATGATTACTTCGTGGAGCCCCCACGGGCTGAAGAGGAAGAAGAGGAGGAAAGAATTCTACCCTCAAGCTCCCACAGCCCTGCAGGGGTCAGCAAAGGTGAGACAGTCTCTGGACCCCTAGTTCCCTCTGCCCTGGATGGAGGATGATTTGAGGGAGCCTTGGTGTAGGGGTATCTTTAGGAGGGAACTGTTGGGGAGAGACCCAACTAAGGGGAACAGAAGGGATGGGAGCAACTCTGGGTAAAGAAAAGGAAGGACCATCCTGTGAAGGATACAATAGGTTGAAGATGGTTTGGGGGTACCTAGAGGTGGAGGAGCCATCTGGTTGTTCCTCAGGGTTCTTTTGGGGAAGGCTGAAGGATGGTGTAATGGATTCCTACGCTTTGCAAGAACAGGCCCAGTTCAGAACTAGATCTCTCACGATGCCTCACAGCAGTTATGGTTATGTGGACACACGGTGGCCTCCAGTGTGCTCTACGAAATGCAGTTCTCTGGGAAGGGAAGGTGACCTGGCGATGGGCTTCAAGCTGATTCCCTGATTCCTGGCCTTGCAGCAACCACCACCGCGAGGCCCACGGATGGTGTGGATGTGTACTTCGGCATGCCTGGAGAAATCAGCGAGCATGAGGGGTTCCTGCGGGCCAAGATGGACCTGGAGGAACGTAGGATGCGCCAGATTAATGAGGTAATGATCCTGGGAGCCCCAGGATTTCCCAAACACAGAACTCCCTAAATAAACACAGAATTCCTCAGGCGCATATTGAGGCTGCCTCCAAAGACTCCTCAAGCCCCCAGCAACCCCTAGCCCTCAACACCACCTCTAAGATGATCAGGGATCATTGACCCACTTAGAATCCCACTAAGATGCCACGAAGATTCTATGAAAACTCTGGTACACTGTATTCTTCTACTTTAAATTCCTTCTGAGCCTCAACCTCTGGTGAACCAGTGGAACCTAAGGGATCTGGAGCCTCCAGAGTCTTGAAGAGGGTTTGGGGGGACTCACTGGGTAAAGCAGGGAAGATTCCAGGATCCTGAAGCTCCCCTTGACCCCAGGTGATGCGTGAATGGGCTATGGCAGACAACCAGTCCAAGAACCTGCCCAAGGCTGACAGACAGGCCCTGAATGAGGTAGGACACCATCCAGTGGGTCTTACTCACCCTACCCCACTACCTGGGACATACCTGGTCTCAACCTGGTTTTGGCCTGGTCCGGCCTCCCTCAGCTCTGCCCCTACTATATTGGTCTCTCCTGGCCCCACCCTTCCATCTGGCCCCCACCTCTCTGGGCCTATGGCTGACCAGGCCTTTCTCTTCTCCTCAGACTGACCATATTTAGCTTCCTCTTAACCTGATGCTTACCTCTGAGGGCCGGCTCTATGCTTCTCTCCCCAGCTGAGCCCCTAAAGACGCAGCCAGGCCCTGCCCCCTGACTCTGGTCCCACCCCTCTAATCTCACTTTTTCTCAATCCTGGCTCAGTAGGCCCGGCCTCATGACTCACCGGTCACCTTTAGTCCTGGCTGGGGTTAGCCCCACACCCTGACTCTTGCTCCACTCCTCTCTGTCCTATTCAGGCACAGACCATCTCCAGTTCGCCCTATCCAGGCCTAAAGCCTTCCCTATCCCATAATACTTGGAAAGTATTTCCCTTGAATGTGAGCCAGCTCAGTTCCTAGATTGTTCCTAAACTGTTTTGTTTCCCTCCTCAGATCAGCTCCCATTTGGCCTGGTCCTGCCTGGCTCTGCCTGGCCCAGTATCCCCACCCCTTCCAGTCAGTGTCCCAGGACCTAGTCCCACCCTAGGCTGGATTCTACTCATGCCTAGACCCATGGCACCCTCCTCCACTACCCTGTGGCCCTAGAGCCCTGCCTTTCCAGACTGCCTATGCCCCAGACTCTCACCAGTTTTCACCTTTCCTGGCCCTGTGCTCACCCCCCTCGCCAGCACTTCCAGTCCATCCTGCAGACCCTGGAGGAGCAGGTGTCTGGGGAGCGACAGCGCCTGGTGGAGACCCACGCCACCCGAGTCATCGCCCTTATCAACGACCAGCGCCGGGCGGCCCTGGAAGGTTTCCTGGCGGCGCTGCAGGGGGATCCGCCTCAGGTGTGGGAGCTGAGGGGGCGGAGGCCAGAGGGTGGAAAGGTCTTGGGCAGGCCCCGGCAGGCAGCCTTTCTCCCTTCCGCAGGCGGAGCGCGTACTGCTGGCCCTGCGGCGCTACCTGCGGGCCGAGCAGAAGGAGCAGCGGCACACGCTTCGGCACTACCAGCACGTGGCGGCTGTGGACCCTGAGAAGGCCCAGCAGATGCGCTTCCAGGTCTCTGATCCTTCCAGTCCCCAAACAGCCCATTCGCCCTCCGACCCCAGTGTCTAGGACCCCATCCCTCAAGATGCCCTTCCTATCCCTGGCAACCCCCCACCCCCGTGCCTTAGGACCTTTTCCAGCCCCTTGGATCCCGACTCCTCAGACCCCGGAACGCTGCCCTCACCCCCCACTCCCCCACCGCCACTCCTGTGCCTTTGACCCCCCCATCTTGTCCCTTGGATTCCTACTTCTTTTCCCAGAATCCCCCTCCTGGGCCTTGCACCCTGTTCCTGCCCATCTGCTCTCCTTTCTTCCTCACCCCACTTGTGTCCCCTGCAGCCCTTGTTCTGTGTCCTCAGATCCCAATTCCTATCTCTTGGATATTCTCTTCGTGTCTTGACTACTCCATTCCACACTTTTGAACTCCAAATCTTGCCCTTGAGCCACATCATTTCCATAGGACCCCCTAATCCCACTTCCTTCTCTGCAACCCCTGAAACCTCATTTTCTATCCCTCAGACCCTACTTTCTGCTCCTCCTTCTCACTCACCTTGACTTCCTGTCTTCCGTGCCGTATTCCTTGTATCCTGGACTTACATTGTCTCTTGGGCACTTTTCCTGGTGACTACTCCTTTCCCTTCTGCCTTACTTCCTTTTCCAGGCCCCTCACTTCCTGTCTGCTGTACATCTTTTCCTTTTCTTTTTATTCTGCTTCTCCTCCTTCAGTTTTTTCCCTCCTGTGGCCCAATTCCTGGCCTTTGAGCCCTACTTCCTGTCCATCGTATATGCTACTTTTCCTTGGACCCTGTTGACCTTCCTGCTTCACCCTGCCTCAGTTTCCCTATCTCTCCCCACTGCATCCTCCCCCACAGGTGCAGACCCACCTTCAAGTCATTGAAGAAAGGATGAATCAGAGCCTTGGGCTCCTTGACCAGAATCCCCACCTGGCTCAGGAGCTGCGGCCCCAGATCCGTGAGTGCCTGTGACCCCCAGTTTCCATTCCAGGGCTTCTTAAGGCAGGGGCCCACCTTCTATTGGTTAAAGCAAGTGGCAAAGCGAAGGCAAGCCCCCCCCCCCATGAGAGAACAAACACCAGAAACTGTGACCTACCGCAGCCCCAGATCTGTTGTGACTTCCTACTGAATATTCCACACCTAATCCTGTTATTTAAAGAAGCCATTCTCTTGGGGTGCCTGTGTGGCTCAGTTGTTAAGCATCTGCCTTTGTCTTAGGTCACAATCTCCAGGTCCTGGGACTGAGGCTCTCTGCTTCTTGGGAAGCCTGCTTCCCCCTCTCCCACTTCCCCTGCTTATGTTCCCTCTCTCGCTGTGTCTGTCTCTGTCAAATGAATAAATACAATCTTTTTTTAAATAAAAGATTGTATTTATTCATTTGACAGACAGAGATCACAAATAGGCAGAGAGGCAGTCAGAGAGAGGGGGCTGGGGAAGCAGGCTCCCTGCTGAGCAGAGAGCCCCATGATGCAGGGCTCAATCTCAGGACTCTGGGATCAGGACCTGAGCTGAAGGCAGAGGCTCAACCCACTGAGCCACCCAGGCACCCCTGAATGAATAAAATCTGAAAGAAAGAAAGAAAAAGAGAAAGAGAGAAAGAAAGAAGATAAGGAAGGAAGGAAAGAAGGAAGGAAGGAGCCATTCTCTTGAAACTTCAACCTCAATCCTCCCTGCCAGGGGTGTCTCCATCTAGCTCCCCACTTTCCCAGATCATACTTGTGACTATACCCAATCACTCTACTATTAGGTTGCCGTTTGCACCCCCAGCTTTGTTTTGAGGCATCCCTAGGCTCATGATCTCAACCCCCTTTCCTCATGTTCCCCTCAGAGGAGCTCCTCCACTCTGAGCACCTGGATCCCAATGAATTAGAAGCCCCTGCCCCCGCGGGCAGCAGTGAGGACAAGGGTGGGCTTCAGCCTCTGGATTCCAAGGATGGTGAGTTAACCCAAATATGATAGCCCCAGACTTCAGGGGACAGGCACCCAACCTCCATGCTAATCCCCTAAAGTCTGGGGGTATCTTACCAACACAGTGAGTGGGAGAGGATAGGAACAGATGTCTAAGGTTGTGCAGATGTCTGTAGGATCCTCCTGCCTTGGCCCCCGGGAGGGTGTGTCTCCACCCTTTCCTCGATGATGCCCTCCTTTCTTCACTGTTCTGCCTGTCTTGCCTCCTCTGGCTGCCCACAGACACCCCCATGGCCCTTCCGAAAGGTGAGTATCTCCCAGAACAGACCCCAGCCACCAAATCCCGCTAGTCCCTGAGCCCAGAATGGGAAAGGGTCCATCCTTTGGGAACTCCAGACCTGCTGGGTAGAGTCCGGAGCCCCTTCTGACCGCCTCCTCAGGCAGGCATAGCACCATTCTCGACTCTCAGGAATAAGATAGGACTTGGGGGTTAGGGTCCACAGAACAAGATGCTGCATCCTCTGGGAAAGAGAAGATGTCCCCCCTGGAGCAGTATGAGCGAAAGGTAAGTCAGACCTGTGGGAGCCTGAGGGTTGATGGGAGAGGGGTCCTGGACTCCAGCATCTGAAGAAGGAGGGTGTTAGGGGTTTGGATTCCTTGGTCTGAGGGAAGAAGGGATTGAGAACATGGATTTCGGGATCCTAGGGAAGAAGGAGGCTGGGGGATGCCCTACTGGGGCCCAGGGGCGGAGGAAGCCGGGCCCAGACTCCTGAGTCGCTGACACCTCCTGCTTCCCCAGGTGAATGTGTCTGTTCCAAGGGGTTTTCCTTTCCACTCATCGGAGATTCAGAGAGATGAGCTGGTAAGAGGAGGACTATTCTGGGGACTTAGGGGGAGAGGTCAGAAGTCAGTGGCTAGGTTTTGACTCCCAAAGCCACACAGGGCCTTGGTGAGCCTCAGAGATGGCCTCTGCCCCATGTCCTCTCCACGCAGGCACCAGCAGGGACAGGAGTGTCCCGAGAGGCCGTGTCTGGTCTGCTGATCATGGGAGCAGGTGGGGGCTCCCTGATCGTCCTCTCCCTGCTGCTCTTGCGCAGGAAGAAGCCCTATGGGGCTATCAGCCATGGAGTGGTGGAGGTGAGAGACACAAAGACATGGGATGGGGGAGGAATTCCAGACCCTGGACGCAAAGGAACTGTGAGATCTGTGGTCAGGTCCCTATGCCCCTCTGTTCCCGGCCTCTACTGCAGGTGGACCCAATGCTGACCCTGGAGGAGCAGCAGCTGCGGGAACTGCAGCGTCATGGCTACGAGAACCCCACCTACCGCTTCCTGGAGGAACGACCCTGAACCAGCCCCCTTTACCTCCTTTGGCTGAGCCCAGACCTTCCCTCTTTCTGGAGCCCCAGAACCCCAACTCCCAGCCTTGTGGGGGGCCTCAAAAATGTTCATTTCGCACCCTTTTTGAGGGGGCTGGAAGTTCTTATTTCCCCTTTCCAATTCCAAATTCCATTCCCAAGAAATCCCCAGATATTCCCAGCTGCCTCCCTGCTTGGGATTCCCTCACTTTAATTTATTTTGTAAGTTAATTTATTGTTCCTTAAGGTGATCACCAGCTTGGTCCCAGTGTCTGTTGTTCCCTAGAATTCACCCTCCCATGTGCTCCCCACTAACAAACCAATAAAATCCTTCCCCCACCATGCCATCCTGCGTCTCTGTGGGGGAATCGGTGTGTAATCACAGCTCTGGACGCTGCTGTGGATCCCTGCCCAGGCCTCCTTCACCTCCTCAAACAATGGGAAGGAGCTTTACGATCTGAGATCTAAAAATCTGGGCGGAGCCTGTAGGAGGGCAGGGATTGGCGTGCAGGGGGCGGGGACCAGACTGGACAGGCTCCCCCTGCCCACTCAGGAGCTTTCCGTGGTGCTGAACGGTTTATTACTTCGGACCTCTATTTGCTAAATCCCAAGATAGACTCTGAGGAAGCTGTGTTCTGGCAGTTTCTCCTGCCTTCTATTCACCCTCACACTCATTCACACATACCATCCACCCCCAACCTACGATTCCAAGAAGGGAATGAGAATCTTGAACCCCTCTTCCTATTCACAAGTTTTCATCCCTTCTTTAGGAGGCAATAGGAATCCCCCTGAAGTGTGTAAATTCCAGTTATGTGTCCCAGAGAGGGGAATGTGATGTCTGCAAATGCCTATTGGAATTTAAACCCTCATGCTCCCCATCTTATGGAGTTGGGGTTAACCATCTGCATATGCTTTTCCCTGCCCCAAGAGGGTTGTTATGGAAATTAAAAGGGTTAGTATTTGTGGAGATGTTAGAACTGTGCCTGCTATTTCATAAGTATTTGTTAAATAAGTTTTAAAACAATATGGAAGCAGGGATGCCTGGGTGGTTCTGTTGGTTAAGTGTCTGCCTTTGGCTCTGGGTCATGATCCCAGGGTCATGATCCCAGGGTCTGGGCTCTAATCTGCATTGGGCTCCCTGCTCAGTGGGGAAGTCTGCCTCTTCCTCTCCATCTGCCTCTGCCCCCCCATGCTCTCTCTCTTTCTCTCTCTCAAATAAATAAATACAGTCTTAAAACAATATGGCAGCAAATACTCATAAGTCACTCACCCTATGCCAGGCACTTGCTCCCAAAGCTTTTTACATACATTGACACACTTAATCATTACTTCTATCCCATGAAGGAGGTACTATCACTCTTTCCTTTTATAGGTTAAGAAACGGAGGTAAGAAGTTACATAACATGCCAATGGTCACCATCTAGGAAGGGTCAGAGCTAGGGATTCAACCAGGACAACCTGGCTCCAGCAACCATATTCTTACTCATTTTGCTAACCTGCTGTCCAGTAATTTGAGGCTGTCCCATATGCTGTTCAGGGTGTGCACTGCAAAACTCCAAGTGATAACTTTCACTTTCTACACACTGTAGATTTCCCTTTTAACACAACTTCCCAGCAGGTGGCAGTAATATGTCATGCTCTAATGTCAGCTTAGTACACAATTTTATCGCAGATGGCCTAGGGAGGAAGCTCCTAGAATTAGATTTTCTTCCAAAGAGCCTATGAGCTCAGAGTGTCTCATCATAAAATATACATGTAATTACAAGTCATGTATATTAAATATAGACTTAGTAGACATGGGGAAGAAAATGCCTACATGACGCAAGTTGCATACAATGCCACAGCTTCATTGGAGAACCCAGTTTCCAACATCATTCTGATACTGGTTAAACCTTTAGTTGCATTATACTGTACCTAGCAGAAATCTATGGCTAGCACCACAGATAGGGGGGAAAATGCTGGCTTTGTGTTTTCACAGTCAAGGGTGATCAACAGGCTAACTGAATAAGGAGCTCCAAGCCTGTGGGACAGGAAGTGAAAGGCCATTTTGCTCAGTATGCTCAGTGTGTGATTCCTTACTAATGTTTACATATTAACGGTGATACTTAGGGTAATTCATTTAAAAAGGTTTGTTACTGGAATTCCAGCAGGGGGTTGCTTTTGTTCATTTGATGTTCTTGTGCCATTAAGCTGCCCTTCTTTTCCCATTGAAAACAATTTGTTAATTTTTCTTTTAATAATACAGTTTCTTAGAGACATTTTATCATTCTTTCATTTTTAATATGTGTGTGCATGTGTTTGTTGATACATCTTGGGATATACATACATATATATATATATATATATATATACATATATACATCTTATATGTCAGTAGGCTCTAAGATGCCATCAATGCCTTATGGGGGTGCCTGGGTGGCTCAGTCCTTAGAGTATCCAACTTTTGATTTCAGCTGAGGACGTGATCATGGGTCCTGGGATGGAGCCCCATGTTGGGCTCCACACTCAGCACAGAGTGTGCTTGTCCCTCTCCCTCCCCCTCTGCCCCACTCCCCACTCACACACTTTCTAAGGCAGATAGGTGTATAGATAGTTAGATAGATAAAATACCTTTATGCAAAGGAAGAAATACAGAAATTAAACTGCCCTACAATGACTGTAAGATGCATTCCAGTTAAGTTCTTAGAATCTATAGAATAACGTTCCTATGAATTCTTCACAGGTCAGCTGCCACAATGTGCATCCTCAGAAGAGAAGTGCATGCTGGTACAGGGCTGTAGATGTGGAAGACTAACACAGGGGGCTCCAGAAACCCCGCCTCCCAATATTCAAGCCCTGGAGTAGTGCTCCCTCCCCAGATTCTAGGTTTGGCCATGTGAATGACTTTGACCAATGTGATGTCAGCAAGTGTGAGGCAAGCAAGTACGTACTCTCTTAGCACACTTCCTTTTGGAACCACCCACGTTCCTGGAGAGACCACATGGAGAGAAGGGTGCTTGGCCCACTCCTAGTGGTCCCAGCTAAGCTGTCAGACATGTGAGCAAAGTTGCCCAGCCCAAACAGGCCCCTAGCTGACTGCAGCTAGATGAGTGACCAAAGCAGGACTGTCTACTTGAGCCCAGCCCAGACTGTAGGATCATTAGCGAATAGTGATGGTTGTTTCAAGCCTTCACTTTTGGGATGGAGACATGGGTACATGCCCCCAAGTAGGCTTGTTTGTTGTCTATGAGAGGCTCTGAGCAGTGAGGGGTTAAGATGAGTCAGAGGATGGGTGCCTGGGTGGCTCAGTGGGTTAAGCCGCTGCCTTCGGCTCAGGTCATGATCTCAGGGTCCTGGGATCGAGTCCCACATCGGGCTCTCTGCTCAGCAGGGAGCCTGCTTCCTCCTCTCTCTCTCTGCCTACTTGTGATCTCTCTCTCTGTCAAATAAATAAATAAAATCTTTAAAAAAAAAGATGAGTCAGAGGGCTTTCAGTGGGCCTCTTTTGGTGATAAGAGTGGGATGAAGTCCAGAGCAGAGACTGTGGGGCAGTTATGAGAAAGGGCCATTGGGAGGTCTTGTTAGTTTGGGTCTCTCCAGAAGCAGGATTTGAGGACAATCTATTGGTAGGGGAGGTGGGAAAGGACACAGAGAAGGGAAAGCAGTCAGGAAAGGATGTCATCAAGCCAGAACCAGTACGGGGAACTGAAGCTTAATTCTGTTGGGGAATTCTGAGAGCATGTGTAGAACACACACTTCCACATTTACCCTCACAGAGAGGTGAGGGACCTGGAGTCCTTCTATACCATCTCCTTTCAGTCTCTGGTTTGAGGGCTGTTAGACGGGAAAGGGCATCAACTCGTTGGCACTTAAGGCTACCTGACTCATACCCAAGATAGAGCAGACACCAGTGGTCTCATGATGTCCACAGGCAGTCAGACCACCAGGTACTGACAGGGTGAAAGATGCAGACTTGGCACCCACAGTCTGCTACATACCCCACCCACGCAGTCATCCAAACGTGCCTCCTCAGCCAAGCACCACCGCCGTTCCCCCGCACCAATGCCCCCAGAGATTAAGACAATGACAGCGCAGTCCAAACTGAGTTTAATAAGGTATTTCAAATAGGGGAGGGATTCACCGGAAATGCGGAGATCTGGGATAGGGGCCCTGCCGGTTGAGTTCTGAATTAGAAAGCATAGGACCTAGGGAACTCCAATCTAGGAAGAGTCCTTCCTATGTCTCAGGGGTAAGGACCTGAATGGTGTGGGTTTGGGGAGTCATCTCGGGAGCTCTACCAGATGACAGTGGAAGCTATTCTGGGGGTACCCCAAGTACTGTGTAGGGAAATCACATCTGGGATTCTAGGTGAGTTGAACTGGACTTGAGTAGGGGAGGGGGTCCCAGAAGATCCCAATGGAGGAAGGGTTAGGGGTCTAGGGTGTTTCACAGAAACAATCAAGGGGCCTCGATTTCACAGAAATCATCAAGAGGGCTCCTTGTGGGTAGGGTAGGGGTATTACACAACCCCAAATATTGGGGATCGTTTACCCCCACCCCGGGCAGCCATTTTGGGGTTTTAATGTAAGACCCTGATGGCAGGACATTCCACATACATTATCATGGATTTGCAACATTAGCATACGCTGGCTGTCCCACAGGACGGTGGGGACTGGAAAATCAGTCCAGGTTCTGGGTTTGAGTCCTAAGAGGACAGGCCTGGGGGTGCCACACGGCTCCTCTTCAACAGCTGCCGGAGCTGCGGACAAGACAGGGGAGAAGTCAGGGAGGCTAAAAAGAGAGGCCAGGGCCACAGACCCTCTAAAGTCCTGAGTGGGTAGGGTCAGGGGTTCAGCTCGTTAGGTCAGAGGCCACTCTGCAGTCAGGGTGGGCTCAGCACTCACCCCCTCGGGGCCCGGCCCAGGCCGCAGCAGGTGGACAGGCTGCTCGTTCTCCAGGTTTCGCAATGTTGGATCCGCCCCAGCTGCCAGCAGGCGCCGCACGATGGCCTCCTGGGGTGGTCCAGGGGGCAGGGCAGCTGCCATGTGGAGGGCTGTGTTCCCATGGGCCTGGGGACAGTGAGGGGAGGGCTGATAAAGATACAGACTCAGCTGGCCTGGGCCTTCCACAGTACACTCCAGAGTCCAACACTGCTGCCTTCCCAGCCGTATTCCATGTGCCCCTACTTACATCCCAGAATCCCCTCCACAATCACATTCCACACACCCCTCGGTCTATGTCCCATACATTCCTGCAATCTACAACCATCCACATCCTATCCGGTCCCCACCTGGGTTCTCTACATTGTCCCTGCCACTGCCACAGCCCACAGGCCTCTCCAAGCCCCCCGCTCTTCTCTGTCACATCTCACACAATTGCCCATTCCAACCTAGGTCCCCACCTTCATGTTGACAAAGGCCCGCAAGTCTCCCCGCGGCAACTCAAGCAGCAGCTGAACCAGGGTAGGATTGGCGGCCTGCACAGCCAGATGCAGAACTGTCTTATTGCTCTTGATCTCCTGTAGAGAAAGGAACAGCGGAGGTCAGGCCAATTCTTACACCCAGAGCCCTCCCAAGGAATCCAAGAGCCTTTAGACACCTTGTTTCTCCTTTGCAAGCACCCAGGGGTTCCTTACGCAGTTATCTATGTTGTGCACTATATAAGACTATCACCTTTAAGGGGATGCCATTCACATCATATGCATCACAGAACTATGTTTCTTTTGACAGTTTTCCACCCCAAGTGTCTTTAAGAAGAAGGTTCTTACCTAATCCTCCAAAGGCACTCTGCACTTGCAGCTGCCCTAGCCACCCCACATTCCATTAGGCATGCTAAAATGTACCCACATCCCACACAGACTGTACTTGATCTATAAGGATGGGACTTGAACAGCATTAATCAGGGGACTCAACAAACCCATACATACTTCCATATTGAGTTGTTCTCTTCATATTTTGGAGCAAATAAAGATATTTTCCACAATGGGACCTTATTATGTGCCCTCATTAAAAATATGCTGTGTTTCTACAAGGCAAAACAACCTATCTGGCTCACCAAATAGATATTGAAGAGGAGACCAGAAGATGGAAGGGGGAAAGCTCTAAATTAAGAACACCTTTAAAAGTCTTACAATGGCAATATGAGGGCTTTATTTGGGTCTGAAGGGTTTTTTTTCTTTTTTTTTTTTTAATGAAAAAACAATGCAGGGGCACCTGGGTGACTCAGTGGGTTAAGCCTCTACCTCCAGCTTAGGACATGATCCCAGGGTCTTAGGAGCCTGCTTCCCCCTCTCTCTCTGCCTGCCTCTCTGCCTACTTGTGATCTCTATCTGTCAAATAAATAAATAAAATCTTTAAAAAAAAAAAAAAAAACATAAAAGGGGCGCCTGGGTGGCTCAGTGGGTTAAGGCCTCTGCCTTTGGCTCAGGTCGTGATCCCAGGTTCCTGGGAAAGAGTCCTGAATTGGGCTCTCTGCTTGGCGGGGAGCCTGCTTCCCCCTCTCTCTCTCTCTGCCTGCCTCTCTGCCTACTTGTGAATCTCTGTCTGTCAAATAAACAACAACAAAAAAAAATCTTAAAAAAAAAATGTGTATCACTTTAGAGTCAATCAGAAATTTGAACACAGCCAGGATACTTGATATTATGAGTTTAAATTTTTTTTAAGGTGAAATGATGGTATTGAGGTTAAAAGAGTTCTTCACTTTAGAGACATAATTTTTTGTGAATATACTATTTTCTCTATTTTACCTGTGTTCAAAATTCTTTTTATTTTTTTTTTTAAGATTTTATTTATTTGAGAGAGAGGAGAGTGAGAGAGTCTGTGTTCTCTGGCACGAGGCTCGGATTCTAATCCCCTCTCTGACTCTTACAAGCTCTAAGATTTTTGACTCCTATGCCTCAGTTTCTTTATTAGTAAGGCGGTAAAAGTAATAACAGAGCACTTGTCAAAGGGGGTTGGTGAGGATTCGATTAGCTAATCCATGACACTCGATGCTTGATGAATAGTAAGTACAACCTAAGGTCAGTGATCTTTTTCTCTGGGGCCCAGGGAAACATAGCCATGTGCTCAAGTTCACATGGCTGGCCAGAGGCAAAGTCAACATTTGTCTGAATGCCCTGAATGTCCAGGTGCCCCATCCCACACACCCTTCTAGAGGCTGGCTGCCCACTGCCCAGCTCACCTGGCTGGTGTGATCAGCACCCATGTGCAGCAACATCTGGACACAAGCCAGCCTGTCTCGGGCCTGGGTGCTCAGCACCCGGGAACATAGGTCAGGTGGGTGCATAGCCACGTTGAGGGCCAGGATGGCTGTGTGGAGAGGGGTGAGGCCTGCAGGATAGAGGTGGTGAGGGCTCTGCATCCGAGGCGACCCCCCTACCCCAGCCCCACCTGCCACACCCACCCTGCCCACCACCAAGCTTACCCTCGAAGTCTCTGGCTTCTAGGTTAACCTGAACCCCCGAGTTAATCACGGCCTGGGGAGGAGAAGGCACAGTGCTGGAGTCGAGTCTCCCCAAGCCTCCTAGCCCTGGAAGCTAGGATCTGAACAACCAGTCCAACCCCTTCTCCCCACTGGCCCACTGGTCATACCGAGAGGACTCCTGGGAGCCCATAGGTAGCAGCCACATGCAAGACAGAACGTCCCTGATGATCAGTGGCATTGGGCTCTGCTCCGAGGTTCAGCAGGTCCTCCACAATCAGGGGCTGGTTGGCGGCAGCAGCCACCAGGAGAGGGGTCTGTAGGAAATAAGAAGGTCAGTCTGGGCCCCTGGTCTCCTCCCCTCTGAAAAACCAATAATCCAGGCCCCCAGACCTCCTGCCTTTAAATCCAGCAGTCTGGGCCCCTGGCCCTCACCTTGCCCTTATGTTCCCGAATGTCCAGATGTCTATACATTTGGAGCATCTCAGCTGCGGCATAGGCTGCCCAGCGTAGCCCCCGAGCCGCAAACAGGTGCAGGAGCCTGAGGACAGATAGAGGACAAGCAGTGAGCACAGAACCCCAGCTAAGCCAGAAACAGGCAGACTGCAACCCCCATACTCACGTGTCTCCCTCCTCATCCTGGGCCAGCAGCTGCTGTGGCCCCAGAGCCAGCATGTGAGCACGGGCTGTGTCCAGGGATGGTCCGGTGGCCACGGGGGGCAACTGTGGGGGTCCTAAGGGGAGTCCAGAACCTCTCCAGGATCCTGCCTGTGGCAGGGAAGGTTCTCCATACAGCCGGGTATCCAGAGGGTCCTGAAGGATACACGTGGTAGGCAGAGCCAATCAGCTGAGAACTCCTTTTCCTGACATATATACATACACACACACACAGAGCGCCAAGTAGGGTGGCTGGATGCCCCATCTGTACCGAGTGACCTTGGACCTTGCGGCCTCAGTTTTGCCCATCTGAAGAACGGGCTCTTAATCTAGCACAAGGGCAACTGGGAATTTTAGGGGCCCTTCAGCATCCTGTTCCACTCTGTATCTCACCTCCATCCCCACAGAAAATGGACACTGCCGCCCCGGGTCGGAGGGTGGGTAGAAGTCAGGAGTCGGGAAGCCTTCAGCAGCAGAAGCAGGGTAAAAGTAGGGGCTGTCTGTGTAGGCAGCATGCGTGTTGGGGTCCCAGTCTGGAAAGCCCGTGGTGGGAGCCAGGCTGCCAAGTCCAGAACCCACAGTCTCTTGGTGTACTGGGAAGCGAGAATGGCCTGTGTGTGAGAGGAGGAGCAGGGGCAGGCCTGGTTACCAGGGTTGGGGAAGTCATGACCAAGGCTGGAGGACGGGGGTGAGAGCCTGGAATCTCCCAGCGTCCTGAGAGCTAGTACTTGTGGGACACCAAAGGGCTGGGACTCAGAGGGCTGAGGGCTTAGACTCCAGGAGCTGCAAAAGGCTGGGAGCCTGGGCCCCTCGAACACTGAAGGACTGTGTACATAGACCCATGGGCTCCAGAGAATCTGGGCGATCAAACTGCTACCGAGTCCCAGCAAGAAAGAGGGTCTGACTCCCAAGTTCCCCAAAGTTCTAAGATTTGGAATGTTTGAGTCCCTGAAGAAAGCTGGGGAGGTGAGCTGAGGGAACCAGGTGAGTTTCCAGACTTACCAGCCTCACTTTCATTCACAGATGGGGTCAGGGACTGGGCCAGGGGAGATGGAAACTGTCCCTGTAGAGGGATTTAAAAAAAAAAAAAAAAGGAACAAGGGGTAATTTATGGGACAAATCCCTCAGCATCCATGCCCCGCCCACAGCGCATCTAAGTCAGGACTACACCTCTGATCTGCTCCGAGGGTCAAGGGCTCACAAGCCATCAAGTATCTGCCCAACAGGTCATGGCCTCACGAGTTACAGTTTAGAGGGCTTCGTGGGCCTTACCGGTGTCCCACCAGCGTCAGGCTGCTGCTGACGGCGCCTCTGTTCTTCCAGGAGCTTCTTCACGGTCTGTGATGGGCAGTGGCTGCGTTCACTCCGGCTCACTGCGGGGGAGGCCGGGGGGGGGGGGGGCAGAAGAAGAGGGGAGGGAAGCAATCAGAGTTCCTTAAGTCACCCAACTACGGGGGAGTGGACTCAGGCACCCTCCCTCACCCTCCTGCGCGGAAAAACTGGTACACTGACGACGCCTGAGAACTCCAAAGCCAATCTTAGCTTTCAGGTGCAGCTTCCGCCTCCGCCGTTTCCTTCCCTTTGCTCCGCACTTTCCCCTCTGACCCAATTTTCCACCAGCGTCGTGGAAACTGAGGAAGGGGGTGGAGGGCGCTCCTCTGCAGCACCTCCCCACACTTTCCGTGAAAAATCCCAGCCCCCAGATCTCCCAGTCCCGAGGCCTTGGGGGTCGCTGGGAATCATTCCCAGGAGACTTGCACATTCAGGTTCCCAACACCTCTCTGCCCTCGACACACTTCCCGGGAAAACAGGCGTCCGAGTCCTCCGGCCCTCTCCCCAAGGAAGGACAAATCAATAGCCCCCTAGCTCGTCGGGGATCGGAAGTCCAGACCCCATCCCCTCTTCAGTTCTAAGAGTCCAGGCCCCATTCTGCGGAACTCCGAGAGCCTAACACCCCTTTCCCCAGGACCCAGGAGTCCGGGCCCTCAGCCTCGCCCTCCCTTGCACCTGGGAGTCCCACTTTCCAGAAGCCTGGTCCGCACCACCCCGGAAGTCCGGACCCTCAACCCTCACCCTTCCAAGCCCGGGTTCCAGCAGAGGAAGGGTTAAGCGGGGGAGGGCGGACTCGGAAACAGCCCAGATACGACGTGCTGACGTCACGGCGCTCACGCAAGGGAATCTTCCATCCACCCCTTCCTCTCTCGGCGGCGCGCGGCAGGTGTCCCTCTCAGAGTCGGCGCGCGCTGCCAGGCGTGGAGCGCTCGGAATCCCCGCACGTGGGGAATTCCTGCTCCGCCCGGGGACCCGGGGTGGGTGGCGACTTGGGAATTCCCGGGGCCCGGGTAGGGTCAAGGCCAGCGTGGGCCCCCTACGGCAGAGCGCCTCCTTACCCACACCGACTCGTGGCTGATTTTTTAAACAACCACGCCCCCAGGACTCCGTCTAGCTCCTTTCTAGAGCTATGAGACCGGGCCGCCAGCCCCCTCCTCCCACAGTTCCCAGGGGTCGGGGCTCCCAGCCCTTTCACCCCACCCCCCGACCCAGAATTCCGAATCCCCGGTTCCTTAACTCTCCCAGGACCCAGGATCCCAGAATCCCAGCCCCTCCTCCATCACCAGCAGAAGTCCCGGACCCCTACCCTCTTCAAACACCGAGTACGCTCACTCGCAGCACCCAGGCTTAATGCTCCCGCTCAGTCCCGCAGGTTCGTGAGAGCCGGACTCCCAGCCCTCGCTCTCCCAAGGGGCCGAGCATGCTTCTCCTCCCCACGCCCTCCATTACCTCGCGGATTCCGTGGCGCGGATTGCTGGCCCCCAGGGCCGCGGCCTCGGCGCTGCGCCAGCCTCGCTCTTCCCCCGCGGAGCCGCCGCCGGGTCCCCAATCTAGGACCTGTGCCCCGCGAGTTTTTAAACTGGACTTCTTGGCACCGCCCAGTCAAGGGCAGGGCCCCTCCCACAGACTCGGGAGTCCCCGTGTCGCGCCTGAACTAGCCCAGTCTCTGAATGGGCGGGGCTGACATTGAGGGCCTGACTCCTGCGCCTCCTACCTGGAAAGAGGGAGCTGGGGGCCCCCATCTTTGGTCTGAGGGTGAAGCGGCCAGGGATTGCGGACACCTGAAGGAGGAGGGCACTGGGGGCCTGGACTTCTGGGTCTCTGTCCAAGGGGGTACCGGAGGCTTTAATTTTTGGGGCCTGGGTTGGAAGGGGAGGCTTTGATTTCTGGAGCCTGGGCTGGAAGGGAATAGTATTCCCTAGTCCCAGGGTAAGAGGAGGCTGGGATTCGGGACTCCTAGTCCCAAGGGAGGGAAGGTTTGTAGGTAAGAGTGACATCGGTAGACGCAAATTTCTCCCTTTCCCCACATCACCTCGTTCAGAGGTCAGTTCTCATTTATTCATTCGTTATTAAAGATTATTTATTACTGAAGTAAAAAGGGAGGCCCTTTGCTGGGCGCCCTGGTATAGCTGTGAATTAAGCGGACAGGAATTCCCAGCCCTTAAGCCAACTGACATTCCCAGGGGAGGCTTGTTCTCAGTTCCCATCTCGGTGGCCATGTTAATCATTTCTCCCAGCCTTTTAAGA